>NC_141007.1:28638254-29281957 GCF_052327205.1 Somniosus microcephalus
CCACACCCTGTGACTCCCCCGGCCCACACCCTGTGACTCCCCTGGCCCACACCCCGTGACTCCCCCGGCCCACACCCTGTGACTCCCCCGGCCCACACCCTGTGACTCCCCTGGCCCACACCCCGTGACTCCCCCGGCCCACACCCTGTGACTCCCCCGGCCCACACCCTGTGACTCCACCAGCCCACACCTCGTGACTCCCCCAGCCCCCACAGCGTGACCCCCCCCCCGGCCCACACCCTGTGACTCCCCCAGCCCCCACCGCGTGACTCCCCCAGCCCCCACAGCGTGACCCCCCCCCGGCCCACACCCCGTGACTCCCCCGGCCCCCACAGCGTGACCCCCCCCCGGCCCACACCCTGTGACTCCCCCAGCCACCACACCCCGTGACCCCCCCAGCCCCCACAGCGTGACCCCCCCCCGGCCCACACCCTGTGACTCCCCCAGCCCCCACCGCGTGACTCCCCCAGCCCCCACAGCGTGACCCCCCCCCGGCCCACACCCCGTGACTCCCCCGGCCCCCACAGCGTGACCCCCCCCCGGCCCACACCCCGTGACTCCCCCGGCCCCCACAGCGTGACTCCCCCAGCCCCCACAGCGTGACCCCCCCCCCGGCCCACACCCTGTGACTCCCCCAGCCCACACCCCGTGACTCCCCCACCATGGTACATCGGGTCCCTATGGAGGCCTTGGAATGGGATCTCTTGATTTTGGGAGTCCCTGTCCCCGCCTTCACCCTTAGGCCAATGACATTGTAGGAGTGGGCTGGGGCTGGGCCCCCTCCAGGCCACACAGGAAAGGTACGCTCGAGGTGGCACCCGACATGTCTGGGTCCTTGGCCGAGTTTGAGCTGATGCAGCTAAGTGTGGCTGAACACTTCACAATTTGAAGGCTACAGTTTTTAATCATGCACAAGCTTAAATTATCTAGAAGTAGGTAAATGAGGGCTGATTCACAGAGAGTGCCAGTCAGAAAAGATCAATTTTCCACCCATTAACATTAGGATTCACACAGGTGCACTAAAGGTGCTGTTTTTAGATTAGATTTCAAACAGGTCATTGGGCATTTGGATATACTGTATCAGACCCTGGAATATGGACGCTGAATACTCAATTTGGAAGGGTGTTCTTTCCTCAGCACTGACATTTCTCACCTCGGTGTCAAAATTCACCAGAATTATCAATTTAGATGTCTTCTCTGACTCGAATATCATGTGAGACACACTGTGTGGTGGTATCGGCCTCTGCAGGTGCTGCACGCTAATTCTAGCTGGTCCCTGAGGTTTTGTGGTGTTCTTCTCCAACCAGGTGACGAACGATGCACAGATCCGAAAGCTGGAAGACTTGCTGTCGGAAGCCACTTCCAGAAATGAAGAGATGCAGCGGTCACTCACTGAGCAGAACCTCAGCAAAACAAGACTGGCAGGTGTGTAAGAAGGAAGTATTACAGCGGATACAGAGGTACGATAGCAAAATACTGCAGATGCTGGAAATCCAAAATAACAACAGAAATTGCTGGAAAAACTCAGCAGGTCAGGCAACATCCGTGGAGAGAAATTAGAGTCGACGTTTCGGGTTGAAACCCTTCTTCAAAACTGGAAAGAAAATGAAATAGATCGAAGGCAGGGCTGCGATCGAACAAAAGAAGTAAAAGAGACAATAAAAGGTATTCGAAACCAGACGAAATGGTAATAGGCCCGTGGAGACAAAAGACAGCTGAGATTAGGTGTGAAGTGTACTGGCAGGATAAGAGACAGCTGCCAGGTGGGAGAGAGAAACAAAAGGAAAGGGGGGGGGGGGGCGGTGGGAAAGGAAGACCCAAAACAAAGGGGTGGAAAAAATTATAAGTAAAAAAGTAATAGGGGCCGAGGTTATGATCTGAAATTGTTGAACTCGATATTTAGTCCGGAAGGCTGCAAAGTGCCTAATCGGAAGATGAGGTGCTGTTCCTCGAGTTTACGTTGAGCTTCCGTGGAACAATACAAGAGACCAAGGACGGTGAGGTCCGAGTGGGAATGGAGCGGTGAATTAAAATGACAGGCGACCGGAAGCTCGGGGTCACCCTTAAGGACTGAACGGAGGTGTTCCGCAAAGCGGTCACCCAATCTGCGTTTGGTCTCCCCAATGTAGAGGAGACCGCATCGTGAGCAGCGAATACAGTATACTAGATTGCAAGAAGTACAAGTAAATCGCTGTTTCACCTGGAAGGGGTGTTTGGGGCCCTGGACAGTGGGAAGGGGGAGGTATAAGGGCAGGTGTTACATCTCCTGCGCTTGCACGGGAAGGTGCCAGGCGAAGGGGAAGGGCTGTTTGGGGTGATAGAGGAGTGGACTAGCGTGTCTCGGAGGGAGCGGTCCCTATGGAATGCTGAAAGGGGAGGGGAGGGGAGGGGAAGATGCGTTTGGTGGTGGGATCATTCATCCTCCACCATTTCCGCTACCTCCAAAGTGATCCCACCACCAAACGCATCTTCCTATCGCGCCCCCCCCTTTCCTTTTGTTTCTCTCTCCCACCTGGCAGCTGTCTCCTATCCTGCCAGCACACTTCACACCTAATCTCAGCTGCCTTTTGTCTCCACAGGCCTATTACCATCTCGTCTGGTTTCGAATACCTTTTATTGTCTCTTTTACTTCTTTTGTTCGATCGCAGCCCTGCCTTCAATCTATTTTCTTTTCTTTCCAGTTTTGAAGAAGGGTTTCGACCCAAAACGTCAACTCTAATTTCTCTCCACGGATGTTACCTGACCTGCTGAGTTTTTCCAGCAATTTCTGTTGTTATAGCGGATACAGAGTTCATTCTGGCCGGGCAGTGTTTCATTGGACAAGTTAGTGGTCTATCCTTTTTTGCTTTTGCCGCACAATATTATACAAACATACGCACAGTAACGGACAAGTAAAGACCCTCTGGTCCATCCAGCCTGTCCCACCCAATGGTGATAGCTTGTGTATCACAATGGGCCAGATTTTCAGTGTGCCGTGAGGCGGGCTTTCAGGCGTGCAGGGGGGGCAAAAGTCCCGAATTCGGGGGTCCCGATACCATCCCGCCCAAAACCCGCCTCCACGTAAGTTTCAGAGGAGGCGGGTACCCGCCCCGCACTGGGACCCGCCGACCCAAGGCGGGAAGGGATTAGTGCCAATTAACTGCCTGTTAACAGGCAGTTTTTAGCCTAATCCCTATTTTGAAGGGTGTCGTGTGGGATTCCCGACGGCTCCAAACCAGGCCAGGCTAGAGCAGGCGGGCCGTCGGGTTGAAGGACTTGGAGGGGTCGCGATGTCGGTGTTCAGGTGAGTGTTGGGTGCATGAGTGCAAAGGTAAGTGTGTTTGGTGTGTCTAAAGTGTGTAAAGAAGTTTAAATTGCCTGTACTTACCTTTACAGCCTTTCTTCCTCTAGGCGTCGGGAGTCCATCACTCAGCCGGCACTGAAAGCTGAATGGCTGCGATCTGTCAAAAGTGACAGCCTGCAGCTTTCAGTGCCGGTGACAATTCTAACTGAGTCTGCGTAGAAGGACTCAGGTTAGAAGTCAGACTTGTCAGTGTTCGACAGCTTCAAACAGCTGTGAAACACTGATATTTCATCTGTCAAAAACTCTTGACAGATAAAATTGCAGTCTGTGACGTCACCTGTTGCCGGGTGGCCCTTAATTGGCCTGCTGAGCCCGCTGGGCGGGCTCAACAAGGTCAATCAAGGGAAAATTGCGTCGATTGGCCGGACGTCGATGGAGGCGGGACTAAAACCCGAACGTTGTAGTCCCGCCTCCTTCGCGACAGCTTAATGAAAATCCAGCCCAATATATTCACTCTCCACCAATGTCCCCTGTACGATGCGCTTTGTTCTGCGCGGCCTGTTCCTTTCAGTGCACGGTCCCTTTAAATTTCTGCGCATGCGCGGTATTTCCAGTGTAAAAGCTTGTGAGCAGGACCTTGCAGATCACTGTGCGGCCACGCACGCGCGCAGCTTAGAGGGAACGTTGCTCTCCATCCCACCTGAAACCATGTGATCTCCTGGGAGAGGCATAAAACCAGATTTTTTAAAAAAAAGACCAATTTGGGGGAAAAGAATTCTGGCAAATTCCTCTCCGACCCATCTAGTCGATCAAAACTAGTCCAGGAGATCACTCCGGCCCTGAAACTCTGCAGCCCCTACCTTTTGTAAAAGGGGATGTCCGCCCAGCCAGAAGCAGGTCCAGCTCTCGCTTGATTCAGCCTATTAAACATCTTTGGGGTAGAGATTCTGCTTTGGGCACAGTCGGGAAATTGCGCCTAAATTGCGCTGGTCAGGTTCCATTTCAGGTTTCCGATAAAACTCAGTTGCATAATCACAAACGTAAAGTCTTCCATGAACCAGCGCCATCAGGTGGCGTAATGCAACCTGATTGTTTCTTTACTTCCTTTTAGTAAAAGGTATTCCTTGATGTATTTAAGAGTGCTAACCTGGTGCAGTTTTATTAATGCAGCTGAGAATGGGTTTATCACCAAAAATAAGCATTTAAAAAAAATAAAAGTGTCCAGTCTCCACCTGTGAGTAACCGGATTTAAAATCACTGAAAATGACTTTAAAAAAACTAGACCGAGCGTTTTAATGGTTTCATTAGTAAGTTTCTTAGTAAATTAAAATGTTTTGATATGAAAAACTTTTAAAACGTGCCATCTAAGAAAATGAGCACCTTTTGAAGATCCTCCCCGAACCAGTGCAATCGGCAGAATCTCGCAGTTTTGACTGGGTCGTGCGGCCAGTTTTGTGGCCGGGACCTGTTTCGGGCGAATTGTATCTTGAACCAGCATAAAAGATTGCAGAAAGCACGAACGTAAGTGGCTTTGGGCGCATCTCACTTGCGTTTAAAATTCTGCCATATTTTGCGGATTGCCCTGATATTACCAGCCTAAACAAACAGAAACTCGACCCCACTATCTTCAACAAATAGACTCGTTTTGGCGGTTCTGCGAACAATATTAAATTGGTATCTGCCACCTTCTTTGTGTCATCATGCAGAAGAAATGGTGGGTATGGGAGCTATGAATCTGACTGCTCACCTCTTCATTTTATCTCAACAACGTCGGTATGCCTATTATATTGGAATGTTCTCAGCTTGCTGTGTTAATTAGCTGCCCAGTCTCCATCTGGCTCTTCCTCTGCTAAGTCCTGGCCTAGAATTATTGGATTTGGTATTGAGTTTTCATCATGTACTGTGTTTCATTTGGCATTAACTCTTGGCCTGGACATAGATTTGCCACTGATCTCAGCCTGGGACCAAAGAACAGCAATGGGCAATACAAGTATCTTTTTCTTTGGGGAGCAGTTTTAATACTTGAAATTCATATGTCAGAAATGAAACTACAAATCAGAGACATATAAATGTTGTACCTTGTTTCATGTCGCAATGTTTGATGGGCCTACTTGGGTATAGTAAGCATGTACGGTTGTTCTTGGCTCCAGAATATACTGGAAATACACAGCAGGCCAGTCAGCGTCTGAAAAGAGAAAAGATGATTTAACCTTTCCAGTACGTACCCCTCATCAGAACTGAAAACTCAAAGGTTGAGCGGGCAATTTAACAAGGTTGGAAAAAAACAGAGGGAGAGAAAAGGGAGGGGAAAGAAACAACAAAGACTCCAATCCTGGAGAGGGAATTAATGGGTTCAATGACCTAGAAATTGCTCACTAGGAAACTGTTAAGATGATGTAAAAGACCATCTCAGTGAGGTAATGGAAAGGACAAAAGACCATCCCAGTGAGGCAATGGAAAGGACAAAACAATGTGCGAATAGTTAAGATGGTGAAAGGACATGGGAGAAGCCCAGATAAATGAAAAACGGCGAGAAAATGGAGGAAATTGGAGAAGAGGAGGATAAAAAAATCCTGCAAACGGCAGCGGGAGTTCATTAGCTGAGTTCATGTTCTTTTGATTGTAATTCTAGCTGATATTTATTGTTTCAGCTGAAAATAATGACTTGAATCGCCAGCTGGATGAGGCAGAGAGTAAAGTAGGTCAACTTAGCAGGTCAAGGATCATTCTGACATCACAAGTCGAAGACTTGAAAAGGCAGATTGATGAAGAATCCAAGGTAATTCATGGCTCGTGAGTAATATATGAGGTGTTTGAAAACCACTGATTAGTCCTATATCTCTATTCTTGACCAAATCAGTGATCACAACCAACTTTTCCTGTATTTCTGGATGATTCTTCTCAGTGTGCTTTCAGTCTATTCCCAAGTGTGGAAGCAGTGACATATTGGTGAGATTTTGTTTAGTACTAAAGTAGACAATCGTTCTGCTCGAGTTAAGATCATTGCTCCTCCATAATTCCTAAGTGCCACTTCTACATAACGCCCCAAACGTTCAAAATAACTATTTTGGTAAGAACTAGTTGCATCTACAATGGAGGATGCAGATGTTTCTGCACTGTGTTTGACACATCCAATAATGTCATAGTTTAGAGTCAATGCAACCTGCTTGATTTACTTATGTTACCAATGAGGTAAGATAACACATTCTTTGTTACATCTCCCTGTAGGTTACCATTTTTTTTGGTAATATCTTCCCTTTTTTGTACATCAGCAATTTTTGATGAAAAATACAGGAATTCCGATAGCTCTGGTAGCGCTATATTTAAAAACATTGCATTTTTAGAGCAAGCTTGATATTTTTCCGGCACCTTATGGCTTCTTGAAGGCAATTTTGTCCGGTTAGTACTGAACGGGTATTAGTTGTGGCTATGAATTGAAAATATCTAAAGCTATGTTACGTGAGGCCTTGAATCTCTGATTTATAGTATAGACTCTCTTTGGAAAGTGACTGTGATTGGAGGATCATAGATTTCCATGGAAGAATTAGCTGGATGAACTGAATGTCCACCCTTATCTGTACTGGTCTTTGTACATTGAGTTTTGGCCCAATGCTGATGAAATCTCTCTCTTCATACTTTGCATTGGATTAAACCCAAAATATGATGAGCGGGTTTAATTCCATGATCTCGCTCCCATTGGGAAAGCCATGCCCAAAGGGACAGCATTGTAGCCCATATTCTCCGGCTTTCACTGTTGCCGGTTCTTCACCAGGCTGCTCAAACCTTCCATTCTACTAATTCTAGATCACTGCTTGTACTGCACTCGACCCTCGGAGGCCAATGTACAGTCATCACATCCCAATCCCCTGGCATTCTCTCCCAAAACCACTTTGCCTCAGAACTCCCTTCAGAAGCCTCCTAAAAACTCAACTTTGACCGTGCTTACAATCTCTTTCCCCCGCATGCTTTTATATTTTCCTGTTCAGTGTTCACCTTTTCTGCCATGTTAAGCGCTCTAAGACATCGGTCCAGAACGTCCTCACAGATGCGTCAAGCCTCTGGATTATTTAAATATTTCTGGCAGGCTCCCTGGCCTCTAAAAGGAGTCTGGCAGTAAGTGGGGGGGAGGGGGGATTGAAATTTGCTGCGGCAGGTGTCCGATGCTTGGAACAGTGCATTGATGCGTTAAATTTTCTGCCACAGCTTTGCAAGTGATTGGCCAGCCTTACCAGCTTTAATAATTTAAATCCCCTCCTCTGTCGCTATAACAACATTGGCTGCAGAGCTGAACAGGTACCCCGGCATCCAGCGTTGCTAGGGGTTAAATGACAGACAATCACTCAGAAGAAGTACTTCAGCCATTTGAATATCATTTCAATACACCCTCCCATATACGGACGGATGTATTGATTACCACCCGTCACTTCCAGTGGGAAATCCAACAAGTGTGAAAATAGGCGGGGACATGGTGGAACATATCCCTATCCCAATTTTGTACCCTTGCCTGCCCCAGTTGTGGCCAGAAATCAGCAGGAGCAATAAAGCTCCCAACCACTTTCTTTTACATGAAGAGTGTTGTGGGGGCCTGAATTCATTAGCGCCCAAACCGGGCGTGATTCCAGCAGGGCGCAGCGATGGCATGCCAGAACGGAGAGGCCCGAGCTAAATTCGTCCTTGGGCCCCATAATTCAATAATTCAGGCACGCTTTGGGCGCCCTGATGCAGCTCGCCTGTCGGGGCCTTAACAATATGGCCATGCGCCGAGGCCCACAGGTAAGTCTGCGAGGAGAGTTGGGGGCAGGTGATTGGAAGGGGGCAAGGGTGGACCAGCAGTGGCCCATAATAGGGTTGTGGAGCCTCGAAGACCACTCCTGCTCCTTCCAACTCTACAAATGTCATACCCCTGGAGGTTTTGGAGCTTTTTCTTTGAGCGGTGTCTTTAAGGCCCGCCGGTAAGGTTGCTCAAGACCCAGTCGGCGCTCACTCATCCCAAGCTCCAACTAGGGCAAGCAAAACGTAATAATCCGGGTCTGAAATGGGCCAATGACCCTTATTTAAATATTGAAATGAGGCCCATGCTTGTTTCAGGAAACTGTCAGGGTCGCCTACAACCAGAGCACGACCAATTTAGCAGTGTGCAGCTCGGGCACAGGCCCCTGCCCTGCTAAATCGCGTATCTTTACGCCCATTTTGGGCCCATAAATGGGCGCGACAGTGTTAAATTTACACGCTAACAATTGGTAAGCAAAGTCAGAAGTCTGCTGCTGATATTTGGAAAGCCCTTTGATTTAATACACGTTGGGGTAAATGTTAATTTTTAGCACTCTGGTACAGCGCTTTGCACGCCAAGAGTGTGTATCAGGAATTAAGGCATACGCCCCACGTTATTTTCCATCATTAATTTTAATGGATGGAAAATACGGGGGAGGGTGTGTGCCGAAATTCTCAATGTGTGCTCCAGTGCCTGAAGCTCTGCACCGAGAGCACCAAAGTCTGAACTTCCCCACGATGATTATTGCAGCAAATGGGAGCCAAATCTCGTGTTGGTTATGACTCGTTTCTTTTTTAATAACAATGTATTAAAGCCTTCAGAGAGACAGACTTTTATTCCATGTGCCTGGTCCAAATTTAAATCCAATTCCCACAAAAGAAAGGACTGCATTCCAATGTACTTTACTAAGCAGCTTAACAGGTTAAGAGGTAAAAGAGTTGAGAACTGGACGTACCAGGTGGAGCCAATGGAGCTGATACTTAAAAGGACACAAATTGCAAGGCTCTCCTTTGCTGCTGGCATAGATCCTTGCTGGACATGAACACAAAGCACCGAAATGGGACTACAGTATTGTGGCCCTACCTCCGACCCACACTCCAGCTGGTAGTGGAGCCTGGGAATTCCTGCCCTGAATTTGTCACAAACTTTTATTGCTTTATGCTATGGTGTTCCTTTTTTGCGTCCAACATTTATTTAAACATTGGCAATAAATCATTTCCTTCAAGTAATAAAGGTTGTTTAATCGGTGTGGTCATTCAATTGAGGCCAATACAGTGGAGCCCAAATCATTACTAAACTATGTAATTCTCGCAAATGTGCATAATCTTCAAAAGCTGCATGGTAGAGATTTGTGATTGTAAAAATCAAACCTACAGTGCATTGTAAAAATATAATGTAGGTCTTCTATGTGTACGTGTTTGATGTTTTTACAGTATATTGCTTCTCGTTGTTTCAGTTGAAGAGCACAATGGCTTTAAGTCTCTCGAGTGCCAAGCATGACAATGAGCTGCTAAAGGAGCAAGTCGAGGAGGAGCAGGAGAGTAAATCTGAACTACAGAGGCTCATTTCCAAACTAAACAGTGAGGTCACCCACTGGCGGACACGCTATGAAACTGACGCTATTCAGAGAACTGACGAGCTGGAAGAGTCCAAGTAAGCAATGTGGTTTGTTATCAGATACCCTGAACCGAGTTTAGCCTAAGGGGCAGATTTTACAGGCATTAAATGTGTCCTTGACAACACTGGCATTGACAACAATCTCCTTGTTTACAAAAGAAACTTGCCTCAAAATTGTCCATCTCAACTGCCCCCTCTCTGTTCAGTTCCTATATCTGGAGCTCACTAATGCATTGTTTTTTGCAGGATTCACCTAGCTATATCTTAAAATATGCACCAATTGCATTGTTTTAAATAGCTTATTGCCATTTCTCCCCTCCGGGACAGATGCTAATAGATTAACTGGAGCTACGTAACACAAATGCAGCCTAACTAACACCTTTTGAACTGGAGGAAGTCCCAGAATGATGATCATTGCCATTTTTTAACAGAAGAACCCATTTTTCCCGTGACTTTGTAAGTTGTGTCTTTTAAGACAGATTATTGTGTTATGCTAAATTCATGATAGTGGGGCAGCTTGAGGGAAGAGCAGATTAATAAACTCAGTTTTCAAATGTTAAGCTGGATTGTTGAAGGAGAATCTGAACATCAAATCACTAAATGAAGCTTTAAGAATTTTGTTTATGCAGTCTGCACTCGATGTTACTCTTTTAGAACACGTGATCAGTGGATAGGATCACCTATTTTAATTTATTGTTCTTAGTGAGTGAAATCTTAGATTCAAATGCAGTTTTAGATTTGCTTGTTGCCTTGATGCTGTGGCCCATATATCTTGAGGTGGCACAGCAAACATAGAAACATAGAAGATAGGAGCAGGAGTAGGCCATTCGGCCCCTCGAGCCTGCTCCGCCATTCAATGCGATCATGGCTGATCATCCAATTTCACTACCTATCCAAATCATCCTGGAGTTTCTCAGCATCCTCCTCACAGCACACACTCCCACCCAGCTTTGTGTTGTCTGCAAATTTGGAGATATTACATCTAGTTCCCTTGTCTAGATCATTAATATATATTGTGAATAGCTGGGGTCTAAGGATCGATCCCTGCGGTACCCCACTAGTCACTGCCTGCCACTCGGAAAAAGACCCGTTTATTCCAACTCTTTGCTTTCTGTCTGCCAACCAGTTCTCTATCCAAGTCAATACCTTGCCCCCAATCCCATTTGCCTTAATTTTACACGCTAATCTCTTATGCGGGACCTTATCGAAAACCTTCTGAAAGTCCAAATACACCACATCCACTGGTTCTCCCTTATCTATTTTATCAGTTACATCCTCAAAAATTCCAGTAGATTAGTCAAGCACAATTTACCTTTTGTAAATCCATGTTGACTTAGTCCGATCCTGTCACTGTTTTCCAAGTGCTCTGCTATTACATCTTTTATAATGGCCTCTAGCATTTTCCCCACTACCAATGTCAGGCTTACCGGTCTGTAATTCCCCGTTTTCTCTCTACCACCTTTTTTGAATAGTGGGGTAACATTAGCTACCCTCCAATCCATGGGTACTGTTCCAGATTCCATCGAATGTTGGAAGATGATCAGCAATGCATCTACTATTTCTAGGACCACTTCCTTAAGTACCCTAGGATGTAGATTATCAGGCCCTGGGGATTTATCGGCCTTCAATCCCATCAATTTCCCTAACACCATTTCCCTACAAATACTGATTTCTTTCAGTCCCTCCCTTTCATCAGACCCTATGTTCCCCGACATCTCTGGGAGGGTATTTGTGTCCTCCTTTGTGAAGACAGAACTAAAATATGTATTTAATTGGTCTGCCATTTCTTTGTTCCCCATTATAAATTCCCCTGATTCTGACTGCAAGGGACCTACGCTTGACTTCACCAATCTTTTTCTCTTCACATATCTATAAAAGCTTTTACAATCAGTTTTTATGTTCCCTGAAAGCTTACTCTCATATTCAATTTTCCCCTTCTTAATTAATCCCTTTGTCCTCCTTTGTTGAATCCTAAACTGTTCCCAATCCTCAGGTTTGCTGCTTTTTCTGGCCAATTTATATGTCCTCTCGTTGGATCTTATGCTATCTCTAATTTCTCTTGTTACACACGGTTGAGTCACCTTTTTTGTTTTATTTTTATGCCAAACTGGGATGAACAAATTCTGTAGTTCATCCATGCGGTCTTTGAATGTTTGCCATTGCCTATCCACCGTCAACCCTTTGAGTGACATTCCCCAATCAATTCTACCCAACTCGCGCCTCAGACCATCGTAGTTTCCTTTATTTAAATTCAGGACCCTAGTCTCTGAGTCAACTACTTCATTCTCCATCTTAATGAAGAATTCGATCATATTATGATCGCTCCGACCCAAGGGGCCTCGTACAACAAGATTGCTAATTAATCCTTTCTCGTTTCATAATACCCAGTCTAAGATGGCCTGATCTCTGGTTGGTTCCTCGACATATTGGTCCAGGAAACCATCCCGTAAACACTCCAGGAATTCCTCCTCCACAGTATTGTTACTAATTTGGTTAGCCCAATCTATAAAGTCACCCATGATGACTGCTGTGCCCTTATTGCACGCTTCTCTAATTTCCCTTTTAATGCCATCCCCAACCTCCGCATTACTGTTTGGAGGTCTATATACCATTCCCACTAACGTTTTCTGCCCCTTGGTATTTCTCAGTTCTACCCATACAGATTCCACATCATCAGAGCTAATATCCTTCCTTACAATTGTGTTAATCCCTTCTTTAACCAGCAATGCTACCCCACCTCCCTTTCCTTTTTGCCTATCTTTCCTGAATATTGAATACCCCTGGATGTTGAGTTCCCAGCCTTGGCCACCCTGGAGCCATGTTTCCGTAATCCCAATCAAATCATATTCGTTTACCTCTATTTGCGCAGCTAATTCATCCACCTTATTACGAATGCTCCTTGCATTAAGACACAAGGCCTTAAGGCTTGTTTTTTTAATGCTCTTAGACCTATTAGAATTATTATTTACTGTAGCCATGTTTGATTTAAACCGTTGATTTCTCTGACTGCCACTTTTTTTCTCCTTCCTATCTTTTGCTTTTATCCTTGTTTCCCTTTCCTCTGTCCCTCTGCTCCGGTTCCCAACCCCCTGCCATTTTAGTTTAAACCCTCCCCCAGAGCACTAGCAAACACTCCCGCTAGGACATCGGTCCCGGCCCTGCCCAGGTGCAAACCATCCGGTTTGAACTGGTCCTACCTCCCCCAGAACCAGTTCCAGTGTCCCAGGAATTTGAATCCCTCCCCCTCGCACCATTCCTCTAGCCACGTATTCATCTGAAATATCCTTCTATTTCTACTCTGACTAGCACGTGGCACTGGTAGTAATCCTGAGATTACTACCTTTGAGGTCCTATTTTTAAATTTACCTCCTAACTCCCTATATTCAGCTTTTAGGACCTCATCCCATTTTTTTACCTATATCGTTGGTACCTATATGCACCACGACAACTGGCTGTTCACCCTCCCCCTCCAAAATGTTCTGCAGCCGCTCTGAGACATCCTTGACCCTTGCGCAAGGGAGGCAACACACCAACCTAGAGTCTCGTTTGCAGCCGCAGAAATGCCTATCTATTCCCCTTACAATAGAATCCCCTATTACTATAGCTCTACCCCTCTTTTTCCTCCCGTCCTGTGCAGCAGAGCCACCCCTGGTGCCAGGAAGTTGGCTGCTGCTGCCTTCCTCTGATAAGCCATTCCCCCCAACAGTACTCAAAGTGGTGTATCTGTTTGAGAGGGGGATGTCCACAGGGGACCCCTGCACTACCTGCCTGCGCCTAGCACTCTGTCTGTTGGTCACCCCTTCCCTTTCTGCCTGTCCAACCTTTGCCTGTGGTGTGACCAACTGCTTAAACGTGTTATCCACGACTTCCTCAGCATCGCGAATGGTCCAGTATGTATTCAATCGCAGCTCCAACGCTGCAATGCTGTCTGCCAGTAGCTGCAACTGGACACACTTCCTGTGTCCCTGACAACTATGTGTGCAGGAAGTGTCCCTGAGTTCCCACATAGCGCAGGAGGAGCATGTCACGGGGCCGGGCTCTGCTGTCATGACTTACCCTTTAATTAATTGAAATTAAATTAAATCAAATCAATCCCACCAATTAAACTACAGTTAAATGGTATATTTAAGGGCCCTGGTTTATCAACAGTCCGCACTACACCACAGAGAGCTTAGAAACTATAAACCACAGAATTAAGGTTTAAAAAGAGAAATACTCACCAACCAATCACTTACCTGCTTTCTGGTGACGTCACACTTCGATTACTTTTTACTTCTCTCCTTCCCTCTGAGGTTGGAGATTGGTACGCTCTGAGGCCTACCTGGTCTCTGTGGCCTCTTTAAATACTCGCCGCTCCGCCGAGATTCCTGCCGCCGCCGTTGCCGCTCTGAGGCCTACCTGGTCTCTGGGGCCTCTTTAAATACTCGCCGCTCCACCGAGATTCCTGCCACCGCCGTTGCCGCTCTGAGGCCTACCTGGTCTCTGGGGCCTCTTTAAATACTCGTCGCACCGCCGCCTCTGCCGCTCTGAACAGCAGCATTTGAACCCTAGGATTCGTAACGTGATGACTACATATGTGTTAACGCCACTCATTGATTTTTTGGTTTCTTACCAGTTTGTAGCATAACATTATTATAAAATATATACTTAAACCTGAAAGTTACAAATTCTTGAGGTTTCAGCAAAGTAGTGCTTTTTACTCAGAAAATGCTGGAAATACTCAGCTGGTCAGGGAGCATCTGACACAATAAAACTCACTACGCACTTGGTTCAAGTATAAAGCAAGGCTTTAATCAACTTGTTTCATAACATGGAGGTCTAGTTGTACTTCACTAGTTCCTGTCTTACAAAATGTCTCTGGATGGTGGGCCCACGCCCGAGTATTTATACTCCTTGGACGGCGCCACCAGCTGGCCGTCCAGTGTAATTTCATGAGTCGTTTCTTCATGATGATGAGATTTATAACAGCATCTATGGCGAGAGAAACTCTCCACAGACGCTGCCTGACCTGCTGAGTATTACCAGCATTTTCTGTTTTATTTCAGATTTCCAGCATCCGCAGTATTTTGCTTTTGTAGTGCTTTTTAATCAGCGGTTAATCCTGTTTGTGCTGCTCCACTGATGTGATGGAGTTTTAGCCAAAACTGAGGGAAAGATTGTTTTAACAAGAGTTTTGATGAGTTTGTAGAAGAGTTATCAACACATATAGCAGTACAGGTAAATGCTGATTTAATGTCCCCTCAACAGATAATGAAATACATGAATTTTTATGGTGACTTTCATATGGAAACACCTCAGAGAGCTTTATGCCGTGAATTAATGTCTCTTTAAGATATAAATCCTTATCCCAATTGCTAAGAAGATTGAAATAAATGCCTTTGAACTCTCATTTTAGGTGTACATCAAAGGAGCTTTGATTAAAGTTCAGATTGTAAGGTTGACTGATGTACTGACAACTTGGAGATCTAAGAAATGTGCAAGTGACGTGCGTATGGATGCATGGGCCTGTAGTATTAGAATATTGCTTAAGTTGAAGAGTTGTAGATCAACATAGAGGTATGTGGTGTGACACAGTGCTGCATAGGATTGAATCTGGGCCCTTTTATTATCAGTTGTCAAGTTGATGTATGAAGTATTGGAAGCATAGCAAGTGTTGGGGTAAATGTGACTCGGCGACCCAGTCTTCTGTTTGAAAAGTCGACTGGAGTTGATGGTGTTGGGCCACTGGCAAAGAAGCAGGCTGTGCTTTAAGAGCTGCCATTTCTCACGGTCATATTCTATACAATGGAGTGGTGATATTTAATATGACAAACTGGGTCTGAGGCTGAAGTTTATCAATCAGTGCCTCGCGTGCAGTTCATCTTCAGCTTAGCCACCTTACTTGAGTTATTATAGGTTGGTGAGAGCTCAAAGTGCAACCAGGATAATGAGAGATCAGAATTGGGGAGGCATTTAGTCTGAACTATTAATTGCTAAGGATTAGTGTGAGATTAACTGCTTTATATAGAACTGACCTTCTTGGATCGGTTGCTAAAAACTACATCCTTTGCTAAGCTCTCCTCCAGACACAGTTAACCATTTGACTAAAATTAAAGGCAAGACGTTCAAAGAAAGCTCATAGACAGTGTTTGTTTATTTAACTACATAGGTTTACATAGGATATTCGGCCCAACTAGACCATGCCGGAGTCGATGCTCCACATGAGCCTCCTCCTGTCTTTCCTCGTCTAAATCTATCAGCATAATCCTCTATTCCCTTCTCCCTCATATGTTTGTCCAGCCTCCCCTTAAATGTATCGATACTATTTGCTTCAACCACTCCCTGTGGTAGCGAGTTCCACATTCTCACCACTCCCTGGGTAAAGAAGTTTCTTCTGAATTCCCTATTGGATTTCTTGGTGACTATCTTGTATTGATGGCCTCCAGTTATGCTCTTCCCACAAGTGGAAACGCTCTCTCTGTATCCACTCTATCAAACCTTTCATAATTTTAAAGACCTCTATTGTGTCACCCCTCAGCCTTCTTTTTTCAAGAGAAAAGAGACCCAGCCTGTTCATCCTTTCCCGATATGTATACCTTCACATTTCTGGTATCATCCTTGTAAATCTTCTCTGCACCCTCTCCAGTGCCTCTATATCCTTTTTATAATATGGTGACCAGAACTGTACGCAGTACTCTAAGTGTGGTCTAACCAAGGTTCGATACATGTTTACCATAACTTCCCTACTTTTCAATTCTATCCCTCTAGAAATAAACCCCAGTACTTGGTTTGCTTTTTTTTATGGTCTTGCTAACCTATGTTGCAACTTTTAGTGATGTGTATTTGTACTCCGAGATCCCTTTGTTCCTTTACCCCAACTAGACTCGCACCCTTCAAGTGATAAGTAACCTCTCTATTCTTCCTACCAAAGTGTAATACCTCACATTTATCTGTGTTGAACTTCATTTGCCAATTATATGCCCATTCTGCAAGTTTATTGATGTCCTCCTGTAATTTGTTGCAGTCCTCCTCAGTATTGACTATCCCTCCCAATTTGGTGTCATCTGCAAATTTAGAAATTGTGATTTTGATTCCAAAGTCTAAATCGTTAATGTAAATTGTGAACAGCAGTGGTCCCAGCACTGATCCTTGTGGAACACCACTACCCACCTTCTGCCACTGTGAATAGCTACCCTTTACTCCTACTCTCTGCTTTCTGTCTTGAAGCCAGCAAGCAATCCATTCTGCTACTTGTCCCCTGACTCTGCATTCTCTGACCTTGTTCTTCAGTCTATTATGGGGTTACTTATCGAAAGCTTTTGAAAATCCAGATAAATGACATCTACTGCATTACCATTGTCCCGCTCTCTGTTACCTCTTCAAAAAATTCAATGAGGTTGGTCAAGCAAGACTTTCCCTTTTGAAATCCATGTTGACTATTCATTATTATATTTTTGGTTTCTAGATGTTCTTCTATTTTCTCCTTTAGTTGGGATTCCATTATTTTTCCTGACTGGTCTATAATTTCCTGGACATGTTCTATCCCCCTCTTAAATATCGGTATTACGTTAGCTATCCGCCAGTCCTCTGGCACTATACCTTTTTCTAACGACTTATTAAATATGCGTAGTAATGCCTCTGCTAACTCTTCCCTAGATTCTTTTAAAATGCGTGGATGCAATCCATCCGGACCAGGGGTTTTATCCTCTTTGAGTTTGATTAATTTATTTAATATATCCCCTTTTTTAAATTTTAAATGCACTTATCTTATTACTAATCTCATCATCCAATGTTATGTCCACCTGTTCTATCTCCCTGGTAAATACTGAAGCAAAATAATTATTTAATATTTCTGCCATCTCTCTATCATTACCTGTGGTATTGTCCTGACTGTCTCTTAATGGTCCTATTCCCATCCCAACCTTCCTTTTTATTGGTGTGCCTATAAAATATTTTACTATTTTGTTTTAGTTTCCTTGATAATTTAATTTCATAGTTCCTCTTTGCCTACCTAATTTTTCTTTACTTCTCTCCTAATCTTTTCGTATTCTCCCTTATCATGCACACCCCTGCTGTCTGTGTACTGAATGTATGCCACTAACTAATGACACCTCCTTAAACAAGGTGATCATCTGTGTTCCATTTGAAGTCATTTTTACCAAAGAAAATCCGTCAAATTTTCAGAAATGGGAGCAGAGGATTTAAGAACATTTTTTTCCTAAACATTAATTTTATGTCACTCGCTGAATCAAATCTAAAAGAATAAAATATTTTGGAGAAAGACAGTGTGTGTTACACACAGATGGGACAGAGTTTTGAGGGTTTTGATGATTTTCAGTTTTTGATACTGCAATTGGGACCTTAAGATTATGTTGCATGTTTCCCAGCTTATTTCTACTTTGTCAGTAGCGCTAGTGAACCTGTTGTGGCATTGCTCATGGTGAGTTGCAGGATACAGCACATGTTAAGTATATGTGTTCAGTACATGGCCTACCTAGAAATTCAGAGATCAAGGTTGGCATGTAGACCTGGGATTTCGAAAGAATTTTGAGAGTTGCGCTCGGAGACAGTGAAGTAAGTCTTAGAGCACTTTTGAATGGTTCCTGAGAAATTTCAGCCAAAATGCATGACCCGTGTTTAGAGAGATAATTCCAGAGAGTGAGACCTGGGCAGCTGAAGGCATGGTTGCTACTGGTGAGGTGAAGGGAAGGTGCATACTGAAGTCAGAGGAACAGAGCGTTCCTGGGGAGTTGTCGGGCTGGAGGGGGGTTACAGAGTTAGGATGGGTGAAGCCATGGAGGGATTTAAAAACAGTGATGAGAATTTTAAATTAGAAGCAATGGTGGCCTGGAGCCAGTCTAGATCAGTGAGGATTGATGTGATGGATTAATGGGACAATGCAGGATAGGAGAGCAGAGTTTTGGATGAGCTGGTGATTATGGAATGTGGACAGTGGGAGGCTGGCAAGGTGAGCAATGGAGTAATCAAGTCTGTAACTAGTGGGGTGCCACAGGGATCAGTGCTGGGGCCTCAACTATTTACAATCTATATTAATGACTTGGATGAAGGGTACTGCAGCCAAATTTGCTGACAATACAAAGATAGGTGGGAAAGCAAGTTGTGAGGAGGACACAGAGTCTGCAAAGGAATATAGATTGGTTAAGTGAGTGGGCAAAGATTTGGCAGATGGAGTATAATGTGGGAAAATGTGAGATTATCCACTTTGGTAGGAAGAATAGAAAAGCAAAATATTATTTAAATGGAGAGAGACTACAGAATGCTGCGGAACAGAAGGACCTGGGTGTTCTCGTACAAGGAACACAAAAAATTAGCATGCACGTACATGCAATTAATTGGGAACGCAAGTGGAATGTTGGCCTTTATTGCTAGGGGGGTGGAGTATATTGCTAGGGGGGTGGAGTAGGGAAGTCTTACTACAACTGTACAGGGTGTTGGTGAGACCACACCTGGAGTACTGCGTACAGTTTTGGTCACCTTATTTAAGGAGGGATATACTTGTATTGGAGGCTGTTCAGAGAAGGTTCACTCGGTTGATTCCTGAGATGAAAGGGTTGCCTTATGAGGAAAGGTTGGGCCTATACTTATTGGAGTTTAGAAGAATGAGAGGTGATCTTATTGAAACATATAAGATTCTGAGGGGGCTTGACAGGGTAGATGCTGAGAGGATGTTTCCCCTTGTAGGGGAATCTAGAATTAGGGGGCATAGTTTCAGGATAAGGGGTCGCCCATTTAAGACGGAGATGAGGAGGAATTTCTTCTCTCAGAGGGTCGTGAATCTTTGGAATTCTCTACCCCAGAGAGCTGTGGCGGCTGAGTCATTGAATATATTCAAGGCTGAGATAGACAGATTTTGAACTAAAGGGGAGTGAAAGGTTATGGGGAACAGGCAGAAAGTGGAGATGAGGTAGAAGATCAGCCATGATCTTATTGAATGGCGGACCAGGCTCGAGGGGCCGAATGGCCTAATCCTGCTCCTATTTCTTATGTAAGTCTGGAGCATGTATGAGTGTGTCAGTGGAAAATGGGCTGGTGTAGAGGCAGGCAATATTTTGGAAGTGAACGTAGGCGTCTTTGTCATAGAGAGGACATGGAGTCAGAAATCAGCTCAGGGTCAAACAGAGGACGCAAGGATTGCAAACAGTTTCATCCATCTCCGTAGCGTCATTTCTGATTGATTCAATTACATACAGCCACACTGACAGTTCCTCATGCACCCACTATATGTACTAAAATTATTATCACATTAAAGAAGAAAGCCACAGAATTCCCCATCACAGCTTTCAATTGCTCTTGTATCATCCCCCCCCGCCCCCCTCCTCTGCCCCACCCCCGCCACTACCAAATCAAAATCAATAACCTTGTACGATAGCAAAATACTGCAGATGCTGGAAATCCGAAATAACAACAGAAAATGCTGGAAAAACTCAGCAGGCCAGGCAACATCCGTGGAGAGAAAATAGTCAACTTTTCGGGTGAAAACCCTTTGTCAAGACTAAAGAAGCACAGGAAATGAAATAGATTAAGAGGCCAGGCTGGGAGAGAACAAAAGAGAAGAGACATTAAGAGGTATTCAAAATGAGACGAGACGAGCCTAATCTAGAGCTGTCTCCACTAGTCCTATCACCATCGCGTCTCGTTTTGAATACCTCTTAATGCCTCTTCTTTTGTTCTCTCCCAGCCTGACCTTTTAATCTATTTCATTTCCTGTGCTTCTTTAGTCTTGACAAAGGGTTTTCACCTGAAACGTCGACTCTATTTTCTCTCCACGGATGTTGCCTGGCCTGCTGAGTTTTTCCAGCATTTTCTGTTGTTATTTTCAATAACCTTTTCCCTAGGTACATCCTCCTTCCATTCCTCCTGATGGCAGAGGTAGGACATGCCAGTCCTTTTCCTCTCCCTTCCTTCTTAGCTAATGGATATTATGACATGGTGCGTGAAAACCTGAGGAAATAAAAATGCAAAATAATGGCCGCAAAAAATAAAATCAAATTGGGCCAAAGTTAGGATTCTTTGCCCTGAATCATTTCAAAACACACCAAAACAGATTTAGTGAATAAAACCCTTCCAGGTACATCCTTAGGAATCAATGCCAGATGTGTTGATGAACACGAATACTTGTTGGAAACCCAGCTATTTTGTGAAAACTGGAGTTTTAAGAGACTATTCATGTTTTCACACACTTCCATCTCCCGCAAAGGCCCTAGGTCCTACTCTCTAGAATTCTCTCCCTAAACACCTTCCTCTCCTCCATTAAGAAAATAATTGAAATGGTAGGTCGCGTGGGTAAAGCCATACCCCCATAAATTGCAGTCGGAACAATCCTTAAGAGCTAAGAGCTTCCTTTAGCAGAATTGTGACTCAGCTGATTATCCCATTACACCATCTGCTCTCAGTCATGTCCTTCAAATTTATACCGTGTTTATCACCAAGGCATCTCCTGAGATCAAAGCAGTCAATTGTACTGACTGTCAGTTGTTGGGATCAGACATCTCACAGATTGTTCTGGTTTTCATGATCAAAGCAAGATTCAGAACAAAATTTGGCTGCCGTCCACAACATACTGGAGAAATCCTCTCGAAGGACATTTTTGCACATGCATTGTACATTTCTTTTTCTTCTTGTTACACCACTTTTTGCAATGCAGACGTTTATAGTTTCGGATGATTTTATTTTTCCAAGTAGATCTATCGCATAAGGATATGTGTTGAGCTCAAAAGACATATCCTTTTGATCAGTACATCCCTCCAGGTAGACGCAGGGTTAGTATGTTAGCCGTGGATAAGATGTACAGCATGAAGCAGAGGTTCTGTACACAATCTGTGCCTACATTTATTAAAAGGATAAATTACTTGTGGTATCCTGTACATGTCCAATCAGGCGACACCAACACTAATAAAAAAGGCACACAGGAACAATAATAACGGAAGAAAGACTTGCATTTATACAGCGCCTTTCACAACCTCAGGACGTCCCAAAGCCCTTGACAGCCAACAAAGTACTTTTGAAGTGTAGTCACTGTTGTAATGTAGGAAACGAGGCAGCCAATGTGTGCACAGCAAGGGCCAGTGTGATAATGAGCAGATAATCTGTTATCAGTGGTGTTGGTTGAAGGCGAAATGTTGGCCAGGACACCAGGGAGAACTCCCCTGCTCTTCTTCGAATAGTGCCATGGGATCTTTTACTTTCACCTGAGGTGCAATGGTTTAACGTCTCATCCGAAAGACAGCCCCTCTGATGGTGCAGCGCTCCCTCAGTACTGTACTGGAGTGTCAGCCTCAATCCTGTGCTCAAGTCTCTGGAGTGGGACTTGAACCCACAACCTTCCAACTCAGGCGAAAGTATTACCATTGAGCCAAGGCAGCACAAGAATAACATAAGAGCATAGAGAGTACAGGACCTGGAAAAATCTCTGCAGTCCATCTGGCTGGTCCTCAATTGCCACTCCCTCGAATGTCCAGTTCTCCCTGAAAATGTGTCCACACAATCTGCCTCCCTGGGTAGGGGGTTCCACATGTTCACTGCCCTCTGTGGAAAACAGTTAAATCTAAATGGTCTGTGCACCTTCCCTGTTCTAAGTTTGAGCCCCTGTCCCCTAGTTATAGAGTTTGTGACAATCTTGAATATATTATCAGGTTAAATTTGTCTGTTTCGTTAAGGATCTTGAATACTTCAATAATATCTCCCTTGAGCCTTCTTTTTCCTAGAGTGAACAAGCTGAGGTTCTTCAACCTCTCCTTGTAGCTCAGAGCTCCTCACTTTGGTTGCCCTTTCCTGCTTTCACTTCATTGCTTGGATGACCTTGTGAAATGGCCACCAGAATTCCGTGCAGTACTCCAGGTGTGGCCATACCTATACAAACTCGTTATCACCACTTGGGATTTGTGCTTTATCCCTCTGGTTATACATCCAGTTAGATTTCTTACTGGTACCACACACGTTGATGTTGGTATCAGTGAACAATCCACCAATACTCCCAGATTCCTTCATGATTTGTGTTCTGTAGCTTAGCGCCATTTAGCTCTTGTTCCTACAGTTTATTTCCCTTCTCTACCTTCCACCTTAAATGCCATTTGCTACTCATCGGTCCTGAACTCCAAATCATTAAATATGCTGTAAACAGCAATGGTCCCAGCACTGACCCTTGTGACCACATTGGCACAGCTCTATTCAGCATCACCTTTTGCTGCCTCTGGTTTAGCCAATTTTCAAACCATCTCCGATGCTTGCTGTCTAGTCCATACCTTGCCGGCTATTGTTTATGTGCCACAGAATCAAGAGCCTTGCTAAAATCTAAATATGTCACTTCCACAGAATTTCCTGTGGCAATGAGGTCCATCATTTCTTTAAAGATTCCAAAAAATTTGTTGGGCATGGCCTCCTTCCATAAATCCATGCTGACTCTCTCTTACCACCCCACATCAGTCTAGGTATTTCATTATAACCTCTGTCAAGATGCCTTTAACTACTTTACCCGCAACAGATGTTAGGTTCACTATAGCTATCTGAGTCGCCTCTATGTCCCCTTTTTAAAGATTGATGTTATGTTAGATGCTTTCCAGACCTTGGGCCTTGCTCCTGTTTCTTAAGATCCCCTTAAGATAATGGCTAGTCAGTTTCTTAAGTACCATGTGTGAAGTCTATCTGGGCCTGGTGTCTTGTCTTCCCGTTAACTTCCTCAGCTTACCATTGACGGCCTCATCTGAAATTTGGTAGCAGTTCCACCTTTGAACCCTGCTGCAGATAGTCCCGGCGAGTGGGGACCGCAGCTTCAGCCCTGAATCCTGGGTTGACATTCAGCGGGATACTTGCATTCAGTGGGTGTGGGTTCCCCCACCCCATCGTATAAATTGTGGGGGTGGGGTTAGAACCCTGCCCCTTCTGACTCAGAGGTGGGAATGCTACCAGTAATCTGAAATAAACCTGAGATATTTATATATCTGTGTCCACCCAGAGACTCCACTTCCATTCTGGAAAACTGCCCAAACTCCCCTCCTTGAGCACCGAAAAATAAAAATATGTTTAGTACATTTGCTGCCACTTTGTTAGTTGATATTATGTCACCTTTTGGATCTTTCAATGGCCCCACTGTTTACTTTTCACTTTTTATTGAGGTGGCCATTATCTAGTGAAGACTCTTTGGCCCAGAAATTGAGTGGGCTTAGCGCCCATTTTGCGGCGCTAGAGGGCATTGCGCTGGACTTACAGCCGGTTTTGAAATTGACTAGGGCCCAACATCGGCGTTACACCGGTAGCGCTGCGCCGGCACCGATGACGTCATCGGTGTGTGCAGCGTCCCGGTTGCCGTGGTGACGGGCCCCAGCGCCGAAATTCAGTTGCGGCCGCCTCGCCCGTGGCAGCCGCAACTAAGACTCTGGCAACAGAGTCTTGCACGACTTTGCGCCGGCGCATAAAGGTGGAGCGGCAGCCGGCCGCTTTCCCGCCGGCCGCCTGCCCGCACCTCCCTTCCCGGACTCCCCCCCCCCCTCCCCCCCCCGCGGAACAGATGCTTCTCGGCTGCGAGTCCGGCACTTCCCCGAGGTGCCGGGCTCATTTTTGTGAAGATTTTACCGGCCAGCGGGCGGGTGCAGGCAGCTCCTCCTTAACTGAAGGAGGAGGCCTGCACTTCCCGAGCCTGCCGCACCGCATCGGGCGCCGCAGCGCCGGAATAGCGCCAGTTTTCAGGCGCAAACAGCCTTCAGTAGCGCCGGCAGCCGTCTGGGCGCGGCGCTACTGAATTTTTGGCGCGCACAGCGCGACTTAGCACCGGCGCTAAATTTCCGGCGTTAAGTCCCGGCGCAGCGCAACCTCAATTTCTAGGCCAATAAGTTTTAAAAAAAATTGATGAGACAGCCATTTACAAACTCCTTTTTTCTTATTGGTGTTTTCACTAAAGGAAGTGGACCATTCAATCACAAGCTAGAAATACCAGTTAAGGAGCTGGATAACACCACCAGCGCTGTCATGTTGAGAGCCGGAAATGCTTAGAGTGAAGGCAATCAGCTGCTCACAAAGAAAGAGAGAGTGTGCTCCTGTTAAGATAACATTTTCCAGAGGATATGTCAGTGAAGAGCTGTATTAACAGATTGCCTTGGCCAACCTTGTTTTCTTAACATCTTTTCCCCTAATTTCCTGTCCTGGCTTTGATCCTTTGGTCAGGAACGTGGAGTTGTCAGGCCTCAGATGTTTCTATAGATAAACATGACACTTGTGGAGCGAAGATGGGTTCTGCCAATTATTATTTTCTCCCTCTCTCCCTACGCGCCACCCCCCCCTCCCCTCCCTATCTTCCCAGGGGCAAGAAGTGCTCCATCTGGTACCTGGTTAAGAATTTACAAAACAGGCATGGAGGCTAGATAAGCTGGAATGTCAGTCAAGACCAGTATGCCAACTCTTAAGTAGAGCTGTGACTGGCTGAATGAATCAAACCTTAGATTTTTGGGATTTCCTAAGTTCTTGATTTGTAAATATTCTCCTTGTGCAGTATCTGAACTTTGGAGCTGCAGTGCTTATGAAAGACAAAATATTGTTTTTATTTTCATCAAAGAAAGAACTTACACTTATCTAGCATGTTTCCCATCCTCAAGACGTTCCAAAGCGTTCACAGCCAATGAATTACTTTTGATATCTGCTCACACAGCAGTCAATTGGCACACAGCATGGCTCCGCACACAGCACAAGTTAATCTGTCTTGATGGTGGTGTTGGTTGAGGGATAATTGTTGGCCAGGATACTGAGAGAACTCCTCTGCTCGTCTTCACAAAGTGCTGAAGGATCTTTTACAGAACAACAGGCAGGCGGGCCCTCAGTTTACCGTCTTGTCTAAAAGCCAGCTCTTCCCACAATACAGCTCTGTATTCAAGTATCAGTCTCGATTATGTGCTGAAGCTGTGTTAAGTAAAATTGTTGTTGTTTTCATAGCTTCACACTCTTGTTAGGGAGCCAGATAATGTGAGAGTGAGGAACGAGCAGGCTTATTTGAGTGAAAAGCATTCTGGCTTATATTATTGTTCATCTTATTATCCTTCTTCCAATATGCTCTTCTTCCCCAGCCTCCTAATATTTGTTTTTTTTTAAACTTTAGTGCTTTTTTTCTGTCAAACTTAACAGAATCTGTCTATCTTAATCCTTTTCTAACTTTAAAAACAACTTTAAAACATTTAACTTTACCTTTTTTTCTTCCATCTTGTCCCATTTTAGAAGTGGCAGCAAGTTTCAAAAACTGGGTTTTCATTGGCTGAACCAGGCTTTAGAGGCCTGTTTTCTAACCAATCAAGCCTTGAGTCTTACAATCAATCAACCCCCAGCATCCACAGTCTTTTGGGGGAAAAATTCTACATTTCCACTGCCCTTTGTGTGGAACAAGTGCTTCCTGATTTCAGTCCTGAACAGCCTAGCTCTAATTTTAGGTTTGTATCCCCTTGTTCTGGATTCCCCCATCAGGGGAAATAGTTCGTCTGTGTCAACCCTATTAAATTTTTTATCATTTTAAACACCTATCAGCCTTCTAAACTCAAGGGAATGCAACCCAAGTATATTCAGCCTGTCCTCATCATTTAACCTTTTAAGCCCTGGTCAACATTCTGGTGACTACAGTCAACATGCTGATATCATAAGTGTTATCAAGGCAATTTTTGACAAGTAAAAATACATCAAAACAGAAAGAAACTCTAATGAATGATTAAACCCCACCAGTGGCCCAAGTGCCTGACTATTCAATAGTTGGAAAATCGCAGGCAGTGCACCCACGATTATCTGACCTATGCTGGCTGCGTGCGAGGTGCCTTCCTGCAATACACAAAATTTACCCTTAACAGCGAGCAGTTTGAAAAAGAGGATTTGGAATTCGTGCAATTTTTCTGTGAGGGAGGAAGGAAATATTTGGTTTAAACTACGAGCGCTGATAGTCTAAATGGGGCAAGCTATCTGACAATGTGGAAAACTGCCCAGGTATGTCCTGTCCACAAAAAGCAGGACAAATCCAATCCGGCCAATTATTGCCCCATCAGTTTACTCTCAATCATCAGCAAAGTGATGGAAGGTGTCATCGACAGTGCTGTCAAGCAGCGCTTACTCACCAATAACCTGCTCACTGATGCCCAGATTGGGTTCCGCCAGAACCACTCGGTTCCAGACCTCATTTCAGCCTTGGTCCAAACATGGACATGAGCTGAATTCCAGAGGTGAGGTGAGAGTGACTGCCCTTGACATCAAGTCTGCATTTGACCGAGTGTGGCATCAAGGAGCCCTAGTAAAACTGAAGTCAATGGGAATCGGGGGGCAAAATTCTCCACTGGCTAGAGTCATACCTAGCACAAGGGAAGATGATTGTGGTGGTTAGAGGTCAATCATCACAGCCCCAGGACATCGCTGCAGGTGTTCCTCAGGGCAGTGTCCTAGGCCCAACTATATTCAGCTGCTTTATCAATGACCTTATCTCTATCATAAGGTCAGAAGTGGGGATGTTCGCTGATGACTGCACAGTGTTCAGTGCCATTCGCAACTCCTCAGATAATGAAGCAGTCCATGCCTGCATGCAACAAGACCTGGATGACATTCAGGCTTGGGCTGATAAGTGGCAAGTAACGTTCGCGAGACACAAGTGTCAGACAATGACTATATCCACCAAGCGAGTGTCTAACCACCGCCCCTTGATGTTCAGTGGCATTACCATCGCCGAATCCCCCACCATCAATATCCTGGGGGTCACCATTGACCAGAAACTTAACTGGACCAGCCACATAAATACTGTGGCAACAAGAGCAGGTCAGAGGCTGGGTATTCTGTGGCGAGTGTCACACCTCCTGACTCCCCAAAGCCTTTCCACCATCTACAAGGCACAAGTCAGGAGTGTGATGGAATACTCTGCACTTGCCTGGATGAGTGCAGCTCCAACAACACTCAAGAAGCTCGACACCATCCAAGACAAAGCAGCCCGCTTGATTGGCACCCCATCCACCACCTTAAACATTCACTCCCTCCACCACCGGCGTACCGTGGCTGCAGTGTGTACCACCTACAAGATGCACTGCAACAACTCACCAAGGCTTCTTCGGCAGCACCTCCCAAACCTGTGACCTCTTCCACCTAGAAGGACAAGGGCAGCATGTGCATGGGAACATCACCACCTCCAAGTTCCCCTCCAAGTCACACACCAGCCTGACTTGGAAATATATCGTTGTTCCTTCGTCGTCGCTGGGTCAAAATCCTGGAACTCCCTCCCTAACAGCACTGTGGGAGCACCTTCACCACACCTTCTCAAGAGCAACTAGAGATGGGCAATAAATGCTGGCCTTGCCAGCGATGCCCACATCCCATGAACGAATAAAAAAAAAAGCGGCTTGGAACAGTTCCTGAGCCTCTATTGAGCACAGAAGCAGAATTAACATCAGTAGAACTGTGTTACTATAAACCAGAATGCCCTAGCCTTCAAGTGTGCATGTTAGTTTCTCTCCCTGATCCTATCTGGCTGACTAACTCTCTCAAGACGATTCCTTTGATGGTGCACTCAGCATCCTCAAACTATTGAGAATAGCAGCAGCTGGACAAGTTACTCCACTTCAAAATTCTTTTTTGGACTGTGGTCTTTATGGAGATTCTCTTTAAGCAAGTCTGTAATAACTGATGTATAACGAGCTAGACGTTTCTCACTCTTAGCTGCTGAGTACCTGCTGGCTGTAATTTTACAGACTCCAAAATCCTGGTGCTATGTTTGACAAATTGTGATAAACTATGTTCTAGATTAACATTTCCACATGTAGCAATCATGCCATTTTTAAGCCTACCATTTATAGACACCTTGAATGGAATTTTTTTCCATCAGTAGGTTTAATGTGTGTACTTAATGAAATTATTTTACTGAACTGCTAGAAAACCTCAGGAAAATAAAATCTTTCAAGGTTTGACAAAGCCGATTAAATAGAGACCTCCATTTTTAGTTTCTTTATTAAGCTAAAAATCAAACTTAAAAAAAGGAAAGACTTGCCTTTATATAGCGTCTTTCACGACCACTGGACGTCTCAAGGCACTTTACAGCCAATGAAGTACTTTTTGAAGTGGAGTCACTGTTGTAATTGGGAAACGCGGCAGTCAATTTGCGCACAGCAAGGTCCCACAAACGGCAATGTGATAATGACCAGATCATCTGTTTTAGTGATGTTGATTGAGGGATAAATATTGGCCAGGACACCGGGGAGAACTCCCCTGTTCTTCTTTGAAATAGTGCCATGGAATCTTTTACGTCCACCTGAGAGAGCAGGCGGGGCCTCGGTTTAACATCTCATCCGAAAGATGGCACCTCTGACAGTGCAGCACTCCCTCAGCACTGCACTGGAGTGTCAGCCTAGCTTTGATGTGATCAAGTCCTTGGAGTGAACCCACAACCCTCTGATTCAGAGGCAAGTGTGCTACCAACTGAGCCACAGCTGACACTTAACAGATCTAACAAAATATTCCAACCTTCAGATGTTTAATGGGGGGGGGGAGGATCCATTTTGAATATTTAGTTGAAGATTTTTAAGTTGTGCTGCACCATTTTTCTTAACGAGAGTGGTGAAGAGCCAGGGCCAAGAGCAACAGTTCGACAGTGCCAAGTTTGTCTTTTTTAAAGAGTGCAGAGTGCAGGAGGAAGGGAAGGCTGAGGGAGGTGTAGAGCTTCACAGTTTAATGGTCCTGGGAAAGAATTAATTAGAGCAGGAGATAGTGCGAGCATTTCACCATCTAATCTGATCGCTGATATATCCTAATAAATTTGTTCATAGTAACACAAGTATTCTGAAGAATGCGTGGGACACATTGCTTTACTGGGCCCACAAAAAATAATGCTTGAGGCTATAGTTCCAAACATTGCTTCCCAGCTGCTGCCAATATACATAAATAGTTACAGGCTATACACCAGATGGGGCTCTGCTAGGAATCTACAGTAAGAGGGTTGTTGGCTCCTTCAGCATTGTAATTCACCTTCCCTGAAAAGAGATACTATCCTGGGGATTTCCGTTCCTGTACGAATCAATGAAAAAGATGAATTGCGAGTCGTTTCCATGAGTACAGTCAAATGGGTGTTTCCTCCCAATATTCAGGGCTTGTACATTCCTTGTGAGCTGCCGCCCAGACAGTGGACTACTTAATGGAGCCTTTGCCTGAGCTCAGCAGCTGGGGGTGACTTAAATCACTCGTCTAAAGTGCAGCATTCTGAGCTGAGACAGGAGAGAAGGGGTTTGTGCCAGATCGTCCCTGTAAAAAGGGGTTTCCTCATCTCCTGATCAGCTGGAGCTGAACCTGCTGGACGTCCGGCAAAGGAGGCTTGTCCTCTCTGGCCCCGAAGGCCACTGTTACAAATTTGGGTTTTCTGTAGATACCATCTTAGATTGAGTGGTGTCACTTGTTCCCATAAGCAGTCAGAGCATCTTTTATGGGAATCGACTTGCTCTGCCCGATATCTAGACTTGACTATTCCAACGCACTCCTGGCTGGCCTCCCACATTCTACCCTACGTAAACTTGAGGTGATCCAAAACTCGGCTGCCCGTGTCCTAACTCGCACCAAGTCCCATTCACCCATCACCTCTGAGCTTGCTGACCTACATTGGCTCTCGGTTAAGTAACGCCTAGATTTCAAAATTCTTCTTGTTTTCAAATCCCTCCATGGCCTCGCCCCTCCCTATCTCTGTAATCTCCTTCAGCCCCACAACCCCCCGAGATATCTGCGCTCCTCTAATTCTGCCTTCTTGAGCATCCCTGGTTATAATCGCTCAAACATTGGTGGCCGTGCCTTCTGTTGCCTAGGCCCTAAGCTCTGGAATTCCCTGCCTAAGCCTGTCCGCCTCGCTACCTCCCTTTCCTCCTTTAAGACGCACCTTAAAACCTACCTCTTTGAACAACCTGCCCTAATTTCTCCTATGTGGCTCGGTGTCAAATATTTTGTCTTATAACACTCCTGTGAAGCGCCTTGGGATGTTTTACTACATTAAAGGTGCTATATAAATACAAGTTGTTGTTGTTTGCGTGGTGACATAACCAGGTTTGTGGGGGTTGCGGGGGGGGGGGGGGGACATTAATACTCCCTCATGACCCAGATTGAATATTTGTGTCTTTTTGCACATGTTATTCTTCAATCTCTTCAAAGACAGACTGGGGTAAATCTTGACTTTGTGCGATCATGTAGAATGGGTGATAGTGAATTGGCAGCCCGTTTTATATCCATGGAAATAAACATTAGGAGAGACTTTTGGTAAAACGGGCTGCTGATTGACACTATCGAACAAATTGAAGATCTACCCCACTGAGTTAACAGTTGATGAGGCGAGGCTTGATCCGAATTGTTAAGCTGCTTTATTTCACCGTGAACATACAGAGCAACAATTACGATCAGATTCACTAAGCTCAATCAGTACAATGCAGCTGCATCATGATATAAAATAAGGACCTCGCTACGCTTCACTACCTCAGTGGGTCGTCTTGACTTAATCATGAGGTCTTCAGCAATTATGACTTCATCATCTTCCCTGAACCATTCACAGCTCTCTTTATAAAAAAAAACCTGACTGCTCCTTAAGCCTTTTTGTTTCAGTCTTTATTTGTGGCTTCAGACAGCCTGAGATCAAAGGTGTTTCCAACAAAATGGGTGTGAGGTGTTCTTCGATTACCTAGACAAGCTAGTGAATCAGTCTGTAAGGGTGACCCCGAGCTTCCGGTCGTCTGTCATTTTAATTCACCGCCCCATTCCCACTCGGACCTCACCGTTTTCGGCCTCTTGCATTGTTCCACAGAAGCTCAACGTAAACTCGAGGAACAGCACCTCATCTTCCGATAAGGCACTTTACAGCCTTCCGGACTCGATATCGAGTTCAACAATTTCAGATCATAACCTCAGCCCCTATTACATTTTTACTTATATTTTTTATCCACACCTTTGTTTTGGCCTTCCCCCCCCCCACCCCCTTTCTTTTTTTTCTCTCTCCCATATGGTAGCTGTCTCCCATTCTGCCAGCGCATTTCACACCTAATCTAGAGCTGTCTTTTGTCTCCACTAGTCCTATCACCATCTCGTCTCGTTTTGAATACCTCTTAATGTCTCTTCTCTTTTGTTCTCTCCCAGCCTGGCCTCTTAATCTATTTCATTCCCTGCGCCTCTTTAGTCTTGACAAAGGGTTTTGACCCGAAACGTTGACTCTATTTCTCTCTCCACGGATGTTGCCTGGCCTGCTGAGTTTTTCCAGCATTTTCTGTTGTTATAGTGAATTGCTTATTGTTCGGTCTCTGGAGAAAACAACTTCCATTTAGCATATTTACCATCTTTTGTCTAGGTGCCTCTTTTAAATTTGTGGGAATACACTTTGCGTTTAAAAAATAAAATAAAAGTTGCACTTATTTTCAAATAATTTCTATGAAAAAAAGGTTAAAAAATCTTGCAACGTGACTGGCCTCTTCTGCGGAAGTGACTGGCGCAGCTTCTGGCATGAGATAACTTAGGGGGCCAGTGATGTTTGAAGGTGGAAGGCCAGAAGGAAGCGGCCAAAGGGAAGCAGTTTGATACGGTGTCACGTTAGAGATCTTTTATGAGGAATGAGGCACATGGTATTACAGGGATGGTGATTGCATGGATAGAGGGATTGTTAGTGGTAAATGGTTGTTTTTCAGATTGCTGGATGTGGATAGTAATGTGCCCCAGCGATCTAGCTAGGACCTTTGCGATTTTCCGTTTCTATACATGATTTGGACATAGGCACGAGGAATAATATTGATGTTTTCTGATGGTAATGTGAGGACGAATGCAGGAGGACAAAGCCAGAGGAATGGGTAGATAGAAGATGCAGTTCAGTGCGGAGAAGTTGGAGTAATGCATTTTGGTAAAAAGAATAATGAAAGGAAGCATACCCTAAATGTGAAGACTCTTAACCGAGTGGAGGGGCAGAGCGATCCAGGTGCTCAAATGTGTAAAAGTGCAGTCAGAAAAGACCAGGAAAAGGAAAATGGGATTCTGGGCTCTATATGTGGGGCATTGAACATAAACAGGAGGTTGCTTAAGTTTTGCATGCAGACCTCGGCACTCCATTACAGGAAGGATATTAAAACCATGGAAAAGGTACAGCAACAATTTATGACAATGATACGAGGAATAAGAGGCTATAGTTGCAAAGAGAGGCTCGACTATATGGGTCTTTTTTCACTGATTCACTGAAGGTTAAGTTGGGAGCTGAGAGAGGTTTTCAAAATTCTGAAAGGTTTTCAGAGAATAAATGGTGAAAGATTATTTCCACTGGCTGGTAATCAGTAATAAAGGAGCATTGACTCGAGATTATCACCAGAAGTGCACTGGGGCCAAGATAGAAAAATACATTTCACACAGAGGGTTACTAGAGCATGGAAGCTTTACCATAAGTGGCTTTGAGGCAAAGATTATAACATCATTCAAAAGGGAATTGGGTAAATATTTCAAAATATGCATATAAAGGGCACTTGGAGAAAAGGCAGAGAAATGGGATTAGAGTAAATAGTTCCACTTGGAGAGCTAACACTGTCACAGGTATGAAGTACCGAATGCCCTTCCATGCTGTAATTTCTGTGATTGCAAAGCTGTAGAAAACTTTTCTGTGCCAAAAAGCCACCCCTATATGCAAGTCAGAGTGTGACCTCACTTCTTGCAATCTTATTTAAAGCACTCACTCATCAGCCAGGATTTTCATTGGGCCGTGGAATCGTGATTGGAGGCGTGCGGGGGTTTAAAATCCCGAAATCGGGGGTCCCGACCCCATCCTGCACCTAACCCACCTCCATGCCAGTTTCAAAGGAGGCGGGTACCCGCCCCGCACTGGGACCCGCCTACCCGAGGCGGGAAGGGATTAGTGTCAATTAACTGCCTGTTAACAGGTAGTTAACAGGCAGCTTTTAGCCTAATCCCTATTTTTTAATGCTGAAGTGTGGGATTCCCGACGGCTCCAAACCACGCCAAGTTTGCGAGGCGGGCCGTCGGGTTGAAGGACTTGGAGGGGTCGAGATATCAGTGTTCAGGTGAGTGATGTGTGCATGAGTGCAAAGGTAAGTGTGTTTGGTGTGTCTAAAGTGTTTAAAGAAGTTTAACTAACCTTTACTTACGAATGCAGCCTTCCTTCCTTCAGGTTTCGGGAGTCCTGCATCTCACCGGCACAGAAAGCAGAATGGCTGTGAACTGTCAAAAGTGACAGCCTTCAGCTTTCTGTGCAGGAGAGATTTCTAACTGAGTCTGTGGAGAAGGACTCATGTTAGAAGTAAGACTGTCAGTGTTTGACAACTTCAAAGAGCTTTCAAACACTGATATTTCATCTGTCAAAACCTCTTGACTTTTGAAATTTCAGTCTGTGACGGCACCTGTTGCCGGGTGGCCCTTAATTGGCCTGCTGAGCTTGCTGGGTGGGCTCAACAAGGTCAATCAAGTTAAAATCGCGTGGATTGGCCACATCTCGATGGAGGCGGGACAACAACCTCGAAAGTCTCCTGAATGAAAATCCAGCCCACCCAGTCTAACAAACCATACTGCAGCAGGGCACAAATACAAGCTGCAACTTACAACTGGAACTGTTGTCACTCTGCAGTCTTAAAGGGGACTTCCCGCGACAAATCGTGTAATGCAACCTAGCTGACTGTTGCATGTTCATTTACTGACACACGAGATGAGCAGGTTGGATGCGTGACTTTTGCTGTATGTGCTCCTTATCCCGGCAACATCTCAAGACTACATATTTGCTTTCAGCACTAGACAGCATATGAAAAGTGAAGAACACTGGCTGGAAAGAGGACCCAGATGGTGTGAGCCCTTGACTTCCATTGAGGAGACCATGCTGGATGTCATTGGCTATGAGATTATCAGTGAATTATGCAAAGGGTGAAGCCAGAGCTCACGGCTGGCACCATACTGCTCTCATTAACCTCGCCCCCCTACTCACTCACATACACGCAGGCACACATTGATGTTGCAATGTAAGCACTGTTTGAAGCTGTGTTTTGAATCATAGGGGGAATTTTTCAATTCAATTCAATTTTATTTGTCATATATGCAGCAGACGTGTGTACTGCACAATGAAATGTTGATTTTTACGAGTCCTCCCAACATTTTCACAGGAATAAATGGGTGAGTTGGAGGTGGGTTGTGGGGGGGAAATGAAAGTTGGAAAAATCTAAAACCTGACCCCAGCCCGCCTCCAACCCGCCCACTTTCACCTTTTACTCAGGCGGGACGAGGGTGGGGAGGGGGCGGGCAGCCAGCCCGCTGCCAGGAGGCGGGTTGGCAATTTAAATATGATAATGAGGCCTGAAGTCTCTACTTTAACCTGCTTTGCAGGTTTAACTGCAGGCGGCTGGGGCTCGGGATTCCCGGCGGCTGCAACAAGGCGGCCTCAGCATCGGGGAGCAATCCTTGTGGGCCGGGGGGAGCAGCAGTGCGGGTGGGAAACGGGAAAATCCCGGCCCTAGCATGGCACACAAGCCGGCTATTCATCCCATTAAGTTTGTACCACTGCTTTCCCTCATCCCTTCATCTTATCCCTCAGTCCTGCTCTTGCCTGAGAATTTTTAATATTGCTCTTTCTGAAGCAACTACCTAATTCCCTTTTAAAAGAACTTAAAGACTCTGCTCCAACAGTGGTTTGTAGCAGAGATTCTAACCAAGCTCCATATGGAGATTTTTATTAACTTTCCCTTTAGTTCTTTTTGTGGTTATATTATATTTATGCCCTCGTGTTACTGTCTTGCTCTCTAAAGGGAACAATCTATCTCTATTATAACCCTCTGTAATCACGAAGCCCTCTTTCAGCCAACCCTTAATCTTCTTGGGCCGAGTGGGGAAAAAAGCCCTAACTTCTCATTTCTCTCTTCGTAACCAGTACCTTTTACCCATGGTAACGCTCTAGTGAATCTATGCTGCAGCTTTTTCCACTGCTTCTGCATCCTTCATATAACGTGGAGCCTAAAACTGCGCCGTATCGCAAGTGCATCTTAACTAAGTTCTTGTACAAGTTCATCATCACCTTCTTGCTTTTGTATTCTGTATTTCTGGATACACAACCAAGAATTCTATTTGTCTTTTCAGGGCCTTATCTACTTATGCTGCCACTGTTCACACCCTGTGTATCAAGCTCCTCCACTCCATTTAAAATCTTAACCATTTTAGGTGTATTTACATTCTCTAATCTTATTTCTAAAATGTATTACTTCCTTTTTTTACGTTGAACTGCATCTGCCAATCCTGCTACCAATCATAGAATAGTACAGCACAGAAGGAGGCCATTTGGCCCATTGAGTCTACACTGGCTCTTTCGAAAAGCATTCCAGTTAGTCCCACTTCCCCGCTCTTTCCCCATATCCCTGCAAAGTTTTCTCCTTCAAGTACTTGTTATGTGTCAGCCAGTGGCTCAGTGGCTAGCACCTTCGCCTCTTGAGTCACAAGGTTGTGGGCTCGAGTCCCACTCCAGAGACTTGAGCACAAAAATCGAGGCTGACACTCCAGTGCAGTGCTGAGGGAGTGCTGCACTGTCAGAGGTGCCGTCTTTTGATGAGACGTTAAACCGAGGCCCCGTCTGCTCTGTCAGGTGGACGTAAAAGATCCTGTGGTACTATTTTGAAGAAGAGCAGGGGAGTTATCCCCGGTGTCCTGGGGCCAATATTTATCCCTCAATCAACATAACATTAAAAAAAAGAGATTATCTGGTCATTATCACATTGCTGTTTGTGGGAGCTTGCTGTGCGCAAGCTGTCTGCCGCGTTTCCTACATTCAAAAAGTACTTAATTGGCTGTAAAGCGCTTTGGGACGTCCGGTGAGAAAAAAGGGTGGTTGTGAAAGGTGTTATATAAATGCAAGTCCGTCTTTCTTTCTTTCTTTCTATCCAATTCCCTTTTGAAGGCTACTATTGAATCTGTATCCATCACCCTATCAGGCAGTGCATTCCAAATCCTAACCACTTGTTGCGTAAATTTTTTTCCCTCATGTCGCCTCTGGTTCTTTTGCTAATCACCTTAAATCTGTGCCCTCTGGTTATCGACCCTTCAGCCATTGGAAACAGTTTCTCTTTATCTAATCCCTATCTATGTCCTCCTGCAGTCTTTCCCAATTCTTGTTACAATTTTCCATATCCCACCCGCATATTGGTATCGGCAAATCTCAATATTGTTCCCTAATCAAGATCATTCAGTCTATATAGTAAATAAGATCAGGCCCAACATAGAGTCCTGTGGGACACCACTCACCACATCTTTCCAGTCTGAGAAACTTCCTTTTACCCCTGCCCTTTGCTTTCTGCCCTCCAGCCATCTCTGTCCTGTGGCCACATTCCCCTTAATTCCCTGTGCCAATGGCCCAGAAATTCGGGTTGGAGGCTTACCGCGGGTGCAAGCCTCCAACCTGCACTTACCTACTGCGCCAGATGTTGAACTGTGGGCCCGCGTGGGATTCCGATCCTGGGTCTCTTCCAACTGCCGGCGCGCAGTGCTTGCGTATCCCAGGGGCGCAGTTAGTTCGAAGCGTCCCCTGGGATCACGTGGGCCATGGAGAGCCAATTGTAGCAGGGAATGCTTCATTCATAAAATTGACAGGAAGAGTTGTCAAAACTATAAATACTATAAGCCCCAAAACATAACTAAAACTTCAAATAATATTTTTTTAAATCACATTTTTAAAATACAGGTAACTATAAATTACATAAAATAACTATTTTAAACAATCATTTAAATTTTTGAAAAAATGAATTACATTTTCTAACAGGGCTAAAAATAAACTTAACTTTCTTTAAAGTATTTAAAAATAATAAACCTGTGGAAAAAATGTTTTAATTTTAATTAATTCACCACTTACCTTGTTAAAAGCAGGCCCTGTGCCTGCTTTTTTAAAGTGTAACTGCTGAAGACTTACCCTCCCGGAGAAACCCGGGAAAAAAACAGAAGTTCCAGGCGCACGTGCTGCCTCTCTGGCGTACGCGTTCGACCTCTGAACCCCTTCCTTTACAGGAACAGAAGTTCCGGTTTCCCTGCGCATGCGCAGTGCATGCACGAAACCGGCACTTCCGTTGGGCCTACGGGTGAGTACCCAGCGCGTACTCACCCGTGGAGACCCGAATTTCTGGGCCATTAACTTTCCCGTTAATCTTTTAAGTGGTATCCAAATGCTGTTTGAAAAAAACAGATAAATCACATTCACTGCATTTCCTTTACCTGTCCTCTCTGCTGTTTCTTCAAAGAATTCTGTAAGCTTGGCCAAGCGTGGCCTGCCTGTGCTCAAACTCCTGTTTCTCAAATTGTTTAGTAATTTCCTCCCAGAGGCAGCATTATATCATACGTTTCGCTTCTGTTTATTGTGGGCTGGGAAGAACAGTCTTCCAACAGAGCCAGTAGTCCTAAGCAGGCCAACGCATGGCAGCACTATGTATCACTCTTGCCATATGTCATACGCACCAGCACAGCTACACCCTCCCAGGAGGATGTACATAGTGAGCTGGAGGAGGGTCCACTGAGGTGCAAACTGTGGTGGTAAAGGAGGAAGGGAACTGGAGCCTGCTGGCTGGACACTCTGTCCCTGCCTCAGTGTTAGTGGCAGGAGTTCAGACCTCATGGAGCCTGCATATAAAAGGAGATTGTTGTCTGTGTTAGCTGTGGCTCAGTTGGTAGAAATCTCTCCTCTGAATCAGACGGGGGGCAGGGGGGAGGGGGTTTGGGGGTTGGGGGTTGGGGGGTTCAAGTCCCGCTCCAGAAACTTCAGCACAAAATCTAGGCTGACACTCCAGTGCAGTACTGAGGGAGTGCTGCACTGTCGGAGGTGCCGTCTTTCGATGAAACATTAAACCAAGGTCTGTCTGCTCTCTCAGGTGGACATAAAAGACCCCATGGCACTATTTCGAAGAGGTCCAGGGGAGTTCTCCCCACTGTCCTGGCCAATATTTGTCCCTCAACCAACATAACTAACCTGGGAACCTTGCTGTGTGCAAATTGGTTGCTGTATTTGCTACACTACAACAGTACTTCCAAAGTACTTATTTGGTTGTAAAGCACTTTAGGACGGCCTGAGGTTGTGGAAGGCACTATATAAATGCAAGTCTTTCTTTCTCTCTTTCCCTCATCAGTTGCAGGAAAGTTCGAGCAACCGGCACAAGGATGTGCGGGGCCACTTGAATCCCAAACAGCTCCCACTGAAACCCAGCAGCCAGTCAACCTACTTGCTTCTTCCACAAATGAAACACTTGGAAGAAGTCGCAGATCAGGAGATGGAGGTCACGCACCACACACAGGCACTAGCCTTACTTGGACATACATTCCTGTTTCTTCATGGTTGCTGGGTCAAAATCATTGTGGGAGTATCTTCACCACACGGACTGCAGCAGTTCAAAAAGAAGGCGGCTCACCACCACCTTCTCAAGGGCAACTAGGGATGGGCAATAAATGCCGGCCTTGCCAGCGACGCCCAGGTCCCCAGAATGAATTTTTAAAAACTAAGGGGAGGTGCTGTGAGGAAATTCCAACAGGACTAGAGAGACTAGATGCAGGAAGGATGTTCCCGATGGTGGGGGAGTCCAGAACCAGGGGTCACAGTCTAAGGATAAGGGGTAAGCCATTTAGGACAGAGATGAGGAGGAATTTCTTCACCCAGAGAGTGGTGAACCTGTGGAATTCTCTACCACAGAAGGCAGTCGAGGCCAACTTATTAAATATATTCAAGAAGGAGTTGGATATATTTCTTAAGGCTAAAGGGATCAAGGGATATGGGGAGAAAGCAGGGACAGGGTACTGAATTTGGATGATCAGCCATGATCTCATTAAATGGCGGAACAGGCTCAAAGGGCCGAATGGCCTACTCCTGCTCCTATCTTCTATGTTTCTATATTTCTAAAACCCCAACATCACACAGCCATGGCAACAGGTAGGGTACACATTGGTTGTGATGTTTTCGAACATTGCCCATAGAAGATAGAAGCAGGAGTAGGCCATTCGGCTCCTCGAGCCTGCTCCACCATTCAATGAGATTGTTGAGTCTGTGTTTATAAATATAGTTATGCTGAATAACGGAACACAGACTACAGAAATAATTAAACAGGTCTTTAGTGATTGAGGGTCAAGGCTGAACTGGGATACAACTTTGCTCCGCAGGGTTTATATACCGGTGTGGTCACCACCGGTACTACAATGTACAGGAGCCATCAAAAAGTAGTCCATCACCTTAAGGTATCCTCTTAAGGTGGTACAGGTTACATACACTACAATTCCTCCCCTTTTAGCTTAACAGTGTACACCCCAAATTAAACATTACATGGATAACATATATACAATTTTCACACAAACTGTTCAAAGATTCAGTCTCTGAGGAGGCCTCCTGATCCGGGCCGGATAACGCCTTTCAGGGGTCTCTGGTTCTCGTTGCTGGGGTGACTCATCCATTTGATCTCCTATGGATTGAACATCATCATGTACGTTCGAGTCTGAGGTAGATGCTACAGGCTCAATAACTTCTTCAACTGGTGTCTCTGCCGTAGACATGGGGTCGACCCTTGTTCTCGATTCCACGAGTTGGTCAGCATGATGTCGTATTACGTTCTCTCCAACGTCTACCGTGTACATCAAGGGTCCTTGTCGGGCATGAATTGTTCCGGATTGCCATTTATCATCCCTATAGTCCCTGGCCAACACTGGTTGTCCTATTTCGAAACTCCGAGTGGCCTTGTTATTTACGTGCTGGAATTGCTTGTTTTCGACTTCCCTTCGCACATTGGGTTTTAACAAATCCAACCGGGACCGCAACTTCCTGTTATAGAACATTATGGCAGGGCTTTGATTTGTCACTGCATGCGTGGCGTTTCGATATGCCATCAGGAAATTGTCCACCTTGTGCTGTAGTGGAATATGGTCTTCGCTCATGGCCTTTATCGCCTTTTTGAACGTTTGTACAAATCTCTCGGCCAACCCATTTGTAGCCGGATGATACGGGGCAGATGTATAGTGTTTCACCCCATTCTTTTTCATGAATTTCTGGAATTCTTCTGACACGAACTGTGGTCCGTTGTCTGAACATATTTGTTCCGGCAACCCATTCCTTGCAAATATGGTTCTTAGAACTGCGATCGTCTTCTCAGAGGTAGTGGTCGACATCTTAATCACTTCTGGCCATTTAGAATGTGCGTCTACTGCTATCAAAAACATGGAATCCATGAATGGACCTGCAAAGTCGATATGCACACGTTGCCATGGGGTTGAAGGCCATTCCCACGGATGCAGCGGTGCAATTGGAGGTGCATTTTGAACTTTTTGGCACCCTGAGCAGCTTTTAGTCAGATCCTCTATTTGTTTGTCGATACCTGGCCACCACACATAAGCCCTAGCAAGGCTTTTCATCTTGACTCCCCCCAGATGACCTTCATGCAATTCCTTCAGAACTCTCTCCCTTAATTTAGGAGGAATAATCACCCTTGTTCCATACATCAATGTTCCTTGACATATGGACAGCTGTTCTCGTCTGGCTGAGAATGCTGGTAACAGTGGGTCGCCATGTGCTGGCCATCCCTTCACTGTCAAGTCGTAGACCCGAGACAGTGTCGGGTCATTTCGGGTCTCTCTCTCAATACCCGCATTGGTGACTGGTAAGCATTCGATGATGGTCGAGTGAAATATCTCGACAGGGTCAACTGCCGGTGCCTCTTCCGCTGTAGGTAGTGGCAGGCGCGACAGCCCATCGGCATTACCATGTTGCTTTGTACCTTTGAATTCGATATCATATTGATATGCCCCTAGGAAAAGGGACCATCTCTGAAGCCTCTGCGCCGTCATTACCGGAACACCCTTCTTAGGGTTGAAAATGGAAACCAACGGCTGGTGATCTGTCAGCAGCGTAAACTTTTGGCCTTGCAGGTAATGGTTAAATTTCTTAACCCCCCACACGAGGCTGAGAGCCTCCCTATCTATCTGAGCATAGTTGCGCTCTGCGGAGGTCAATGATCTGGATGCGAACGCGACTGGCCTTTCCGAGCCATGTGGAAACTTATGTGAGAGCACTGCCCCGATACCATATGGAGAAGCATCACAAGCTAAGCGAATAGGCAGCGTTGGGTTAAAGTGAGCCAACACTTCCTTAGAGGTGATCAGTGCCTTGCTCTTTTGAAAAGCCCGCTTACAATAATCGCTCCACTTCCATGGTATTCCCATTTGCAAAAGAGTGTTCAGCGGGTGTAACATCGTGGATAAATTTGGAAGAAACTTGTGGTAATAGTTAACCAACCCAAGGAACGACCTCAACTGGGATACATTTTCCGGAGCAGGAGCCTTCACAACAGCTTCGATTTTGTCAGGTGACTTATGGAGCCCCTCCTGGTCAATGACGTGGCCGCAGTACGAGATTCGCTTTTGAAAGAACTCACATTTCTGTCGATTAACTCTGAGCCCATATTCTTTCAATCTGGTGAGCACCTGCTCCAAATTCACGAGGTGATCCTTATCATCATCTCCTGTAATCAGGATGTCGTCCAGGTAGCATTGTGTGCCTGGAATTCCCTGCAATACTTGCTCCATGGCCCTTTGCCAAATCGCTGGAGCCGATGCCACTCCAAAAATCAGTCTATTATACCGATATAAGCCCTTATGTGTGTTGATCGTGAGATACTGGCGTGACGCTTCATCCACTTCCATCTGTAGGTACGCCTGCGCCAGGTCTAGGTGAAGTGTTTCCCGCCAGACAGCGAAGCGAAGATATCTTCAATCCGCGGAAGCGGATATTGCACCGTGTGAAGAACCGGATTAACAGTGATCTTGAAATCGCCACAGATGCGAACCTTCCCAGGTTCCCCCGGCTTGTTGCTCAACGCACGCTTCATGACAGGAACAATGGGTGTGGCCCATTCGCTCCAGTCCACCTTGGACAGTACTCCTGAACGTTCTAGCCCTTCCAGCTCTGCTTCCACAGCAGGTCGTATCGCATAAGGTACCGGCCTGGCTTTGAAAAATTTTGGGTTTGCATGTTCTTCAACCTTGATGTTTGCCGTAATTCCTTTCAGTGTTCCCAGTCCCTGTTGGAACACCTCCTTAGCATCGTCTAATATTTTGGACAGTCGTTTAGGTTTGACGTCGTCCTCTTTACAGGCATCTACAGTCAGTGCTTGTATGGAATGCCAGTCCACATTTATTCTCCGGATCCATTCCCGTCCCAGTAGTGGCGGACCTCCATTAGGTAACACATACAAGTCCATGTTCTGACTTTCTTTACCATTGTAGACCACATTTACTTTTATCTTTCCTTTGGGGTATACTATTTGCCCCGTGTATGTTTTCAATACAATCTCCGTATCCCTCAGGGGAACGTGCGAGAATAACTTTTTGTAATCTTGCTTATTCATGACCGTTCATGCCGATCCAGTGTCCAATTCCATCTTCACTTGGACTCCTGCTATCCGAAGCATGACCCAGATAGTTTGGTGGTCTGCTGTGTTACCCACATTATGTATTTTTAGACAACCCAGTTCCTTACTGCTGGAGTCTGAATCCATCTTCTGTTCATCCGAACTGTTCTCTGTCACCTTGTGTACTTTTTTGTACTTCTCCTGCGGCGACTTTTTGCTGCTGGTCTTCTTTCCTGACCGGCATACTCTCGCTATGTGACCAAGTTTGCCACATTGCCTGCATTCTTTATCTTTGAACCAGCACTGGTTCTGGTCATGTGTTGTCCTTCCGCAATGATAGCACTTTACTGCGCCCAATGCCATTTCATTAGTGCTGAATTCCAATGGCCTTTGCTGTATCTCTGCAGCACCTCGTGCTGCTGCCTCATGCGATGCTGCAATGCTGAAAGCTTTGTCCAGCGTAAGATCCTTTTCCTCTAGCAGTCGCTTCTGGGTTCCTTCCCTTAGGAGCCCACACACAAACTTATCTCTCAGTGCGTCTGCTAGTCCTGTACCGAACTGACAGTACTTTGATAACTTGCGCAGTTCGGTTAAGAATTCAGCGTTGCTTTCTTCTTTAAGCTGAATTCTTTTGTAGAATTTAAATCATTCCGCTATCAGCAGCGGCGTGGGGTTTAAATGCTCTTGCAGGATAGTAACAATATCCGCGAAACTCTTTCCTACCGGTTTATCTGGTGTTACAAGGTTCCTTAATAACCCGTACGTCTTCGCACCCATCGAGTTTAATAGGGTTAGTGCTTTCTTATCCTCCGGTACCTCATTCGTTGTACAGTAAACTTCGATGCGTTCCACATAAGTGGCCCAATCTTCTACATCGCTATCAAAAGCAGTGATGTTACCCGTTTTTGGCATCCTTGTTGAGTTTCCTTTCCTTCGGATATGATTATTTTATTTTATTATTATTATTTTTTTCAAAATGGCGGCTTCCCGCGCTTGGCGGCTTTTCCCGCGCTTGTCTTCTTCCCCTGCTGCTGCTCTTGTTCCCCGCCGCTCCCGCGGTCCTTGTGGTCATAAACGCTTTCCTGGCTGCTGCGCGTCTCTGCCCCGATTGCAGTCCGGCCCCTGACACCGGCTGCGGTCGTGTTCGCCGCCTTTTTCGTCGTTACCCTCCCCTTCCCTTACTGACAACTCGGCCGACTTCCCCCCCCCCGTGCCGCTCGATCGGGCTTACCCGCCGCTGTCGTCGAAGGGATGTTCACTGATGTTTGACTTCGTGGCCAGAACCCAACCCGGGTTCCCGATGGCCTCCCGTGCGATGCAGTGCCCAGCAGGATGTTGAGGGTGGATGTCCTTGTTCGACGCCCGTTTCAGAGGGCGAAGCTTCCTTTGATGCAACTGCCGCTAGGTAAGATCAGACTCGTCGCCACTGTTGAGTCTGTGTTTTTAAATGTAGTTATGCTGAATAACGGAACACAGACTACAGAAATAATTAAACAGGTCTTTAGTGATTGAGGGTCAAGGCTGAACTGGGATACAACTTTGCTCCGCAGGGTTTATATACCGGTGTGGTCACCACCGGTACTACAATGTACAGGAGCCATCAAAAAGTAGTCCATCACCTTAAGGTATCCTCTTAAGGTGGTACAGGTTACATACACTACAGAGATCATGGCTGATCATCCAAATTCAGTACCCTGTCCCTGCCTTCTCCCCATATCCCTCGATCGCTTTGGCCTTAAGAAATATATCTAACTCCTTCTTGAATATATTTAATGAATTGGCCTCCACTGCCTTCTGTGGTAGAGAATTCCAAAGGTTCACCACTCTCTGGGTGAAGAAATTCCTCCTCATCTCTGTCCTAAATGGCTTACCCCTTATCTTTAGACTGTGACCCCTGGTTCTGGACTCCCCCGCCATCGGGAACATCCTTCCTGCATCTAGTCTGTCTGGTCCTGTTAGAATTTTATAAGTTTCAATGAGATCCCCTCTCATTCTTCTAAACTCCAGCGAGTATAAGCCCAATCGACCCAATCTCTCCTCATACGTCATTCCTGCCATCCCAGGGAGCAGTCTGGTGAATCTTCGCTGCACTCCCTCCATGGCAAGAACATCCTTCCTCAGATAAGGCGACCAAAACTGCACACAATACTCAAGGTGTGGTCTCACCAAGGCCCTGTACAACTGCAGCAAGACATCCTTGTTCCTGTACTCGAGCCCTCTCGCTACGAAGGCCAACATACCATTTGCCTTCTTAACTGCCTTCTGCACCTGCATGCTTACCTTCAGCCCATATAATTTATTTTATGATTATGGAGACTAAGACAGCAGCATGGCAAGCAATGGCCACTGATAGTCAAGGAAGTGTAGATTACATTGTTGCGGGAAAAAAAAGATAAGAAAGACTTGCATTTCTATAGCGCCTTTCACACCTCAGGATGTCCCAACACGCTTTACAGCCAATGAGGTACTTTTTTGAAGTGTAGTTACTGTTGTAATGTAGTAAAAGCTTGGAGCCACTGTCTCAGTGCCACCTTAAAGGGGCAGAGCGGGTACTTAGTTAAATGTTGGTGCGTAGCCTTCATTGTACGGTGCTTTGCTTCTGTCTGCGGCTGCTGCATGGCTGTTACTAGCCAGGGCTGGAAAGGGTAGCCTTGGTCTCTGGGAGGAGCCGTCCTTTCAGACTCCCTTCACCTTCAGATAAGCCCGGCGCAGGTGATTGCCTTAAAGGGGAAAGCACCATGGCTGCCGCACTGACCTGACTGATATGATGGTGTTGATTACTGACCAGCTGCACAGTGATGGAGTTAGAATCCCTTTCTGTTCATGCAAGCCATTGCATTGCGCCGAGAGGCCTGGGTGGCTGCAGGGGTACCATCAGTGATCCTCTATGCATTGGGAAATCACTGAGGCGGAGCAGCTCTGTCATGGTATGTCAGTCAGAAAGGAGATAGAAGTGCTGGTCCTGCTCAACAGTGCATCAGTCACCGGTTTGATATATCGGGAATGCACTGCTTGAAAGGGCGGTGGAAGCAGATACAACAGTGACCATCAAAAGTGAATTGGATATATACTTGAAAAGGAAATATTTTTAGGGCTATGGAGAAAGAGCCGGGCAGTGGGACTAATTGGACAGCTCTTTCAGAGAGCCGGCACAGGCACGATGGGCCGAATGGCCTCCCTCTATGCTGTATGATTTTAGCTATGGACAGCAGGTTGGCTGATCCTCCAAGCTGGCCTGGAAGGAACTGGAGGCACAATGAGGGCCGTGGTCACCGTCACTATCACTGTTAGTGCTGTCCCTGTGGTAGAGAGTGCCTGAAGGTCTTTAACTCAGCATCTGCCTGCTGAACCCAAGGCTGCAGAGGCCGTGTTCCTCAATTGTGCCTGACTCTCTAGACATACTCCAGTTATACAGGGTACTGGTGAGGCCACACCTGGAATACTGCGTACAGTTTTGGTTTCCATATTTAAGAAAAGATATACTTGCCCTCGAAGCAGTTCAGAGAAGGTTCGCTCGGTTGATTCCGGAGATGAGGGGGTTGACGTATGAGGAAAGGTTGAGTAGGTTGGGACTCTACTCATTGGAATTCAGAAGAATGAGAGGCGATCTTATCGAAACATATAAGATTGTGAGGGGGATTGATCGGGTGGATGCGGTGAGGATGTTTCCACTGATGGGTGAGATTCGAACTGGGGGGCATAATCTTAGAATAAGGGGCTGCCCATTCAAAACTGAGATGAGGAGAAACTTCTTCACTCAGAGGGTAGTAAATCTATGGAATTTGCTACCCCAGAGAGCTGTGGAAGCTGCGACATTAAATAAATTTAAAACGGAGATAGACAGTTTCCCAGCAGATAAGGGAATTAGGGGTTACGTGGAGCGGGCAGGGAAGTGGACGTGAGTCTAGGTTCGGATCAGCCATGATCCTATTGAATGGCGGAGCAGGCCCGAGGGGCCGTATGGCCTACTCCTGCTCCTACTTCTTATGTTCTTATGTTCTTACTCCATGGCATATTGGCAGCTGTGGCCAATTTGCCTCTGCTGCCACCTGATATCCCTGACCAGCCCTCCTTTCTTCAAGGGAGAAGGAAGCACTGAAAACGATCCTCCTAGCTTACAAGTGAGCAGATCCAAAAAGAAATCAGTGCTGCCGCTTTAAGGGATCAGCTCCTGGCACAGGAGAACCTGGCTGGCTTTTGACACCCATCTAGTTAGTGCATTATACAGGCGGTGCCTGAGGACAGGAACATTGTGGGCTCTCCCGTTAAGCGGGGCTGCATTAGCAGCTTTTCATTGATAATGAGGCAAACTCCTTATCCTGTGCAAGGACAGGGAAAACCTTACAGGAATTTACAGCAGTGTGCATTTCAGCCGGCAGGAAGCAAACAAGCTCAGTAACTCACAAAATTGCTCCCCTCGCCTGCACACTTCTCACTGGTGTAACCACGTACCCCCTCGGGAACTGCCAGGCTATCGTTCCTGAGTTCAATTATTAATTAAATTGAACCCTTTTCCCCCTTTATCTGTAAAGTCTGTGGGTTGTGCAGTTAATAAATACACAGACTTCAGAAGTAACAAACAAACAGGTCTTTACTATTCGAAGGTCAGGGCGAATCTGCCCCAGCAATCCTGCCACAACACTTATATACTGGTGTGGTCACTATCGGTATTACAGTATACAGAAGCCAAACAAATAGTGCCACACCTAAAGTAGTTCTCTTAAAGGTGAACGGGTACATACACTACAATCCTCCCTTTTTAGCTTCTTACTTACAGAGTCCCCGTTAAACATACATATCTTCAACTTCCTCTAAAACAAATTACAGATATAATCTCGGTGGAGTCAATGTCATATAACACAAGTTACAGATATAATCTTGGTGGGAACAGTTCACAGGTTCAGTCTCTGCGGAAACAGTTCATAGATTCAGTCTCTGATCTTGACTCGTTCCAAACAACATCTCTTTGGTGTAGCCGGTTCACATGGCTAGCGTGACTCCTCCATAGCCTTTTTCTTGACGTAACAGCTTGAACTTTCGTCCTGTTGAACCAGCAGTGCGGACTTTTACAACCAACTGGCTGTCTTGATATTTTCCCAGTTTTTCAACTAATTTAGTTCCTTTCGTAGTGTCCTGCCTGAGATGGTAGAAGTGCTAATATTTTAGACAGTTATTATCTTCTGCTTCTTCTTTTTCTTTTCTGCCTTTTTGACACTCTCGGAGCTCCTTTCTCGGCTGCCAGCTGTAGTGCCACCAACTCTCTATGTTCCTTAGACCTTAAGTGCTTCATCCGGATTTCAGCACTTTGGGAGTTTTCATCACAAACTGAGCAGACCAGATCCTCGTAATATTCAGTGTCACTCAACAGGTCATGGTAATATTCGGGGTCGTCCTGAGTTAGGCCAGTGAGAGGCCCTTCTACTTCCTTCTTATCCAACTGGACGTTAGCCGACGGTGGTTCCTTCCCTAACCATCTTTCTTGAAAAGACTTCTTCAAACATTCATATTCATTCCGCTCTTCCGGGGATGTCTGCCATTCCTTCACTACTGGCCTCATTTGTGAATTCAATACCTTCCCTTCCATCGGGGATTTCGTTGTCAGGCTATTTAATCCTTCTACTGGAGTATCTGTTTCCACCCCCTTCTCTTCCCCTTGATGCAATTCAGCGTACTTTTGGCATCCTTGTAAAAGCTGTGTTGCCACCTCAGCTATCTCCGTGACTTTTGGAAGCTCCGAATTCTTTCCCTTTGAACCCTGAAACTCGTGTTCCCATTTTGGAGTCTTGTCCCTCAGCGTGTGTAAGAGTTGGCTGGCCGTTAACTCTTCTACGGGGACACTGTGGATTAGAGTCTTCTCCATTTCATCCACCTTTCCCTCCAATGTTTTCACCTTCCTTTCCTCCGGTACTTTGGTTTTAAGCGCTCGAAGAAGTTGCGCCTTGATGTTCTCTAACTCCTGTTCAGGGGCCATTCCTACAGTCTCTGTGATCCTTCCAGTTGCCTTTCCTTCCACTGCCCGGATTCCTAGTTGAATATGTTCTTCAAGTTGTTGAACCTCGGCCATTGCCGCCTCATATTTGTCCTGGGTTGCCTTCAATAATTTAATGAGTTCTTGGACATCTTGAATTTCATGTTCTGCTATGTCTTCCACCTCTAATTTTTCATCGATGGATGGAATCTCTACCGATGAGTCTGTCTTGGCCTGGAGCTCATCAAACATTTCCTGCAGCCTTTGTAATTCTCGCTCATGTTCAACCTTTAGCTGTTCAGATGCTTTCACTAAAACTAGCTTTTCGGAGGTTGCCGAGTTAACCCCTTCCAGGATTGTAGTCTGGGCCTGTTCATACTGTTCTTTCAACTTGTTACACTCTGCTTGCAACGAGTCGTAGAGATGAACTGGGATAAAATCCTGGCTTCCTGAAGATTCCTCTTTCTTTGGTTCGTTCTGTAAATATTCTAGTTCCTGAACAGCATCAGGGGAATGTGATTGGTATTTGGCCACGATGGCTCTATGGTCGCTCTCTGCTTGAGCTAGCTGTCTCTGTTGTCTTTCCAGGTTCTCCCATTCGGTGTCCCAGAACTTTTCCATATTTTTCATCTCTTGTACGAGACGGTCACTCAACTGTTCTAATTGTTGTCGTACTTTGACATAAGTTTGAGTCCGAACTCGGTGTTCTTCCGTCGTGGATGAATCCTTTGCTTGAACAGGCTCAGAATTCTCTGTCAACCTGGAGTTCTGCTCTGCAGCTTTATTCTTCTTGGTAACATAAGTCCTTCTGCATGTCTTCGTTTTCTTCCCCATCGTCGGCAAGTCCCTTTTAGCCTTGTCTTCCATATTTGAATTGGTCTTATCGTCATCCATTTCAGAATCTGAGCTGATAGCTTGCACCGAGTCCTCCCTCATTATGGCTTTTAGGTAGTGCCATTCCATATCTATTTTCTTAATCCACTCCCGTCCTAGAAGTGGTGGTCCTCCTTCAGGTAATACGTACAAGTTCATTCTTGGGTGTTCTTTACCCCTATCTCTCACCTTGACTCTTATTTTCCCCATGGGGTATACGTTATGCCCCGTGTATGTCTGTAATACGAACTTGGTATTTCTTAAAGGTATGTGAGAGAATAGCCGGTGGTAGTCCCTTCGGTTGATGACTGATAGAGCTGATCCAGTGTCCAGCTCCATCCTTACTTGGACTCCAGCTATTTTTAGTATGACCCAGATGGTTTGTAGATCCGTTTCTTTACCCACATTGTGGATTCTCAGACTACCCAGCTCCTGGTTGTTTGGGTCTGAGTCTGAATTCTGTTCGTCTGAACTCTTCTCAGCCACCTTGTGTACCTTGTTGTACTTTTCTTGTGGTGGCTTCCTTTGATTGTTGGTCTTCTTCCCTGACCGGCATACCTTCGCGATGTGACCCAGTTTGCCACATTTCCTACACTCTTGGGGCTAGATTTTCAGTCGCTTGCGCCAGCAGTTAGCGCCTTAAGAGAAGTGATTTCCGGGCGCTATGCGTGTAGCGCCCGGGCGCAGCGCAGTTTGCGCCCCGCCCCAAATTAAGTTGTCCGTTAGCGCCGGCGCAAAGTTTAGCGCCCGCCCGGATGCGCGCGCAGAAAATGACGTCACATCCTCGTGCAACGCCCTTTGGCCGCCCCGATTCCAAACTTCAGTCGGACCGCCCCATTGTGCGGCGGGCGGCCGGAGCATTTGGAAAAAGGAACGCAACACAACCAGCGCGGGCCCCGGGGGGCGCTAATTAAAGGGAACGTCCTCTCCAGTATAAAGGCCAGCCTTTTTTCAGAAAACAGTCTTGTGCAACGCATTTCTGGAGACACAACAAGGAGGATAGCCAACTGGTTTCAAGCAGCAAGAGCCAGGTATTTTTGGACTCCGGCCATAGCGCTGCAAGTGGCCATTTGGAAATTAGACTGTTTGCCAGGATTTGATGGGGCCTGCATGGGGTGCCAACGCGGAGCTGCAGCGCCATGTCCATAGGGCTCGCAGACGCATTGTGAGAGGGGCAGCCCTGGCTAGAGGCAGAGGGGGCTACAGGCGTCGGCCACGTAGGCCTTACCCAGTCAGGCTATACCGCCAGCAGCGCTCCTACCTAAACATGAGTGCCGCGCGATGTGTTAAAAGGCTCCGATTCCGAAAGGAGGTGATTGCAGAGATCTGCCACCTGCTTCGCCGAGATCTGCAGCCAAAGCTCAGGTGCAGGACGTCTCTGTCGGTGGAAGTGAAGGTGACGGTGGCATTGAACTTCTATGCCACCGGCTCCTTCCAATACGCTGCTGGGGACATAGCAAACATCTCCCAGTATGGCGCGCATCGCTGCATCCGCCAGGTGACCGAAGCACTGTTCAGAAGGAGAAGCCAATTCATCTCCTTCCCCATGGCCCTCGAGAGCCAGCATCAGCGCGCATTGGGATTTGCCAGACTCGGGGAATTCCCCTTGGTGCAGGGCGCCATTGACTGTACGCATGTGGCTTTGCGGGCCCCTCTGGAGCATGGTGAGCAGTATCGCAACAGGAAGGGCTACCATTCTCTGAATGTGCAGCTGGTATGTGACCACAAGCAGCGCATCATGGCAGTCAATGCCAGCTTCCCAGGCAGCAGCCACGATGCCTTTATCCTGCGGCAGAGTACTGTGCATGACATGTTCCAGGCACAGCCTCCCCCAAGAGGATGGCTCATCGGGGACAAAGGCTATCCTTTGTGCACCTGGCTCATGACCCCGCTCCGCGCGCCCAGGACCGCTGCTGAAGAGGCCTACAACGAGAGCCATCAAACCACCCGCAACATCATCGAGCTAACTATTGGGGTCCTCAAGCAGCGGTTCCGCTGCCTTGATCGCTCCGGAGGAGCTCTCCAGTACTCGCCGGACCGGGTCTCCCAATTTGTGGTGGTTTGCTGCATGCTACACAACCTGGCTATCCGCAGGACTCAGGCACTGCCACCTGACGTTGGACCAGCACCTCAGGAGGAGGAGCAGGAGGAGCATGAGGAGGAGGAGGAGGAGGAGGAGCAGGAGTACGTTCCCAGGAGGGAGCGACCAGGGCCAAGGGCCGCACGACGCCACCTTATTACACGGTACTTCTAAGCCCCCTGTCAGGGAATGGCCAGGGGCCATGAGGGAAGATGAATGCAGCCGCTCCGCAAGCCCTCAGCCGGCGAAGCCAACAAACACTAAGAAGAACAACCATGGAGACTGCATGAATAAAGATAATTTTTTATTGCACAAAAATGAAAAGCCCTTCCCACATGAATCCCCAAAAACAATAAACGGGCCCCACAAAAAGCCCAACAAACGACTCACTCCCACAAACTGGGGAGGAGTCACTCCACCTTTCTTCAAACCGGGCCTCAACGTCGGCCTAACGCAAAAAATAAGCCCTCCAACAACACAACCATGGGCAAAATAAAGATGGCCACCGCCATATTAAAGGAAAGCTGCCCACACCCTCTACTGAGTGGCCCGCGAGGGCGAGACCTTGGCCAGCCTTTTGCCTCCCCTGCCCGGCCTGCTGCTCCTTCGCAAGCTCTGCCCAGTGGCTGCTGCGAGGCTGGGGGAAGGCGCCTGAGGCTCAGATGCCCTTCCGCCAGATGCCGCTGGGGGGCGGCCTACACGGCGTTTGGGCCTCGAGGGGCCGTCTGCTGAGTGGCGCACCTGAGCCTGGCCACCATCAGCTGCAGCCGCTTGCCCTTGACGCCCCAGTGGGGGAATGGCGGCGACGGATGGCGCAATGTGGGCCAGCTGGCGTCTGGGATGCGCTGGCTGGTGCTGTGGCGCGGTGGCACTCAGCCGGGCCCGCACTGCAGGATCCGCAGCAATCAGCCGAGGGGCGGCTTGCTGGGATGGTCCAGCGCGGCGGCTGCCCTGGCGATGCCTGCCTGAGACAGCGCGTGTGGCAGCAGTGAGTGCCCCTGTGGTCCTGGTGTGCACGCGCATCACAGCCGCCAGGGTCTTGACGGCATCAGTCAGCATGCGGCCACTCGCGGCAGTTGCTGCCCCGAACTCGTGCACACTGGTCGCCAGCGACTCGATGGCCTCAGGCATGCGCCCCACCACGCTCATGAGCTCCGTGTGGCGCCGGTCCGAGTCCTCGGCCATCTTATCCAGCTTCCGCACCTCCTCCGAAGTGAAGGTGTCTGGACTGGAGTCGCGACTCTCCCGCTGGGGAGGAGGGGGCCGAACTAGGGGACCCTTGCCGCGTTGGTGGCGACGAGTGTGCCGAGCAGCAGCACTCCCCTCTGATCCTTCCCCCCTTTGGGGGGAAGGCCGCGGGCCACGCGCACGGCTGCTGGGTGGCTGGACGCCACTGGTCCCAGAAGCTGCATTGCCCTGCGACAGTTCCTCCAGGCACTCGTCCAGTGAGGAGGTGTCAAGCATTTCCTCCTCTCCTGCGGGACGTGACTGTTCCCTCGAAGGTCCGGCTTGCTCCTCCTCCTGGTCGGAGGTGCTGTCACTGGCAGCTTCAGGGTCCTGGTCGTCACCAGCTGAAAGCAGGAATGCACAAGAGTAGCTTCAGAGTGAGGAGACGGCGTCAGCGAGGGAGTTAGGACTGGTGGCATTCAGCGCATTGGTGGGACAGTGGCAAAGGAGGTAGCTCGGATGGGCCAGTGCGACGCGAGAGGGCCAAAAGGCGAGGTCCTTACCATTGCCGGGCAGTGGAGGGTCAGATACACCGCACGCTGTGGGGACAATCACACGGGCTCCCATGAGCACACACACGCGCTCCTCCAGCCGAGTGAGCTTCTGCAGCTTGGCGCGGCCACCCCTGGCACGGGCCTGGCGATTAAACGCTACTTTAGCCTGCAAGAGAAAGGACGGGCTGTAAGTGCGCAGTGAAGCCCTGATGTAGTGTGCACTGCCTCCCATGGTGGAATAGCTTGGACAGAGTGAAGCCCTGATGTAGAGTGCACTGCCTCCCATGGTGGAATAGCTTGGACAGAGTGAAGCCCTGATGTAGTGTGCACTGCCTCCCATGGTGGAATAGCTTGGCCAAAGTGTAGAGTGCCGAATGCCCATTTGATGCTCATGACTGTCCCAATGCTGCTGGCTGAGGGCTGGCCAATAGGACTTTCAGCTCCCTTTGCCCATCATGTCAGGTGTACATGCAAGAATGAGGAGGAGACTGGAAAGGCTACTCACCTTCACAATCCTGGTCAGATCGTTGTATTTTTTACGACATTGTTTGTGGGTCCTGGGGGCATCGCCGGTGAACGTCACCCTCTGGGCGATCTGCTTCCAGGCTTTGGTGTAGTTATGGTGGGTTGGATTCCTCCCACTCTCTGGAAACAAGATCTTGCGCCTCACCTCCAGAGCTGTGACCATTATGTCCAGATCACCCTCTGAGAAGCGCAGGGCACGCTGACGGGCCTTCTCTGGCATTGCCATGACTCCCTGGGGCTGAGCAGCAGTGTTGAGGCCTCTTTGCAAGGCTGCAGTGTGCAGGGCGTGGCAGCAGACCAATTCGTCCCTTCCCCCTTTAACAGCTGGTTGGCACCACGGGGTCTGCTGTCAGTCCAAAAATGACCGCACCCGCGCTGCGCCCCGCCTGGGCGCTATCCCTCTGGACCGCCGGCTTAGCGCCTAAAGGTAGGAGTGGAACGCCTCTTTTAGCGCTCCACCACTCTCTTAGGGCGAAGCCACTGAATTTCCGGCAACGGGGCGCTACTTTGGGGCGGGCGCTAACTTCGGGCGGGCGCTAAGGTTAGCGCCCCAAAACTGTCTATACTGAAAATCTAGCCCTTGGTTCTTAAACCAGCACTGATTCTGGTCATGCGTTGTCTTCCCACAACGGTAGCATTTTGTTGTGCTTGAAGTAATTTGGTCCACCCCGAGTGCCGCCGCCTTTAGTTGCATTTCCGCCGTTCCTTTCACTGCGGCTTCGTGCGATGCAGCTATAAGGACAGCCCTGTCCAGTGTGAGGTCGTTCTCTTCCAGTAGTCGCTTCTGCGTCCCTTCTTTGGACAATTCGCATACGAACTTGTCCTGCAGTGCTTCTGTCAGATTCCCTCCGAACTGGCAGTATTTCGCTAGCCTACGCAGTTCGACCAAGTATTCCGCATTGCTTTCGTCTTTCCTCTGCGTTCTTGCGTAGAATTTGAATCGTTCAGCCAGCATCAACGGTGTGGGGTTCAAGTGGTCCTTCAGCACAGCCACAATCTCTTCGAAGGTCTGATCCGCTGGTTTATCTGGTGCTATTAGATGCTTCAAGAGCCCGTATGTTTTTGCCCCCATCGAGTTTAGCAATGTTATCGCCTTGTCGTCTTCCTCTATTTTGTTGGCTTCGCAATAGATCTCTATGCGTTCCACGTACGTGGCCCAGTCTTCTATTTCAGAATTAAAGTCGTTAATATTCCCTCGCTTAGGCATCTTTCTTCCCTTGGGAGCAGCACCAGTATTTCTTTAAGTATTCTTATTTATTTGTTTATTTCTAAGATGGTGGTTTTCCCGCGAAATCGGCGGTTTCCCGCTCTTTCCTTCTCTCCCCGCCCACTTCACTGGCGGTATGTCAGTTAAGATGGCGGTTTTCCCGCGAAAATGGCGGTTTCCCGCTCTTCCTTTCTCTCCCCGCCCACTTCAATGGCGGTTTCCCGCTTCTGTCGTCTCCTCCGCCTAATGGCGGCTTCCCGCGTTTCTTCCTGGTGGAAGGGGTACGCTTTCCCCACAGCGGACAGGTTCAGCCGCTGGGCTGGCTCTCGCACAGCTCCCCTTACTCGGCTCTGTCTTTTCCTCCCGCCCGCACGGCTCTACCGGCGCTGGGTACACCCCGTTAACGGAGGACAGTTCAGCCGCTGGACTGGCTCTCGCGCAGTCTCTCTCTCCGTACCCGGCTCTGTCGCTCTCTCTCCCGCACGTTCGGTTCTACCGGCCCTGGGTACCCCGTTGGTGGAGAACAGTTCAGCCGCTGGACTGGCTCTCGCACAGTCTCTCTCCCCTTGCTCGGCTCTGTCTCTCCCTCTCCCGCACGTTCGGTTCTACCGGCTCTGGGTACCCCGTTGGTGGAGAACAGCTCAGCCGCTGGACTGGCTCTCGCGCAGTCTCTCTCCCCTTGCTCGGCTCTGTCGCTCTCTCTCCCACCCGCACAGTTCCTGTTCGCCTCCCAGCCCTCTCGCAGACCGGTGTTTCCCTCCCCGGCTGCAGCTGGGTTTCTCTTCCCGCGCCTACTCCCAGTCTCAGCGCTTCGTGGCTGCGGTCGCTGCCCGGCTTTTCCCGCCGATCGAGGTCCGACTGTCTCACGACGCCGTTGGACCCGACTTTCTGACCGGCTCCGTTCCCCCTCGACCGTGGTCGAGTGCACAGCCCTTATCCTCCGGATATTCTCTACACCTTCCCCTACTCACAGTCTCCGCGGCCGCCTTGTTTCCTGCTGATCGGCTCACTCCGCACCGTGGTAGAAGGGTAGTCAGTGCCTGTTGCTGACGGAAGCTTTTGTTGCTAAAGTCTTCCTCCTTCCTCCTGCTGCAGCCTCGTGTTTTCTTTCAGCAGCACGACGAGGGCGGTTGCCTCTCTTCGACGCTCTTCGTTGCTTTGGTAGTCTTGCCGCAGGGTACGATCGGACTCGTCGCCACTGTAAAGTCTGTGGGTTGTGCAGTTAATAAATACACAGACTTCAGAAGTAACAAACAAACAGGTCTTTACTATTCGAAGGTCAGGGCGAATCTGCCCCAGCAATCCTGCCACAACACTTATATACTGGTGTGGTCACTATCGGTATTACAGTATACAGAAGCCAAACAAATAGTGCCACACCTAAAGTAGTTCTCTTAAAGGTGAACGGGTACATACACTACATTATCAATTTCCTGATCTCCTGCATGGTACAGTATAGGAATTAATAAATCCATTGGCTATGATAGCAGTTATAAACTTTGGCTCTTTACAGAGTGTTAGTAAAATAGAGCCTTTGTTTGGATTATTTGTATCTCTCTTTGTGAACAAACCAGTAATAATGCAGTTTATCCCTTTTTCCAGAGCTTGTGAATGCTTTAATGGAATTCTTCCCACATTCATTAGCCTGTAGGCGCCATCTAGTGTTGTCTTTTGGAACTGCCTCAGTGAATTGGAAATGGTTAGAATGGCAGCTCTGAATGAGAAACTCGCTGTGCTCAACCTCCTAGTGTAGTTCTGTTACTACTCCAGGGGTATAAAAGCTAGACAGTTACCACGACGCAACACAGCTGCCAGTGAAACGTAACCACGTGAAGTGTTTAGATGTGAACGAAACAAGCTTTGAAATGCAATTTTACAGAGTTCGGAGTTCATGAAGTAACCAGCGCTTCTAACGCAGGCCACACAATAGCAATGCGCCAGGTGAAGTATTGGTCTTTACCAATAGTCTTAGGGGGAAAATTTCGCTCGCGTCCCCTTTGGGGCGGTAGTTCGTGCCCGTGCGCCGTAAATTGAGTGGTAGCGCCCCAAGCAAGAGGCGGGCCGCTACTGGAAGCGCTCCCCCTCCTTCCTGGGGCGCTACCATTGAATATCGCGGCGCTTCGCGCAACAGCACCACGCACATCAGCACGTAGCGCCGCGGTATTACAGGCCTCCCTCCCCTGATTAAAGGGGAGGGGCCTAGCGCAGCGCGCACCGGGGCCCTGCTGGACCACCGGAGAGGGGGGTGCCGGCAAAAGACCCCGATCACGGCAGGCACCCCGCATGAAGAAGGGGAAGGGGGCAGGTGCTGGCAGGCGGCCCAAAAAAAAGGCCGCCCGGCACCTGCCCTTCTGTTGATTCTGCCGTGGCCGCAAAAACGCCCCCCTGACCCTGTCGGACATATCATCAGGCGATAGTTCAGAGGGCGCAACTGAAGTTTGCAGCCGGGGCGTCATCGCCGGATGCGCAGCGCCGCAGGGCACTACCGGCTACCGCCGCCACTAACCTCACGCTCAATTTCGCGGGAGGCGTTAGCAGCACCGCGCCCGGGTGCTAGGGGATTTGCATCCCGCTAACGGGAGGCGCAAAGCAACCCAGTTTTTCCCCCTTAGTCTCTATTTGGCTTATCTCTGCAGTGAGTATAGGCTGAGCGGCCTAGCGCAGACCTCTACCAGTGTTGTTTGGTCGAAGGGAAATGAGGACCGTGCATATTTGGTCAGCCTCTGATTTTTTTTAACTGGTTTCCTAGTTCCTTCCTCTGTGGAAGGGCCTTGACAATCAGCACCACCCCAGGTGGCTGGGACAAGATCAGGAATTCACCATTTTGGAAATGTTGGGAGGTGGAATCTGGATCTCAACAACAGCACCAACAACTTACATTTATATAGCGCCTTTAACATAGTAAAGCGTTTCACAGGAGCGTTACCGAACAAAATTTGACACTGAGCCACGTAAGGAGAAATTAGGGCAGATGACCAAAAGCTTGGTCAATGAGCCAGGTTTCAAGGAGCGTCTTAAAGGAAAAGAGAGGTAGAGAGGTGCAGAAGTTTAGGGAGGGAATTCCAGAGCTTAGGGCTTCAGCAGCTGAAAGCGCAGCACCAATGGTGGAGCGATTGAAATCAGGGATGCGCAAGAGGCCAGAATTGGAGGAGCGCAGAGATCTCAGATGGTTGTGGGGCTGGAGGAGGTTACAGAGATCGGGAGGGCCGAGGCCATGGAGGGATTTGAAAACAATGATGAGAATTTTTAAATCGAGACGCTGCTTCACTGGGAGACAACGTAGGTCAGCGAGCACAGGGGTTTGATGGGTGTCCTCAAGTTTCTGGAGGGTGGAAGATGGAAGGCCGGCCGGGAGTCACGTCTCGAGGTAATATCGGCATGGATGAGGGTTTCAGCAGCAGATGAGCTGAGACAAGGATCCGAGTCGGGCGATGTTACAGGGGTGGAAATAGGTGGTCTTACTGATGGCACGGATATGTGGTCAGCAGTTCATATCGGGGGCAGATACGACACCAAGGTTGTGAACAGTGTGGTTCAGCCTCAGACAATTGTTAGCGAGAGGGATGGAGTCGGTGTCTAGGGAACGGAGTTTGTGGCGGGGACTGAAGACAATGGCTTCGGTCTTCCCAATATTTAATTGGAGGAAATTTCTGCTCATCCAATACTGGATGTCGGACAAGCAGCATGACAATTTAAAGACAGTGGAGGGGTCGAGAGAGATTTTGTACCAGTATATGGTACATAATTCAAGGGTTTATATTCTGCTCGTACTATTATCACAAACAAAGTTTGAATTGACTTGAAGAGTTTAAAAATATAGATATTGTAACCTTTGGATCATGACAGGAAGAAGCTGACATCTCGTTTACAAGAGGCTGAAGAGGCAGTGGAGGCCGCCCAGGCCAAGTGCTCCAGCCTGGAGAAAACCAAACAGCGGCTACAAGTAGAGGTGGAGGAGCTGAGCATCGACCTAGAGAAGGTGGGTCTCCACTGTATGACTCGAGAGTGGTTCCTGTGAGCGAGAACAGAGCAGTGGTCTCAGTCAGCAGCTCGAATGATGTACATCAGGCAGGCAAGATGAGTGGTTTATAATCATCATCTCAGCCCTGGATGTTGCTTTGTGAGCATTCCGTTGTAGCTATTACTTTTATATAGAAGGTGGAGTTTACAGGGTTTTTCCTGCCAATTGCTCCCCTCTCCCTCTGCCGAAGATAGTCATGCTGGGGTACAGTTTTATGATTGGATTGTCTGCGGGGGTCTGGTACTGTGTCCAAGTGATTATCACCTGAGAGTGTTGGTAAATGGGCTAATCAAGCCTGATTTTATCCTTACTCAACATCCATACAGATGTGCTCCCCCTTGCCACGGTGTCTGAACAGCAGTCCAGAGCGGTGAAGCCGCAGTGGATTTATCTTTCTCCCTCCTCCCCAGCCCAGTTTCAAACATGAGCTCCTCTTACAAGATGCACTGCAGCAACTCGCCAAGGCTTCTTCAGCAGCACCTCCCAAACCCGCGATCTCTACCACCTAGAGGGACAAGGGCAGCAGGCGCACGGGAACACCACCACCTCCAAGTTCCCCTCCAAGTCACACACTGTCCTGACTTGGAAATATATCGCCATTCCTTCATCGTCGCTGGGTCAAAATCCTGGAACTCCCTCCCTAACAGCGCTGTGGGAGTACCTTCACCACACGGAAGGCAGCAGTTTAAGAAGGTGGCTCACCAACACCTTCTGAAGGGCATCTAGGGATGGACAATAAATGCTGGCCTTGCCAGCGACGTCCACATCCTGTGAATGAATTAAAAAAAGACTGTGGACTGTTCTCATGAAGGCCTCATTCACAGGCTCCCTACATTCACCGATTTGCAAGTGCGCACCTACAAACTTAGGTGGGCTTTCAAATCATTTGGTTGATATATTTCAGTTCTTACTGAGTCACTGAAACCAATTAAATTCATTTGCTTAAAGTGACTCGACATTTGGTGGATGAATTTTCCACGGCAGTCACTATACCATCAGTTGAATTTGCTATAAACTTTGACTGTAACTCCATGCACCAGCAGAATTTTTCACGTTCTTAGTTCCCCAGAGTTTAATAACTGCAATTGGCGAATTCCAAACCGGAGAGGATTTTAAATATTTATAAAGTAGCTGAGTTCCAAAACCGTGTTTAAAAAATCTGCCATAAAATTAATTATATCAGAGGAGAGCTGCAGAAGCGGACAAGCTTTTGTAAACTGGATTTTCATTGGCTGAAAACTGCCTGTAAAGGGTGATATTAGTGCACTGGTCACACCTCTGATAACCTGTTAATGCATCATATTAGTGAGAGGACTGGTAAACAAGGGTACACACGAGTGATCCCAACCCTCCGAACATGACACCAAACCAATTGACAGCACTGGAACGGTTCACCATTCGGTAATAGTACCGGTTCACAACTTTAGGATGGCTGTAAGTTCTCAGCCTTGCTCACGTTGGTTTAATTGGCTCTAATATAAACCTGGTATTTGATTGTGGTTTTCTCATAGTAAGACCTAACCCAAATCTAAATCCTGTAGGGGGTTTTGTTCCAGGGACTTATTGTAGGTCAGCCAGTTATGTTTTCCTGAGCTGCCCTGCCCGCTGTGCGGTTGCGAATCGCTTTCCCCTTCCTGATTCTGAGCTCAGGACTTATCGAGTGGTAACAAGGACAAACGAACAGACCAGTGGATTGGTGCAAGGAAAACCAATGTTTATTAATTAGAAAAGCTAACACTACAAGAAAAACAGTATTATACAGAAGATAAAAGAAATCGCTATGGATGCAATACAGTTTTACATTTAACGGGAGAAGAAACGGACACAACGAGGGAAAAATTCTAAAATCACAATTTTGTAATACCCCTTTAACTCCCACCCTTACACCTAGCTAGGTTGTCTTGTGACGGCCAGAAAGATAATGCTCACCGGTGAAACAGATGAAAAGGCCCTTGTGCCCCGCTGCTGCCGTCGAAATGTACTTGCGATGCTTTCTAGATGGTTTTCCTTCTTGGTTGCTAGCAGACAAACAGGACACTGGGCTGAGGCAAAGAGAGAGAGAGCGAGGTGCTGGGCCGCCCCAGTTATATCCTCTCGGCAATGGGTCATTATCGCGCCTCATCAGTCCGTTCCATTGTCCGATTTGGGCTCGAAAACGTAAGACAAAAGGACCTTGATTTTGGCCCATTTACGTTGATGGCACCGATCAGTACCACAACTGCCTTTCCATTGTTTTCTGAATGTCCTTAATTGTTCTGAATGTTCCTCAATTGTTCTGAATGTTCCTCAAGCAACTGGGACTATCTCCGCCCGAACTTAGATTGTGTTGGCAAACAATTGATAACCTGCCTCAGGGCATGAATACAACTGAGCTTGCCTCACTGCATTGTTCAAATTAAACATGCAGTCTGTGAAGCTATCAGAAAATCCATATGGATGCCGCAGGCCCTTTGGCCATGTGCCTGACCGCAGCCATTTTGAGAGGCCCTGGATTTTTAAAACACAGTCACTCCAAGGTTTCTTTAATAACTCCAATTAATCTTCGGGGGGGGAACATATGAAATTTTGCGAATCCCTTCAATCCTCATCCAAACTGTTACCCTAACCCAAACCGTAATCATAATCCAAGCCGTAACCTAAACTATCGGTTACTTTTTTATAACGGAGATTGCAAAGGTACAGAACGAATATATACCATTAAAAATGGAGATGACTTCAAGTTTCAGGATATCGTGGATCAATAGAGGTTAGAATTAAACTAAAGTTGAAGAAGAGGGTATATGGGTACTATTGGTACGATAAAAATAAGCGAGAATACAAGAAAATTAGCGAAGAGGCTGCGAGAGCGATAGAGAAAGCAAGACGGGAGTATGAGGAGAGAATCTCTAAAGATATTAGAAAGAACAGTAAAGTATTCTACGATGGTGTCAGTAAAAAGAGTACTGTTAAACGGGAGGTGGGACTCCTGAGAGCAGGAGATAAATAGAAATTGTCCGGCATACTTAACAAGGACTTTGCATCAGTGTTGACAAAAGAGAAGGATATTGGGGAGGAGGCGAACGAGCTGGGAGATATAATAAATAAAAGGAAATTATTAGAAGGGCTAGTTAAGCTAATGGAGGGCAAAGGGCCTGATAGGATATGTCCGAGGGCACTGAGAGAAACGGGGGAAGAAATAGCGGAGACCCTAGAAATTATAGCAGCGACTTTACCCCAGCCTGCCCAGCGAGACGTCAGTGGAACGTAAAATCAGGCGGGGTGTAAATCGGGCTTTGGACCCAAACACGCCCCATTCTCGTCGGGCTCGGTTAAAATCGGGCCGTATGTTTCAGGATTTATTGAGAGTGAATGTGCGGTGGAGGACTGGAGAGTGGCCAATGTAATGCCTATTTTCAAAAGGGCATTACAGCTGCCCTGGGTAAACATCTGTGGTTGGAAACGTTTTTGGAACCGTTAATTGAAGTCCGAAGATGTGCGGGTTAGGTTGATTGGCCATGATAAAAAAAATTGACCCTTAGTGTTAGGGGGGATTAAATACATGGGGTTACGGGGTTACGGGGATAGGGCTTGGGTGGGATGGCTGTCGGTGTAGGGACCGGGTGCTAGGGTTTGGATGATCAGCCATGATCTCGTTGAATGGCGGAGCAGGCTCGAAGGGCCGAATGGCCTACTCCTGCTCCTATCTTCTATGTTTCTATGAGATGACTAATTATTACTAATAACTAGAAGCAGCCAACATGGATTTCCGAGAGGGATTCTGGGAACACCGTGGCCACGTGGGATTAGATCTACTGCTCGTGCGGAGGATAAACATAAACATGAACACCAGGGCCTGGAGGTTGCACTGGTTTTTTTTTTCAGTGCCGTTCGGCCGAAATCAGCCAACCCAGCGCAAAAGATCACGGAATTTCAAGCGCAAATTACGTCCAGCGCAACTTGAGTTTCCGAGATCTTTCGAGTTAGTTAAAAAAAACATCGCGCTAGAAGCTGACCCCGCCCACAAAACTGGCCACGCCCCCAGATCGAATTAATCACCATGACGAGTTTCCATTAATTGCGTTCGTTTGCGGGCCTTCGAGGATGCTCTTAAAATTAAGCTGGATCTTTTGGGTGCAAGGACGCTAATAGGCACGTTGTAGAAGCTTTTGACTGTAATTTTTTTAATTTACTAAAACTGACTACTATACCCCAATATGACTAGCAAATGGTTCTGTGTAGTTTTTAAAGTCATTTTCAGTTATTTAAAATTGGGTTACTCACAGGTGGTGACTAGGCACTCTGATTAAACAGCTTTATTTTTTACGTTCTAAAACGCAGCCCTAATGCGCTGGTTCACGGCGGATTTTACGTTCAGCGATATGCAAATGAGTTTGAGCGGAAACTTGGGGGTGGGGGGGGAAAGCACTTCTCAAAACAGGCGCAATTTTGTCCACAAGTTGCACACAGACCGCCGATTGCGCCCAAAGCGGAAACTCTAGCCCAAGCTGTTTGAGCCAAGCAGCCTGTTTCCGTGTTGTAATTTCTCTAACCTAAACCTGTAACCTGACGACTCCAATGAGAGCTGATGCTGGACAGGTTAGAGGAACGAACCCATCGCCGTGCACAGCGCCACGAAGCCCACTGCATATATCTGAACATAGAATTGGTTTTAATTATCAAAACCGTTTTCCCGTTTTATTTTTTCTATACAGGCCAATGCAGCGGGTGCAACCCTGGATAAGAAGCAGCGAATGATTGACAAGCAGATCTCGGACTGGCGTCAGAAGTGCGAGGAGATCCAGACGGAGCTGGAATCCTCACAGAAAGAGTGCCGGCAGTACGCCACAGAGCTCTTCAAACTGAAGACATCCTACGAGGAGCTGATCGAACAACTGGACTCCCTTAAGCGGGAAAACAAAACACTCCAAGGTACTGTAAATGTGTGAAAAATCAGGCGCGAGTGATCTGCAGTATCAGGAATCAATACAAAATACTGGGTCTGAATTCGCGTAAATATCAGACAGGAGTGGCAATAAAGGAGAAGCTCACTGTGGTTGACTCCCAACAATTGAGAAACGCATTAAGGAAAAGAAGACAATGTTCGGGGTTATTATGTCCGTGTGTAATTGAGACACGGATTGCAGGAGTTGGTTATAACAGGTCTTTACTGAGTGGAGACAAACTGAAACTACTATGCAAAAGTTACTACTCAGGCTTATATACAGGGGTGGTCACTACTGGTACTGCAGTATACAGGGGCTGCAGAATATAGTTCCTTCTGCAAAGTACATACACTACAATTCCTCCCCTTTTAGCTAAACAGTACATAACATTCGATTAATAATTAAATAACATATTTACAATTACAGTTGCTAGATATATTAGCTGAAGTTAAGCAATTATAAGTTCAGTCTTTGAGGAGGCTTCCTGATTCTGTCTGGATAACGCCTCTTTGGGGTATCAGGTTCTTCTGGCAAAGTTGATTCGGAATCAACGTCGTTGTTGGGTTCGTCTGCTTCCAATATTCCCGATTCTGAGGTAGATGCAATTGGTACTTCGGTTTCATCACCAGGTGTATCGGATCATGGTGTGGAATTGACGTTTTCCAGTGACTCTAGAATTTGGTCAGCATGGCGTCTTACAATGCTCTCTCCAACGTCCACGGTATACATTAGAGGTCCTTGCCGTGTGCAGATCGTTCCTGGCTGCCATTTCTCTGTGCGGTAGTCCCGGGCCAAAACTGGTTGACCTATCTTAAAACTCCTGGTCGGCCTTTCATTCATATTCTGAAACTGCCTGTTCTCCACATCTCTTCTGATGTTTGGCTTAACCAAATCCAAGCGGCATCGTAGTCCTCGATTGAAGAACGTCATGGCTGGAGTTTGGTTGGTAACCGCATGTGTCGCATTCCGGTAGGCAAACAAGAAGTTATCCACCTTGTGTTGTAGGGGTATGTCTTCATTACACATTGCCTTGATAGCCTTCTTGAATGTTTGAACGAACCTCTCAGCCAATCCATTGGTGGCTGGATGATATGGGGCGGATGTGTAATGCTTAACACCATTGTTCTTTAAGAACCTCCGGAACTCTTCAGACACAAACGGTGGTCCATTGTCGGAGCAAATCTGTTCAGGCAGCCCATTTCTGGTGAATATGGTTCGTAAGACTGTGATAGTTTTTTCTGTGGTGGTTGAGGACATTTTTATTACCTCTGGCCACTTTGAATGTGCATCCACCACAATTAAAAACATCGAGTCCATAAATGGACCAGCAAAATCAATGTGCACCCTTTGCCATGGAGATGAGGGCCACTCCCATGGATGTAGAGGGGCTTGTGGTGGGGCGTTTTGGACCTTCTGGCATCCTGTACAGCTCTTGGTCATTTCTTCGATTTCTCTATCGATTCCCGGCCACCACACAAACGCTTTGGCTAAGTTCTTCATTTTTATCCCTCCCAGATGACCCTCATGAAGCTCATTGAGCACTCTATCCTTCAATTTGGGTGGAATTACTACTCTGGATCCACACATCAAGGTTCCTCTGCACACTGACAGCTGTTCTCTTTTCAGCGAGAATGCTGGCAACAGTGGTTCGCCATGTGCTGGCCATCCCTTCACCGTTAAATCATAGACCCAGGAGAGTGTCGGGTCATTTCGTGTTTCCTTTTCTATGTTTACATTCGTCACAGGTAGACATTCGACTATGGTCGAGTGGAATATCTCCACTGGATCCACTGCAGGTGCTTCTTCCACCGTCGGCAATGATAGGCGCGACAATCCATCAGCATTCCCATGCTGTTTAGTTCCTTTGTACTCGATGTCATATTGGTGTGCCCCTAGGAAAAGGGACCACCTCTGTAGCCGTTGTGCTGTCATTATCGGGACGCCCTTCTGAGGGTTGAAAATGGAGACAAGAGGTTGATGATCAGTTAGTAGAGTAAATTTCTGACCGTGCAGGTAGTGATTGAACTTCTTCACCCCCCACACCAGGCTGAGGGCCTCTCTGTCAATCTGGGCGTAGTTACGCTCGGTTGAAGTTAACGAGCGTGACGCAAAAGCTATCGGCCTCTCTGAACCATCAAGGAATTTATGTGACAGTACCGCTCCAATGCCGTAGGGAGACGCATCACACACCAGTCTTATCGGTAGTGATGGGTTGTAGTGAGCCAATACTTCTCTTGAAGTGATTAGGTCTTTACTCTTCTGAAAGGCCCGCTTACATTCATCGCTCCATTTCCATGCTACTCCAGTTTGTAGTAGGGCGCTCAGTGGGTGCAGAATTGTGGACAAATTCGGCAAAAGCTTATGGTAGTAATTCACCAATCCGAGGAATGACCTCAGTTGCGACACATTTTCAGGCGCTGGAGCCTTAACTACCGCTTCAATTTTGTCAGGGGACTTATGTAACCCCTCTTCATCAATCACGTGACCACAATACGATATCTGTTTCTTAAAAAACTCGCACTTGGGGCGATTGGCTCGTAGCCCATGTTCTCTTAGTCTAGTGAGCACCTGCTCTAGGTTGGCAAGGTGTTCACTGTCATCTTCACCTGTCACTAGGATGTCATCCAAGTAACACTGAGTCCCCGGAATCCCTTGCAGGACTTGTTCCATCACTCTTTGCCATATCGCCGGAGCTGATGCTACTCCGAATACCAGTCGATTATACTGGTAAAGACCTTTGTGAGTGTTTATCGTGAGATACTTCCTAGAGGATTCTTCAACTTCCATCTGCAAATATGCTTGTGCTAGGTCAATTTTTGTAAAACGCTTCCCTCCAGATAGTGAGGCAAAAATATCTTCTATCCTCGGGAGAGGATATTGTACTGTGTGAAGGACTGGGTTCACCGTCACCTTGAAGTCCCCACAGATGCGAACCTTCCTTGGCTCCTCAGACTTATTGTTTAACGTTTTCTTCATGACAGGAACGATGGGTGTCGCGCACTCGCTCCAGTCTACCTTAGATAACACGCCTGCATTCTTCAGATTCTCCAGCTCTGCCTCGACGGCTGGGCGAATTGCATATGGTACCGGTCTTGCTTTGAAAAACTTGGGAATTGCATTCTCTTCTATTTTTATCGAGGCGGTTACGCCTTTAAGAGTTCCCAGTTCTTGTTGAAATACCTCTTTGGCGTTAGCTAAGATTTTTGACAATCGTCCAGGTGTGACGTCGTCATCCTTTTTACCAGCCACCGTCAGTGCCTGAATGGAGTGCCAGTCTAAACTTATCTTTCTGATCCATTCACGTCCCAATAACGGTGGTCCACCATCTTGCAGTATGTACAGATACAATTTCTGTATTTCCTTGCCGTTGTATTCGACAGGCACCCTTATTTTCCCTCTGGGGTATACTTTTTGCCCTGTATACGTCTTCAAGACAATGGATGTCTCTTTCAAGGGTATGTGTGAGAATAGCCGCTCGTAGTCTCGTCGATTCATGACGGTCAGGGCTGATCCTGTATCCAATTCCATTTTGACTTGGGACCCTGCTATCGTGAGGGTGACCCAAATGGTTCGGTGATCCTCTTTTGCAATTACGTTGTGAAGTTTGAGACAGCTTAGTCTCTTGTTCCCGGATTCACTATCGCTCATCTGGTCTTCGGAACTACTGTCCGTCATCTTTTGTACTTTCCTGTACTGTTCCTTAGTAGCCTTTTTGTTGTCATTGGTCTCCTTCCCAGACCTGCAAACTCGTGCAATGTGTCCCATCTTTCCGCATTGCCTGCATATTTTGTCCTTGGACCAGCAGTCCTTCTGGTCATGGGTTGTTCTGCCGCAGCGATAGCATTTTTCAAATCCCCGTGTCATTTCGTGGGTGCCGTATTCCTGTGGCTTTTGCTGTATTTCCGCAGCTCCCCTTGTTGCTGCTTCGTACGATACTGCCACGCTGAAAGCCTTATCTAGCGTCAGCTCTTTCTCTGAGAGTAACCTCTTCTGGGTTCCTTCACTCAGGAGTCCACAGACAAATTTGTCCCGTAGGGTATCTGCCAGTCCTGCTCCGAACTGGCAGTGCTTTGATAGCTTGCGTAGTTCCGTAAGGTAATCAGCATTGCTCTCATCTTTATGCTGATTTCTCCTGTGGAATTTAAATCTTTCTGCTATCAGCAGCGGTGTAGGATTTAGGTGTTCCTGTAGGATATCAACAATTTCGTTAAAACTCTTCGCCATCAGTTTGGCTGGAGTAATTAGGTTCCGCAATAGGCTGTACGTTCTTGCGCCCATTAAGTTTAGTAGTACCGATGCCTTTTTCTCAACAGCTACTTCGTTTGCCTCGCAATATACTTCGACTCTTTCCACATACGTGGTCCAGTCTTCTATTGCATTATCGAAGGCATTGATATTGCCAGTCTTCGGCATCTTGGAAATCTAAGATGGCACCTCCCGCGCTTTGCCTTCTTCCCCGATTTAACAAAATGGCGCCTCCCGCGCTTTGCCTTCTTCCCCGATTTAACAAAATGGCGCCTCCCGCGCTTTCCGTCTTCTCCGCTGCTGCTAGCGCTGTTGCTGGCGTTTTATGCCTTGATGGCGACGCCCTATGGTCTTCGCGCACTTCCCCCCGCGCTGCTGCTAACGCCGCTCTCCGCGGTTCCCGTGGCAAACTGCAGCTCCTCACGGCTTTCTGCGCTTCTAATTTCTTTTATTTCCCCGTCGTCGGAGCAACCCTGCGGGACACTTTCCTCCCTCTTCTCGGGTCTGTACGCTGCCCGGCTTCGTAGTACCGGCCGCGCCCTGTGTGCTCCACCCTCTCTCTCTCTCCCCTCTTCCCGACAACGCTGCTCGGCCCCGTTGAAAAGCCACCCGATCGAGCTCTAGCCCGCCGCAGCCCAGGAAGGATCAGTGTACTACCTGCCACCAGCCCGATTAGCTGGAACACCATCGACAGGATAACCAAGCCCCGCTCTCGACAGCCTCTCCTGCAAATCTTGCACGCCGATGAATCAGAGGCGGTTGCCCACGGTCGACGCCCGTTTCTTCTGATTGTTTTATTTATTTATTTTCTTTCTTCCTTCTGGCCTCGACCTCTGACAACTTCGCTTCAGGGATGGATCCCCATGAGGTGGTGCAGACTGTAGGTAAGTTCGGATCTGCTCGTCGCCAGTATTATGTCCGTGTGTAATTGAGACACGGACTGCAGGAGTTGGTTATAACAGGTCTTTACTGAGTGGAGACAAACTGGAACTACTATGCAAAAGTTACTACACAGGCTTATATACAGGGGTGGTCACTACTGGTACTGCAGTATACAGGGGCTGCAGGGTTCCTTCTGCAAAGTACATACACTACAGGAGTAAGATAAGGAGGTTTATATAGATAGGCTAAAAATGTAATTTATAAAGAAATGATGCGGGTTGTAAAGAGGGCACCTGAAGGAAATATAGTGGAAAAAACTGGAGATGTAACAGATATTAAGCAGGTGCAGAGACAGTGGGGGGAGGGGAGGGGAGGGGAGGAAGGAATTGAAGGAACATACTGTGCTTTTGTAAGAGGCAGGAAAGATAAAATGTTGCAAATCGGAATGGCAAAATCATATCTGTTACATCTCCAGCTTTTTCCAGTTCTGATGAAGGGTCCCAGACCTGAAACGTTAACTCTGTTTCTCTCTCCACGGATGCTGCCTGGCCTGCTGAGTTTTTCCAGCATTTTCTGTTGTTATTTCAGATTTCCAGCACCCGCAGTATTTTGCTATTAAACTAACTGTACTGTTGGACGCGTCCCCAGAAGCACGCCAATCACAGCATGTTGTAGATTTAGGGCAGTGCGTATCAATGTGATCAGGAACCAGAGTAACCTGATTCACCACACACCGGTCAAGATGCCACCAACCATCTGTTCAGGCCCTGGTACACCTAACTGGCAACAGCTGTGGGGAAAACTGGCATCACGAGGTCGAAGGCAGTAGAGAGCCACGTGCAGAGCTGTGCCATCTTCTGCAAAGACACCCAGAGAGAGAAGGAACTTGCATTTATATAAAGCAAAGCAACCATCACGACCTCAGGATGTCCCAAAGCACTTCACAGCCGATGAAGTACTTTTGAAGTGTAGTCGCTGTTCCAGTGTAGGGAAACGCAGCAGCCAATTTGCGCACAGCAAGGTCCCAGAAACAGCAATGAAATAAATGACCAGATAATCTGTTTTAGGTGTTGGTTGAGGGATAAATGTTGGCCAGGACACTGAGAAAACTCTCTGTTTTTGGTTGGTACACAAAAAATATTAGTATATCTTCAATGTTTTGAACTAAAAAGAAAGACTTGCATTTATATGACACCTTTCGTATCCTCAGGACGGCCACAAGCGCTTTCCAGGATATTAAGAATGTTTGAAGTTTGGTCACTGTTGTAATATAGGGAAATGCAGCAGCCATTTTGCGTACAGCAAGCTCCCACAAACAGCATTGAGATAAAAGACCAATTAGAGGGATAAATGTTGGCCAGGACGCCGGGAGAACCATGGGATCTTTCATGGCCACCTGAGAGGACAGAGGAGACCTCAGTTTAACACCTCCTCTGAAACATGGCACCTCTGACAGCGCAGCACTCCCTCAGTACTGAAGTGTCATCCTACATTTTATGCTCATCTTTCTGGGGTGGGGCTTGAACCCATGATCTATCTGACTTAGAGGCAAACGTTCTACCACTGAACCAAGGCTGACACAAGCTATCGTTCAGCATAAGGTAGTGCAGTGACGCTAAGTCAGCTGTGGCCTGAAGCTCGTCTCCACCCCTTTGCAGCCACGTTGCAATGTTGCGCCGTGGATTGACAACCACCTCGCGCGGCACCACCTGTGCTTCAGCAGCTATTGAACAGGTCAGGTCTGCAGACTCACACCTGCATCTTGGGTTTAGTTTCCCTTCATTTTGTCCTGTCTCCTCTTAGTCTTGACCTTTAATGATTCGCGGTGCTTTTGATGCTGTACAAAACTTGCAGAATTTCTGACACACTTTTCTGACATTCCCCTTTAGTTGGTCCCATCCCTTTTAAATTTCAGTTACTTCATTTACAAAGAACTTTCCACTTGAGAGTGCTCCCTACACCTGTCAAAATCTACATCGGAAGCTATGTTAATGAACTAACCGAGGAAGGAATTGGGTGCAAACATCATAATCATAATAATAATAATCAACTTTATTGTCGTTGTTAGTGCACAAGTGCAGTACAACGAAATGTAGGCTTGATGCTCCCGAGAGTGTACATTTAGATTAAGACATTTAAACATGCAACATACATTTGGCTTGTAATACATTAACATAAACATAACCATAATAAAGTGCATTGGCAGATGTGCAGGCTTTAGAGTTTATTTGTGGAGTTCAGTAGGATGACAGCCCTGGGAAAGAAGCTGTTCCTAAATCTGGTCGTACGGGTGCGAATGCATCTGTAGCGTCTCCCAGATGGCAGGAGGGCGAACAGACTGTGGCTGGGGTGGGTAGGGTCTTTGATGATGGACCGTGACCTCCGTAAACAGCGTTTCTGGTATATGTGCTCTATGGTCAGTAGCCGGGTGCCGGTAATGCGTTGGGCAGTTTTGACTACCCGCTGCAGGGCTTTCCGGTCATAGTAGCTACAGCTGCCATACCATACTGTGATACAGTTCGTCAGGATGCTCTCTATTGTGCAGCGGTAAAAGTTAGAGAGGATCAGGATCAGACTTGAGTCTGTCTGCAACCCAGCAATAAAGGATCACTTAGCAACCAGTTGCAAATATCACGACAAGAAGAGGCGATAGGAAGCACAAAGGGGGTTGAGATGGGTTAGGGTTAGGTTAGGCTAACTCCTGGGCACCTTCCTAACTATAACCATCGTTCCCAGGCCAGGCATAATGTGCTGCACCCCAGAAAATAGTGTAGATTCTCTTGCCTGAGGCCTGGGCTTGCATTCCTGGCTGTTACCATCAAGGCTTCCGGCAGCTGCTGAATAGCAACAGCCAGACAGAGCTGAGGCCTTTCGATTGCTCATCGTGGGGAGGGGGTGGGAGGGGGAATAGGGATTGAAACGAGATTGATTCCTGGGATGGCGGGACTGTCGTATGAGAAGAGATTGAGTAAACTAGGCCTGCATTCTCTTGAATTCAGAAGAATGAGAGGGGATCTCATTGATGCTTACAAAATTATTACAGGGCTTGATAGGGTGGATGCTGGGAGAATGTTTCCCTTGGCTGGGGAGTCTAGAACCAGGGGCCACAGCCTCAGGATAAAGGGTAGGCCATTCAGGACTGAGATGAGAAGAAATTTCTTCACACAGAGGGTGGTGAATCTTTGGAATCCTCTACCCCAGAGGGCTGTGGAGGCTCAGTCATTGGGTATATTCAAAACAGAAGTCAATAGATTTCTGACCAGTAAGGGCATCAAGGGATATGGCGATAGGGCCGGTGAATGGAGTTGAGGCAGAAGATCAGCCATGATCTCATTGAATGGCGGAGCAGGCTCGAAGGGCCGAATGACCGACTCCTGCTCCTATTTCTTATGTTCTTATGCTCAAACTCATTTGAACTGTGCCCCTTGCAGTCATCACAAAGAGCGAGGCTTTTGCTCCAGCTATGTTGCTCCTTCGACTTGCCAATCGCGCCTCGCTGGTGTTTCAGGCTGAAGTGCCTCTGTTTTTCACTCCTTTCCTGATTTGATTCCGCAGAGGAGATTACCGACTTGACGGACCAGCTGGGCGAGGGCGGGAAGAGTGTCCACGAGCTGCAGAAATCCAAGAAGAAACTGGAGATGGAGAAAGAAGAGCTGCAGGCGACTCTCGAGGAGTCGGAGGCAGCATTGGAGGTAAATACAAGCCAAACTACCCGGTCATGCCCATTAGTCCCACAAACACAGCAAATTCCTTTATACCTGAATAGATGGCCTTTATTGCCCTGTTGCGTGTACAGACAACACTTGTTTGAAATTTACTTTGACTTGGGATACAGATCCTGTAGGACCAGGAGCCCCTGTGCTATTTTGTACCTAAAGAATATTACATTTCATTTTTGTAAACCAGAATGAAAGGCTGCTTACTCTGCAGGCTGCTTGTTGTGTGCACACTATGGCCTCAAAGACAGAGCAGGTGCATATTTGAATATTCAGCAGTCAGATTGCACGTGGCGGTAGGAGAGGAGGATGTATCATTAATGACTGACGGTGAAATTTGGCTGTGACTGGCTGGGCTGAGGAGACGCAGATAAATTGGAGCTTGAAATCAAATTCAGTATCCGCGGCTCACTGTCCTCTTGTTGATCTGAGGTGCTGAGAGGATCAATGCTCCTGCAGTAAAAAGCCAGGAGTTGTTCGTACTGTTTTCTGCAGTGCCGTCGGTGGATCGTGATCCCCAAGTACCAAGTTGCTGCATTGTGAGCTTCTGTGTTACTGACCCGTGCTGGACTTACCTCACAAAGCTGCCTCCGAATGCAGTTCCGACCTCAGTGCCAGCGCTGTGAGGTTAGTGAGCTGGCGCTGCCATCTCCAGGCGGGCTCAGACCCACCTAAAGGGCGATGTTCACTGACGACTCTGTGGGGCAGCAGTACCACCTCAGCAACAATGTGAACTTGGCTTTTTGGTGGACACCATCTTCCAGCATTGTGGTGCCCATCGCTGGTCAGTATGGATCTTTCCCACCCTTCAGGGAAGGTGCAATCACATAGGATTACATAGGATATCCAGCACAGAAACAGGCCATTCGGCCCAACCAGTCCATGCCGGCGTTTATGCTCCACTCGAGCCTTCTCCCGTCTTTCCTCATCTAAATCTATCAGCATAACCCTCTATTCCCTTCTCCCTCATATGCTTATCTAGCCTCACTAGCGAGTTCCACATTCTCACCACTCTCTGGGTAAAGAAGTTTCTTCTGAATTCCCTATTGGATTTCTTGGTGACTATCTTATATAGATGGCCTCTAGTTTTGCTCTTCCCCACAAGTGGAAACACTCTCTCTGTATCCACTCTATCAAAACCTTTCATAATTTTAAAGACCTCTATTAGGTCACCCCTCAACCATCTCTTTTCAAGATTAAAGAGACCCAGCCTGTTCACCCTTTCCTGATATGTAGACCTCGCATTTCTGGTATCATCCTTGTAAATCTTCTCTGCACCCTCTCCAGTGCCTCTATATCCTCTATATGGTGACCAGAATTGTACGCAGTACTCCAAGTCTGCTCTAACTAAGGTTCGATACAAGTTTAGCATAACTTCACAACTTTACAACTCTGTCCCTCTAGAAATAAACCCTAGTGCTTGGTTTGCTTTGTTTATGGCCTTGTTAACCTGTGTCGCAACTTTTAGTGATTTGTGTATTTGTACTCTGAGATCCCTTTGCTCCTCTACTCCACCCAGACTCACACCCTCCAAGTAATAAGTGACCTCCCTATTCTTTTACCAAAATGTAAAACCTCACATTTATCTAGGTTGAATTAAATTTGCCAATTATATGCCCACTCTGCAAGTTTATTAATGTCCTCCTGTAATTTGTTGCACTCCTCCTCAGTATTGACTACCCCCTCCGCGCCCCCCCCCCCCGAATTTGGTGTCATCCGCAAATTTAGAAATTGTGATTTTGATTCCAAAGTCTAAATCGTTAATGTAAATTGTGAACAGCAGTGGTTCCAGCACTGATCCTTTTGGAACACCACTACCCACCTTCTGCCACTGTGAATAGCTCCCCTTTACTCCTACTCTCTGCTTTCTGTCCTGAAGCCAGCTAGCTATCCAATCTGCTACTTGTCCCCTGATTCTGCATTCTCTCGCCTTATTCATTCGTTTATTATGGGGTACCTTATCGAAGGCCTTTTGAAAATCTAGATAAATTACATCTACTGCATTACCCTTGTCTATTCTCCCTGTTACCTCTTCAAAAAATTCAATAAGGTTGGTCAAGCAAGACTTTCCCTTTTGAAATCCATGCTGACTATTCATTACTATGTTTTTGGTTTCTAGATGTTCTTCTATTTTCTCCTTTAGTAGGGATTCCATTATTTTTCCTACCACCGATGTTAAGCTGACTGGTCTATAATTCCCTGGACATGTTCTATCCCCCTTCTTAAATATCAGTATTACGTTAGTTGTCCACCAGTCCTCTGGCACTACACCTTTTTTTAACAAATTATTAAATATGCGTAGTAATGCCTCTGCTATCTCTTCCCTAGATTCTTTTAAAATGAGCTGATGTAATCCGTCCGGACCGGGTTTCTTTCCTCTTTGAGTTTGATTAGTTTATTTAATATATCTCCAGAAAATAAAATCACAAACAAAGTCAAACAAGACCCTTGTGATGCGCAGCCTTCCCTAGCAGTGTGGCACAATACTAGCAGTCTGGGGCATTGACAATGGCTTCTCCTTTCCAAGATCTGGAAATAATAAGCTGGTATCAGTAAAAGTGGCCACAAAGCTGTCGGATTGCCGTAAAAACCCAACTGGTTCACTACTGTGCCTTAGAGAAGGAAACCTGCTGGCCTTACCCGGTCTGGCCTACCTGCGACTCCAGTCCCACACCCCAACGTTGGGGATGGGCAATAAATGCCAGTGACACCCACCTCCCGAGAATAAATCTTTAAACACTATTCTGTGATGCAAACGCAGTACTTAACCACTGCTATCGCAAACAAACAACTGAATAGTGCAGCTCCCAGTGGTGTAGAGGTCCGCAGCTGCCATTGCTGCAGTAGAGAGCAGACGGCCACCGTGTCTAAATCCCTTGCAGTTTAGTATACTCACAATCTGCTGTCATTGGAGCCGTGGCTGGCAGTCTGAGAGAGTTGTGACAGTAAAATTGTTTGGCATCTAATGCGCTTGACTTTGGGGAGAAAGAGATGCAAGTCTTTTTAAAAAAGAAAACAAATGTCAATTAGCAATCTGCCAGTCCGGTTTTATTGAAATGCTTCTTTTTGGTACCCTGGCAGATGGCAAATTTTAGAGGAGCAGATTTGCAGCATGTAAGGGATACTGTAAGCGGTGCTGCTCTTTCCTGTAACAACTACCAGCCGTGGTCTTTAGGGAAACCCGATAACTGCTTCCCGAGGGTAACCCCCGATTTGAGAAACTAACGGATAAAAATTGGAACATGTTTCATGCATTTTACTGAAGAGGTTTGGTAGACGTACAGTTCTTTTAGGTGGTAAATTTGTTCAGGCTTTAAAACCCTGAGCTGTAAGTTTGGTGCCTGTAATTCTGGATGAATCACAAATCGTAGCAGGCAAGGACTGAACATTAAGGACCAGAACTGGCATTGATGACCAAAAGAGATGCTAAGAACGTAAGAAATAGGGGCAGGATTAGGCCATTTGGTCCTTCGAGCCTTCTCCGCAATTCAATAAGATCATGTCTGATCTTCTACCTCATCTCCACCTTTCCTGCACTATCCCCATATCCCTTGATTCCCTTAGTATCCAAAAATCTATCGATCTGTGTCTTTAATATATTAACGACTGAGCCTCCACAGCCCTCTGGGGTAGAGAATTCCAAAGATTTACCACCCTCTGAGTGAAGAAATTTCTCCTCATCTCAGTCCTAAATGGCCGACCCCTTATTCTGAGACTGTAATCCCTGGTCCTAGACACCCCAGCCAGGGGAAACATCTTCCCAGTATCTACCCTGTCAAGCTCCTTGCGGTTTTTTTATGTTTCACCTCTCATTCTTCTAAACTCTACGGAATATAGGCCTAGTCTACTCAAACTCTCCTCATAGGACAATCCCCTCGTCTCAGAAATCAGTCTAGTGAACCTTCGTTGCACTCCCTCTATGGCAAGTATACCCTTCCTTAGGTAAGGAGACCAAAACTGTACACAGTACTCCAGGTGTCGTCTCACCAAAGCCCTATATAACTGGAGTAAGACCTCTTTAGTCTTGTACTCCAATTCCTTTGTAATAAAGGCTAATGTACCATTTGCTTTCCTAATTGCTTGCTGTGCCTGCATGTTAACTTTCTGTGATTTGTGTGCAAGGACACCCAGGTCCCTCTGAATACCAACATTTCCCAATCTATCACCTTTTGAAAAAATTTCTATTTTTCCTACCAAAGTGGATAACTTCACATTTCTCCACATTATATTCTACCTGCCACGCTCTTGCCCGCTCACTTAACCTGTCTGCATCCTTTTGCAGCCTCTTTGAGTCCTCCTCACAATTTACTTTCCCACCTAGCTTTGTAATCCTCACTCCAGGGCCCAGATGTTGCAGTAAAAACAATGGTGAGGCTTTCAGCGCTCACCGTTATTAAGGAGTAAATCAGACAGCAACTTTCAGCGACCACACATGCACAGTTAAACGCGGAAATCAGGATGTTGCTGACCGAGTTGCCCGGCTCCTCCAGAAGCTTCGCTACATGGGTATCTCGCCGAGGGACTTGGCATTGAAACACGTAGAATGGCGTGAAGTTGCTGTACTTACGTAATAGATAGAAACAGAAAAATAGGAGCAGGAGTAGGCCATTCGGCCCTTCGAGCCTGCTCCGCCATTCAGTATGATCATGGCTGATCCTCTATCTCAATACCATATTCACGCTCTCTCCCCATACCCCTTGATGTCTTTTATAGAATACCCACTAAACTTACCAGAAAAAGTGAGGGCTTATCCATTCTAGCGTAAGTGAATTTTTAACTGCATGATAAATCTTAATTACTGCCAAACAACCTCTCTGGCACTGAAAATTTACTTTTACAAGTTTGGAATATCATTCCTTCAGATTTTAATTATTGTTGGAGATTTAAAATAAAATTTAAAAAAATTTAATACTTTTTTCTGTTTCTTTTATCACTCTCTCTTAATCCAATCTTTGTTTACCTCTCTTTAACTTGTTTTCTGTAGCTGATTTGACGTCGAATTCAATATTCTAACTTGCACATCCTGGTTCAGACTCGGCGCTGCTCATTAACAATGCTTCAATCTGATTGGTTAAGGAGATGCACAGTTGCTTGCTCTGTTCACACAGGTCCCAGATGCCCCTGTAGAGGGCGCTGTGCCGAAATGGCTTTCCAATCACTGCAAGTTCCAGTGCCCAAGCCCATAGAAATCCTGTGGGCAAGTGTAAGTGTAACGAATGGCTGACACCGTTCGTTCACCGCTGACCGCAAAATCCGGCCCATTAGTTCTAAAGTTAGTGCAACAGATAGCAATGTTCACAACCTTCTACTGAATAAAAGTTTTCAAACAAATAAATATCATACCTGTACGCAAATGTGACTGTTTCATGACATTTTTGACTGGTTTTGATTAATGTTCTCAGTCAACGCGTCTTTTTATGGAGAATGCTTGAAGCATCAACTCCATAACGTTTAAGTTCTAGAATATTCTCATTCCTCCTCCTCCTCGAGCACTAAATGGTTAGTTGTGTAATGTTGGAGACACTCGGTTAGAAAGGCAAGGAACCTCGTTCATAGCTGCTTCCAGCAGTTCTTCTTTAATTAACTTCCTACTATAATCTTTATTACATTGTAATTTGCTAAATGTTGATAAATGGGATTGAGTACGTAGTTACATTAGAAGAAGATGAATTTAAGATGATCAGTTGTACTGAGACGTCGTTCCCCACCACTCTCTATCAATAAGTGAGGACACAGGGAGCAGCTGCTCAAGGCTTCATTACATTTGCTTTTCAAGAATTGCAGTGTTGCACTCATTTTAATTTGGATTATCTCAGTGGGGTGCAGGTATTACCGAAAATGATTGAAGTTGTCAAGTGTCTGTGCGACAGTAATACAGCGTTTGTTATTCTGCAATAAACAAAAAAAGAAAGACGGTGAAGTACTTTTGACGTGTAGTCATCGATGTTCCATTTGAGCTGCCTGGCGCTCCAGGGGACCCACGCAGCCGGTGAGCAGGTTTTAAATTGAAAAAAAAACACGCATGCACGGATTTTGAATGGGCCGCGCGGCTCAAAGATAAATTTCGGGGTACATTGGTAGTCACTGTTGTGTTGTAGGGAACACAGCAGCCAATTTGCGCACAGCAAGGTCCCACACACAGCAATGTGATAATGGTCAGATCATTTGTTTTAGTGATGTGGGTTGAGTGAGAAATATTGGCCAGGACACGAGGGAGAATGCCCCTGCACTTATTTGAATAGTACCATGGGATCTATTACGTCCACCTGAGAGGTCCTATCCAACGGTTTAGGTGGTCTTTAAAAATCCCACGGCTGTATTTGAAGAAGAGCAGAGAGTTTATCCTTTCTTGTTCAACCAACAACTCTATATGAATGGGTATACTGTACACAGTTGCTAGGCAATGGTAACTATATGGAAGGTCATAGAAAGGAATGTTTTATGCAGTAATGCCTACATTTCAGCAGACGTCAAACAAGGGATCAGGTGGTAAACTGCTGCAAATTGATGTCCAAACCTTGTGCTGCTTTTCCCTTTATATTTGCCTGTCACCTCTTGGTTATCTCCCTCTTGGGCCTTGGCAATAGGCGCTAATAGGTTGAAATGTTTTTTAAGGCTATCAAATTTTTTATCCCTCAAAAACAACACTCCCCTTTAATTGCCCGCATCCCTTTAAACTTCACTCTACACAGTTTTCCGCTCCCCGTGCTTCCTGCATTCCTCCAAATATGCATCTGGAGCTATGTCTAATTATGATAATGAGCTGACTTCAGAAAATTAGATACAATTAGCAAACTTCCATTCGTGTCAGTACAAAACCCATTTCTAATCATTCAGATGCAGGCTACATCCATAGCAGAAAATCATTGGTTAGCATCAGGCACTTCCAGATCATGTAGAGCTGTTAGATGCCGAGTAAAGCTGCCTCTACTCTGTCTCCAGAGTTATTAGGTTAATGTCTCCATTAAAACAACAGAGAGAAACTTCATATGAACGTGCATTTATATGATCTTATCCAACAGCGTAATTTCAAGTTTGCAGATAAAATTGCATTTTGGTGCAAGTGCAAGGACTCTTGTCTCTGAGTATTATGGTACATTTAGAGGGATTGATGCATCTGAGTATTTTGGTACATTTACAGGGGTTGCTCTCTCTGAGTATTATGGTACATTTACAGGGGTTGCTCTCTCTGAGTATTACGGTACATTTACAGGGGTTGCTCTTTCTGAGTATTATGGTACATTTACAGAGGTCGCTGTGTCTGAGTATTACGGTAGATATACAGGGGTCGCTGTGTCTGAGTATTACAGTACATTTACAGGGGTCGCTTTCTCTGAGTATTACGGTACATTTACAGGGGTCGCTCTCTCTGAGTATTATGGTACATTTACAGGGGTCGCTCTCTGAGTATTACGGTACATTTACAAGGGTTGCTGTATCTGAGTATTAGGGTACATTTACAGGGGTCGCTCTCTCTGAGTATTATGGTACATTTACAGGGGTCTCTCTGAGTATTATGGTACATTAACAGGGGTCGCTCTCTCGGAGTATTACGGTACATTTACAGGGGTCGCTGTGTCTGAGTATTATGGTACATTAACAGGGGTTGCTGTGTCTGAGTATTATGGTACATTTACATGGGTCCCTGTGTATTACGGTACATTTACAGGGGTTGCTCTCTCTGAGTATTACGGTACATTAACAGGGGTCGCTCTCTCTGAGTATTTACAGGGGTCGCTATGTCTGAGTATTATGGTACATTTACAGGGGCCGCTCTCTCTGAGTATTAGGGTACATTTACAGGGGCCGCTCTCTCTGAGTATTACGGTACATTTACAGGGGTCGCTGTGTCTGAGTATTACGGTACATTTACATGGGTCGCTCTCTCTGAGTATTATGGTACATTTACAGGGGTCACTCTCTCTGAGTATTACGGTTCCGTACACTGAACCACTGCTTGGCCAGTTACTCAGTGGACCCCCATTTATTGACTCTCTGCACTTTCCCTGGTTTCAGGCTGAAGAGAGTAAGGTGGTCCGACTGCAGCTCGAGCTGACCCAAGTGAAGGCAGAGATTGACCGCAGAATCCAGGAGAAGGAAGAGGAGTTTGAGGCTACACGGTAATCTCATCTACTTACTGCAATATTTAATCGGTGACAGTGTTGGGGTCTGGGTGCAGCACTAAGTTGGAACACTGTCCTTTCACACCTGGGATCTGTGTTTCAATTTAGCCGAGACCGAGAGAACAGGACTCTTGCTGCGGCCTATGAGAGAATCGGATATGAAATGATTTGGGGGGCAGATTTAACCCATTCTTAGTGGGTGTGAGCCTGGTCTACAAAATTGGCCAAAATCTTCCACAAACAAGCATTGCATTGGCAACCTTCCCCGAAACTAGGGTAGAAAGTACAAATTTCACATTGGAGCAGTTTGAGCTGCTGAAATTCAGGTGCATTTTTGGCGCAGAGTTAAGGAAGCGTCACTCCATCTGACATTATCCTGCACTACATCCAACCTTCGAGTGCTTGCTCAGAGTGAGGAGAGGGAGCTTTACACCCGACTGCAGCTATAACTGGCCCGGGAGGGCTCACCTGAACACTGGGTGCCAATACACCCACACACACCCCTTACCTTGACTTGCATCAAAGGTATCGAGCCCCAGAATCCTGGAGTGATTGCGGTGGCCTCCTGCTGTGACTGTGGTGGGGAGGATCGGTGGAATGTCCCAGGCAAACGGTTGTGCTGGGTCTCTGCCATTTCTTGGGAGTTTCCTGTTTGACAGCCGGGGGAGGGGGGGGTGGGGGCAGAGCTAAGTGCGGGGACTCCCTACACTGGGGGTTCCCGATCCCCAGGCTGAACTTACCCTGTGTATCGGTGGAGGTCGGTACAGCGAGTGAGTTGAGGTCCAGCGGTCTCTGTGTAGGTGTACATGGGCCCCACCAATCGGGGATCGGGCCAGGCAAGTTTTTAAAAATGTAAAGACTTATCAAGGAGTCTGAGGGGGTCGTGGCCTGGGTCGCGGGCGGGGAGACACGGGGGTTTGGCAGTTTGTGGGGGAGAGGGTAGTCCCAACGTAACTCTCCCCTTCACCCCCCCCCCTCAAATAGCCAGCTACATGCCAACCATGGGCAGGCAGGTCCTCAAGAAGCACCCGCCTGTCCCATGGTAATTAGGTGTCCTCCTATTGACTCCTCAATCTACAGCGGGTACAGTCCCCCCGGTCTGATCTTCAGTATCGCAGCCCGCGCGTTTGCAACATCATTGCCTTCTGCTGGGTTTTGATCGACTTTGCTGAGTTTTTTCGGCTGTTCTGAAGGATTATGTTCTCCTGACTGCCCACTGAATGAAATACCCATGTTCTCCTGACTGCCCAGTGAATGAAATACCCATGTTCTCCTGACTGCCCAGTGAATGAAATACCCATGTTCTCCTGACTGCCCAGTGAATGAAATACCCATGTTCTCCTGACTGCCCAGTGAATGAAATACCCATGTTCTCCTGACTGCCCAGTGAATGAAATACCCATGTTCTCCTGACTGCCCATTGAATGAAATACCCATGTTCTGACTGCCCAGTGAATGAAATACCCATGTTCTCCTGACTGCCCAGTGAATGCCAAGGCCCAGATGGGTATTTCAATCTCTCCTGTGATCCTTTTAACGGCTGACGTCAAACTTGGCTCCAAACGGCGGATTGAGCGATTAAATCACTGCTTCATCTCTCAGTTAATGTCGAAATGTTCTTTTTCTTATTTCTAAACAGTAAGCTGCAAATTGACTTAGACAGAATTAAAAGTGGAAAATCCTGTATCACGATGGAGTGAGATTTTCAGTACAGTTTTCTCTTCTTCCCTCCCCCTTTCCCATTGATGCTGACACCTGCCTTGGTGCAGGTCCACGGGCGCCGGCTGTCCTCTTGCCCAACCGGCTACTTTTCATGGGTGTCCCTCAACAGTGGACGTTGGCAGGCTGTTCAACCTTGTGGGGCATCACAGCTGAGCCTGGTCCTGTCCTCACCTGTATACTGACCAGCGGAGGCGGGGGGCGGGCGGTGCGACTGACTCGACATCAGAGTGGAGGAAACACTGGCTAATTTTCCCTTTTTACCGCCCAAGAAGGCTGAGGTAAATCACAGCCTCCCCACTGCCTGGCACCGATGAGCTAAGTCAGTACGGACCAGGGCTCAAACCCGGGGCTTTTCCTGCAGGGTGTGGCTCACCCCCGCACCACAGAGCACCTTGTACAATCGGAGTCAGCGGGGAGACTGTACAATGGGCAGTCTTCATAAAGGAGGCAGATTTTTTGTCAAATTTTTTGTCTTATAACACTCCTGTGAAGCACCTTGAGACGTTTTACTACGTTAAAGGCGCTATATAAATACAAGCTGTTGTTATTATGTGCCTGTTTGCTCAGATTAATGTTTCACTGTCTCCCAAGTTGTAAAAGGCTACAATTTACTGTGTTCAGTCGCTCCTCCAAAATGAATTAACCTCTACTGTTCACTTACCAGTGAAGTGTCTGTTTGTAGTCTTTGCTCACGTCTCTCTCCTTCTCTTCTTCTATCTTCCATAACTTCTGTCGGGAATCTGCTCCCTCCTGTGGTAAGTCTGAAACACGCACTTTATTCCTTGCAGTTTTCCTATCAAACAGTTTAGAAAGTTTCCGGTCCACAGCAATGTCAGAGGATTGTCGGGACGTTGTTGCATTTCTTTGGCAACCACCTCTAGGTTGTGAATTCAGGTGGAAGGATCCATTTATCGTTGAGTAGCCACAGTGAAAGGCCCAGGTTCACAGGGCAGGACAAAGCCAAGGTTCAGAAGAGTAGCGGAGAGGACAAGGGAGATCAAGGAACAGTCATTGAATGACGCCGAGATTAGGCTTTTAAAGTCTTTAGATTGCAGGAGGAAGGGAATTCAAAAGGGAGGGAAGCAACGCTGCAACTTTACAAAGAATAAGTTAAGGGAGAATATGAGCAACAACAACAACCACTTGCATTTATATAGCACCTTTAACAGAGTAAAACATCCCAAGGTGCTTCACAGCAGCGTTATCAGACATAATTTGACACCGAGCCACATAAGGAGATATTAGGACAGGTGACCAAAAGCTTGGTCAAAGCGGTAGGTTTTAAGGAGAATCTTAAAGGAGGAGAGAGAGGCAGAGAGGTTTAGGGAGGGAATTCCAGAGCTTAGGGCCTAGGCAGCTGAAGGCACGGCCGCCAATGGTATTAAAATCGGGGATGCGCAAGAGGCCAGAATTGGAGGAGCGCAGAGAACTCGGGAGGGTTGTAGGGCTGGAGCGGGTTACAGAATAGGAAGGGGGGGGCGAGGCCATAGAAGATTTGAAACCGGGAGCCAGTGTAGGTCAGCGAGCACAGGAGTGATGGGCGAACGGGACTTTGTGTGAGTTAGGGCACGGGCGGCCGAGTTTTGGATGACCTCCAGTTTACGGAGTGTGGAAGGTGGGAGGTTAGCCAGGAGATTATTACATTGGATATTTTTGGGAGTTTTTAATTAACGTTGCGAGTCGACCCTCAGCATCTCCTTTATTACCTGGGAACAAGAGTAGCCATTTTATGCTCTTTGTATTGCTGGTCGAAAGGATCTAGCAGTCGTCTCAGTCCTTTCTAAACTCGGGTCCATGTTTTACCATTTAAGGAAAAACCACCAGCGGACTCTGGATTCGATGCAGGCCAGTCTCGATGCGGAGGTGAAAGGTCGCGCAGAGGCACTGCGGGTAAAGAAGAAGCTGGAGAGCGACCTTAATGAGCTGGAGATCCAGCTGGACCAGGGGAACAAGAACAACAGCGAGCTGGTGAAGCTACTGAAGAAGATGCAACAACAGACAAAGGTGAGGCAAGAGCTGGAGGCTGCAGGAGTAACAGAGCCCACCACCTGATGAGGCTAGTCTACAATACAACACAGACAACAAAATCACAGCATGGATATCGATGAGGAAGGCCATACCGCCTATCTTAACTCATCTATTCACAACTTTAAAAAAAGTAACATTCCCCATCACCTCACCTACCCATGTATAAATGAATTGCAGGTTTTTGTATACACCAGAAACAAGACTTGCATTTCTATAGCGCCTTTCACAACCTCAGGACGTCCCAAAGCACTACATCCAATGAAGTACTTTTGAACTGTAGTCACTGTTGTAGGAAACGTGGCAGCCAATTTACGCACAGCAAGCTCCCACAAAGAGCAATGGGATAATGGCCAGATAATCTGTTTCAGTGGCGTTAGCTGTCCTACTTATAAACACAGTGTTGATCACTCTACACATGAAGAAGTTTTTTCCTGACCTCTGCCCTAAATTTTCTTCTTACCAGTTTCAACCTCTGCCCCCTGTTCTAGTGATGTCATATCCTATTGAATTAATGCTCCAGATTAACCTTATCTAGAAAGAAAGAAGGTGCATTTCTGTAGCGCCTTTCACAACCTCAGTACATCCCAAAATGCTTTACAGCTAGTAGAGTACTTTTGAACTGTGGTCACTGTTGTAATGGGAGACTATGCTGTTTAATAATCTATATAAATAAAAGAGTTTGTCTGTCTGTCTGTTTGTCTGTCTGTCTGTTTGTCTGTCTGTCCGGCTATACAATCAAAAGTTATAGAGCGTACCTACACATATGTTATATCAAAAGAAAGCTTATCATTAGGGGAGTCTAATAGGTGTATTTACTTTTTGGTCAGACAAAAATTGTTCGGACAGTATACAAAAAAGGTTCAAAAAACGGCAAAATTCCACTCATTAGCGTTGAGTGACGTGATGGTTGACCAATCGTACAGGGGATAGCGTTGAGTGACGTGATGGTTGACCAATCGTACAGGGGATAGCGTTGAGTGACGTGATGGTTGACCAATCGGTGCATCACGGTGGGGGGGGGGGTTCATTGTGTGTGTGGGCGGGCCATCCTACAGGGGATAGCGTTGAGTGACGTGATGGTTGACCAATCCTACAGTTGAGTGACCTGATGGTAGACCAATCGGTGCATCACGGGGGGCATTTCATTGCGTGTGTGGCCGGGCCTAATCCTTCTGAGCTGAGGTGAGTGGCCGCCATCTTGATTCCTAACTACTGATTTATTGTTCCCACTTTCTGTGTGTTTATTTTGAAATATAGATTTCCAACAAAAAAAAAGTTGCTTTTAAAAGAAAAAAAAATCCTTTTGCAAAGGGGACTCAGGCTTTCCCCCCCTCGGCAGTGGATGAGCTGCCCGCAGACCTCGAAGCCTCGGCCTCTCCTCGCCAGCCACGCCCTAACTAGGCCCCGCCCATCCCGCTGGGCCCGATTCCAAACCAGTGGCCTGCGGTCACCACCATCTTGGTAAAGGTTGGCACGACGGGACTGAGCCTAGCGTTGTCATCGCCACCATCTTGGTAAAGGCTGGCGGGGCGGGAGACAGCGAGCGCGTGAATGGCGGCGGCGGCCCGGAGCGGGACCTGAGAGTCGGGCCGGGCCTCACGCGCTAGGCCGCGCACCGGCCGGCCCTGAAGTGCTGATCCGCACACGGGGGCTTCGGCTCACCGCGTCCGGGCTCGGAGGAAAGTGAGAGAGAGAGGGGGAGGGAGGGAGAGAGAGGAAATCAGGGAGAGACAGGGGGAGGGAGAGGACAGGGGGAGGGAGAGGAGAGGGGGAGGGAGAGGGGGAGGGAGAGAGAGGAGAGGGGGAGGGAGGGGGAGGAGAGGGGGAGGGAGGGAGAGGAGAGGGGGAGGAAGGGTGAGGTGAGGGGGAGGGAGGGTGAGGAGAGGGGGAGGGAGGGAGAGGAGAGGGGCAGGGAGGGAGAGGGGAGGGAGGGAGAGAGTAAAGCAGGGAGAGACAGGGGGAGGGAGAGAGACAGGGTGAGGGAGGGAAAGAGTGAGGGGGTGGGAGGGAGAGCTCGCCGCCTTCCTTCCTTCCTTCCTTTGCAGGGGTCCATCGGGCCAGGCCTGAGGCGCTCCTTCCCCCCCCTCTCTCTCCAGGCTAATCCCGAACTAAATCCAGCAGTCTCTCTCTCTCTCTTCCCCCCCATCTCTCTCTTCTCCCCCCAGTCTCTCTCTCTCTCTCTCTCTCTCCCTCCCCCTCTCTCTTTCCCTCTCTCTCTCTCTCCCCCCCTTCCCCCCAGTCGCTCACTCCCCCCCAGTCTCTCTCTTCTCCCCCCAGTCTCTCCCTCTCTTCCAACAACAACATGCCCTCAAAAAACCCTCGGCACCGCCGGGCACTCCAGCTGGTACCCTATATACTTCTAGAACTTCCTCTTTCAGTCTCCTCCTTTCAAGGTTAAAGAGACCCATAGTCTATCCTCATAAATCAATCCTTTGACACTAAGGGGGAAAAATTGGGTGGCGCCCATTTTGGGGCAGTTAGCACCCCCCCCCCACCCTCGTGGAAAGCGCTCCACCTCCTGCTTGGGACGCTACTACTGAATTTCGAGCAGTAGTGCCGTGGTTATGCATGCCTCCCTCCCTTGATTAAAGGGGGGGCCTAGTGCTGCGTACACCGGGGCCCTGCTGGACCACCGGGGAGCGGGGTGCCGGGAAAACAGCCTGGCACTCGAGAGGAGTGCCGGGCTGAGCGATCGCGGCCGGCACCCCAAGAAAAAAAGGGGAAGAGGGCAGGTGTTGGCAGTCAGCCAAAATAAAAACAGCCGCCCGACACCTGCCCCTTTAACTTGCGCCGCCACCGCTGCCAAACCGCCCCCTGATCCTGTCGCACATATCGTCTGGCGATAGGTCAGGGGGGAATAAGTGGGGCGCTGCGCACGGCGATGATGTCATCACCGGCGGCGCAGGGCGACACTGGCTACTGCCGCCGCTAACCTCCTGCTGAATTTCGCGGAGGCGTTAGCGGCGCTGCGCCCGGGGCCACTAACGAGAGGCACAAACCAACCCAATTTTTCCCCCTAGGGATCTTGGCCATTCTCTGCATGGCTTGAACATTTCTCGTATGTCTTGGTTCCCAGTGAAGGCGCAGTCTAACCAGCCATTATAGAAAATAGAAATCGCTTTCTATACACTCACTTTTATTGTAATTTCTTCCCATCCTGTTTTTATTTTTTTTTATTTGAGGCCTTCACAAAATCCAGCTGAGAGGCTGGGTGAATGGTGAACCCACCCATGATTGGACAGTCCATATTGGTACCCAGGCTAAGGTGATTAAGCGGCTTCCCTTAACTTGCTTCAGAGAATGGAGAGCCCAGCTCTCCATGACACTGTGCGGAGGGCCATAAGTTAGCTGTGGCTCAGTGATGGTACCCTCTCTCCTCTGAGTTCAAGTCCCACTCCAGAGACTTGAGCACAAAATCTAGGCTGACACTCCAGTGCAGTGCCGAGGGAGTGCTACATTGTCCAAGGTGCCGTCTTTCGGATGAGCCGTTAAACCGAGGCCCCGTCTGCTCTCTCAGGTGGATGTAAAAGATCCCGTGGCACTATTTGAAGAAGAGCAGGGGAGTTATCCCCAGTATCCTGGCCAATGTTTACCCCTCAACAAATACCTAAAACAGACTATCTGGTCATGATCTTGTTGACGTTTGTAGGACTTTGCTGTGCACAAATTGGCTGCCAAGTTTCCTACATTACAACAGTGACTACACTTCGAAAGAACTTCATTGGCTGTAAAGTGCTTTGGGACATCCTGAGGTTGCGAAAGGCGCCATAGAAATGCAAGTTCTTTCTTTTTAACAAACATATGTTATTCCATTGTTTTTCTAGACAGAGCTGGGAGGAGTCCTTCCAGCAGAAAGCACAGCCATTGGGAATTTCCTTCCCCGTTAAACAGCTTCAAAAACATTGGCCACAATATTATGGGGAGAGTGGGGCCGAAGAACCCAGCAAGGCCGGGAACGCAGAGGTCCTGCTGATCTTAACAGCAAGACCTCGTTTCCCACCCGGCAGCCGGCCAAATGGACAGCCTGGCCGGCGGACAGGAGGGAACACCAGTGACAGGAGGCCGGGGGAGAGGCCCGCGATCGGGGCTGGGGGGAGAGGCCCCCGATCGGGGCTGGGGGGAGAGGCCCGCGATCGGGGCTGGGGGGAGAGGCCCCCGATCGGGGCTGGGGGGAGAGGCCCCCGATCGGGGCTGGGGGGAGAGGCCCCCGATCGGGGCTGGGGGGAGAGGCCCCCGATCGGGGCTGGGGGGAGAGGCCCCCGATCGAGGCTGGGGGGAGAGGCCCCCGATCGGAGCTGGGGGAGAGGCCCCAGATCGGGGCTGGGGGGAGAGGCCCCTGATCAGGGCTGGGGGAGAGGCCCCCTATCGGGGCTGGGGGAAGAGGCCCCAGATCAGGGCAGGGGGGAGAGGCCTCTGATCGGGGCTGGGGGAGAGGCCCCAGATCGGGGCTGGGGGGAGAGGCCCCCGATCGGGGCTGGGGGGAGAGGCCTCTGATCGGGGCTGGGGGAGAGGCCCCAGATCAGGGCAGGGGGGAGAGGCCTCTGATCGGGGCTGGGGGGAGAGGCCCCGGATCGGGGCTGGGGGGAGAGGCCCCCGATCGGGGCTGGGGGGAGAGGCCCCCGATCGGGGCTGGGGGGAGAGGCCCCCGATCGGAGCTGGGGGGAGAGGCCCCCGATCGGAGCTGGGGGGAGAGGCCCCCGATCAGGGCTGGGGGGAGAGGCCCCCGATCGGGGCTGGGGGGAGAGGCCCCCGATCGGGGCTGGGGGGAGAGGCCTCTGATCGGAGCTGGGGGGAGAGACCCCTGATCGGGGCTGGGGGGAGAGGCCTCTGATCGGAGCTGGGGGGAGAGGCCTCTGATCGGAGCTGGGGGGAGAGACCCCTGATCGGGGCTGGCGGAGAGAGACCCCTGATCACTTCCTTTGTCTTGTTTACATAACTACCGCTGTGTAAATATATCGACTATACAAGGACTGGTACTGCATTTCAAAGTATTTCATTGGCTGTGAGGTCCTTTGGGGTGTTTCTGAGAGATGTGATAAGGCGCTAAATAAATGGAAATTATAATTTCCAGCTAACTATAATCACCCAGAGAATCTTCATGAGAATTTTCACAGAACACAATAAGGGATTTCATGCCACTGGACACTTGAGAGCTGGATTATGAAAGGACAGTGGGAGAACTCCCTGCTCTTCAAATAGTGTCAAGGGCTCATTTAGACCCACCCCCGCCAAGACAGGCTCTATTTAACATGGTACCTCTGGCAGTGCAGCACTCCCTCAGCACTGCAATTATTTGTATTCGTTCACTGGATTTGTGGGCGTCACTGGCAAGGCCAGCATTTATTGCCCATCCCTAATTGCCCTTGAGAAGATGGTGGTGAGCCGCCTTCTTGAACCGCTGCAGTCAGTGTGGTGAAGGCACTCCCACGCTGCTGTTAGGGAGGGAGTTCCAGGATTTTGACCCAGCGACGATGAATGATTGGCGATATACTTCCAAGTCAGGATGGTGTGGGACCTGGAGGGGAACTTGGGAGGTGATGGTGTTCCCATGCGCCTGCTGCCCTTGTCCTTCTAGGTGGAAGAGGTCGCGGGTTTGAGAGGTGCTGTCAAAGAAGCCTTGGCGAGTATCAGTCTAGATTATGTGCTCAAGTCCTGGAATGGAGCTTGAACCCAACAACTTTCTGACTCGGAGGCGATACAAACAAATGAGCCAAAACCTCGGTTCTGTCTCCTTGGAACACTTCTCTAAATGGAGGATAAGCCAGCACTCTTCATAAAACATTAGTCAATTTAAAATTCTAGTTCAATTCATATTTGACTTTATTCTGTGTGGGTATAATCTAGAAAGGACCAGCAGTTCCCAGTCAGTCGACACTCCAGTACGTGCAGCAGATGTGGTGTGTTACCTGGGTGTGACCAGGAGTGGGCGATCACATCCTGCCTCACGTGGCTCTCTCCAGTCGCTCAGTGAAGTACCTAACGTGGTATTGAGCCAGATCAGGAAGCTTCTAGCTTCAGGCCCTAGCCTGCGTTCAGTTGGCTGATCCGAGCCAGATTGTTGACCACTGCATTGTTGGTTGAAGGAGGTACAAAAAAAAAATCCACCAGCCCCCCCCCCCCTATTGGAAAGTGCTTATGCATGGGCTGTGCTGTGATGCTCCCCACGGTTGAATAACCAGCTGACACACTGTCTAGATTTACCCGTGAAGAATGGCTGTTTGGGGCAGGTGTCGGGGGGTAGCTGACACCCAGGGAACTATAGTCGCCCTTCAGCGGAGGAGAGATTTGGAGAGAAAACAGCCTTGCAATTCCAGCTTCTCGAGAGCTGACGTAGGTTTAGAGCGTACAGCAAGACTAAAAACGTTCTCCCCGGCTCCCCCACTCGACCAAACAGCCCACCTTCGACAAATGTCCTTCTCTCTTTTGGACTAATCATCGTCACTTGTACATGCACTAGGTGGCGCTGTGCACCAGCTCTTGGATTGAGAGTCCCTTAAAAAGTGAGTCCACAGCACAAGCCTGCCCTGTGGTTTGTGTTCCCCCTCTGGCAGACAGCTCCCTACCCTCCGTTCTTGATAATACAGTGCTATTTCTTCAGTGCATTCCTGGGGACCTCCGTATTTTCAGTGTAATGTAATTCGAGCTCACTGTTGCCACCTTGCAACAGGTAAGTGGTAACAGAGCTCGTTGCAAAGTGTAAGATAAAAAAAGATCTCCCACCGCTGTTGGCATCATATCTTCGCATTCTTACTTTGGAGAATAGTGTGAAGTAATACAAGGATTCACAGATTAATCAACAGTCTGACAGGCCACGACATGAACGCTCTTTCCACGGCCATAACCATCTTAATACATAGAAACATAGAAGATAGGAGCAGGAGTAGGCCATTCGGCCCTTCGAGCCTGCTCCGCCATTCAATGAGATCATGGCTGATCATCCAATTTCAGTACCCTGTCCCTGCCTTCTCCCCATATCCCTTGATCCCTTTAGCCTCAAGAAATATATCCAACTCTTTCTTGAATATATTTAATGAACTGGCCTCCACCACCCTCTGTGGCAGAGAATTCCACAGGTTCACCACTCTCTGGGTGAAGAAATGCCTCCTCATTTCAGTCCTAAATGGCTTACCCCTTATCCTTAGACTATGACCCCTGGTTCTGGACTTCCCGGCCATCAGAAACATCCTTTCTGCATCTAGTCTGTCCAGACCTGACAGAATTTTATAGGTTTCGATGAGATCCCCTCTCAATCTTCTAAACTCCAGTGAGTATAAGCCCAATTGACACAATCTCTCCTCGTACGTCATTCCTGCCATCCCAGGTATCAGCCTGGTGAATCTTCGCTGCACTCCCTCCATGGCAAGAACGTCCTTCCTCAGGTAAGGTGACCAAAACTGCACACAATACTCAAGGTGCAGTCTCACCAAGGCCCTGTACAACTGCAGCAAGACATCCTTGTTCTTGTACTCGAACCCTCTTGCTACGAAGGCCAACATACCATTTGCCTTCTTAACCGCCTGCTGCACCTGCATGCTTACCTTCAGCGACTGGTGCACAAGAACACCTAGGTCTCTTTGCACTTCCCCTTCTCCCAATCTATTGCCATTCAAATAATAATCTGCCTTCCTGTTTTTGCCACCAAAGTGGATAACCTCACATTTATCCACATTATAGTGCATTTGCCATGTTTCTGCCCAATCACCCAACCTGTCCAAATCGTACTGGAGTTTCATGACATCCTCCTCACAGCATACCCTCCCACCCAGCTTTGTGTCGTCTGCAAATTTGGAGATATTACATCCAATTCCCTCGTCCAGATCATTAATATATATTGTGAACAGCTGGGGTCCTAGGACCGATCCTTGCGGTACCCCACTAGTCACAGCCTGCCACTCGGAAAACGACCCGTTTATTCCAACTCTTTGCTTTCTGTCCGCCAACCAGTTCTCTATCCAAGTCAATACCTTGCCCCCAATCCCATGTGCCTTAATTTTGCACGCTAACCTCTTATGCGGGACCTTATCGAAAGCCTTCTGAAAGTCCAAATACACCACATCCACTGGTTCTCCCTTATCTATTTTACCAGTTACATCCTCAAAAAATTCCAGTAGATTAGTCAAGCATGATTTATCTTTTGTATATCCATGTTGACTTTGTCCGATCCTGTCACTGCTTTCCAAGTGCTCTGCTATTACATCTTTTATAATGGACTCTAGCATTTTCCCCACTACCGATGTCAGGCTTACCGGCCTATAATTCCCCGCTTTTTCTCTGCCACCTTTTTTGAATAGTGGGGTAACATTAGCTACCCTCCAATCCATGGGTACTGTTCCAGAGTCTATTCAGTTCTGGAAGATGACCAGCAATGCATCTACTATTTCTAGGGCCACTTCCTTAAGTACCCTGGGATGTAGATTATCAGGCCCTGGGGATTTATCGGCCTTCAGTCCCATCAATTTTCCTAACACCATTTCCCTACAAATACTGATATCTTTCAGTTCCACCCTTTCATCAGACCCTATGTTCTGCGGTATTTCTGGGAGGTTATTTATGTCCTCCTTTGTGAAGACAGAACCAAAATATGTAATTAGTTGGTCTGCCATTTCTTTGCTCCCCATTATAAATTCCCCCGATTCTGACTGCAAGGGACCTACGCTTGACTTCACCAATCTTTTCCTCTTTACATATCTATAAAAGCTTTTACAGTCAGTTTTTATGTTCCCTGCAAGCTTACTCTCATATTCTATTTTCCCTTTCTTAATTAATCCCTTTGTCCTCCTTTGTTGAATCCTAAACTGCTCCCAATCCTCAGGATTATTGCTTTTTCTACCAACCCATAGGGTGGTTAGTCTAGATGCAGGAAGGATGTTCCCGATGGCGGGGGAGTCTAGAACCAGGGGTCACAGTCTAAAGATAAGGGGTAGGCCATTTAGGACTGAGATGAGGAGGAATTTCTTCACCCAGAGAGTGGTGAACCTGTGGAATTCTCTACCACACAAGGCAGTTGAGGCCAGTTCATTAAATATATTCAAGAAGGAGTTAGATATATTTCTTAAGGCTAAAGGGATCAAGGGATATGGGGAGAAAGCAGGGACAGGGTACTGAATTTGGATGATCAGCCATGATCGCATTAAATGGCAGAGCAGGCTCGAGGGGCCGAATGGCCTACTCCTGCTCCTATCTTCTATGTTTCTATGTTGGTCCTATACGACGGGAGGGTTTTATGGGCTCCCACAACCCAAACGATGAGGGGGTGGGCACCCACCAGACGCGGGTATCTCACTGAATGTCAGTCCATCTCCATCCACTGTCTAGAGTGGATTCTGAACACTGCATCTCCTGACTCAGGCCAAGGGCTCATTACCATCTCCCAATGTGACTCATCCCATGGCACTATTTGAAGAAGAGCCGGGGAGTTCTCCCCGGTGTCCTGACCGATATTTATCCCTCAAGCAACACCTAAAAACAGATGATCTGGTCTTTATCACATTGCTGTTTGTGGGAGCTTGCTGTGCGCAAATTGGCTGCCACGTATCCTACATTACAACAGTGGCTGTATTTTTAAATAAAGTACTTCATTGGCTGTAAAGCGCTTTGGGACGGCCTGACGTGGTGAAAGGCGCTCTAGAAATGCAAGGTCTTGCTTTGCTTTAAGCCTGTGCTATCAGAGACTGTCGGTGTTGCAGTCGCTCCTTTGAGCAGCTGAATGGTGGTGCTGGTCCTGAACAAGCTGTGTTACTCTGCCCAGGACATGCAGACCCAGATGGAGGAAGACGCTCGGCAGCACGAAGAGCTTCGCGAGCAGTACAGCCTGGTCGAGCGGCGCTGCAGTGTGCTGTCCGCTGAGCTGGAAGAAACCCGCAGCGCGCTGGACATGACCGACCGCGCACGCAAGATCCTGGAGCAAGAGCTGATGGAGATGACTGACAAGTACAATGAGATTAACACACAGGTGAGGCGGGCTGGTGGGGAGCAGAGCAGAGCAGGGGGTGGGGCAGCTATTTGTGGAGGCTGAGGGCTTGCAACCTGTTACATAGTTATGTTGGGACTACATTGTACAAGTGTACTAACACTCAACTCAAGTGTAGCAGCACTACGATGCTGGGAAAATAGTGTGCAGGCGCCGCACAGCGCACTGGGAAATAGCACCCCGCACCATGCGGCAGGCAGCCATTACAACCCAAATAAAACAGTAGTTTATAATTACAAACTACCGAGTCCAGAGTCGTCTTTACAAAGCACTACGAGCGCTAGAAGACATAACACAACCATTTGAATTCTGCATTGTGTGTTTGGAATTTTCAACATATGTGTCTGTGTTGTAATTAGGAACAGGAGGAGGCCATTCAGCCCCTCGAGCCTGTTCCGCCATTCAATTAGATCATGGTTGATCTGTATCTTAACTCCATCTACCTGCCTTGGTTCCTTATCCCTTAATACCCTTGCCTAACAAAAATCTATCAATCTCAGTTTTGAAATTTTCAACTGACCTTCAGCTGCAACAGCTTTTTGGGAGCGAGATTTCCACAACCCATTGTGAGGTCCAGATTTCCACAACCCATTGTGAGGTCCAGATTTCCACAACCCATTGTGAGGTCCAGATTTCCACAACCCATTGTGAGGTCCAGATTTCCACAATCACAGAAATCACAGAAACCCCACAGTGCAGATAGAGGCCATTTCGGCCCATCGAGCCTGCACCGACACATATCCCACCCGATCCCCGTAACCCCCACACCAACACATATCCCACCCTATCCCCTGTAACCCCACGTATTTAATCCCCCTAACACTAAGGGTCAATTTATCATAGCCAATCACCCTAACTCGCACATCTTTGGACTGTGGGAGGAAACCGGAGCACCCGGAGGAAACCCACGCAAACACAGGGAGAACGTGCAAACTCCACACAGACAGTTGCCCGAGGCTGGATTCGAACCCGGGTCCCTGGTGCTGTGAGGCAGCAGTGCTAACCACTATGCCACCATCCATTGTGAGGTCCAGATTTCCACAACCCATTGTGAGGTCCAGATTTCCACAACCCATTGTGAGGTCCAGATTTCCACAATCCATTGTGAGGTCCAGATTTCCACAACCCATTGTGAGGTCCAGATTTCCACAACCCATTGTGAGGTCCAGATTTCCACAACCCATTGTGAGGTCCAGATTTCCACAATCCATTGTGAGGTCCAGATTTCCACAATCCATTGTGTGAAGCAGTGTTTCCTGACATCACTCCTGAACGGCCTAATTCTAATTTTAAGGTCCTTGTTCTGGACTCTCCCACCAGAGGGAATAGTTTCTATCTACCCTATCAGATCCTTTAATCATCTTCAAACACCTCAATTAGATCACCCCTTAATCTTCTAGACTCGAGGGAATACAAGCCCAGTCTATGCTAGTCCTAGTCCTGTCCTCATAATATTTCACTCTGTGTAATAAGGTGCCATTGCATTGCAGTGCCACATTGAGAAGGGTGGCATTGTACCAGCTTCCCAGGGCCCCACTCCCCTCTTCACATTCCATCAGACGATGGCCGGAGGAGCAGCTGGTGAACTGGGCAGGGGGCTCGGATGACCCACGAGGGAGTGGGCCTGCAGTACTGCCAGGAGCCGATAGGTGGAGTACTTTCACTTTCTGACTGCGGCCAACAATGAGCCAGCCAGGTGGTTGCCTTTGGCCCGTGGTTTTTTAGACCTGAAAACCATCGGTAGAGCGTCCGATGAGGGCATCTCCCATCAGGCCTGCAGAGAGTTCAAATAGGGTTCGGCCAAACTGAACCCAGAGTAGGCGGAGGTGGGCAGGATCCTTGCATTCGGGACAAGGCGCCCGGGATTTTCCGGCGCGCACCGGTGACCCACGAGGTCTCTTGCCACCGCAGAGCGCGGGCCTCGGGAAATCCAGCTTTTTATTTCTAAATACAGCGGCCGGGGAGCTTTCCGCTTCAGTATTCCCGACGCTCGGTGGGACCGCGCACCACGGGAAATTGCGCAGCTCCAGCCTGGTTGCGGAATTCCCAACGCACTCGGAGCACCGAAGCGGAAAATCCCACTGGTTTCACGTCCCGTTTTTCGACTAGACTAGCCGAGGGTGAGATTGCGGGCTGGGAAGCTGCGGGAAGTGCCGTCGGATACAATCCCAGATTTTCCATGGAGTTTGAACTTTGCCCCCCCCCTCCCGCCCTTTCCCAGTTCCAAGGAGCCACCGTCCTCAAACGCAAGCTGGAATCTGACCTGCAGCAGCTCACGGCCGAGCATGAGGAACTGGCGAGCGAGTTCAGAGGCACAGACGAGAAGGCCAAGAAGGCGATGTGCGAGGTGAGACTCTCCTCCTTGCTTCGAGCTTTGATTGGTTGGGGAATGTGCGGGGATTTTTTTTTAATGAATTGGTGGGGGAGGTATTGAGGAATTTTGTGCTCATCAAGGTGAGGGAGGTCACTGATGGGGGAATGGAACGCTTTGTATCTTGGGACATCCAGTGTCCACATGGGGCTGACATGAAGGAAGAGCAGGGGCAGTGCTCCCGCTAACATTGGCGCTTCCCATACCCCTGAACCTTCTCATCATTTGCCTCCAGTTGTGGCAGACCCGGACTCTGCATTCACTTGCTCAGCGACCTCCGCCTCATGCACCCCAGCACGTCTGCTGTTGGCAGGTGGGCGCCCCTTGGCACCAAAGCAAGACTTGCCCACCTTTGCTGCCATTCCCGAATCATTGCCGAGGGCTGAAGTCTCTGGTGTCGCGCTCCCGAGCACACACTCGCTGCTCGATATGTTGGCCCCTCCGGCTGAGTGATGCAGCTGGCCCCCATCTACAGGACGAGCAGCGGCCCTCGTTCCAGGCCTGACTCCCCGCCGCGGGTTAATTCAGATCGAGGGGGAGCGACGTCTGCACACTGGCACCGCACGTTTCCGCTGCTAAAACACGAGCTGCTTTATTTGGGTCAGTATGAAAATGTGGGTCTCCGATTCTGGGTGGCCATCCCATGGACTAAAGATGCACCGAATGGAAACTTGCTTTTACAGAGAGCTGCCATTGGTCAGCTTGCTTCAGTTGTGGTCGCACTCTTGCCTCTGAGTCAGAAGGTCGTGGGTCCAAGCCCCACTCCAGGACTTCAGCAGAAAAATCCAGACCGACACTCCAGCGCAGTACTGAGGGAGTGCTGCACTGTCAGAGGGTGCCGTCTTTCGGATGAAACATAGAAAAATAGGAACAGGAGTAGGCCATTCGGCCCTTCGAGCCTGCTCCGCCATTCAATATGATCATGGCTGATCCTCTATCTCAATACCATATTCCCACTCTCTCCCCACACCCCTTGATGCCTTTTGTGTCTAGAAATCTATCTATCTCATTCTTAAATATATTCAGTGACTTGGCCTCCACAGCCTTCTGTGGTAGAGAATTCCACAGGTTCACCACCCTCTGAGTGAAGAAAATTTTCCTCATCTCAGTCCTAAATGTCCTACCCCGTATCCTGAGACTGTGACCCCTCGTTCTAGACCCCCCCCAGCCAGGGGAAACATCCTCCCTGCATCCAGTCTGTCTAGCCCTGTCAGAATTTTATACGTTTCAATGAGATCCCCTCTCATTCTTCTAAACTCTAGTGAATACAGGCCTAGTCGACCCAATCTCTCCTCATACGACGGTCCTGCCATCCCAGGAATCAGTCCGGTGAACCTTCGCTGCACTCCCTCTATGGCAAGTATATCCTTTCTTAGGTAAGGATGAGCTGTTAAACCAAGGCCTTGTGCTCCCTCTCAGGTGGATGGAAAAGTAGAAGAGCAGGGGAGTTCTTCTCGGTGTCCTGGGCCAACATTTATCCCTCAACCAACATCACTAAAACAGATTATCTGGTGATTTATTTCATTGCTGTTTGTGGGAGCTTGCTGTGCGCAAATTGGCTGCTGCATTTCCTGCATTACAGCAGTGACCACACTTCAAAAAGTACTTCATTGGTTGTAAAGCGCTTTGGGACATCCTGAGGTTGTGAAAGGTGCTATATAAATACAAGTCTTCCTTTAGGCTGATAGTCTGGTGCAGGTACTGAAGGGGCACTGCATTGTGGGGAGTGCTACCTTTTGGATGAGAGGTGCTGTCTACCTATACAGGGAAAGGCAAAAGATCCCAGAGCACCAACCAAGGAAGAGTGGGAAGTTCTCCCAGTGTCCTGGTCAACATTCCCACCTCGGTGAACGCCACCCAAATAGATTAACGCGTCATTTATCTCATTGTGGGAGCTTGCTGTGCACAAACCGTGTACGTAACAGCAGTGTCCAGATTTCACAAGCCGAGAAGTGTTATGGGATGTCCTGAGGATGTGAGAAGGGCTATATAAATGTGCAGTTCTTGTCTGTTAACCTACTGTTGCGTATCAGTAAATCTGTCACCCTTCAACGACCAAGAGGACAATGTCAGTTTTCAGTCCGAGGATCCCGCGGTGAGAATTGTAACCGCTGTGCTGATTGCTCCCGGTAAATCTCGGCCCCTGAAGACCAAGAGATAAAAAGGCCGGAAATCTGAAAGACAAACATAAGATGCTGGAAACGCACAGCAGGTCAGTCAGATCTGGGAAAGAAAGATAGCGACCAGATCTGAGCCCTAAAATTAGTGTTGGGTGGGGGTGGGGGTGGGGGTGGGGTGGTTGATCACAGACTGTGTGTGTGCCCACCGTCTCCCATCCTGTGAGAGCGGCAGGTCACAGGCTCACCCACTCCGTCCACAGACCAGGCAGTTTTTATTTACAATCAATCAATCAACCAGGAGCAGTGTATGTCGGCTGCGGTCGCTGTTCAGTGGCCCCGGGCACCAGATCAGGTTTTTTTATGAACTTTAAATAGTGCGGATTATAAAGAGCCTGCCAGCTGGTTCCGATGGTAAATTGTTTGTGCATCTTTTACGGCTTTGGGTGTCATTAGAGCTGCCCGATTGAATGACTGCCCTTTTCTAACCCAGCCAGCAACTTAATAATGTGCTATATACGGAGTTCTGGGAGCGGCCAGCAGGCGGCAGCACCGCTCTACGCTGTAAGCAGAGGGCGGCGGGAGCGGGTGATTTATGACCGCAGGTTCCTCCAGCGCCATTTAGGAGCTCAGTCGGATTGCACGTTGCTGCTGGGCAGTGCGTTGACATTACAGGCCACCTGTAATGTCAGTGTCAGTTTTATTTGAGCGATAAGCATCTGACGGGCATTAAAGAAAAAAAAAGCGCATGGTGCAAACACTTACCGCTTCAAACACGGCCAGTCAATACAGAGATTGTTTTTTTGAAACTTATTCTGTCGCGAGATAAAGTTGAACAGGTGTGAGCCGTGCAGGGAGCCAGCCCCTCAGAGCGGGAGGGTAAGGGGGGTCTGTGCCCAATGGTACCCCTCACTCAGCGGGTGCCAGTCTGATGCCATTGGGAAGCACCAATTGTCAAAGAAGACAAGCACAGCTGGCCCTGATTTTAAAGGAGGAGTTAGGGTGGTGGTGGGGCAATGTTACCTGTAACTTTTTTCGAGCAGCGTGTCCCCTTTAACAATTTTCAATTTATAAAGCTGGCTCACCAACTGCGCGCACAACCGCCGCCCCCCCCCCCCGGAGCTTAAAGGGAACCCTGGAGTGCGGGAGCCCCGATTTGCGTATTTAAAGAAGAGCCCCCCCTCGCTGCCTTCCTGCGGGTGTCCCGCTCACCTGCTCAAAGGAGCAGCTTAAGATTGGGACCAATGTTCCTGTAAAGCCGCCCGGCCACACAGCGCTCTGGACGTCCCGGGCAGCCGGCTCACCGGCTTTTAAACGTTAAAACCGAGCACGCGCAGAAATTCAAAGGGGCCGCGCAACCAAAAATAAAATTAAAGGGAACATTGATCAGGGCACTGCAGGAGGGCAGTGGGGTTACAGAGGGTAAATTACTGCCCTTATTATAACTCCCCACCCCGCCCCCCGCACTGGCCCAGGGGAGGGAGAGATGTGGGGTCGAGTTAAATTCGGGTCCAGAGAGTCATCGCAGGCTGTTCTCACTTACTCTCCTGTTAATTTTGTATTTGTTCACCGGCCTGACATTATAAGTAAATAGGCAGAATTGTCGCTGTCCCTCAGAGCTGCCGCTCAGGACTGGGAGTGTGTGGAGCAGGCTCTGACTCGGGACTGGGAGTGTGTGGAGCAGGCTCTGACTCGGGACTGGGAGTGTGTGGAGCAGGCCCTGACTCGGGACTGGGAGTGTGTGGAGCAGGCTCTGACTCGGGACTGGGAGCCTCTGGAGCAGGCTCTGACTCGGGACTGGGAGTGTGTGGAGCAGGCTCTGACTCAGGACTGGGAGTGTGTGGAGCAGGCTCTGACTCGGGACTGGGAGTCTCTGGAGGAGGCTCTGACTCGGGACTGGGAGTGTGTGGAGCAGGCTCTGACTCGGGACTGGGAGTCTCTGGAGGAGGCTCTGACTCGGGACTGGGAGTGTGTGGAGCAGGCTCTGACTCGGGACTGGGAGTCTCTGGAGCAGGCTCTGACTCGGGACTGGGAGCCTCTGGAGCAGGCTCTGACTCGGGACTGGGAGTGTGTGGAGCAGGCTCTGACTCAGGACTGGGAGTGTGTGGAGCAGGCTCTGACTCGGGACTGGGAGCCTCTGGAGCAGGCTCTGACTCGGGACTGGGAGTGTGTGGAGCAGGCTCTGACTCGGGACTGGGAGTCTCTGGAGCAGGCTCTGACTCGGGACTGGGAGTCTCTGGAGCAGGCTCTGACTCGGGACTGAGTGTCTCTGGAGCAGGCTCTGACTCGGGACTGGGAGTGTGTGGATCAGGCTCTGACTTGGGACTGGGAGTGTGTGGAGCAGGCTCTGACAGGGACTGAGTGTCTCTGGAGCAGGCTCTGACTCGGGACTGGGAGTGTGTGGAGCAGGCCCTGACTCGGGACTGGGAGTGTGTGGAGCAGGCCCTGACTCGGGACTGGGAGTGTGTGGAGCAGGCTCTGACAGGGACTGAGTGTCTCTGGAGCAGGCTCTGACTCGGGACTGGGAGTGTGTGGAGCAGGCTCTGACTCGGGACTGGGAGTGTGTGGAGCAGGCTCTGACTCGGGACTGGGAGTCTCTGGAGCAGGCTCTGACTCGGGACTGGGAGTGTGTGGAGCAGGCTCTGACTCGGGACTGGGAGTGTGTGGAGCAGGCTCTGACTCGGGACTGGGAGTCTCTGGAGCAGGCTCTGACTCGGGACTGAGTGTCTCTGGAGCAGGCTCTGACTCGGGACTGGGAGTGTGTGGATCAGGCTCTGACTCGGGACTGGGAGTCTCTGGAGCAGGCTCTGACTCGGGACTGGGAGTGTGTGGAGCAGGCTCTGACTCGGGACTGGGAGTGTGTGGAGCAGGCTCTGACTCGGGACTGGGAGTGTGTGGAGCAGGCTCTGACTCGGGACTGGGAGTGTGTGGAGCAGGCTCTGACTCGGGACTGGGAGTGTGTGGAGCAGGCTCTGACTCGGGACTGGGAGTGTGTGGAGCAGGCTCTGACAGGGACTGGGAGTGTGTGGAGCAGGCTCTGACTCGGGACTGGGAGTGTGTGGAGCAGGCTCTGACTCGGGACTGGGAGTCTCTGGAGCAGGCTCTGACTCGGGACTGGGAGTGTGTGGAGCAGGCTCTGACTCAGGACTGGGAGTGTGTGGAGCAGGCTCTGACTCGGGACTGGGAGGGTGTGGATCGCTCTGACTCGGGACTGGGAGTGTGTGGAGCAGGCTCTGACTCGGGACTGGGAGTGTGTGGAGCAGGCTCTGACTCCGGACTGGGAGTGTGTGGAGCAGGCTCTGACTCGGGACTGGGAGTCTCTGGAGCAGGCTCTGACTCGGGACTGGGAGTGTGTGGAGCAGGCTCTGACTCGGGACTGGGAGTGTGTGGAGCAGGCTCTGACTCGGGACTGGGAGTGTGTGGAGCAGGCGCTGACTCGGGACTGGGAGTCTCTGGAGCAGGCTCTGACTCGGGACTGGGAGTGTGTGGAGCAGGCTCTGACTCGGGACTGGGAGTGTGTGGAGCAGGCTCTGACTCGGGACTGGGAGTCTCTGGAGCAGGCTCTGACTCGGGACTGGGAGTGTGTGGAGCAGGCTCTGACTCGGGACTGGGAGTGTGTGGAGCAGGCTCTGACTCGGGACTGGGAGTGTGTGGAGCAGGCTCTGACTCGGGACTGGGAGTGTGTGGAGCAGGCTCTGACTCGGGACTGGGAGTGTGTGGAGCAGGCTCTGACTCGGGACTGGGAGTGTGTGGAGCAGGCCCTGACTCGGGACTGGGAGTGTGTGGAGCAGGCTCTGACTCGGGACTGGGAGTCTCTGGAGCAGGCTCTGACTCGGGACTGGGAGTGTGTGGAGCAGGCTCTGACTCGGGACTGGGAGTGTGTGGAGCAGGCTCTGACTCGGGACTGGGAGTGTGTGGAGCAGGCTCTGACTCGGGACTGGGAGTGTGTGGAGCAGGCTCTGACTCGGGACTGGGAGTGTGTGGAGCAGGCCCTGACTCGGGACTGGGAGTGTGTGGAGCAGGCTCTGACTCGGGACTGGGAGTGTGTGGAGCAGGCCCTGACTCGGGACTGGGAGTGTGTGGAGCAGGCTCTGACTCGGGACTGGGAGTGTGTGGAGCAGGCTCTGACTCGGGACTGGGAGTGTGTGGAGCAGGCCCTGACTCGGGACTGGGAGTGTGTGGAGCAGGCCCTGACTCGGGACCGGGAGTGCGTGGAGCAGGCCCTGACTCGGGACTGGGAGTGTGTGGAGCAGGCGCTGACTCGGGACCGGGAGTGCGTGGAGCAGGCCCTGACTCGGGACTGGGAGTGTGTGGAGCAGGCGCTGACTCGGGACTGGGAGTGTGTGGAGCAGGCTCTGACTCGGGACTGGGAGTGTGTGGAGCAGGCTCTGACTCGGGACTGGGAATCTCTGGAACAGACTCTGACTCGGGACTGGGAGTGTGTGGAGCAGGCTCTGACTCGGGACTGGGAGTGTGTGGAGCAGGCTCTGACTCGGGACTGGGAGTGTGTGGAGCAGGCTCTGACTCGGGACTGGGAGTGTGTGGAGCAGGCTCTGACTCGGGACTGGGAGTGTGTGGAGCAGGCTCTGACTCGGGACTGGGAGTCTCTGGAGGAGGCTCTGACTCGGGCTCCAGCTGAACGTCTCATTGGGCCCGGTGGGATTTGCTGAGACGGCTGTAAATCAGTAAAACATGATCCCGGGGGGGGGGCTCGGATTCCACTCCAATTTGGAGCCGAAGCCACTTCAGCAAATCCCACGGTCATGACCCCCCCACGTCCCCGACATCTTTCCTGTTCTTGGGAATTTGAGCTGGCAGTCTGTTGAATGGTGTGAATAGCTGGTCACACACAACCTCGAGGGATCAGTGACAGCTTCACATCGAAGCGCTGGGAAACGGAGCGCCTCCAGCTCCAGCCCTCCCCTCACCGACTCTGTCTGTGCACCTGTCTGCCCGCTGTCTCTGCCCGTCGATCTGTCTGCCCTCTGTCTCTGCCCGTCAATCTGTTTGCCCTCTGTCTCTGCCCGTCGATCTGTTTACCCTCTGTCTCTGCCCGTCGATCTGTTTGCCCTCTGTCTCTGCCCGTCGATCTGTTTACCCCCTGTCTCTGCCCGTCGATCTGTTTACTCCCCTCGCTGTGTGTTTGCGACTTTTTAGTTTCACCTGGTGTTTTTTTATTTTATTTATTTATTTATGTAAACGTTAAACCCAACAATAAAAAACAGTTAAGGAAAGTTTCAGTACTCGGCCTCGTATCAATCCACTCATTTTATGGCCTCACTCTTTTTCACTAAACGCTCTGTTGTAATTTTTTTTTAATTCAAAATCTTGAACTTACCTTTTCACTTTCCACCCACCTTATTGGTCCATTTTGGAGCTGGGAGCAACTTCTTAAAGAAGTACCGTTTTGATTGGGTAAAAACAAATTCTGAATGTTGGTTTAAAAAGAAAGACTTACATTTATATATACTGTAGTGCCTTTCATGACCACCGGATGTCTCAAAGCGCTTTACACCAATGAAGTACTATTTGAAGTGGAGTCACTGTTGTAATGCATGAAATGCAGCAGCTAATTTGTGCACAGCAACCTCCCACAAACAGCAATGTGATAATGACCAGATAATCTGTTTTTGTTATGTTGGTTGAGGGATAAATATTGACCAGGACACCGGGGAGAACTCCCCTACTCTTCTTCAAAATAGTGCCATGGGATCTTTTACGTCCACCTGAGAGGACAGACGGGGCCTCGGTTTAACGTCTCATCTGAAAGACGTCACCTCTGACAGTGCAGCACTCCCTCAGCACTGCACTGGAGTGTCAGCCTAGCTTTATGTGCTCAAGTCCCTGGAGTGGGACCATGAACCCACAACCTTCTGACTCAGAGGCGAGTGTGCTACCAACTGAGCCACAGCTGGCACTATAACCAATTAAATGTCAAAGAACTCGTGATTGACATGGTTATGTTGTGGGCTCTGTGGTGAGGCAAAGGTTAAATACTCCATCGCAGGTGAGTGCACAGCTGGCCTGGGCCAGGACAGAGTGAGCAGCTTCAGTTAGCGACTGGCAGACCTGCGCTTAATGTCCAGCGGTGAGGAGGATGGCTGATTCCCATTGAACTGAGGCAGGGGCAAGCTGACTGAACACATGGCCACTATCAGCCAAGCACACACCCCAAGCCATGTGTCAGCCATGGCTCAGTGAGTCGCACTCTTGCCTCTGAGTCAGAAGTGTGGGTTTGAGCCCCACTCCACAGACTTGAGTGCAAAATCTAGGCTGACACTCCACTGAGGGAGTGCTGCACTGTCGGAGGTGCCGTCTTTCAGATGAGATGTTTAATTTCAGACCCCACCTGCTCTCTCAGGTGGACGTAAAACACCCCATGGCACTATTTCGAAGAAGAGGAGGGGAGTTCTCCCCAGTGCCCTGGCCAATATTTATCCCTCAATCAACTTCACTAAAACAAGTAATTTATCTCTTTGCTGTTTGTGGGGCCCTGCTGTGTGCGACTTGCTGCATTCCCTACATTACCAAAGTACATCATTGAAAAACGTCCTGAGGTCATGAGAGGCGCTATATAAACGCAAGTCTTCACTCGAACCAGCAGGTAGGAAGGATTTTCTGTTGCAGCTTGTGTTCAGAAATGCTGGAAGTGCTGTAAATCTTAAACCAAAATGGAAATTTGTGCAAATGGACCGCAGGCTGATCAGTCTCCGAGAGAGAGAAAGGTAGATGAATATTTCAGGTGGGACCAGAGCTCCGAGCATGTGAGCTTATTCTCAGACCAGTCACAAGGGGGCGCTGTGGCCCTACACCTGCGTTGGGAGGTTAACGCGACTCCGCTGTGTTTGGCTCAGGTTGTCCGATTAGGTGAGGAGCTGCACCATGAACAGGACCACTCCCTGCACCTGGAGAGGATAAAGAAGGGCCTCGAGGCGCAGATCAAGGACTTAAACGTGAAACTGGAAGAAGCGGAGCAGTTGGCCCTGAAGGGAGGGAAGAAAATCATTCAGAAACTGGAAGGACGGGTAAGAACAAGGCGGTGGGGGAGGTAGGTGAGAGGGGGAGGGAGGTGAGAGGGGGTGGGGGGGGAGGAGAGGGGTGAGAGGGGGTGAGGAGGGGGGTGAGAGGGGGAGGGAGTGAAGGGGAGGGGGTGGGGGGGAGGAGAGAGGGGGAGGGAGTGAAGGGGAGGGGGTGGGAGGGGAGGAAGGGAGGGAGGTGGGGGAGGAAGGGAGGGAGGTGGGGGGGAGGAAGGGAGGGAGGTGGGGGGGAGGAAGGGAGGGAGGTGGGGGGGAGGAAGGGAGGGGAGGAGAGAGGGGGAGGGAGTGAAGGGGAGGGGGTGGGAGGGGAGGAAGGGAGGGAGGTGGGAGGGAGGTGAGAGGGGGGAGGAAGGGAGGTGAGAGGGGGGAGGAGGGGAGGTGGAGGGGTGGAACAGCAGATCCCGACAGATTCATGATTAACCAGGAATCTGATGATTGTCAGTTCTCTTCAGTTGTGTTCCCCCCTCCCCTGAAGACGCTGATTGTTGCTGCGGGCAGGGTTCTGTGCGCACTGCCAACTCATCAAAGTAACCGTTTGTCATGGAAGTGTCGGCACACTGCTGTGGGCATCACAGCCGAGCTCACTCCTGTCCTGACTCAGTAGTTTTACACACACACACCTGTTTCCTGGTAAGACTGGTGTCCAGGATAAGGTTACCAACACCTCCAGGATTGCCCTGGAGCCTCCAGGAATTAACGATTAATCTCCTGGACACTGCTGGGAGCAAACCTGGGAAAAAATTATAGGGAGGGGGCATTAAAATGTTCTTTTTTTAGCACTTTTGTTTATTAGTTATAAAAACTATCAGATGGGGGTGGGGTGGGGGGGAAAGGCTGTTTGACTGACAGTCAAGAATCATCCAATGGGATAACGAAGAATCAATTCGCTTTCCAATTGGCCGTGGGAAGGCGGGGAATCACGAGGATGGACATGTTGGGCGGCCAATGGCGGGAGTGTGGGGGCGGGGCTTTGGGAGACTGGAGGTCATGTGATGAAACTGCCAGGAATACGTCCAACCCGAGTTGGCAACCCAAGTCCAGGAAGATCTGGGTTTTTTGTACTGACCTTGGTGAATCTGACAGGCTTACACTGGTGCTGGGCACTGGCTCAGCATAGCAGAGCTGAGGGTAGCAATGAAGTTGGTGGATCCCTGCCTTGTAGTCATGGTTCTCTCTAACTGATTGCCAAATCTTTTGATGCTGGAAGGAAAGGTTGCTCCAATCTGGCATCCCGAGCAACAGTCTGAGCTTCCATGGGAGAAGCATAGACTCACAAGTTCCCCTCCAAGTCACACACCATCCTAACTTAGAAGTATATCACCGATCTTTCATCGTCGCTGGGTCAAAATCCTGGAACTCCCTCCCTCACAGCACTGTGGGAGCACCTTCACCACACGGACTGCAGCGGTTCAAGAAGGCGGCTCACCACCACCTTCTTGAGGGCAACTAGGGATGGGCAATAACTGCCGGCCTTGCCAACGACACCCACATCCCGTGAATAAATAAAAGGAAAACTGCTCTTGGAGCCTCTAGTGCAGGCCTCCGCTGTTGCCCCTGTTGCTGCCACATTCTCCAGGATGAGCTGCAGTGTTGCCAAGCCATCTAGCGTGGCACAGCACAAGCAGGAAGTGGGCGCCTCCGCTCGAGCTGCAGCACACCGCCTGACGTGGCCTTCGGTACCTCCACATATAATTGATTTCTTTGCAAGTGGTGGCCTCCTCCCCCTGCCTGCCTGCCTCTGCTCACTCGCGCACTGTGTCATGCAGTGCACTCCCCCACACGGGCTCCACTTTCTGGTTTCTCCAGGGTTGGTTGGATGTCTGTGGGCGAGAGAGTGAGTGATGGCCGGCGTTCTGAAGCTCTGGCCGGGCTCGATGAGCCTGGACCTCTTTGGGTAGGAAGCTGTTACTGAGCTCATGTAGGTAAGGGCGGTCAGCCCACTTCGCAGCGGGCGGCTGTGGCCTCCGCTTCTGCTGTGGACTTTGCTCAAGTGGAAAATCTGGCACAGAGAAAGAAGCTGAGCTCGGACTTGGGCCGTTCATCAAGGCTCCGCTTAGCCTGAGGTGACAATTGGGAAAGTAGGATAAGGTTGAAGCCAGAGCTGTTTGGAGGAATCCGAAAGGGATGACTTCAGTGTTGTCGACATTAAGCTGGAGCACGTTATGGCTGATCATGCCTTTAGTGTCAGTTGGGCAGTTTCCCTTTGTGTGAAAGAAGTGCTTCCTGATTTCACTCCTAAAATGAGGGATACAGTAAACTCTTTCGTATCCGGCACCTACGGGACCGGGATGGTGCCGGTTGATTAAAAATTCCGGATAATGGAGAGGTATACTTACCGAGGCAATTTATATACAGGAAACTTTGTGCTATCCGGCACCGACGGGACTGAGCTGTTGCCGTTCCCTCGAAACTGCCGGACAAACCAGCGTTAATGTTGAAGCATACGGAGCTCCGTATCTGGCAACAAACACTGTTGCTTAGCAACAGCTTCTAAACAGTCGGCCGTACCTTGGAAGTGTCTCTGTCGCTTAGCAACAGCTTCAGAGAGACTTTGCAGAGCCTGACTGTTGAAAAAAAAGCCACGAGAAGAAAAAAAACCTAACAAAACGGCTCCTGATTTTTGCCGGTGGCTCGAGCTTGCCGGACATTTAGAACATAAGAACATAAGAAGTAGGAGCAGGAGTAGGTCACGCGGCCCCTCGGGCCCGCTCCGCCACTCAAAAGGACCATGGCTGATCCGAATCTAGACTCACGTCCACTTCCCCGCCCTCTCCCCGTAACCCCTAATTCCCTTGTCTGCCAGGAAACTGTCTATCTCCGTTTTAAATTTATTTAATTTTGCAGCTTCCACAGCTCTCTGGGGTAGCAAATTCCATAGATTTACTACCCTCTGAGTGAAGAAGTTTCTCCTCATCTCAGTTTTGAAAGGGCAGCCCCTTATTCTAACATTATGCCCCCTAGTTCTAGTCTCACCCATCAGTGGAAACATCCTCACCGCATCCACCCGATCAAGACCCCTCACAATCTTATATGTTTCGATAAGATCGCCTCTCATTCTTCTGAACTCCAATGAGTAGAGGCCCAACCTACTCAACCTTTCCTCATACATCAACCCCCCTCATCTCCGGAATCAACCGAGTGAACCTTCTCTGAACCGCCTCGAGAGCAAGTATATCTTTTCTTAAATATGGAAACCAAAACTGCACGCAGTATTCCTGGTGTGGCCTCACCAATACCCTGTATAACTGCAGCAAGACCTCCCTGTTCTCCATCCCCCTTGCAATAAAAGCCAAGATTCCATTGGCCTTCCTGATCACCTGCTGCACCTGCATACTAACTTTTTGTGTTTCATGCACCAGGACCCCCAGATCCCTTTGTAATGTAGCACTTTGCAGTTTCTCTCCATTTAGGTAATAACTTGCTCTTTGATTTTTTCTGCCAAAGTGCATAACCTCACACTTTCCAATATTATATTCCATCTGCCAAATCTCTGCCCACTCACTTAGCCTGTCTATGTCCTTTTGCAGGTTTTTTATGTCCTCCTCACTCACTGCTTTCCCTCCCATCTTTGTATCATCGGCAAACTCCGGATAACACAAAGTTTCCTGTATCGGCCGACCTCAGGCCAGAAGAAGGTTAATTCTGTGGGGGTTGTTCCGAACTCAGGAGGGGAGGTGGACATGGAGTGGCAATGGCCCAAGCTGGTTTTGTAAAGGCCGAAGGAGCACACCTGCCTATTCTGGCCCCACAAATATACAGTAAAACTTACCCTTGGGTTCCTCTTTGGCTGGACGGCTAGCTGATACTGTGCGGGGAAGATTGCAGCGCCCACGGCGACGGCGGGAACAAGTGGTAAGTCATGCCCCACCATTTTCGGGACACTGCTGCCCCATTCCTTCTGGGGCAGAAGCCTCAAAACCTACTCCTGAATTTTGCCGGTTATTAAAGAATTCCGGATGATTAAGAGCTGTTTTAAACAAGAGTTTACCGTACTTTAATCATTTTGATCTAGGCAGCTCAAATTCCCGCCTGGAAGAGTAGCTCGACACAATGATGGGGTTGCAGGTTAATAATTATGGGATGCTTGTCATGTCATTGTAACCTCAGTGGTTGCACATTGCACGCAGCAGGCTTCTGACTGCTGCCTCTTTGTACAGGTGAAGGAACTGGAAGTGGAACTAGACGCCGAGCAAAAGCGTCACGCGGAGACGGTGAAGACCCTGCGCAAGAACGAGCGTCGGCTGAAGGAACTCGTGTTCCAGGCCGAGGAGGATCAGAAAAACCAGCACCGCATGCAGGAGCTGGTCGAGAGGCTCCAGAACAAGTTAAAGGCCTACAAGAGGCAGGTGGAGGAAGCAGTAAGTATGGGTCACCTTCCCCTGTCAGCTTAGGCTGGTTAACATAGAAACATAGAAGATAGGAGCAGGAGTAGGCCATTCGGCCCCTTGAGCCCGCTCTGCCATTCAATGAGATCATGGCTGATCATCCAAATTCAGTACCCTGTCCCTGCTTTCTCCCCATATCCCTTGATACCTTTAGCCTTAAGAAATATATCCAACTCCTTCTTGAATATTTAATGAATTGGCCTCAACTGCCTTCTGTGGTAGAGAATTCCACAGGTTCACCACTCTCTGGGTGAAGAAATTCCTCCTCATCTCTGTCCTAAATGGCTTACCCCTTATCCTTAGACTGTGACCCCTGGTTCTGGACTCCCCCACCATTGGGAACATCCTTCCTGCATCTAGTCTGTCTAGTCCTGTTAGAATTTTATGAGTTTCAATGAGATCCCCTCTCATTCTTCTAGACTCCAGCGAGTTTAACTTTAACTGGCGGATTGGGAAGTTCCGACATGTGGCACCCAGTGTCCCCTGTAAGCTGCACTGCCTGCTGCCTGGCCCGCCACCCTCAGTGCGCGGGCCATTCACAATGGTATCTACAGTGGAAGAGCCGATGAGCGGCCGGCGCAGGCCCTTGCAGATGGCCGCACAACTTAGCGGGAACATTGGTGGCACCCGGAGTGGTTAGGGTGTTGAGGTTATTATTGATATCGCGCTGAAGAGCCTCCAAGCCAAGCAACTGAAACATTCACACAACGAGGGGTCGATTTTGACTTTCGGGCGACTGACTGGACGGGCCTCCCGTTCCAGCGGTGAAGAGGCACTCGTCAGGAATGCCTCCCGGTGCCGCTCGCCGCATTGAGACCTCAAAATAGGGCCGGGGCGGCCGCCAGCGAAGTGCGTTGTGGGGGGGGGGGGTCACGATCGCGGAGAGTGGAGGTCACGGGGCAGCAGCAGCCCAGGTTATTTTAGTGGGACTCCTGCTCCTCTAGGCACCCCCCCCCCCCCCAATTAATTTGACACTTTACCTTTAACAGGTCTCTTCGGTTCCATCGCCTGTGGAAGTGGCGTCATGGAGCCTTCGCAGTGTTCCAACCTAAAATAGCAGCCGGGGTCCTAATTATGTAGTTGGAGCCCGATTTCCATATTAAAATGGGCCCTACCGCCTGAAGCAGGCAGCCACTTTGGACACCCGGCGCTAGGCCCCTTTCAAAATGGAGCAGCCGCGCCGCCCGTGTTAATGGGCCAGTCCCATTTTGAGGCCATTATCGCACATTAATGCCAGACTAAGGCACTCGAAATCGACCCGGTAGAGTTTCCGTTTGAGCGATGTCGCAGTGCCACAGATGGACAGAGCCAAGCAGTAACAACACCCCGGATGAGTGCAGGAGAATACTGCTGGAGTTTGACCAGATAAAACTGTTCGCCGAGCAGGGACTGCCTTATCTGTTAGAGTTATCTGGAGCTAATTGCGAAGAATCCCAGACCCCACTTACCAGGACCACCCCCTCCGGTTCCCATTACTGAGCCAGGCTGGTCAGTCAGTCATCAACTGTGGACCTTCCGGCTCAACTATCAGATTCCCAAGTCTGCCATAGGGGTTTGACTTGGTTCCGATCTTCTATTGCCAGACATGTCACATTGAAGCCAGTTTGACCCCAAAGAGACCTAGATCACCTTCCCCTGCCCACGAAGGATAGAGGATATAGGTTCAGTCTTCTAATTCCTTCAAGGTGAGTTTTCCCATTTTAACCATTAAAGCACAGGCACTTCCACCGTGTGAAGGAAGGGGGGGAATTGGATGGCAAGTCATCAGTATATTCTCGGGCACAGATTGGCAGCTGGCAGTAGAGAGGCGGCTCTGTGGCGTGTCTTCTCAGTGAGGGGACCCGTGTGGTGGGAAGACTTGGGGCAGTGAAGAAAACATCTCTAATTGCATTCTGTCAAATGGGTGTGTTTATTGTTCATGCAGCTACTTGCAAAACAAATGTTTATTGATAGATTAATAGAGGGAACATACGGAACAATTCGCCATAGTTGTGTAATAGCCCATGAAGTTTACTCTATCTATACAGAAGAATTGTAACACTTTCATTGTACAATTTTCCTCCCCCTTTCATTTGTTTTCTTCAGTTTACTGTGGGTACTTCAGAACGCCTTATCAGCTACAGTTCAGAGAGATTCCGAACGATCCTTAAATGCACTGTCAGACTGGAGGACAAACCTGAAGTGTTTATGATGTTTGATAAGTATATGCTAATTGAGAGAGCATGGCCCTGAACTGGGTGTCATTGTTGAAGGCATTTACCGAGACCCGTCGATGGCATTCACCGAGACCTGTCGATGCCATTCACCGAGACCTGTTGATGCCATTCACTGAGACCTGTCGAAGACATTCACCGAGACCTGTCGAAGACATTCACCGAGACCTGTCGAAGACATTCACCGAGACCCGTCGGTGGCATTCACCGAGACCTGTCGATGCCATTCACCGAGACCTGTTGATGCCATTCACTGAGACCTGTCGAAGACATTCACCGAGACCCGTCGGTGGCATTCACCGAGACCCGTCGGTGGCATTCACTGAGACCTGTCTGGCATTCACCGAGACCTATATTAAGTGCAGTGCACGGTACTGACTTACCTGACAACCTGAGATAGACGTCTTTTCGAATCTATTCTGAGATCCAGTTTAATTTTAGTGAAGTAGAGGGCGAGCACAGTGAGACAGTGAACTCGGGCTCAGTCACCCTTTCTGAAAAAAGACCTTTTCCCAATTCAACAGGGAGAAAGAAGTTGGTGTGTGCAGAAGTTCCTTGTTCCCATTTTTGTAATTCCTTACCATCTCTTTTTGTGCAGGAAGAGCAGGCCAACATGAATCTGGCAAAGTACAGAAAGACGGTGCATGAGTTAGACGACGCGGAGGAGCGCGCCGACATTGCTGAGGCAGCACTGACCAAAATACGTACCAAGAACCGGGCCAGCTTTGGAAAAGGCTATTCCTCGGTAAAAGTGTGCACTGAATCATTTCATCCTTTGCACAGGGACAGTTTGTGTGGTGAATGTCTGTGTGTCTGGTGGTGTGGTGGTCGTGCTTTGGTGCTGCTGCTGATGGTCTGGCCATGAAAATCAGCAGAATCTTTGGCTTGGTGGAAAATTCGTTTCCACACATCAAAAGAAAGATTTACATTTATGCAGCACCTTTCATGGCCTCAGGACATCCCAAAGCACTTTACTGCCAATGAAGTACTTTTTTGGAATGTGGACACTGTTGATGCTGCAGCCAATGTGCGCACAGCAAGATCCCACAAACATCAATGATCATTGTTTTCAGTGATGTTGGTTTTTGGGATAAATATTGGCCAGGACTCCCCTGCTCTTTATATAGTGGCCATGGGACTTTTTGCGTCCACCTGAGAGGGCAGACGGGGCCTCGGTTTAACGCCTCATCCGAAAGACGGCACCTCCGACAGTGCAGCACTTCCTCACTGTAACAGTTTGCCATTGTTGGGTGTCTGTTGGCACTCACTATAAACTAGTTTAGATTAAAAAGTTATGACCTGAAAACAGCCTGCAGCACAAAGTCATCCACCATATTTAGCTTAGCCATGCATTATATTCATTTCTTACTGCTGTTTATTTAGGAATTTACTGTAGATATGTCCGGGCTGTGCACTTTTCTAACAGGTACCAGAGGAGGTCAACGTCAGGCACCTTCTTTTCAATTTGTGCTCATCAAGGTGCGGGCTGTCGGTGCTGGGAATTTGGAACACGATGTCTGCATCAAGCGTGACCCAATCTGGATTAGTAGGATTAGAGGGATCGTAAAGCCTACTCTACTCTGCCCCAACAATATGCCTCAGCCCTGTCTCAGATCTGAAGCAGGGTGACAGTTTTACATTTCCATCTGTGAGCGAGGTTATCAATTTAGTGTAAATTGAGGCGGAATTATTCCTGTGGGCTCTTGAAACCGGAATGAGATTGTCCAAACTCAGTTCAAATAGCACAACTGGCTGAGGTTGAACCCAGGTCCCGGAGCTGAAAGACCCACATCCAATCCACAATACCACACCTGTCCCTTTACCAGTGGCTGTTAGAAAATGCTAAAGAGCGGTTCAACAACAACATCTTGCATTTATATAGTGCCTTTAATGTAGTAAAATGTCCCAAGGTGCTTCACAGGAGCGTTATCAAACTAAAAATTGACACCGAGCAAAAGAAAGAGTTATTAGGACAGGTGACCTAAAGCTTGGTCAAAGAATAGGTTTTAAGGAGCGTCTTAGAGGAAGAGTGAGACATGGACAGGTTTAGGGAGTGAATTCCAGAGCTTAGGGCCCAAACAGATAAGGTACGCCCGCCATTGGTGGAGCGAAGGAAGTCAGAGATGCAAAAGAGGCCAGAATTGGATGAGCGCAGAGTTCTCGGAGGCTTGTAGGGCTGGAGGAGGATTCAAATATAGCTCAGAATGATCTTCACTCTCTGACACCCTCGCTAGCTCAGAATGATCTTCACTCTCTGGTGTTCTCGCTAGCTCAGAGTGATCTTTGCTCTCTGGTACCCTCGCTAGCTCAGAGTGATCTTCACTCTCTGGTGTTCTCGCTAGCTCAGAGTGATCTTTGCTCTCTGGTACCCTCGCTAGCTCAGAATGATCTTCACTCCCTGATACCCTCACTAGCTCAGAATGATCTTCACTCTCTGGTGTTCTCGCTAGCTCAGAGTGATCTTCACTCTCTGATACCCTCACTACCTCAGAATGATCTTCACTCTCTGGTGTTCTCGCTAGCTCAGAGTGATCTTCGCTCTCTGGTGTTCTCGCTAGCTCAGAGTGATCTTCACTCTCTGATACCCTCGCTAGCTCAGAATGATCTTCACTCTCTGATACCCTCACTACCTCAATGATCTTCACTCTCTGATACCCTCGCTAGTTCAGAATGATCGTCACACTTGGATACCCTCGCTAGCTCAGATTGATCTTCACTCTCTGATACCCTCACTACCTCAATGATCTTCACTCTCTGATACCCTCACTAGTTCAGAATGATTTTCACTCTCTGATACCCTCGCTCACGGTGTTGAGGAAAGCTATGGTTGCCGTTCAGAGCCTTCCAATGAAGACGCAGCTGAGATCTGGTGTTATTTTAATGGCCCAATATCTGCTGCGGTCTCCCATTGAGCCTGCCTGTGTACAAGGTACTATGTGAGCAACACGCCAGTTCTTTACCCTGGCGCTGATGGAGGGCTTTATAGAGGCAAATGCTCCATGATTAACACTGCGTCCTGTTTATTTGGGTGTCATCTGATGCCTGTAGCCTAAATAGTTTCACCCTCCCGGCTAAATAGAGAGCATGAAGACATGAAAAAGCAGAGCTAGATGTCAAACGTGGTTAGAACGAGTGTTGGGCCCTGCTGTCTCCTTTTCTTTTTGTATGAATCGCTCCAGTTTCTTGTCATGTGAATTATTGAGAGAATCTCTTGAATCAGAAATGTGTAAGTGTAAGTAACACTTGACAATGAATGTGTAGTTATGACTGGAACTTACACAACAAATTCTTTAACCGCACGGGCTAGAAGCCCAACCTATCCATCGGTAAACCTCAGTTTCACATTTCTCAAGCAAAGGATGAGATGGTTGAGAATGTGAAAACTCACTAATCTGCCTAAATGTAAGGAAACACAATGCTGATAGAAAGTATTCATCCATCCTGGTTCACTGGACATCAGTAAACGGGCACCCAACTTCAACCTTTACTCTAGTAGTCTTCATCTCACCCAACTGAATTCACCACCACAACAGCACAACTGAACTCCTCACTACACCAGCCCCAACTTAACCTGCCATTTCAGGTGTCGGTGAAACCCTTAAAGACAGTCCACACATTGTGTGCGCCTTTGTGTGTGTGTCTGTATATGAGATTTGGTCATTAATTTGTTCTTGCCACTAAAACCTACATTGAAAAAAAAACACTTCCAGGTCGAGCTGACAGCTTTTGTGGAGCTGTGCAGTGGGTAGTGGAGGTGGGCTGAAAAACATTAACTGGGGGGGGGGCGGTCAGCCGATGGCCGTCAGTGAGAGCCATCGCAACACTGCGCTGGTGTTTTGCACATCTTTTCCCAATGTCCACTCTGAGCCATACTGAAAGGACAGTTCATCATTTACACCCTGAGGAAATCTGCACTACTGTCCAGAATTTCCTTTCCACAAGGGCCATTAGCGAGATTCTGACCAAGAATTTTTTCCTGCTCTTTTTCCATTCGTTTACTTTGGAGGAATCCTGTGGATAATGTTAATGACACACTTTTCACTCATTTTAACTTCTCATGTGCCTTAATGCAGTGAGAATAATATGGGCCTTGATCTGTCTCTCTCACTCATGCTCATTGCCAGTGAGACCATGAACTTAGCAATTGGAGCCAAATGATAATTGAGTTGCATCTTACTGCACATTTATTCCGAGACATTAAATAACCCCTGCCAGATGTCTGGATCAAAGGCTTGTTAGATGTCTTATGGAACACCTATTACACACTGATTTACAAGTAAACATGTCGCTGGGGGCAAGCAGCCTACTTCAAAACTTCAACAACCTTTGGTTCCCTATCCCAGTGATTAGTGCTGTGTTCTGTCAGCGTGAGGCACTTTCCCGGATAACAGTAATGTTCAGTATTTGAATGATGCCAAAAACTATTCTAAAGCCAAGGCACAGCTAATAATGCCTCTGGAGTGTGCATGCCAACGCATCTCGATTGAAAAGTTGCATGTTTTTCAGGCAAGTCCAAGTCATCAGTCCATCTCACTGTGCAGCACAAATGCCTTTGATCAGCATGAGTAAAAGGAAGGCATTCTGACACCATGCCAGCGCCTGTAGCGATAGAGTGAATGCAGCTGGAATCTGGTGCTGGGGCCCAACCCGATACCAGAACAAGGCAGAGAGAGTGACACTCCCTGGCACACTTTGAGGTTTCAGCGTCTGTGTTGAAGAGGTTTTAGCTTGTGGAGTGTGAATGTGCCATCAGGTGACCGTCAACTATTCAAAATCACTTCATTGGCGAGCAGTTGGTATAACCATAAGGTGATTATTTAAAAAGTCATGCCATAGAAAAGGTTTTATTATATCTAGTCAAATTGATTCTCATTCTTCCCCTTACTAAAATAAGAACATAACATAAGACATAGGAGCAGGAGTAGGTCATTTGGCCCTGCGAGCCTGCTCCATTCAATGAGATCATGGCTGAGCTGATCTTGGCCTCAACTCCACTTGCCTGCCCGCTCCCCATAACCCTCGTTCAAAAATCTGTCTATCTCCACCTTAAATATATTCAATGACCCAGCCTCCACCGCTCTCTGGGGAAGAGAATTCCAAAGATTCACGATTCTCAAAGAAGAAATTCCTCCTCATTTCCGAATATAAAAGGGTGCCCCCTTAATAAAATACACTTACTCCTAACTTCTAGTTAAGTTCACCTTGCCATGGACCATTCCCATTTTGTTTCTTTCATCCTTGCCTGAGGTTGTTAACATAGAGGGGAGATGTAGTGCAAAGAAAATGGCAGCACAACATTTGCTACCCATTCCCACCAACGTCCTGCAGGCTACTCAAAAAAGTGTTGTTAAAACCTGATGCACTACCCTCCATGGCCCTCCCCTAATAATGGTTTAAAGCTGTCCTCACTCACTTAAATTTACATCCTTTGTCCAATTTTTCTTGCTTAATTTGGAGTAATATTCTGGGCTTACCTTACCCATTCTAACCATTTAATATTTTTGTACTCTTTTCTGTTTAGAAGAGGTTAAGTTTATCTCATTTCTTTTACTTTCTCCCCTTTATGCTTGGGATCAGTCTTGTTGTTCTGTGGCCTTTCGGGGACAGGCTCAACTGAATACTGTACTCTGGAGTGAGGACATAGTAAAAGCCTGAGGATAACTTCTGCAGGCTTGTACTGCACTGTTCTGGCTATATTTATCAACGCGCTATTTGCTTTTACTAATTGCTTCACCAGATTGTCCAGACATTGGACATGATAAGTCAGTGCTCACCCCCAGGTCTAAGTCTCCCTCTGTTTATGAAATCCCATTCTTTGTATACTTACGATGCACATTTTGTTTTAACCAATGTACAACATTTTAGAATATGAGGGTTGCATCTCTTTCACCATTTGTCTGCCTGAATTGCAGAGCCTGTCTAAATCATTCTGTAACTCTAGACGACACCATAAATATATACATTGAAACACACGCAATATGTAACCAGAATAATATTGCTGACTTCCGCTGTTTTAATCTACAGGGTTACAATTCCCCGTTTGCAACCCTCGTCCGATCGCCAAGCTCGGCTGGGTCAGAAGGACGAGGAGAGAAAATCCTGAATGACGATGACTCCACCTCTCTCATTCCCACTTACCTTAATTCTCTGAAGAAGCTGATTGTTGAATGACGCACAGAAGAAAAAAAGGCCACATCTCGTGCACTGACTGTACCTGGGAAGTACCACACAGGGAAAGGCAGCTGGCGGTTACCAATGGAGCAACGTACAACAAAACGATGTGGACATCTCGATGTCTTTGCCGCGTGCACACACTGCCATTATATATGGACACCCAGACTGGTAGGAGCATCAAATAAACACTCTTAGCAAGTGGCATTTCATCAAGTTTAAAAAAAAAATGTACTTTTCACATTTAATTGCTTGTGTTCAATGTGACGATCTATTTGCACTGTGCTTGTGTGGGAGGTCAGTTGATTGGGGAGCAGGGGTCACGGATGCTGTTGAAGCTGCATTGCCTGCTACTGATGGGCCAGGCACTCTTCTGAATCTACCAACCTAATAAATGTAGAGTTTACTTAACCACACAGTTCGGTTAACAAAATAAAACAGTTAAACCTGGCTATCCTAGATTCGGCGTGCAGTTTGCCAGGTTTTGACTCTGCATTTGAGAGATTAGTTCTTGCTTTCCCAGGTCGACACTTCAGGCTCCCTTCAGTGACCCTCAAGATCAGTGCAACAAGGTGCCGATTCATGTTTCGAAGCCACACTGTAGCAAAATGTTGAAATTTTAAACAAACACATTTTTATATCACTGAGAATTGCATTATATTTATATTATATATATATATATATTGTGGACTGCTTGGTTGAATATATAATGCAGCTTTAAGTAGCTCCATAATTGCAGATGGAACTCTCCATAGCTAGTCCTTATTTTAACCTATAACGACCTGTACCGTTTGTGTAATCCATGGTGATTGTGAATATATTATTGTGTATTTTAAAATACAATAAACCAACGTAATCTTCTTACGCCTGACTATTTTCTTTCAGAGGAGTAACTGTTGCTGATGATGCAGTTACTGCTCTGCAATATGATGAACGATCCTCACCTTTAAGGAAAGACACTGTTGATTGTCACTGTCTAGGCTCACAGATCGAGAAAAGGCACTTGGGCAAAGTACTGAAAGGTGTCCGAGAGCAGCTGCCACCCAAGGGAAAATATCCCCGCCATCAGCCCGTGCCTTTGGGAGATGAGAAAAAGGAGGCAACAAACCTAACAAAAGCTCAGCATTGTTTTTTGTTTCTTTAACTGCATACCCGAGTATAATATACTTTTTAAAAATTTGTTCATGGGATGTGGGCATCGCTGGCAAGGCCAGCATTTATTGCCAATCCCTAATTGCCCCCGAGAAGGTGGTGGTGAGCTGCCTTCTTGAACCGCTGCAGTCCGTGAGGTGAAGGTACTCCAACAGTGAGTATATAACCGAGTGGCTTGCTAGGCCATTTCAGAGGGCAGTTAAGAGTCAACCACATTGCCATGGGTCTGGAGTCACATATAGGCCCAGACCGGGTAAGGACGGCAGATTTCCTTCCCTAAAGGACATCAGTGAACCAGATGGGTTTTTATGACAATCCAGTAGCTTCATGGTCACCATTACTGATACAGGTATTAGCTTTTTTTTAAATTCCAGATTTATTTAATTAACTGAATTTAAATTCCCCAGCTGCCGTGGTGGGATTTGAACTCCCGTCGATCAATAGTCTAGGCCTCTGGATTACTAGTCCAGTAACATAACCACTATGCTACCGTTCCATATAATTTTCTATAAAGTAGGGGCCAGCAACTCTGGGGAATCATTGCGGTTGTACGTTCAGCAGAATGACTGCGCTAATAAAGTAGTGAGTTGAAGTTTTTTTCTCCAGTTGGCAAATGGAATTCCCATTTCTATTTCTAAAATGCCACCAACACTGATCACTGTGGCTCTTAATTTGTCAGCCTTTTACCGTACAATTCTTACACAGCTTCTCTTAGTAAATGGAATTCACAATGAGATGTCTAGTTCGCACTCATGACAGGGATAAAGACCACAAGATGCATCGTTGAGGGAACAAAGGTCAAAGCACAATCGCAAACTTGCCCCACCAGCAATTGAGACGTGCTGATCTGTAAGATTGTATTGCAGCCCAGTAAATGAGCCTCTCCCTTCAGCAGCAGCAGTCTGCATTGCTTGTAACACTCGAAGACACTTGATGACATTTGCAGAGCCATCGACCATTTCAGTTCAGTTCAAATTACCACGAATCATGTATGTAACAAGACCCAAAGAGCTTTAAAACAGACACACTGCAAGCATCTTCTGCAGCACACTTAAGGACAACATTTCAACAAGATGTCATTTATTATATGGAAAACATTCAGGTTTTAGCAGCTACAGCCATTCAATGAAAAAAAAATTGCTTTTATGGTGTGTATGTTTTAATAACTATCAATTTAACTAGAGAGGACATGTATCACAACTTGCACAATATTCAAAGCAACATACACAAAGTGTTAAATAGGAATCATTATGTTGTTGCAAATACAGCTTGTTCAAATTCAGCTTAGGGTACTTTCACATGAAAACATCTTGGATCATAAACCGTGTCTTTTCTTCAAGTTCGATCCAACAATGATTGATGCTGTTTTTATGGAAAATTATGAAACCCCTTATACAGTACATTGTAGAATTTCAAATTATTATACAGAGAAACTGTGCTATTGTAACAATGTTACTGGTTTATGAAACCCAATTGCATTTTTTAAGATATGCAAATAGCAGTCATGCTTTAAAGTTGTGAATGGACATGTTAGTATCACCCCCAATATACATGATTGACAAAATGCCCCAAAGTAATTTTTCTATAAACTGTTAATTGTATGTATTATACTTTAATGGAGTTTGCATTATAAAAAAAAAAGCATAGAATAGCAGCAAGGCTAGATCCTCCATTGCTAGGCTAACAAACGTTAATGTGCACAGGATTGGATTTTCATCTGCCGAGTGCATTCAGAATGCATCTCACCTGGTTTGCACTAGTGAGGTCGAAAGCAGCACAACTAGCGTTTCCAACTGGAAATTTGCTTCTCACACCCGGTTTGCTCTGTCCTTTGTAAGCCACAGCACTCCGTTGTTGGTGCAGTCCAGTTTCCAGAGGGCAAAGGGACATTGAGTGGTTTGCCTCTTAAAGCGAGCTAAACTGATTTCTGTCAGCCCACCCCCTTGAAGGGTCCAGGCAGTGGTGTGGCTGCAGCGAACCGCTAGATGATTTCTCCGTACTCCAACTTTCCAGTCAGGCCTACGTCCTTACACTTAAGTTGGTGTGTCAAGAGAGCAGTCCGATGACCTGTTTTCCCCTATTTATCTTAGTTGGTGTCACTCCAAATTCAGGTCTGTTGGAAGCCATTAGTTTTAAATGGGACACTTGTACTTCACACACATTACAAATCATTGTTCCATTCCAATTCTCTCCATTCAAATTTTAATCAATTTTAATGGCCATTTTGATAGGGCTTCTGAAGTGACACGATTGTGATATGAAATAGTGTCTTCAGCAGGTCAGAACTGGAGGCGCAAAACCCATGAAAATCTGGGATTTGTGATTCCTTTGACAGTAAAAGAACTTCCGCCAGCAACAGCAATCTATCAAGGACAGCACTTTTACTGGAAAAGCAATACTTCCACAATACCTGGAGAAACAATACTTCCACAATACCTCAAGAGTTGGCAGAGTTCAAGGATGGAATCTCTTTAGGACTGTTTTAATGGGCCATCATAATGTAATGATGGGTGATATCATTACAGTGATGCACTGACCTGCACAGATGTACTTCAGAATGGGATCAGTCCAAATGAGTTTATGAATCCTGAGTTATGTATGATGCTAAGTGGAACCAGATACATCCCTAATCACTTGCTCATGACTTCCAAGAAATTATGGATAAACTTCTGGAATCCAGAAGGAAATGTTTTACAAGCTAATATGGGCAGAAAACCATATATATTCAACCACAAAAAAGCACAGTAAAACGGCCTCAAAACACTAATGACTAGTGCATAAAGACTCCGTTACTTATTTGATAGGTCAAGCGGGGAAGATTTGAGAAAAGGCTGCTTCGTGGATCTGACTGGCAAGTTGGAGAAGGAGTGAAGTGAATAGGGGAGAAAATGAAAGGGTGGTCCCGGACACCTCCGTGTCGGCTGTGCACTTCTGTTTCTCAGGTGCAAGGTCAAGTGGACAGAGAAGAGTCAGGGGAAACTTACCCAGAAAACAATCCAATTGTACGAAAAAAGTAAAAGGAAGCAATCACTTTAGTGACATAAAATGCAGCCAAAACAGAGGGGGAGAGGCAGGGGACAGTTATCTATCTGCGGAAAGTTAATTTAGAATTTCAATACTTGATGAATCCCAGTTCGGTCAATAGGAGAATTTGATTTGGGCATTTTTATCTCATCGAGGGTCCTTTTGGAAATCGACTCTAATGTCATTCAACCTTTGCTCCTTCCAAAAATCATGATGATAAAAATTACCAAAACAAATAATTCAGAGTACATTGCACAGTATCACTAAACCTTTCGTCTTCACAATATACTGAATGTCAAATTTGCAGTTATTAAAAACCTTACAACCTGTCCCCCCCCGCCATCTTTGCCTTTCTACCTGGGCTAGTCTGGCTCCAACAATCCTCAATTGTGGTCAAGTATTAGAAATACTATTAGGCTAGCAGTCAACCCACCACCTCCCTTGGGTGGGGAGGCAAAATTGGAAAAAAAAATCAAAATTCTGCTCAGCAACCAAAGTGAGAACTGGTTTTCATGTGAAAGTGCCCAACTTGATCTAGGGACAACCACATTGCACTGTTTGGTGGAATGTAAAAAGAGTGGGGGAGGGAGGGAAAAGGGGTTTGGAATCAATGACAGCCGAAGCACTCTTTATATATACATGCTTAGCATGCAAGAGAAAGCTTTTCCACCACTGCTGGTGAACGAGCAGTTTGATCCGCAAGAAAACTCCTACTAGCACAAAAAACAAACTGCTTAAAGTTGACACAGATGGCTAAATATTTAAACTTTTTTTTTGTTTCATGTACACAAAAGGCACTGTGTTATGAGCTTGTACTGTGACTTCCATTGCACTTCAATTCCTCGACACAATCCATCCATCTGAAGACCAGCAACAACTAACTGCTCAGTCAATGCCTGTGGAAAATAAAAGTATTGCCTCTAAGGGCTTGCTCTCTATAATTCCATGTCCACAGGCCGGATATGGCCTGTCTTGTGCTCTTTTACCCATAATTCTCTGTCATTGGTGGGGTCAACCTTCTGGAGTAGTTGGTCCACTGGTTCAATCGTCTAAAAATGAGGGAAAAACAAAGTATGAAACACTGCTTGGGTTTTAACTTTCATCACAAAATTCTACCTGATTTTTAATTGAATAAACTAAGTGAAGGGCCAAGGCCCATGATGCAGAGCTGAAGAGGTCCATTACTGCGTCATCCAGGCCCACCTTAGCCTATCTTTGCCTTTGTTGCTCATCTGGAACATGGTCAAGGTGGAAAAGAGCAGGAGAGTTGAAAAGAGAGATGAGATAAATCTACAGGTTTGGGTTGGGTGACGGCAAGCTTGTGTAGGTTGTAGGTTGTTGGGGGGAAAGAAAGACCGAAGGAGGTAAGGAATTCCACAGCTTTGTGGAGAAAAGGAAAGATGGAGTTAAAGAGTAGATGCGATGGGTATTGATTTTGACAAAGTGAGGGGGAGGAGGGAGTGTGTGTAGGGACAGTGTATTTGGAGGATAATGTACTGTACACAAAAATGACCAACCTTATATCCATTCAAAAGCAAATGATTGCACAGTATACACTCCTAAAAGTCAACTTAATATTGGATAAGTGACATGCCAATGCACAATTTACAAAATTTACAATATTGAACAAAGTTAAGTTCATTTGTCCTTTACTGTATCCTTTGTAAAATATATATAAAAATAACATTGCATCAGTCCTGAACAAATTTATAAATACTTTTCTATTAATCGTGTAATAATAACTTTACTCGCTGTACCTTAAACGGAAGCGAACATTAAATCATTCCAACTTTGTTGCTTTTGCATAATAAAAGTGAATTTCCACCCTCCCAAAGGGAATGAAATGAGTTGTTATACCAGTCATACTTGGATGACAGCTAAGCTCCCCCAGCTCATGGCGTCCCTTAAACTTACTGCTTGTAACTAATTTTTAGCATACATAATGCTGTACTTTTTTAAGAGCAGAATGTACATCCTATTTCCAATTTATTCATTACCCCTACACCTACTGTTGGATAATAAAAGCTGTCCAACCATGAAAATACAGGGAACATTTGGTTCATTTGTGAACGCTTTTCATGCCAGATGTCATTAAACTCTGCTTGCTGTGACACGAGGGTCATTATTTAAGTAACCACATACAGAACTTCCTTTCTAACTGTCTACATTGATTGCCTTTCATTATTCCAATATCAGAGTATGCAAAGGCTCAACAAGTTACATTATTTGTGGCTTGTGGGTTAAAGTTTTCTCCAAAACTTTAGTTTGTTTTGTCCCCCGTTTAAACAATGCCTTTGTTGTAAATGGAACAGTGTAGGGAGGCCTTCCCCGATAATGACCGTCAAGTCAATGGCTAAGCTGACCTGTTAGATCTCAAGGCTTTAACTTAATGGGTCTGCCAACATCATCAACAACAACAACTTGTATTTATATAGCGCCTTTAATGTAGTAAAACGTCCCAAGGCGCTGCACAGGAGTATTACAAAACAAAAAATTTGACACCGAGCCACATAAGGAGAAATTAGGGCAGGTGACCAAAAGCTTGGTCAAAGAGGTAGTTTTTAAGGAGCGTCTTAAAGGAGGAAAGAGAGGCGGAGAGGTTTAGGCAAGGAATTCCAGAGCTTAGGGCCTAGACCACAGAAGGCACGGCAACCAATAGGTGAGCGATTATAATCAGGGATGCTCAAGAGGGCAGAATTAGAGGAGCGCAGATATCTCGGGGGGGGGTTGAAGGAGATTACAGAGATAGGAAGGGGCGAGGCCATGGAGAGTTTTGAAAACGTCGGGTCAAGTCGAAGAAACAGATGCTGCTTCAATTGCATGAACTCGGTGGAAGACGTCTGACTAACTCGGGGCTGCAAGAAAAAAATTGGACCAATAGGATCTGAGAGTCAGAAATCTGCTTAGCATTTAACGAGTTAATGTCCAAACACTCTAGGAAGGATTCTCATATCACGATAACCTCAGTGCCTGGCAGCAGTGCAGTGGGCAGAAATACTGAGAAATTTGGCAGTCCATCTAGGAGGCCGGGTGTGATTTTTTTTTTTTAAACCACTAATTCCGTAAACCCTTAAACAAGGGCACAGGAAGTTTTTCTACTGCTTAGGGAAGGGAAATATTACCCGCACCAAGTTCTATCCCTCAGCCGAACCCAACATTTTCACTCGGCGCTGTGAGCAGTAGACTCCCATACGTATTTGAAAGATCTGGATAAACGACTCATCTATGCACCCTCGCAGGAGGATTCCAAAAAGGCACCCCTCCAAACTCTGGGGGCATTTCAGCTGGGCCTTTTGGTAAACAGGCTGAAGCCCCACTCAGTCCAATCTGTGGTCCAACATGCATTGAAGCCGTTTCAGATAATACAAGGCCATGTGAACAAAGAGAAAGGTGGTGATGTATAGTGTAGCCTATCCTCTGGACTACAAGGACAGTGCTGAACAAGTAGCTACGCCACCATTAAATGTTTTCTACAGTCTCTAGCAAGTGGAGTTTCCTTAGGTGGATCTCTCTGCCTCAAACACACATGCACAATTTCAAAAGTACTATGCCAGGAGCAGGAATACCCAAAGTTTAACATGCGGGTAAGACCATCTTTCCACTGGTTAAGAAGCTTCTTTATACATACCCACCCCCCAGCACCACCCCACAGTTTTCAGATCTCATGTCCCTTGGCGTTCCCTCTAAGAGGATCTTCTTTCAGAGATAGAAAATGAATTGTTTTTGAGGCCCAACCAGTTGAAGTTGAAAATTTAGCTTCCTAATGAGTCCTGGGAGTTGCTGGACCCTGTAGGATCTGGGAAATATTGTCAACGTAGTAACGAAGAAATTTGCCCTGAGGAATGTCGACAAGGATAATAATCCCATCACCGTTGATCTTTCTTGTACTCTTTTTTTTTCTGCAATTCCCACTGGTCCAAGATAGGCATGTACTGGTATGGACACTTGTATGTCATGCAATGGGGAGTCTAGTAGCACTCAGCTTAAAGGGACAAGTCCTCTTATGGATTTGTGCTTCTTGCATGTAGGGTTACTTTATTCAAAGAACATGTAGAGACAATTTCCTCTGGTCACTGTATGTGGCAGCATTGTAAGCAAATATGGGAACCCCATTTGCTGCTAATGAAAATCTATTAGTACAGATGAATCATAGCACACATTGAGAGTGCACTGGTGTTTTTTTTTAAAGACTGACCTCACTGAATGTAGTGAGGTCAGGTCATTTAAATAAAAGTTCAGAGCTCCTTGCAAGAATCACAGGCGTTCATCTCATGGTGGTGTTTGGGAAGGGGGGGGGGGGGCAGCAGGGGAGATGAAATTGTGCTTAAAATGTCCTCAAAAGACCCCATGGAAAATTAAAGAGATGTGGTCACTTATTCAACATTTTTTTTGTTAGCTTTTTGCTGCTTAAACTGCATTTAAAACAGCAACTTTTCAAAGTCCTGTACTGGGGGGAGGGGAGAAGAAGTTTGTCTGACAAATACAAAGTGAAGGCAAACACGATCTGTAGATAGTCATGTCTGTGGACAAGCGATGGAGCAACACAACACCTGTTTGATGGTTGACGAAGTGGACATTCCATGAGGAGGGTTTCCAGACGACAGCCATGAACTTATGTCTAGCCGGAACGGCCGGGTCTGGCGGTTCTCGAAAAATTTGGGAACAGATGTGGGAGATAACAGCACACTTTAAGGAATATGAAAAATTCCTCATTGTTTTTTACCTTCACATTTGTTTACTTGAAGACTGAAGTTGTGGAAGGATTTGCAGGCTGATTAACAGTCAGACAACCGAATAATGCATCTTCCCTGGCCGTATCCATCTTTAAACGAGCCGTTGGGTAGTTAGTCCTATACGACGGGAGGGTTTTATGGACTCCTACAATCCATCTACAAGGCACAAGTCAGGAGTGTGATGGAATACTCTCCACTTGCCTGGATGAGTGCAGTTCCAACAACACTCAAAAAGCTCGACACCATCCAGGACAAAGCAGCCCGCTTGACCGGCACCCCATCCACCACCTTAAACATTCACTCCCTCCACCACCGGCGTACCGTGGCTGCAGTGTGTACCATCGACAAGATGCACTGCAGCAACTCCCAAACCCGCGACCTCTTCCACCTAGAAGGACAAGGGCAGCAGGCGCATGGGAACACCACCACCTCCAAGTTCCCCTCCAAGTCACACACCATCCTGACTTGGAAATATATCGCCGATCCTTCATCGTTGCTGGGTCAAAATCCTGGAACTCCCTAACAGCACTGTGGGAGTACCTTCACCACACGGGCTGCAGCGGCGGCTCACCACCATCTTCTCAAAGGCAATTAGGGATGGGCAATAAATGCTGGCTTTGCCAGCGATGCCCACATCCCATATACAAATTTTTTTTTTTTTTTTTTTAATGGGCACCCACACCCATCTCTGAATGCCAACCCAGAAAGCATGGCTGCTAATGGTGGAGCGATTAAAATCGGGAATGCAAAAAAGGCCAGAATTGGAGGAGTGCAGAGATTTCGGAGGGTTGTAGGGCTGGAGGAGGTTACAGAGATAGGGAGGGGCGAGGCCATGGGCGGATTTGAAAACAAGGATGAAAATTTTAAAATTGAGGCATTGCCGGACCGGGAGCCAATGTAGGTCAGCGAGCACAGGGGCGATGGGTGAACGGGACTTGGTGCGAGTGAGCACAGGGGCGATGGGTGAACGGGACTTGGTGCGAGTGAGCACAGGGGCGATGGGTGAACGGGACTTGGTGCGAGTGAGCACAGGGGCGATGGGTGAACGGGACTTGGTGCGAGTGAGCACAGGGGCGATGGGTGAACGGGACTTGGTGCGAGTGAGCACAGGGGCGATGGGTGAACGGGACTTGGTGCGAGTGAGCACAGGGGCGATGGGTGAACGGGACTTGGTGCGAGTGAGCACAGGGGCGATGGGTGAACGGGACTTGGTGCGAGTGAGCACAGGGGCGATGGGTGAACGGGACTTGGTGCGAGTGAGCACATGGGCAGCAGAGTTTTGGATGAGCTCAAGTTTATGGAGGGTGGAAGATGGCTCAATGAGAACAGTCCTTCTCTGCGCCCTCTTCACTTCAGTTGTTCCTGTTCTGTTTCAAGTCCTGTAGATGCTTCACCTACAGTCCGTTCTCAGGATAAAACAATGGGCTTCTTTGGGACATTTTAAAAATCACTTGCTATTATGAGTAAATAAAAATTGTCCCCCCCCCAAACATTAATCTAAAATATCAATGTTTTTAATTTTAAAAATTGAAAAAACATTTTAATCTCAAATAACCATAGTAATAAAAAGGAAATGTAAAAATTTAGAAAAATCCTAGATTTTGCAGCAGATACTCATTGAAATATTTTTTGCATAAATTCTGGGGCCTTAATGAGGCAACAGCACAAAATGGGAGTAATTTTGACTTTGGCGATAGCATGTGAAACGGGCGATATAGGATCAGCCGCGACTATGCATCTCTCCCATTGAAATAAAAACCGGGAGGCGCCTATAACAGCCGGCTGATCCGATATCACCCGCTTTACACCAACGCCCAGAGTCGAAATGACCCCCAAAGTGTTCTAGTGCACAAAAGGCAGTTGGTCGGAATGGCCAGGCGGAGGGAATCGGGTGCAAATCACGCCCAAGAGCTGCTCCTCCAATCTTCTGACCTCCCTGCACCTGGCCAGTGCAGCCGGTCGGAAAACTTACCCTGTGACGTACAGAGTATCGGATTTTTTTTTTTTTTTTGCACGCTGTAATTCCTATTTTCGGCTCCATCTAAATTTTGCTCCCCACTGAAGAATCTTACACGCTGAAGTAAACAGGCCCTAAAGTAAAGGGCCACCTGCTGCACTTAAGTAAGCTTGGCAGCTGTAAAGGGAAAATCAAAATGCCTCAACACTTGTCAAACAGCAAAGTAGTTTCGGAAAACTGACACCCAACTGGTAAAGGCCAGATATAGATCTAACATCTATCTGTGTGGGATTGACTCCTGAGATGAAACTAAATTACTACAAACATCTTGAACACATGTAAAATGAAACTATCCAGTTCGGCATTTGCAAAACATGCAATATAAATTTTGTGAGCTACCTACTTGTAACAACATGGCATACGGGGCCCTGGGTGCATTGAACTTGACCACTGCTGAAAAGGCAGTTGAACAGGTCTCAATCACCTTTTTGAAAGTGTCGCTGAGGAAATAAACAGTTCTGTAACCTTGATAATTAATTCAGAAGGCCAATGTCCGATTTGTTGACTGGATCAGATGTCAATTAGACATCGGGCCTATGCAACCCTTTTTTCCGAAACCTTTGATCGCTGATTAGACGGCCACCAGCGGACAAACAAGAATACCCATCATTGTAAAGAGCGGTGTTATTCTACCTCAAGCGCGCACTTGTTTTGGACTCCTGCCACAACATTAAAAGGATGCGTTGCTATTGGAAACAGCTTGGGCTCTGCCAGTATCAGACCAGCAATAAGCTATTTCATTATCCAGCTACTCTATATTACTGATGAGATAATTAAAGATGGCAACAAATTAAACCAAGCAGATAATTTCTAGGGACACATGTCTGTACCATTTAAAAATGAATGCTTTAAACACTACACATAATGAGAAGTATGGTGTGTGGAATGGTTAATTTTGATAGTTTTGAAATACACACGGGGGGGGGGGGGGGGGAAAATCAACAAGGAAGTTAGTTTTTCTTTAAAAGATTATATTTCAATAAGATCATCCCTGGAGACAGCAGAAGCAGGTAGCATGGACAAAGAACTGTCAAGATATTTGAGGAAGTGGACAATTGAGGGGCACCAGTTATTAGGACTGGCCAGAAGGACTGTTCCACTCCAGTACTTTCCTATGTTTCTATGATGCCAATACATCTTAAAACTGTGCAATAAAACTTTTCTTAGAAATGTGGCCCCATTATAAGTTTCCAAAACTATCGTAGACTAACGACAAGCAGCTTTTTCTAACATGTGAATGTTGTCCAGTAGTGCCACAGAAACAAGGTCTCTCTTACACTTTGGTTGAACATGTCTGTCTCATGGCGAAGCTGCGTGTATTGACAGAGGTGTTGCCGAATCATCTCGATCCTTTCCACCTCCAGCCTCTCAAGCTCCTGGAAGGTCAAAAATAAGCAGAAACATTAATAACACGAGCTTCCTTAATGCATACAAGCTTCTCTTGACTTATTCAAATTTAACATGGCCCCTGTCCATTTCAGCAACAAGCCAAAGCTTCGAAATCGCCTTTGATAAATAGAAATGATTCTACATGTTTCGTTCTTTCAGAGTTCCAAACCAAATCATGCATCATAACCCAGCCAAGAGTGTAGCCAGCTCTAATAACAGGCAGGGCTAATAAGAATTTAAATGTAGAGTTAACCATCAATTAGTGAATTGGGGTTATAACATAGAACTGCATAAAATGTACAGCACAAGAAAAGGCCATTCGGCCCAACTGGTCTGTGCCAGTGTTTGTATGCTCCACACGAGCCTCCTCCCACCCTACCTCATCTAAGCCTATCAGCATATGCCTCTATTCCCTTCTCCCTCATGTACTTATCTAGCTTCTCCTTAAATGCTTCTATGCTATTCACCTCAACCACTCCCTGTGGTGGCGAGTTCCACATTCTAACTTCTGTGTTCCTAACCGCTCTCTGGGTAAAGACGTTATTGGAACTGGCATTAAACTATGGGCAATCTATTGCCTGTTGGTACTCGGTATAATGTTACCAATCCAGTCAGTGCTCCCAGTAACTCAAGACCTTGATACAGTTGTATCTATGCGTTTCAACCTGTTCTGATGTTATCTCGTATATTTATTCATTTAGAAAAGGCATGTAAAAAGGTCATGTGAGCATACTGGGGTGAGTCACCTATTGTCCATTTTCTCCTCGTGAGGAAATGTCACCCCAGTGCCACAGCTGGGGTTAGTAACTCACAGGGGTTCGGGGGTCATGGGCTTGAACCCATTTTGTTATCTGGGTCACCACGTTTTGCTGTTCTTGAACGGAACAGTGAGCAATTGATGGTAGGGTGGGGGTAGAACCATGGCCCAATGCTTTCCTTGCTGCTGCCGATAATTCATTGAGAACTTTGCCAACCTTGCTTAGTGACCAAATGGGGAAAATTGACAATCTTAACCCAACCCACCCAGCAGGAAGCTGATGGGATCAGGCCGGCTGTCCGTTTTACATCTCCACAGAAGTCAAGGGAGAGTAAAATCTGAGTGTGTAAAACCAAACCGACCCCATCAGTTTCCCGCCAGGCGGGGAGAGTTAAAATTACCCCCTTAATGCCTGGTTTACACACGAGAAATTTCCAAACACCCCACTTAAAAGACAGACTGACCAGTTCAAAACTGGAGAGCTGGTGTCCCTATTATTACGTGGCACTCTGTTTTGTGATAACAGTGCATCTTCTATGCATTTGCCATTTTCTTTTCTCAGAGGCTGGGGGAGGCTGCTTCCAGGTTTTTGGTGGATATTTGCAGACAATCTATTCCCACCGCTAGGAATAAATAACAGATTCTGATGGATGCACAGCCACTGTTGCACACAGATAGAACAATGCTGATTGTGACAGGCCTGTCTGGCACATCCCCTTGTTAAAGGGCAGTGCGTTAGCCAGTAGGAAAAGATAAACACAGGTTTAATTTATTATTAGTGTAGCGTTTACAGCTACCGCAGGATCTGCTTTGTGAGTGCACCACTTTCCTAACAGGAAACAGATGTGAAACACACACCGTTAGGCTGCCTCTCCTGAACACGCCAAAACAGGAACTGATAAAACACGTTTCATTTAATGCGACCGCGAGCTTTTAACCCAAAAATTCCTGCGCATTGACCGTGAATCACCCTCGACCATCAAATACCGGTGATACGCCGGTGGAAACCAGACAGCTCGAGCTGGCTGCAGCAGGGTAGGTTGGCCAAGTTGCAGAAGAATGCTGTGCATGTGATATTATTGGATCTGTGTACCAGTCTTAAAATGCATTGGAAAGAAAGACAGACATGCATTCATATAGCAACTTTTATGGCCTCAAGACGTCCCGAAGTGCTTTACAGCCAATGAGGAACATTTTGAAGTGTGGTCACTGTTGTAATGTAGGAAACGCGGCAGCCATTTTGCACACAGCAAGGTCCCACAAACAGCAATAAGGTGATCCTGGTTGAGTGAAAAATATTGGCCAGGATACTGGGCAGAACTCCCCTGCTCTTCTTCAAAATAGTGCCACGAGATGCTTTACGTCCACTCGAGCGCGCAGACGGGGCCTCCGTTTAACGTCGCAACCGAAGGACGGCACCTCTGATAGTGCAGCACTCCCTCAGTACTGCACTGGTTGATTAAAATCGGAAACCTTGTCGAAATCCAACGGTTTTTGCTCAGGGGTTAACACTTTAGGCTGTAGGTTTGTGAATCCTCTCAAGAAAACACATTGAGCAACAGCCTTTACACTGAATCATTCAGTAAATAACACTGATTACATACCATGAGACACAGCTTCAAAATGAAGATGTCAGGAATAAGGGAAGTCGGTGGAACTTTATCCACTCAAAGAGCAACAGATCTCTGGAGTAGGTTGCCAAGGAGGCCACTGAAGCACACAATATGCATGGGGTGAAGAGACAATTAGCATTTCTGAAGAGAAGGGTTGAGGGATATTCTAAAGAAGTGGTTGAATCAGCTTGTTGAGTCAAATGGCCATGACCATTTCTTGAAAATGCTTGCTTTATATGAGGTAAGTTTTCAGCTCTTTGCTCATTGCAGTACAGATCTTTTAATCAAGCCCAATTGTTGTTCTGACAATTATTGCTGGGTTTTTTTCCCCCCCACAGGCCACAACGTAAGTTTGCTGTGGAGGTTACACCCCACCCCCATGCAACTGCCACTTTGTAGTGAGGACATTCCATCCAGGGCAACCCGTGAGACAGCACCAGGTTCCTCACTGTACTTTCAGTACCCAATATCCACAGATTTCAACCCAAATGCAGTGCAAAAGTTGCTAGTTCAAGAGAAGGTGGAAACACACAGCCACAACACCAACTGATTGCCAAAGTAGACGTTTGTGGAGATTGCTGTCTATTACATAAAGGTCCTGCAGAATATCTGCTGCTGGAATCTTTTATCACATCTTAGTTATAATGTTGGGACTTGATTACGTTTAATTGCATTACTTCTACGCCGGCCTGGATTACAGTACAGTTTAAAGCAGCTTTACTGTTGGGGGTTTAGTAGTGGGTTAGTGCCGCTGGCTCCCAACATGGGAGCTTCGTGCAGGGGAAGTCAGCCGTGCTGGATTCCGCTGTAGCGGACGGCCAGGAAGACTTGGGGGGGGGGGGGGGGAGGGGGGAAATAGGTCATCCTGGCCTCAGACCCGAGTGAAATCTGGTGAGTTAACTGCGAGGTTGCTACTGGCCATACAAAGACCCAGGCGTCAGGAACCAGCAGCTCCAGTGTATCACTAAGAGCAGCCTAACTCACGGCAGAAGAAAGGTTCCATTACAACTACTGCATGTGGAAGTCCTAATAAACTAAACGTCAAAGATCTCAGGAGGAGGGAAACGAACTACCTAACCTCAGTGGAGTGCAACCTAATTCACTAGCAGCAAGTCATTGAGATAATCCTCCAGTGACATAAGTAAGCCATATTGCACAGGGATGCAGACCTAAAATTTCTGCTTGGTTCAGTTAGCGGCACTCTTGCTGGGAACCAAGTGGCTGTGGGTTCAAGGCCTGCTCCAGGATTTGGGCACAAAAACAAGGCCAGCACTTTAGCGTAGTATCAAACAAATTGCATTGCCTGAGGTCTTTCAAAATAAAACCTTATACTGAGGTCCTGCCTGCTTAGTCAGATGGACGTAAATGAGCCCATTGCACTATTTAAAGGAGAGCAAGTTCTATGTCCAACCAACCAACATTACCAAAAACAGACTAATTAGTCATTTGTTATTTGTGGCACCTTGCTGTGCACAAATTGGCTTCTCGGTTTGTATATGTAATAACAGTGGCTGCACTTCGAAAGTAATTTTCATCGTGAGGTATTTTGGGATGTCCTAGGACTGGCCAGGGACCCGGGTTCGAATCCGGCCTCGGGTGACTGTCTGTGTGGAGTTTGCACATTCTCCCCGTGTTTGCGTGGGTTTCCTCCGGGTGCTCCGGTTTCCTCCCACAGTCCAAAGATGTGCGGGTTAGGTTGATTGGCTGTGATAAATTGACCCTTAGTGTGTTAGGGGGATTAAATACATGGGGTTACGAGGATAGGGTGGGATATGTGTCGGTGCAGGCTCGATGGGCCGAAATGGCCTCTATCTGCACTGTGGGGATTCTGTGATTCTGTGTGATTCTGTGATGAGGCTCTGTATTAATGTAAGTTCTTTCTGTTACAGATGGTTTTTTTTTTTTTTAAGACTCTTGTTATCTGGGCATGCAATGTGTGGAATTTAGAGTTTCAGACCAATAGATGTCCATCTCACTTCAGCAGCAAACTCAGGTGAGGTAGGAAGGGAGGAAAGACAACTGCAGCTGTGTTCTTATGTCTGGATTTTTTCTTTTGTCATTAATTTTTCTCCCTCGCTTTCTGTCCTGCGGGCATCAGCTCTTTGGTGCGGTATTGTTTCACAGGTGCCTGGGTGGCCATTATTCATGTCTAGATAGTGCCAGTCAGCTCATCAATCTCAAGAACCATGCCTGATCCTGGCCTCACCCATCATCCACATACACACACGTTTGACTGAAATCAAAATGTCGGTGATTGGCAAAGCTCGGAGGGCATGTTTATAGCAAAATCGCACCATTTTGGGTAAGCGGCAGAAACCGTTGGCTCCATCACTGTGACAAATCACTTACCCCATTTATGATTTAATCTCAACTCAACAAGATTACTCTCTGAAAATTTCTTATTATTTCTACATCAAGGAACGTTTATATTCTGAATTTTTTTTGATAAGCTTTGGGAGTCAGAGACTACTTGTACTGAACCTTTCCTCAGGAGAGTCAATGGTAGGGTTGATTGAACATTGCCTAGGGAAGGCGTGCTTTCTGACAGTCCAACCAGTTCCCTGACCATTTTAAGTGCAGCATCATTACAAGGAAAGCAGCACGTAGAGATGTTTAAAGGGAGTGGAAATGATTGCGTCACTCACCAGAGTCGTTGTGACCATCTCCTCGAACCACTTGGACTGGGTTTGGTTGTAGAGATCTACACACCGCATTAGCTCATCACCTGTAATCACAGAGGGCGCTCATTAAAGGCTGGCTTAGATAAACACTGCATTAGAACAGCGGAGTGCTGCTCAGTGCTTTCCGGCATCGAGCAAATGTTCAGCATGAAATGGCTCCGTTTTTATAATCACCTGGATCCATTATTATTACTTTACTGCAGAGTCAGATTGGGTGTTATCGTGGAATTTACTCTACAACAACAACTTGCATTTATATAGTGCCTTTAATGTAGTAAAACGTCCCAAGGCGCTTCGCAGGAGTTGTCAAACAAAATTTGACACCCAGCCGCATATGGAGATATTACGACATATGACCAAAGAGCTTGGCCAAAGGTAGGTTTTAAGGAGTATCTTCAAGGAAGAGAGAGAGAGAGAGAGAGAGAGAGAGAGAGAGAGGTAGAAAGGCGGAGAGGTTTAGGGAAGAAATTCCAGAGTTTAGGGCCTCGGCAGCTGATACTGAAACTGTGTTCTGAGGTGTCTGCGTGCAACAAGAGTTTAAAAATAAAGAAATGGAATTTTAAAAAGAACGTTAGTGTCAGGGTACAAACAGAGAGGGCGACCACTTGACATCAGAGATAGGAACTGATCCGATATTAGACCACTAATGCCAAAGTACAAGGAGTCATATACATTTATCTCAACATAAATCTTATACAATTCTCAGTTTGGAATTCTTAGAATGCGGAGACAGCAGACACGAGGACTGCTTTGCGGATCAGAGCAACAATGGGACCAAATTTACGCTACTTAAGACACTGAGACTGATCGTGATCTCAATCTTTTAAACTAACCACTGGCTAAGCAAATTTTTACTGTACATTTATTGAATAGATTGATTTAATCAATACAGCTGATCTCATCCCATATGGGCGGAGCACTGGGGTCCACATCCTCGAGACTGAAGGATGTGACACAGTATTGGCCTCAATGGGTCGAGCTACAGGAAGCAAGTGTGATGTTCCGAGTAGGAAGTACGTTTTAAAAGTCATCTTGTAGTGCAGGCAAGAAGTGCTCAGCTCACTGCTGTGAAATATCCAGACCCCAGTGGCCTGTAATCACAAATCTCTGAGTTATCAGGGCCTTGCCCAATCTGGGTTGTCAACAGCGAGGACATTTTTATACAACTACTTCAAAGTTTATTATTGGCCGAGTAAGTGCACTGTTGCTCGCAGGTTGACAAGAGTTTACAACACAATTGGGGTTTTTAGACTCCGTCGTATGATTTCCCACTAGGGGGCAGTGTGGATTTGATGTTGTCTTGCCAATTAATGAATAAGTACTGGAGACCTAAGCACAGCATTCAATGATTTATATCGCAAATGCTTTAAAGCTTTGCTAAGATAGCAGCCTTATACTGTTTAGCATCTGGATATGTTATTGCTGTTCTACACTATAATGGGAGCAGCATGTACCAAACAGCAATTAGGGTTTTTTTTATAAATAACTCTGAGTGTCTTTTTCCCCCATCTCCTCTTTCATCTTCCATAGGCGCTTACCCTTGCTTGTTTGTGGTATCACCAGTGACATATATCTCCCTCCCCCAGTTCCTTGTCCAAGTGGCCTTCCTTCACATGCCTACCTAGACAGCAAGTAGCAATTGGTCATTCAATCCCAGTGTGGATCAGATCCAAGCTTGATTGCATTCTTACTTGATGTCCACACAAATAATGGACAACAATCTCGAGTCGGAGCCCTAGTTGATTTTAACTCTCCCAAGCTTAAGGGATGCTGATGCCAAGACCTTACTACCTTGTATGGCTGAGTTTCTCACTGGGCAGTATATTTAGCAACGGAGCATTTCAAGGAGCGTTTCTACTGAGATTTAACTTCATTGACATTATCCCATCCCAACCCATTCTGCTTTTCAAATACCATTCACTGACCAAACGAGAGAGAGAAAGGACGAGAGGGAAAGTACACAGGATAATGACCGTCTCCCAGGACAATGCCCACAGTCTGTTTGGTCGTACTTGAAAGTTGCCCAGCGGTTTTTCCTCACTCCCTATAAAGAAGCCTTGACCTCTAGTTAGTACCTCCCTTTCCTCTCTCTCAGTGATGCAGACAAGATCAGAAATTTGCCACGTGGGGAAACTGCAGGCAAATAAACTCCACCAAATACCACACTGTTAAAATAAATCTCAGACCAACAGTAAGTCTCGAGCCAACATTATTCCTTTTTCAATATAGACTTTTTTTTTGCTGTTTTGGCTTCAGTGCTGGTTGCAATGTTTTCCTCTTCATAAATATTTATGCTCTGACTGTTTACCTTTACAGCGTTCCAGCAGCAGGAACTATCTGTTCTCAGCAGCCACTTTATAAATTGCAGATGGATTCGGTATTAAAATACATGAAGGATGCAAAGTTGGCTACTTATTTACTAGCCACGCCAGAAAGGGCTTGTGCATTCAGGTGTAAGTGAATTTTTAACAGCGTAATAATCTTAATTACTGACGAACAACCTCTCTGGCCCCGAAAATTTAATTTTAACAAGTGTCGCGTCTCATTCCTTCAGAATTTAATTATTGTTGAAGATTTCAAATTAAAATTAATTTAAAAAAAAAAACTTTTTCTTTGTCTCTTATCTCTCTCTCTTAATCCCATCTTTCTTCCCCCTCTTTATTTTGCTTTCTGTACTTGATTTTACATTGAATTAAATGTTCTAATTTACTCTTCCTGGTTTGAACTCTGTGTCTCAGTGAGGATTCTTCAATCTGATTGGTTGAAGAGACGCGCTTTGCCCTGAACAAACATACCACAGACCCCCTGTAGAGGGCGCCATGCTGTAAAGGATCTCTGGTAACTAAGTTGGCGCTCAAAAGTTCACGCAAAGTCCAGTAAAAGCTGTAAGCACAATGAACGGCCAGCACCTTTCCTTCACCGCTGACCGCAAAATCCAATAAATTTAAATAACTTTCTTCTCCAATAAGTGCAGAGTAGTACTCAGAGCAAAAAGTACTCTTCCTAGACGTTAATTCTCCTTTAAGTGACTGTTTTTGTTTGAGGAGCCAAGTGAGCAACCTCAGAAGGTTACAAAATGGCTGCTTTGTTTTGAACCAATGGAATTTATGTAGGATGGCAGCAATGTGTTTTTTAAATCATCAGAGTGCGAGACAATACTCATTACAGAAGAGACAACTTAGGAGAATTATGTAATGTTTGTTAATTTGACACCTCACATTTCCACAGTTATGTGAGAAAATCTCAAGGAAATAAAGAACTCTCAGTAAACGCAGTGAAATCATAGCAGGCACTAATAGCTAAATAGCCAGCTTCGAACGATGAAAGGATGGCACTATAGCAAGGAGTTTGACATTTCTCTGCGCACCATTTTTTAGTATATTGATTAATATGGTCATGTCAAAATTCCTGTGCACTATTTCAGCAAAGCCATTATTCGGTTTGAAACACAAATGCTGGAGATTTAAGCGAGAATATGCTCACTTTTACATCAGAACGCAAAAAAACACTGGTTTTGTGTTTGTATTTTCTGGGCAAAGGAGATTTAAAAAAATACTTCATAACTTTCTGTACAATAGCAGACACGAGAGGCTCTACAATGCCTCTGAAACATCCGTTTGATTTTGCTTCATGTTACTTGCATGTAACTGGAGGCTTGATGATTTCTGTCTGACTTTTTTTTCAAAACAGTATCCGACACATTTGCCAAGGTCAATAGACTGCAGAAAGGCTTCAAAACCCTTGCAGTCTGGGCCTGATTTGATGTCGGGAGAGTGTATATATGTTCCAAATTTCCTGTACTTGGTATGGCTGACCTCAACACTGCAAATCATTTGTATCTGTTTTTATTCTGAATAGTCCACAAGGGACAGTGATGACATCCTACATCCACATGCTCAATGGCGTGATCAGAGTCGGCATGTGTTCTCAAGGTGTTTTGGAAGTACTGAGGTCCAGTATGCATAACTGTACAATGCCCTACACTGATTCCCCCCGACCTCCCCAGTTCAGCTGGTTGTTCAGTCAGGTTTATGACAATTGACCTACTGGGCCATTTCCAGAATGTGTGAACCTTTTGAATTTTTGGGTCAGTCAAAACTTGGAAAGAGCTCTTAACAGTCTAAGTTCCCAATAGTCTATAAGCATCAATCTAAACGTGCTTTTATTCCTTGGCGTTACCTGTGGCCGTGTAGCGCTGGTTTGAGGTGAGTATTGCTCCAAAGTCCTGCCAGTCCCACATTCCCCGTTTTTATTACCAGCTGGCACGGTTCTCCACGAGTTGCCAGGCACAAGCTGACCCAGATAATCTGGTGACTGATGACAAGAAGCACTCGACCTCGGTTGGCACCAGAACGAGGTAAAAGCTGAAGAGGCCGAACTTCCACAGGGACCCAATCCCGGCAGTTACGCCGAGGTCAAGCCCATGGGTGACCTCCATCACTAATCCTGCCGGAGAACGCGGCATCCTTGAGCGATCACCCTATTTGTATGGGGGCGCCGACCAATGTTCCCTGTTATTTTTTTTTGGTGCCCAGTCCCTTTAATGGGCTGCACGGCCCATTCAAATTTTCGTGCATGTGCAGTTTCTTGCATTGAAAAGCCGGTGAGCAGCCTGCGTAGAACCTCCAGACCGTTGCACGGTCACGCGGCCGCACAGCTTAGCGGGAACGTTGGCGGTGACTAATCACACCACTAGGCGTACATTGCACTCATCTGCCCAAAGAGGCTGCAAAATCATAGAAATTTACAGCACAGAAGGAGGCCATTCTTGTCTGCACTGGCCGACAAAGAGCTATCCACCCTAATCCCACTTTCCAGCACTTGGTCCATAGCCTTGCAGGTTACAGCACTTCAGGTACACATCCAAGTACTTTTTAAATGTGATGAGGGTTTCTGCCCCTACCGGCAATGAGTTCCAGACCCCCACAACGCTCTGGGTGAAATAATTTCTCCTCAAATCCCCTCTAAACCTCCGACAAATTACTTTAAATCTATGCCCCCTGATTATTGACCCCTCTGCTGAGAGAAATAGGTCCTTCCTATCCACTCTATCTGGCCCCCTCATAATTTTATACACCTCAATTAGGTCTCCCCTCAACCTCTTCCATTCCAAAGAAAACAACCCCAGCCTATCCAATCTTTCCTCATAGCTAAAATTCCCCAGCCCAGGCAACATCCTTGTAAATCTCCTCTGGGGTGGTGGCAGCTGGAACAGGGGAACAGAAGGTGACTGTTCCCACCAGAAACACCAGCCTGGGCACTCAGCAGCCACTGTGCCAAAGCCACTCTAAAGATTCGTCCTCGGCTTTCTCTTCAGGGGTCCAGGCCACAATCCCGACGGGAGACACATTTGTGCCGCATCAGGAAGCCGGTTCACCTCTTGCTCTATAAGCCGCCTCACTCCGTGTCCCTGTAAGGCCGAGGATGCGGGAACTCCCACTGTAGGGAGTCCTCAATCTCAGCCCCACCCCCGCTATGTCAGTGGCCTTGTTTGGGGCGGGTGGGTGCTCCCCAAATAGGGCCTCGAGTAACTCCAGGGAATCCCAGGACCTCGTGTATCCCAGTCCTGTCAGAGTTAGAGACCATTCTGAAATGGCCGAGCAATTTTGGTCCCTATAATTCTAACAGCCAATGACAAGAGAATTATGCACGTGCTATTATTTGCATTTTTTAAAAACGTGAAAATGCCTCAAGTATTGCAGGAGATAAAGAGGAAGTGCTCAGTAAAAAATACAAACTTATGCATTATTTTAACTCTGTAGTTAGCCATGAGTATACTGGCTTCATATGGATTCAGATGATGGGCTACACACTTTAAATGTCAATCAGTCTTTCTTGCAGATCCTGACAGACCTGCTCTGCATTTCCTACATTTTCTATTTTTCTTATAGATTTCCAGAAGTCTATTTATTATCTCTAAAATTCATAGAATTGTACAGCACAGAAGGGGGCCATTCGACCCATTGTGCCTGTGCCGGCTCTGTGACAGAGCTATCCAATTAGTGCCACGCCCCTGCTCTTCCCCATAGTCCTGTAGGTTTTTCCTTTTCAAGTATTTATCCAATTCCCTTTTAAAAGTTACTAGTGAATCTGTTTCCACCATGCTGTTAGGCAGTGCATTCCAGATCATAACAACTCGCTGCGTAAAAGAATTGTCATTTCCCCTCTGGTTCTTTTGCCAATTATCTTAAATCTGTGCCCTCTGGTTACCGACCCTCCCACCAGTGGAAACAGTTTCTCCATGTTTACGCTATCAAAACTCCTCATGGTTTTGAACACCTCCATCAAATCTCCCCTTAACCTCCTCTGCTCCAAGGTTCTCTAGTCGCTCCACATAACCGAAGTCCCACATGTCAGTCTGGTAAATCTCTCCTGCACTCTCCAAGGCCAAGACTGTTAACATAGAAGATAGGAGGAGTAGGCCATTCAGCCCCTCGAGCCTGTTCCGCCATTTAATGAGATCATCTCTTATCATCCAAATTCAGTACCCTGTCCCTGCTTTCTCCCCATATCCCTTGATCCCTTTAGCCTTAAGAAATATATCTAACTCCTTCTTGAATATATTTAATGAATTGGCCTCAGCTGAATTTTGTTGTAAAGAATTCCACAGGTTCACCACTCTCAGTGAAGAAATTCCTCCTCATCTCTATCCTAAATGGCTTACCCCTTATCTTTAGACTGTGACCCCTGGTTCTGGACTGCCCCGCCATCGGAAACATCCTTCCTGCATCTAGTCTGTCTAGTCCTGTTAGAATTTTATAAGTTTCAATGAGATCCCCTCTCATTCTTCTAAACTCCAGCGAGTATAAGCCCAATCGACCCAATCTCTCCTCATACGTCATTCCTGCCATCCCAGGTATCAGTCTGGTGAATCTTCGCTGCACTCCCTCCATGGCAAGAACATCCTTCCTCAGATAAGGCGACCAAAACTGCACACAATACTCAAGGTGTGGTCTCACCAAGGCCCTGTGCAACTGCAGCAAGACATCCTTGCTCCTGTACTCGAATCCTCTCGCTATGAAGGCCAAATTACCATTTGCCTTCTTAACCGCCTGCTGCACCTGCATGCTTACCTTCAGCGACTGGTGCACAAGGACACCCAGGTCTCGTTGCATTTCCCCTTCTCCCAATCTATTGCCGTTCAGATAATAATCTGCCTTCCTGTTTTTGCCACCAAAGTGGATAACCTCGCATTTATCCACATAATACTGCATCTGCCATGCATCTACCCAATCACGCAACCTGTCCAAATCATACTGGAGTTTCTTGGCATCCTCCTCACAGCACACACGTCCACCCAACTTTGTGTCATCTGCAAACTTGGAGATATTACATCTAGTTCCCTCGTCTAGATCATTAATATATATTGTGAATAGCTGGGGTCCTAGCACCGATCTCTGCGGTACCCCACAAGTCACTGCCTGCCACTCGGAAAAAGACCTGTTTATTCCAACTCTTTGCTTCCTGTCTGCCAACCAGTTCTGTATCCAAGTCAGTACCTTACCCCCCAATCCTATGTGCTTTAACTTTACATGCTAATCTCATATGCGGGACCTTATCGAAAGCCTTCTGAAAGTCCAAATACACCACATCCACTGGTTCTCCCTTATCTATTCTACCAGTTACATCCTCAAAAAGTTCCAGTAGATTAGTCAAGCACTTTTGTAAATCCATGTTGACTTTGTCCGATCCTGTCACTGTTTTCCAAGTGCTCTGCTATTACATCTTTTATAATGGACTCTAGCATTTTCCCCAGTACCGATGTCAGGCTTACCGGTCTATAATTCCCCGTTTTCTCTCTACCACCTTTTTTGAATAGTGGGGTAACATTAGCTACCCTCCAATCCATGGGAACTGTTCCAGAGTCTACAGAATTTTGAAAGATGACCAGCAATGCATCTACTATTTCTAGGGCCACTTCTTTAAGTACCCTAGGATGTAGATTATCAGGCCCTGGGGATTTATCAGCCTTCAATCCCGTCAATTTCCCTAACACCATTTCCCTGCAAATACTGATTTCATTCAGTTTCTCCACCTCATTAGATCCTATGTTCCCCGACATCTCTGGGAGGTTATTTGTGTCCTCCTTTGTGAAGACAGAACCAAAGTATGTATTTAATTGGTCAGCCATTTCTTTGTTCCCCATTATAAATTCCCCTGATTCTGATTGCAAGGGACCTATACTTGACTTTACCAATCTTTTTCCCTTCACATATCTCTAGAAGCTTTTACAGTCAGTTTTTATGTTCCCTGCAAGCTTACTCTCATACTCTATTTCCCCCCTCTTAATTAACCCCTTTGTCCTCCTTTGCTGAATCCTAAACTGCTCCCAATCCTCAGGCTTGCTGCTTTTTCTGGCCAATTTATATGTCCTCTCCTTGGATCTTATGCTATCCCTAATTTCCCTTGTTAGCCACGGTTGAGTCACTTTTTTGTTTTATTTTTATGCCAAACGGATGAACAAATTCTGTAGTTCATCCATGCGATCTTTAAATGTTTGCCATTGCCTACCCACCGTCGACCCTTTAAGTAACGTTCCCCAATCCATCCTAGCCAACTCGTGCCTCATACCATCATAGTTTCCTTTATTTAAATTCAGGACCCTAGTCTCGGAGTCAACTACTTCACTCTCCATTTTAATGAAGAATTCTATCATATTATGATCACTCCTCCCAAAGGAGCCTCGCACAACAAGATTGCTAATTAATCCTTTCTCATTACATAATACCCAGTCTAAGATGGCCTGATCTCTAGTTGGTTCCTCGACATATTGGTCCAGGAAACCATCCTGTATACACTCCAGGAATTCCTCCTCCACAGTATTGTTACTAATTTGGTTAGCCTAATCTATATGTAGATTAAAGTCACCCATGATAACTGCTGTGCCCTTATTGCACGCGTCTCTAATTTCCTATTTAATGCCAAAAGTGAAAGCACATCAAATTGGAGACAACATATTGAAATGGATAGGGAATTGGTTAGGAGGTAGAAGATAGCGAGTAGGGATAATGTGATGTACTCAAGTTGACAGGATGTGACTAGTGGTGTCCCCCAGGGATCTGTACTGGGGCCTCAGCTTTTCACTATATTTATAAATGCCTTTGATGAAGGAAGAGAGAGCTGTATATCCAGTTTTGCTGACAACACCAAGTTAGGTGACACAGTAAATAGTGTAGATGGGAGCAGAATGTTGCAAAGGGACATTGATCGATTAAGTGAGTGGGCAAAACTGTGGCAGCAGATGGAGTTCAATGTGGGGTCATCCACTTTGGACCCAAAAAAGACAGATCAGGGTATTTTCCAAATGGTGAGAGGCTTGGCACTGTGGAGGAGCAGAGAGATTTAGGGATCCAAGAACAGAAATCACTAAAAACTAGTGGACAGGTACAAAACAATAATTAAAAAGGCTAATGGAATGTTAGCCTTTATCTCATGGGGCTGGAATACAAAGGGTTAAAGTTAAATATAATTATATAACACTCTGGTTAGACCCCAGTACTGCGTTCAGTTCTGGCACCACACCTCAGGAAGGATATATTGGCCTTGAAGGAGGTGCAGTGCAGATTCACCAGAGTGATACCAGGGCTAAAAGAGTTAAATTATGACGACAGGTTGCACGGACTAAGCTTGTATTCCCTCGAGTATAGAAGATTAAGGGATGATCTAATTGAGGTGGTTAGGATGATTAAAGGATTTGATAGGATGGATAGAGAGAAACTATTTCCTCTGGTGGGGGGAGTCCAGAACAAGCGGGCATAACCTTCAAATTAAAGTTTGGCCATTCAGGGGTGTTGTCAGAAAGCACTTCACCACACAAAGGGTAGTGGAAATCTAGAACTGTCTCCCCAAAAAGCTGTTGAGGCCAGGTGGTCAATTGAAAATGTCAAAACTGAGATTGATAGATTCTTGTTAGGCAAGGGTATTAAGGGCCACGGTAGCAAGGCAGGTAAATGGAGTTAAGATGCAGATCAGCTATGATCTAACTGAATGGCGGAACAGGCTCGAGGGGTTGAATGGCCTACTCCTGTTCCTATGTTCCTTTCCTAATTATTATTTCATTTAAAGATTGGAATTTTTCCACGGTTAGCCTGTTGCAAGAACCAGGGACCTTTTGACTTGTTTACGAATGGCTGAGAAATTAGAGGTTAAGCTCTTAAAATCTTCATATACTTTTAATATATGTTATTATTGTAAATGTGGGGGGGGGGGGGGGGAGGAATGTGCAGCAGCAGCGAACAAACTGACATTTTTAAAAGGATAAATCTAACTACACATTTTTGTACTTATTTTTGTCCATGATTTTATCTTTCTCCATATGTTGTTACTTGTACTTTAATGATTGCCTGTCAGGAGATCGGCCCATTAAGGCAGATGCAGGGCGGTGTTAAATTACAGTCAGGCGCATGCGCCGTGTGGAGTGTATATAATGTTGGCCAGGGAGAGAGCGGGCATTCAAAACTGCCTTATTTACATTGGCCTGATCCAAGTCCAGTTACTGCAGCATTTTGCTCCGAAAAAGCAACGAGAGAATATTTTGCCTTCGATTGTAATTCACAACAGCTGCAAATTTTCACTAACAGCCAACAGTGGAAACATTGCCCAAGTCAGTCCGCTAAACATACAGTCACTGAAAGGAAGCAAAATTAAAAAAAATAAAAAAAATTGGGACGTTGCTTTGTGAATACAGATGTTTTAAATTCCCAGCTTCCCACACTCGTTCTGACGAACCACAGATAGGGCCTTGTTTCCAGTAATATTGTGCGTCACTCTCCTCTGTTGCTTGGCGATATTCAGAAAACTGACAACGCATTTCAACTCAAAACTGCTTTTCATTAAGCCACGTACGTCAAACAAAACATTTCAAGGAGTCTTGTGCCATGTTGATGTGGTGAAGTTGCTCCCACTAAAGGTAGTTCTGGAGCTCGGTGTGGTTGCAAGCGCTCTGAATTTGCCCCGTTTACATTGCAGGGTGGACTTCAGTGTAACCGTGGAAGCGCTGATGCAATGTAGTATAGCGTCTTTAACATAATAAAACGTCCCAAGGAGCTTCACAGGAGCGTAATCAGAAAAAAAATTGATACCGAACCACATGAGAAGGCAAAAGCAAAATACTGTAGATGCTGGAGCTATGAAATAAAAACAGAAAATGCTGGAAATACTCAGGTCAGCCAGCATCTGTGGAGAAGAGAAACAGAGGAACAAAGTTCTGACGAAGGGTCATCGACCTGAAACGTTAACTTTGTTTCTCCCTCCACAGGTGCTGCCTGAACTGCTGAGTATTTCCAGCATTTTCTGTTTTTATTTCATATGAGGAGACAGGTGACCAAAAACTTGGTCAGAAACATAGAAGATAGGAGCAGGAGTAGTCCATTTGGCCCCTCGAGCCTGCTCCGCCATTCAATGCAATCATGGCAGATCATCCAAATTCAGTACCCTGTCCCTGCTTTCTCCCCATATCCCTTGATCCCTTTAGCCTTAAGAAATATATCCAACTCCTTCTTGAATATATTTAATGAATTGGCCTCTACTGCCTTCTGTGGTAGAGAATTCCACAGGTTCACCACTCTCTGGGTGAAGAAATTCCTCATCACTGTCCTAAATGGTTTACCCCTTATCCTTAGACTGTGACCCCTGGTTCTGGACTCCCCAACCATCGGGAACATCCTTCCTGCATCTAGTCCTGTTAGAATTTTATAAGTTTCAATGAGATCCCCTCTCATTCTTCTAAACTCCAGCGAGTACAAGCCCAATCGACCCAATCTCTCCTCATAAGTCATTCCTGCCATCCCAGGTATCAGCCTGGTGAATCTTTGCTGAACTCCTTACATGGCAAGAACATCCTTCCTCAGATAAGGCGACCAAAACTGCACACAATACTCAAGATGTGGTCTCACCAAGGCCCTGTACAACTGCAGCAAGACATCCTTGTTCCTGTACTCGAAACCTCTTGCTACGAAGGCCAACATACCATTTGCCTTCTTAACCGCCTGCTGCACCTGCATGCTTACCTTCAGCGACTGGTGCACAAGGACACCCAGGTCTCGTTGCACTTCCCCTTCTCCCAATCTATGGCCATTCAGATAATAATCTGCCTTCCTGTTTTTGACACCAAAGTGGATAACCTAGCATTTATCCACGTTATATTGCATCGCCATGCTTCTGCCCAATCACCCAACCTGTCCAAATCATCCTGGAGTTTCTCAGCATCCTCCTCACAGCACACACGCCCACCCAGCTTTGTGTCGTCTGCAAACTTGGAGACTTTACATCTAGTTCCCTCATCTAGATCATTAATATATATTGTGAATAGCTGGGGTCCAAGGACCGATTCCTGCGGTACCCCACTAGTCACTGCCTGCCACTCGGAAAAAGATCCGTTTATTCCAACTCTTTGCTTTCTGTCTGCCAACCAGTTCTCTATCCAAGTCAATACCTTGCCCCCCAATCCCATGTGCCTTAACTTTACACGCTAATCTCTTATGCGGGACCTTATGGAAAGCCTTTTGAAAGTCCAAATACACCACATCCACTGGTTCTCCCTCATCTATTTTACCAGTTACATCCTCAAAAAATTCCAGTAGATTAGTCAAGCACGATTTACCTTTTGTAAATCCATGTTGACTGTTCGATCCTGTCACTTTTCCAAGTGCTCTGCTATTACATCTTTTATAATGGACCCTAGCATTTTCCCCACTACCAATGTCAGGCTTACCGGTCTGTAATTCCCCGTTTTCTCTCTACCACCTTTTTTGAATAGTGGGGTAACATTCGCTACCCTCCAATCCATGGGTACTGTTCCAGATTCCATCGAAGAGGTAGGTATTAAGGGGCCTCTTAAATGAGGAAAGGTCAAGAAGCAGAGAGGATTAGGGAGGGAATTCCAGAACTTGAGGGCCTAGAAAACAGAAGGCACGTCCGCCAATAGTGGGGCGAAGGTAGCCGGGTATGCCCAAGAGACCAGAATTCTAGGAGTAGAGAGATCTCGGAGGGTTGTCGGGCTGGAGGAGCTTTGAGAGATAGGGAAGGGGCGAGGCCATGGGAGGGGTTTGAACACAAGGATGTGAATTTTAAATTTGAGGTAACAACAGAAAACACTGGAAAAACTCAGCAGGCCAGGCAACATCCGTGGAGAGAAAAACAGAGTCAATGTCTCGGGTCGAAACCCTTCTACAGAACTGAGAAACAAAAAAGGCAGGAAATGAAAAGATTAAAAGGCAGTTTGGGGACTGGGAAATGGGGGAGGGGATGAAAGAAGAGACATTAAGAGATATTCAAGGTGAAACCGAGTCTTGGCAGATACCTGATCAAACACGAGTAGGGAAACTGAAAGCAATGAAGATGAACAAGGTTGAAGAGCCAAACGGAGATCCCGTCGAAGAGAAGAGCAGAACTTCTTCAAGGTGGGTATTCCTAGAAGAGGGGTGGCAGTGAACCAAACACTAATACGATAGCAAATTTGAGGCGTTGCTGGACTGGGAGACAATGTGGGAGCCAATACACATGCAGTTCTTCAAGTCACAACTGCACTTGGGCAATTGCTCAAAGTTGCGTTTGTGACTTTAACGTTTCTGGTTGTGGAGCTGGTTGATGTTAGGGGGAAGACCGATAATATAAAAGCTGTGTTGTCATCTCAAGTGGGTGGGATCAGAGCACAGCCTGCCTGCAGCCAGCAGAATCCCGTACTGCCAGAGGTGGCCATTTATGCTCATCTCTGAGAGACCCTTGTAAACCACCCTGTGAAGTGGGCTTAGGTGCGTTTAGCGCCACGAGTTCCATCTTGTTTTTTTCTGCAGCATCAATTATACATTTAAGGCTAGTCTCTAAATCACTAATATGGTGAGATGTGTTCACTGGGTTGGGTTGAAGCACGTGATCGCAGATGCAATGCTGTATTGAATCAGCAATCATTTCAAGGAGGCATGTGTTTTAAAAGACAAGATAATACGTGGATAGACATGAAATCTGCACCATTTCCCACTGTGACAAGTAATAACTACCTGCCAAGTGTCAGCCTTGGCTCAGTGGTAGCACTCCTAACTGAGTTAAGAAGGTTATGGGTTCAAACCGCACTCCAGGGACTTGAGCACATAAGCCATGCTGGCACTTCAGTGCGGTACTGAGGGAGTGCTGCACTGTCAGAGGTGCCACCTTTCAGATGAGGTGTTCAATTGCAGTCCGGTTTGCCCTCTCAGGTGGACATAAAAGATCTCATGGCGTGATTCAAAGAAGAGTAGGGAAGTTCTCCCAGTGTCCCGGCCAATATTTATCCCTCGACCAAAAAAGGACGGTATTGTAGTGATTATGTTACTGGACTAGTAATCCAAAGGCCTGGACTAAAAACACTGTACCACCACAGTGCAACCCTGGAGCACTACAGGAAACTCTTTGGTATCCGGCACCGATGGGACCGGCGTGTTGCCGGTTGATCAAAAATTCCAGGTGACGGAGAGGGTTATCTACCGAGGCTATTTTTAACAAAGAAAAATATAAAAATCAAGAAATGTGCAGTATACAGTAATTGGGCACTCACCTACAGAATGTTGTGTTAAATGGATGGTGGAAGATGCTTGATTAAGTACAGTACTGCCAGTTGAGGGTAATGCAATGCAGTGACTACCAGCAGCGTGGGAGACACACAGTACCCCTGTAAAATGGCGGATCAGAAGAGACTACCGGCAGCGCGGGAGAGTCAGACTCCTGTTACAGGGGTATTGAGGTGTTCTGACTTCCGACAGCGCCAAGAAGCCGAGTAGTGGCAGTTTGGAGAACTACCCCCACTGACTAATTCGGCCACCGCAGGAGACTCGGACTCAGCAACATTGCCGGTTATTGAGGTTTTGTTTTCGGAGTGAGAATTTTGCCAGTTAATAGAGAATTCTGGATATTTAGGTGCCGTTTAAATGAGAGTTTCCTGTAATAGGAACTATTTATCAGAGTGTTCACAATACAACAACCCCAGGTCCTGTGTATTGAACAGAACATAGGAAACAATAAGGGTAACAGGGTGCACGCCAGCCAGCCCACAAGCTGTAGGATAAGTCTGCAGAAGCAGGCTTGAACCAGTTACTGCAAGAAGTGAAGACTTTACACTAAGATCACCCTCTTGAATTGAACACTTTTAACAATACAACTTAAAAGTGTAAGGGGGAGTATTTTTTGTTCAATGTCCTTCACTTTGAATATATTGAAAAATTATATACTTGAAAAAGATCTGATGAGCAAAGGGAAAAATCTCAGAGCAGCTTCATTCATCGTGGTGCCTGACTCAGATAATAAGAATCTCTACATTACATATTTTAATAAGAATGTGTAGCCGTGCCAGGATGGAGCAACTTTTAACTTATATTCTATGACTAGAAGAGATTTTGTGCTGTCTTTATATTTCTGTATTGGGAGAGGTAGAGAATTCACATCCCCATCTATGTATATTGATGCCCACTTCAAAAACCCTCTTGGTTCATGTTGATACCTTCACATATGTTGACATAAAGCCCACCCAGAACACAGAAACAATTAATATTGATCAGTGGGTTATCAATAACCAGTATTTATAATCATTCCACTTTCTGGGGCGGGGTGGTCTCCCCCTTATTGTAGGAGTGCTGCTTTGTACTGAAGGTATAAAAATTGACTCAGGAAACCCAAGTGCCAGCCTTTGAGGCCTCAGAAAAACCTGACGCGAGTGCCAGATTTACCACCTTCAGAAGTGATTCAATGTACGACAGATTTGATTATGTAGGAAACTCTCGTCATACAGTATGGCAGCCTGTACATCGAAGGGGAGAGAGTGATATACACAGGCTGGTAGCGCTTATCCTTCAATCTATTTGTCCTTCACTCTTCTTGAATACAAGCCGAGAACTGATGGGATTCTCCACGAGAGTTCAGTCCCATGTAAAACTTGTTATTGTGGATGCATGGTCCAAATTAATGGAGAGAACTGCAAAGTTTGGAACTTTTATTGCCTTTTTTTTTTTAAAACAGATAGAGTAAAACACCTCTGCTTACGCTGACAGCTTAACATGTATTGACAGAAAGCCTGGTCAGGTGACCGAAACAATTATATATTTTTTCCTTTCTTTAATCTTCATAATCAGCATGAATTAGTAGTTTTAGTCTGAGCGAACAGTCACAGTGTGCCGTTATCATCAGCCAGAGAGATCAGAAGTGTACAGTGATCGCCCATGCTATTCCCAATATATATCCCAATTGGTTGCCCAGAGGCCCACTCTCCTAGATACAGGAAACTTTCGATTAACCGGCCCCTAAATAACCGGAACGGTCTATCCACCAGCAAAATTCAGGAGTCGGTTCAGGTAACTTTTATTACTTTTTTTACTCCATTTGTTGCTGTGCAAGGGTGTAGCTGAAGCTGTTGCTAAGCTACAGAGACGCTTGCAACTTGTGCCGATTGTTTTGAAGCTGTTGCTAAGCAACAGGGTTTGTTGCTTTATACGGAGCTCTGAGCTCCGTATCGTTTACTATAGTGTTCGGTTATCCGGAATTGTTGATGAACCGGCACCACGCCGGTCCCGTCCGCGCCGGATACCAGAAAGTTTCCTGTACTTTGTGCACACAGTCAATTTTCAGTTCACAGAAAACGTAATTTTGCATTGAGCACAAGTTAAAAAGGTGTTTTAAAAGAGCCTGAATCAATGTGGGCCATAGCATCAGACCAGGCTGAGAGTTGGGAGACAGGAGGCAGGCCCAAAGTCATAGCAGCAAACTCACAAATGTAGCTGCTGAGAAGCTCACCACCAGTGATATCAAGGAATGGGATGAGCTGTGAGAGAAACCCAACCCAGCACGTCTATCTGGCGGTCAGAGTATTGCTTTTTTTTTGTATGTATACTTTTTCAATGTAAAATGGGAAGACTGTTTTGAACAAAAGGTACTCCCCCCCCCCCAAACGGTACTTCCTTGTAAATAACAATTTTTATTCCATGCGCTTTTGCGATCTGTGTCATCTCTTATTATTGGGTAGTAAATGCATTAAACAGGTGTTTAAGACCAATATAAAAAAGGGGAAGGGGAAAATCAATGGATTAAAGACCCTTTCTCCCCACAAACACAAGGCAGTGAGAATGCCCTGTGCCTACGCAAGGGAAGCTGCTAATTGAATTAGGAAAGGATAACGGAACAAAGGTACATGCAGCAAGACCCATCGTAGCACCCAGCCTGTTTAATGCCACATCCCAAACACAATCTCCTACCCCACCTGCTTGTGTCGATTTCCGCCTGGCTTTCTTGATGTCTTCCTCTGTTTTGTAAGTGGATTTATTCTCCAGTTGTTGAGTTTTGAATTCCAGATCCTTCTGCCTCTCTGCCAGAGCTTTTCGAGCCTACGAAAAGGGTGACATCAATTACCACAGATCCAAAGAGAACTCAGTCTTTCCTTGTTGAGATCCATCCATCTGAACAACAACAGCTTACATTTATATATGGTGCCCGACACTTAACAGAACACACCAAAGTGCTTTACGGTGTGAGCAGTGGACACCGAGCAAGAAGTTAGTCCAGGTGGCCCAATGCACAATTAATTACAACAACAACTTGTATTTATATAGCACCTTTAACGTAGTAAAATGTCCCAGGGCGTTGCGCAGGAGTGTTAGAAGACAAAAAAATTGACACCGAGCCACATAAAGAGAAATTTGGCAGGTGATCAATAGCTTGGTCAAAGAGGTAGGTTTTAAGGAGCGTCTTAAAGGAGGAAAGAGGTAGCGAGGCACAGGGGTTTAGACAGAGAATTCCAGAGCTTAGGGCTGAAGCAACAGAAGGCACAGCCACCAATGGTTGAGCGATTATAATCCGGGATGCTCAGGAGGGCAGATATCTTGGGGGGGGGGGGGGGGATGGGAGGCTGAAGGAGATTACAGAGATAGGGAGGGGCGAGGCCATGGAGGGATTTGAAAACAAGGATGCCAATTTTGAAATTGAGGTAAGTTTTATGGGGCCCTTTGAAAAAGAATCGGGAAGTCGTGATGAGAGCTCCAGAATGCAGGTGCATAGTGGTTGAAGATGTTGCTGGAGATAGTGGAGTGGATGAGGGACAGTACAACATGATACCAAGACTGTAGGCATTATATTCTAAGCCTTTGTATTTCAGGGCCCCTCGTGGTTCTTTAAAAAAAAAAATCATAGAAACTGTAAAGCCAGCAGTGATCACTGTTCAAATGGATTGCACATGTTCTGCATTTGGCTGCTATTTCAAAATTGTTGGTCTCAAATCCACATGCAGGTGAGCCAAGGCAGCGATCCACACACCCACACTGAGAAATTTCACATCTGTACATTTTTTTTTTAAGCAATAACTGGTCACATCTGAATCATATGGGGATTTCCTGTAGAGTCATCACTTGAACAAGGTCTACACCTTTCAGGGAATTCACTCGTGAGTCACACAATGCCACACCACAACTCTCTGGGGCAGCTGAGACTTTGGATTTGCCTCAGTTGCTGCAACAGCTTAAAAACACAGAGGAATATAAATAATAATTCTAAACCAAACGTAGAGGGAGCGAGTAGTGAAATAGTCCGAAATTGCACATTAGGTACTACAGGTGAAGGTAAAAAATAAAAAAGGTGTAAGGAAATTAAATCAGTAGAGAAAGAAATAAGAAATGTGTGAGAAAAACATTAAAGCAGAAGGACAGGTTAGGGTGTGTGGCCCAAATAAGCATTCTGTATAAAAAAATGGAATAAATTGCAGGCGCAAATTCAACTTAGAGGGTACGACATAGTATCCATTACTGAGACATGGCTGCAAGACAGTTAGGACTGGGAACTGAATATACCAGGTTATACACAATGAATAGGGAAAGTGGTAGAGGGGGGGAGGAGTATCCTTTGTGATTAAGGATGAAATTACTTCTATGAGAAGAAAGGACATAATGAGAGTGGAGTCATTATGGGTTGAATTAAGAAATAGAAAAGGATTCAAAACTGTAGTGCGAGTTGTGTAGAGGTCCCCTGGTAGCAGCTGTGAAGTGGCAGAATGTATAAATACAGAGATTAGACAAGCATGTAGTAAAGGCAGAGCGGTTGTAATGGGGGATTTTAACGTCCATATAGATTGGGATAAGCAGACTAGCTCATGTCAGAAAGGTAGTGAATTTCTTGTGTGTTCAGGACAATATGTCCTAGAACCAACAAGGGGGCAGGCCATATTAGATTTAATAATGAGTAATGAGCCAGATTTAGTTAACAGCCTAACGGTGTGTGAACATTTATCTAATAGCGACCATAATATGATTGAGTTCAATGTTGTGTTTAAAAGGGAGAAACCAGAAACAGCTATTAAGAATCTAGATTTAGGTACGGCTGGCTTCAATGGGATGAGACAGAGACTGTCCACATTAAACTGGGCAAATCTGTTAATGGGTAAAACAACAGAAGATCGGTGGGAGGTATTCAAAAAAGAATTTAACGCGATACAGAACCAGTTTATACTCCTGAGGGGCAAAAGCTCTACTTCCCAAAAAAATGCCATGGACAAAAAAATGAGAGCTAAGGGACAACATAAAACGAAAAGATAAAGCATACAAAAATGCAAAAAAAAGCACAGATCCTGGCGAATGGGAAAGATACACAGAACAGCAAAGGGTGAACAAACAAATAGTAAGAGCCACAAAAGGGGGAGTATGAAAAGAAACTTGCAAGGAATACCAAATCAACACAAAAATGTTTACAATTGTATTAGGGAAAAGAGGGTGGTCAAGAGCAATGTGGGCCCCTTAAAAATGGATAATGGTGATACTGTAAATGAACACAAGGAATTGGTGGACATGTTAAATAATTACTTTGCATCAGTATTTACAGTAGAGGAAGAGGATAGCATGCCGGGCACCCCAAGAAAACTATTTTGAATCAGGGATGGGGACTCACCATAATTAATTCACAGTAATGAAGAAAATAATGGAGAAAATAATGGCACTAAAGAGTGTCAAATCACCAGGACCAGATGGTTTCCATCCCAGGGATTTAAAAGTAGGTGAGAACATTGCCGATGCCCTAACTATAATCTTCCAAAGATCTCTCTATTTAGGAACCGTTCCTTTAGATTGGAAAATTGCACATGTCACTCCGCTATTTGAGAGATGAGAGAGAGAAACCAGAGAATTATAGACCAGTTACCTTCACATCTGTTGTTGGGAAATTACTAGAGTCTATAATTAAAGAATAGAGTGACTGAACACCTTGAACATTTTCAGCTGATCAGAGATCATGGCTTTGTGAAAGGGTAGGTCATGCCTGATAAATCTGATTGAGGTTTTTGAGGAGGTGACTAAAGTAGTGGACAGGGGAATGTCTATGGATGTTATTTACATGGACTTCCAGAAGGAAGTCGATAAAGTCCCTCATAAGAGACTGTTAGCTAAAGTTGAAGCTCATGGAATTGAGGGCAAATTATTGATTTGGTTAGGAAATTGGCTGAGCGGCAAGAGACAGAGAGTAGGAATAATGGGCAGGTACTCTAATTGGCAGGATGTGACTAGTGATGTTCCACAGGGGTGTGTGTTGGGGCTTCAACTATTCACTGTATTTATTAACGACTTAGATGATGGGATATAGAGCCACATATCCAAGTTTGTCAATGACACAAAGATCAGTGGCATTGTAAGCAGTGTAGATGAAAGCATAAAATTACAAAGAGATATTAATAGATTAAGCAAATGGGCAAAACTGTGGCACATGGATTTCAATGTAGGCAAGTGTGAGGTCATCCACTTTTGACCAAAAAAAGAATCAGAGTACTTTCAAAATAGTGACAAGCTAAAATCAGTGGAGGTTCAAAAAGACTTTAGGGGTTCATGTACATAGGTCATTAAACGATCATGGACAGGTACAGGAAATAATCAAAAAGGCTAATGGAATGCTGGCCTTTATATCTAGAGGACTTGAATACAATGGGGCAGAAGTCATGCTACAGCTATACCAAACCCTGGCTAGATCACACCTGGGATACTGTGTTCAGTTCTGGGCACTGTGCCTTAGGAAGGATATATTGGCCTTGGAGGGACTAGATTTACTAGACTTGATACCTGAACTCCAAGGGTTGAATTACAAGGAGAGATTATACAAACTAGGGTTGTATTCCCTGGAGTTTAGAAGATTAAGGGGTGATTTGATCAAAGTTTTCAAGATATTAAGGGGAACTGAAAGGGTAGATAGAGAGAAACTATTTCTGCTGGTTGGGGAGTCTCGGACTAGGGGACATAGCCTAAAATTAGAGCCAGGCCTTTCAGTACTGGAGCTAGGAAACACTTCTACTCCCAAAGGGTGGTAGAAGTTTGGAACTCTCTTCTGAAAACAGCAATTGATGCTGGGTCAGTTGTTAATTTTAACTCTGAGATTGATAGATTTTTGTTAACCAAAGGTATTAAGGGATATGGGGCAAAGGCGGGTATATGGAGTTAGGTCACAGATCAGCCATGATCTCACTGAATGACAGAACAGGCTCGAGAGGCTGAATGGCCTCTTGTTCCTATGAATGGCTCCACCAGTGTCTCCGTTGATAAAGGCATCATCAATTATGGTTTTGAGCCACACAGACCAGGAGGATCCAAGTTAAATCCCACATCTGTCCCGAGTTAGTTAATCACAAACCAACTTTAAGGGCATCTCAACTGCCCTCAGTGCCCCTGGACTAGCTGGGTGAATAAAAAATACAGCAAGAGCAATTCATGCACCTGACTGGCAACCTATGGGGTAAATCCTGACTTTGTGCATTAGTGTAAAATGGGAGACAGCGATCAGCAGCCCATTTTACATCTCTCCTGGGCTGCCGACTCGCTATCACCTGTTTTACACCATCACACAAAGTCAAAATCTACCAGTGTGTGAACATTAGACAAGGATAAGGTCAGGCTGGTGCAAAGAATGACTATTCAGGGAGCTCGCAACTGTTGATTGGTAACTCCCAACATGAGTGAGCACAGACAGGAGAGAAGTGGAGAAAACTGGAAAGAAAAATCGATTGAGTCCAGCTACGTGACTTGCTGGGTATTGGTTTTATGAATTGCGGACTATAAAAACAGCATTTGTGTATGCAATTCTGTTAACTTTCAAGTCTGACTGTAAGCAAACTTTTATTTTTGTTTATCCAAACCTCATTAACGTTATTCTGGCAGGATGAACCCAAGAGTCATTCAATAATATTGTTACTGTAGATTTGTCATCTGCATTGCTAAAGAAACATTTTGCACTCCACACTGGGCAGCTGTATCTATAATGGCCATCCACAGATCCTGGTAACAACAGGAATTAGAGAGGCAGCTGCCTGCAATGAAATGTGGAGCATCTTCGTCTGGAATGTTGAAAAGATGATTACCCAATTATTGGACGAGCCCCAGACAATCTCAGTGATTTATCATTAATTCCAGGATGGACTGGGATTCCAATGCAGAGACATCAAATATTTCCCCACCGTTTTTGACATGCTGATGATAACTAATTATATGAGGATACTTTATTTCAATATCTTGGATCATTAGATGTAACAAAATTTGACCAGGACTTTAGCAGGGTTCTGCATTACGTTCCTGCTAACTTAGGTTTAATCTCCCAGTTGACAGGCAATGGTGTTTGATTGCCATTTGCTTTGTAGCTCATACTTTTTGTTGTGCTGCTTGTCCGATAACTGGAATGGGTTTGCCATTACAGACCTCAACTACCCTGAAGTTATAGTTGAGAGAGCTGGTCTATCTTTTAACTGCTGATATGGGGCCAAAGAGTCTTTTTACAGCTGATAGTCAAAATTACCTCATTGACTTCAGTGCAATAGTGTAAAATGAACGATGGCAAATCAGCAGCCCATTTAAATCACTCCCGATTTTTATTTCCACTGACTTCAGTTATCTTTTGGTGTCGAGAAAGAAAAAGATCCCATGACCCTGAAATTCCACAGGGATCTTTTTCCTGCCATAATCCCAACGGGAAACCAGTGGGAACCTCTAAGGAGATGGCGTAAATGGCTGAAAATGGCCGAAAATGGCCATGTCAGCTGTGGCTCAGTGGTAGCACTCTCGCCTCTCTGAGTCAGAAGGTTGCTGGTTCAAGTCCCGCTCCAGAGACTTGAGCACAGAATCAAGTCTGAGACTCCGGTGCAGTGCTGACGGAGTGCTGCACTGCCGAAGGTGCCATCTTTCGGATGAGATGTTAAACCAAGGCCCCATTTGCCCTGTGAGGTGGACATATTGGCCCAGTAATTCCGGTCCCAACGCGTGAGTACGGATGGGGTACTCACGCGTGGGCCCGTTGGAAGTGCCGGATTTCAGCATGCACGGCGCATGCGTGGAAAACCGGCATTTCCTCTCCTCTGAACCAAGGGGTTAAGAGGCGGTTCGCCTGCGACGTTTGAGGCAGCGCGTACGCGTTGAACTTCATTTTTTTGACAGGTTTGTCCGTGCATGAAGGCCTCCACTTTTTACGAATGTAAAAAGCAGACGTAAGGACTTCGTTTTATAAAGGTAAGTGGTCTAATAATTAAAGTTAGAAATTTTTTTCCACAGGTTTATTATTTTTAAAGAATTTACAGTAAGGTAAGTTTTTGGACCCGATTTCTTGAAAAAAAATTTAGCGCAGAAATTTGAATAATTGTTTAAATTAGTTTTTTAAAGTTATTATTAGTTAATTTAATTATTGGAATTTTTTTTAACTTTTAAAGTTTAAGTAGTGTTTTGGGCGCCCGTACTTTTCATGAGTTTGACAGGTCTTATGTCTAACTCATGAATGGACTTTTGTAAACTCCCATTGGTTGCCCAGTGCTCACGTGATCCCAGCCGGCTCATCGCACTAAGTACGCTGCTGGATCACGCACGCAATGCGCGCCGGGAGCTGAACCGGGCCACAGACCGGAAATCCAAGCAGGCCCAGTCTTCAAATGTCAGCGCGATATGTAAGTGTAGGTCGGGGGCTTGCACCCGCGGGAAGCCCCCGACCCGAATTTCTGGGCCAATGATCCCATGGCACTATTTCAAAGAAGAGCAGGCGAGTTTTCATGGTGACCTGGACAATATTTATCCCTCAACCAACACCTAAATACAGATGGTCTGGCCATTATCACATTGCTTTTTGTGGGACCTTGCTGTCTTATATTGAAACAGTGACTACACTTCAAAAGTATTTAATTGCTGTAAAGCACTTCCTTATCGGGATTCCATTGATCTTTTGCCAGAGTTACAAGAGGCTGGTGGAACGCTCATGGAATTTCAGGGCCAATAATTTAAATGCACCAAATAAAAAAGGAGAGAAAATCTCCTCATTGCATCCTTTTTAAGTTAAAAATTATATATTTCTGAAAACGGTAAGGTTTCTGCTTTCTGCCTAGTCCCGAGTATCTCATACCTTCTCCACTGTAGCATAGCGAGCGCTCAGTTGTTTTCGGAGGTCAGATATATGGTGGTCAAACTTCTTCATATCCTTCTTGAAGTTTTCGCGAAATGACAGCAGTGGTTTCTCTACTTCGCTCTGCAGCTGGGAAACGAGAAGAGAAATAAACTCTCATCATCAAGTAGAGCGAGAATAAGCAGTGGATTTTCTATAATATTGGGGTTCTCTCCAAACGTTTACGGCCTGAATATAAAAGTACCATCTGTTCCTTCTCTGACCATGTCATCGTGCAAAGGATGTTCTTTAATAAATCTACTTTTTACAAGATAATAGACATCAGAAACTTTAAAATATAGACATAGTCTGTTCCCCAAGCACCATAAAATGGGATTTCCTGTAATTAAAGCAACTGTGCTGTTGGGAAGTTTCTGGCAGAGTTATGTAGCTGTGTTTATCAACTCCGATGCAGCTCTATTGCTGACTAAGTTGGCAGATGAGCGTGGAACTCAGACGTACAGAACAATCTCCGGACTCTTCCAAGTTATCTGATCTCAGCCAGGGTGATAATAAGGATGCTTGCAGTTGGCTTCAGACCCTCCAGGCTGAGGGGGGGGGGGGGGGGGGGGAGGGGGGTGGGGGGGGAGGAGGAGGAGAATCAGTCTACATTCCCACTCGCTGTCCAGTGATTCCTCCTGGAAAGCACCCATGTGTGGACATTGGGTGAGGCTCAGCCATGATGCGCCTCCCCCCACTACGGCCGAATAGTCAAACTCTCACTACCTGAACCTGAATAGTCACTTGGGCAAGATATCGAAGGACATGTGGAAAGAGTACCCAGTAGGAGTCAGCAGGGGAAAAAAATTAATGGGGGAGAAAGAAATCATAGTGTGCAATACTAAGAGAATGTGCAGTGTTCAAGGATGTGGATTTAATGTAGGCTTATGTATCTCAGCTGTAGCATTGCCGTTTTAATATCTCATGTTGTGCTGGTCACGTTTTCAAGTACTTGCTGGTCCACTGGCTGCCCACAATATCCTGATATGCGAGGCCGGGGAGCAAGGATTCCCCCCACCCATCTGTACTCGGAAAACTGGGACAACGTTCAGTCAATAAGAAAGGGCATTTTGCCCTGTTGCAATCTCATTGGCAAATATGGAATGACAGTGGGGCTCATGGAGTTTACTTTGAGTTAATTCATAGAAGGAAATAGGAAGTCCTAATACAAACACATATATAAAATACACACAAGATCTGCCCAGTTGAAAACCTTCCAAATGTCCACGGCTCTAAATCTTTATCTGATCACGTTCCTTAGCACAATAGCACAAACACAGCAATTATAGAAAAGTCTGCAGGCTATGCTTTTCCTGTGTTATTAACAGACTGTACTCCTGGCTTGCAGATCACTTCCCATGTTGACCAACAATCCCTAGTTTACCAGAGTATTTTTTTTAATTAAATAGAGTGCAGAGCAAGGAAAATCTTACTGAACTGTTGAGATGGTGGGGGTAGGTGGGGGGGAAAAGAAGGAAAATTAAACTTCCAGGAATCATTTTCCTCACAGACCTCTTTTAGCGGGGCCACAGAGTTAGTTATGCCTGCGCAGTCGAGTTGCGTTTTTATTTATCTTTTCCCCATGGAAGCGGGTCAATCGGTAAAAACAATTTACTACCTTCGATGAAAATTTCAGATGAACTTCGGCCTCGTCCGCCAAACTCTTCTTCACTCGTGTCCAAGACTCTCCCAAGGTGCTGCCAGGGACAGGCCAAAAATAAAGAACATAAGGATTTTTGAGAGATTGGAAATGGCCACAGGTCCAGCACAAGGGTATTGCTTTTTGATATCAATTCCAATTACCCACCTCACTGTATCCTGCAAACTGTACTTTATTCTATAACACATTTTATTCCCTCTTGGGGGGGGGGGGGGGGGGGAGGAGGAAAGAGTTTCTCTACTCCGTGTGTAGCGACATTATAAACACATTGAAATAGAATGTGTTGCTGGCACAGTTACCAAGGCAATTCTTCATCCATATTATGTCTTCTTCAATGACTTCCATGGCAATTTAATTCACAAGTCGATTACCATTAGTACAAAACCTCTGCCTGACTACCCTTGTTTAAGGATATAAATACAGTGCCGACGGGAATTTGTAAGAAATTTTAACATGCGCATATCCAATTCTTCTCTGCACTATTTCATGATAATACCCATGTTAAAACAGCGAAGACTTTTTTTTTTTTTTTTATATAAACAGTACACGAGCACTGATCCTAATTTCTAACTTCCTAATTTTTAAACACATGTCCCTGATATTTGAACTCTTCACCACTGTGTACAATTTGCTTTGAGCGACTTTGTCGATTCCTTTTGCAGTATTAAAAAGTTTAATTAGGTCTCAAAGTCTCCCTTTCTTTAATAAAAACAAGCTCAGCTTGCTTAATCTTCACCCACAAGTTAAATTCAGATGCTCAATCATCTTCATCACCACTGTCGACATTCAAGGGAAATTAAATTCCCCTAAGATTAGGTGACCAGCACCGAGATGAGCTCTGACTAATGCTTTGTACAGCTACCACCTCTTTAGGTTTGTACATGATCACTCTCCTAATGCAACCCAGTACTTTACTTGTCGTTTTTTTTAATTGCAGCCTAGCACTCTGCTGATTGTTTCATAGGATGTGCTCACTTTACAGGTTTAGCATCAGCGTGAAGCCCAAACCACACTGCACTGATGCCAAGGCCGGGACCGTCTCTGATGCAAAGCAGTGTTACCATCTCCTCCAGGGTGTATCACTCAGCTTGGCTCCAGTGTCAAGCCAGGCCTGAAGCTGCAGGCACACTGAAACTGCCTTGCCCTTTATTGAGTCGGAGCATTCATCCACTGGGGGAAAGCTAGGATACTGTAGATAGAGAAGGAAATTTTCTTTTATTTCACACCAAGGTACAATATGAATTGGATACACACCAGGGCTCCCTCTGCAGGTAGCTAACTATCCATAAACCCCTGTGCCACTGCTCCATGTCCCTTTTCTCCTTTAAGCCCTTTCATAAAATCCATCTCTTTGACCAAGATTTGGATCACACCTCCTCATCTCTCCTTCCATGGTTCGCTATCTGCTTTCCTTACACCTCTGTGAAGTGCCTTGGGATGTCACCTAATTTTAGGAGAATTTTCTACATTAAAGGCACTTTATAAATGCAAGTTGTTGGTTTTTGCAAATCCAACAGTGGACACTTGGCTGGCTCTGCAGGAGGTCACTGAGCAGGAGGCATTTTGAGGGAGGGCTGCAGTGAAATATGAAGCACGTGCCCGAGATGCCTTCACTTGTCGAGTATTTATGTCTGGCACCAAGCAACCCATACAATCACATGTAATCTTATTTAATGATATGTCTGCCTGGCAATGGCAAAGTATTTCATATTGATAATATATAGACAAAAAACCACTTTAGAAGTTGTTGTAAATTCCTAGTTTAAAATAAGCCATAGGTTAATGAAAGACAGAAGCATTATTTTACACATTCAGATTAATTGCAGTTGTCATTCTTATCAAATTTGTACTAGATTCTCAATATCCAGCCGGTTTTGACATCAGCTATAATTCATTTAGCACAGAATCATGCACATTCCTACATCTTTGTGGTGCTACTATTAACTGTAATGAGTGGAAAATCAGGATATGAGCCCCTTCCTATTAAGCACCCCCAGCGGTGAAAGGCTGTGTGCCGGGAGCGTGCAATCAGAAAGGCTAAAGTTTTGTCAGGCTACATTCCCAGTGCAGAGTCTCACTTGGCAGGAGCCTATTTCGGAGAGTTAGGCGTGGAGGTCTGCATGCCCAATTTCCCTATCATTAAAATGAATGACCAGAAATTGAGCGTATCTTGAATCAAATGCAGTGACCTCTCTCATTCCCATCAATTGAGGCTTTGCACTGGGAGCAGCTGATGCTGTGCTCTCTGCTCCTGTCGAGTGACAGTCCATTCTAAGAGTGGAGTCTTGCAACATTCTCATCGCATCGTTTACTACTTTAACTCATTTTCCCAGGACATCAACACTCAGATACTCCTCATCTACCATGGTCCTTTTTCCTGCAGTCTTAAGGCTTTAAAACCAAGTCTAGGGTTATCTAACCATTACTTGTTGCTCTCTCACTCATCTTCTCTCCTATTCTTTTCACTGTTTGTGGTGTCCCGCACTATGGGCCTTGAAACTTCACCTTGGCTTCGCGGTACGAAAAAAATATTCTAGTATAAAAGAAAACCTTTTAAAGGCAGTTGTGTGTTATTTTCAAGATTCCTTTTTCCTTTCTGGCACTTGGGTTAAAATCCTGCCCAACACTGGTGGAATGAAATTCTCCTCTCTGGCTGGCTTTAAAGGGTTCAAAGTAAAACGAGTTTGATCAGTCTCAACCCACGTCAGATCAGGCACGAGTCTGCAACTGACCATAATTTGGTATCAATTGATCCTAAATTGGCAATCTTATTCAGACTGGAAATCGAGAATGTTTCCGTTTCCTAAACCAACCATTCAGACTAGTGCAGTCAGGGACCTTGTTTTGAGTTTAGGCACATTATTGGGTCACAGCAGAAATGATCAGGAAAAAATGACAAAAGAATAGCCTATTCATGATTTCCTCTGCATTTGGTCCATGATCTAGCTGATCTGGGGAGTGTTTGATGTTGACATCTGTAACATTAGTGAAGAATTCATGGGACGTTAGACTCCATGCCAACACCAAAATCTTTAGAAATGAAGGTTAAAAAGTTCACCAAGAAGCCTTTTCTACACGCTTCGCACGGTTGCAGCTATATCAAAGTAGTGTGAGGTTACCTGCTTAAAGCGATCTCACTTTGAGGTGATGCACCACCATATCATTGATTTAATTGAACTGATGCACAAACTGCAGCATAACTAGGCCATAAAAGTGGGACATCCCACCTTCTCCTCAGTATTTGCACTTTACTCAGGGAGGGGACAGTTGTATGTAACCGAGTTACTCCAACAGCACTGTACACCTTTAACAAAATTAATGTAACTTCATAGCTTTCCAACTTCACTTATAACTCCAGTAAGATGAAATAACTCATAACCGGCCAGTTAAGTAATAAAATAAAGATCAGATTTTAACAAGAACTTATTTAGAGGAGATATAGAATAGGGGAAGTTTCTACGTCCACACTGCTGAATGTGAGCCAACACAAAGTTCAAGTTTTTCCAAACATTCAGTTTAAGTTCAGTAAAATCTGTGGGCAATGCACAAAATGATCCAAATACATCCACAATCTCAATGAAAGACAGCTGGACATCTTTGTTAGCTCCATGGCCTGCACTCAGAAATGAATGAGATCAAAATTTGCATTGATCGCTGCCATTTTTCTTTGAAATGTTAATGTGTCCACAGACCAGGGGAAATAAATAAAATCCATTGGATTTAACTTTCCCTTGCCCTGCATCACTGCTGGGTTCAGGCAGCTCATCAGAAAATCAGGGCTGCATTGCATGCAAATTCAAACCTTGGGCAAAACACGTGCAGTTTTATGATTGAACACCCACTGCAGACAAGGACCCGCCAATGGTGTGGGGTCTCAAAGTTCCACATCACTTCTCTAATAGCTGACTCATCAGGAAATATATTTGAAAATAAGACATTTAGGCTTAGAAATTGACTATAGCCCCGTTTGGGGTGCCAGCCTCGCCAGGGCGCTAAAAGTAGCGCCCCGGAAGCATTCGCGGCCGCCCGCCGGAAATTCAGTTGGAGTGCCCCAAGGGAAGCGCTGCACTACTGGAGGCGTCCCGCATCCCTCTTGGGGCGCTGCGACTGAATATCGTTGCGCCCCAAGAAGTCTTAAAGGGGAGGAGCCTTGTTTAGCGCGATCTGGGGCCCAGCTGGGCCCCCGAGGATCGCGAGTGCCGGCAAAAGAGCCCGGCACCGAGGAGAAGTGCCGGGCTTTTGGAACGCAGCCGGCATTCTGCAGGGGTGGGGGGGGGTTCAGGAGGCCGGGGACGGGAGCGCAGAGGTGTGCTGGCAGGCAGCCAACAACAAAAATGGCCACCCCGCACCTCTCCTTTAATTTGCGCCTCTACCGCCGCAGGTAGGCCCCCCAAACCAGTCGCACATAGCGTCCGGCGGTAAATCAGGGGGCGCTTCCAAATATCGTGGCCGGGACGTCAGCGGGACACTTAGCACACCGATGACGTCATCGGTAGCAGCGCAGCGCTAACGGCTAGCGCCACCACTAACCTCCCGCTGAATTTAGCGGGAGGCGTGGCCAGTGGCTTGCAACCCACTTAGCGCCCTCTTAAGGCGCTAATGGGTGGCGCAGCCAACTGAATTTCTAGGCCTTAATGTCTCCAACATTAACACCTTTGACATGAAAGGCTTTGTTTGACATAAAGACACTACCATAGCTGCTTATAATTTTAATTTCAGTTCAGTCTAATTGACAGCTGGTCGCCACGCATTGGCAGAAGTGTCACCCCTCCCCCACATACAAAGATTGCACTGAGACGTCTATGAAAGCTTGTTTCATCCAAAGTCTTACAGATAGGTGGATGGTTTAAAAAATACCAATACATACTACTTTTCCATGGTCTGTATCTATTTGTATTGCTTTTTTAAGTATTTGGATCACCAACATCTGGCTGCGCCTTTCTGCTACTGTGTAATTATCTTACTTGTAACTAAACCTGACTATTAATTTTAGCCTGAAAACAAGTTTGTTATTTACTGCCCTTCAGAATATATAGGAGAACATGGTGGGCTTTGGTGCATCATATTGTAATCGAGGAGCACCATGGAGTTCCACGGCACACATAATGATGTGGGTTTTGGTTCATAAGGAGACTCAGTCAGTTTACGCAAGCTACAATATTTTGCTGCGAGTACTAGTCAGGGAATAATCGCTCATTTTAATTTGTGACAGCCAAAAGCTAAAGCCCTGGTCAATGTGAAAATAAGTGTTGCCAATTTAGGAGGACGTGCTTCTGCCCAAGATTTCAGCTCGTGAAATCCAATGTGGCTTCTGCAGAGCAGGGAAAAGTTGATATAAAAAACAAAAAAAGCTGGAAATACTCAGTAGGTCGGGTAGCATCTGTAGAGAAACAGAGTGAACGTTTCAGGTCAATGACCCTTCGTCAGGGAAAAGTTGATAGCGCCTATGTCAATGTGGCATGAAGAACATAGCGCTTCAGAAACATTGGCCTCGATATTAAACCCCCCCCGCTCCATGACGGGCGGGAGGAGTCCTAAAACAATGGGACATGTGTCCCCAAACTGTCACGTTTTTATGGCAGCGGGCAGTGAGGTGTGATAATGTCCCGTCTTGGAAAGGCGGAACACTCCATTAACCTATTTAACTCCGGCTCCTACAGTGCAATTGGGAGCGTGATTTCAATTTAACTGCTGCCGACCGGGTTTCCCAAGGCTCGGGAAACCCAGCAATGAAATGGAAGTGGGAGCTGCTGGCTCCAGAAGGTAAGTGTTTTGTTTAACACCCCTTGTGGGCCATTCCCCCGGCCCCTCAAGGAAGCCTTTGGCCTTACCACTGCCGATTGCGGCCTCTCTCACCCCCCCCCGCCGCAATCCATGGCCTCTCCCCCGCCCCAGAAGCCCCAATCTGCAGCCTGCTCCGCGATCACTGAATCCCCAACCCGCCCCATGATCACAGGCTACCTCACCCCTGATCTGTAAGTGTGGTCTAACCAATGTTGTATATAAATTTAACTTTACCTCCCTGCTTTTGGCCTCATCAGCTCTTTAACAATTAATATATTGGTATTCCAAAATCAAATACTGTAGAGTTTCATGGAAGTCTCCGCATATTATGTAATCTTGCAAAACCAGTTACGCCCGAGATGTTTAAAATCTTGCTGCTAATGGAGAATTCCATATACTACAGACCGTTACAAGTGGATCTTACTGATTCTTTACTAAAAGACTGCAAAAACAAAAAACATTCTTGATAGCAATCATTTATGTGGCGTCCACTATGCTGCTTCCAAAAAAAAACTTAAGCTTCTCAATAGTGATTGATTATTGTTGCAATGGCCTTTAGACAAAAACTCAAATGCAATTCAGTCATACTGTAGTTAGCATCAAGACCAATTGGCAGATACTGGGATCTGGCTATGGTATGACTTTCTCTCATGAAGGATAACCATTCTGTATGTCATGATATCGGAGTGGCAGTGGTCAGGAGGAAGCCAAAACTGGTCTACTCTGGCCACTCCAGTTAGAAACATAGAAACATAGAAGATAGGAGCAGGAGTAGGCCATTCGGCCTTTCGAGCCTGCTCCGCCATTCAATGAGATCATGGCTGATCATCCAAATTCAGTACCCTGTCCCTGCCTTCTCCCCATATCCCTTGATCCCTTTAGCCTTAAGAAATATATCCAACTCTTTCTTGAATATATTTAATGAACTGGTCTCCACCGCCCTCTGTGGCAGAGAATTCCACAGGTTCACCACTCTCTGGGTGAAGAAATTCCTCCTCATTTCAGTCCTAAATGGCTTACCCTTAGACTATTAGCCCTGGTTCTGGACTCCCCGGCTATCGGGAACATCCTTCCTGCATCTAGTCTGTCCAGGCCTGACAACATTTTATAGGTTTCGATGAGATCCCCTCTCAATCTTCTAAACTCCAGTGAGTATAAGCCCAATCGACACAATCTCTCCTCATACGTCATTCCTGCCATCCCAGGTATCAGCCTGGTGAATCTTTGCTGCACTCCCTCCATGGCAAGAACGTCCTTCCTCAGGTAAGGCGACCAAAACTGCACACAATACTCAAGATGTGGTCTCACCAAGGCCCTGTACAACTGTAACAAGACATCCTTGTTCCTGTACTCAAACCCTCTTGCTACGAAGGCCAAATTACCATTTGCCTTCTTAACCGCCTGCTGCACCTGCATGCTTACCTTCAGCGACTGGTGCACAAGAACACCCAGGTCGCTTTGCACTTCCCCTTCTCCCAATCTATTGCCATTCAGATAATAATCTGCCTTCCTGTTTTTGCCACCAAAGTGGATAACCTCACATTTATCCACATTCTGCTCCAATGCTGTGTTTCTGCCTTCTACTTTCCATCTATTCATCTTGGATAGATTCCTGATCTGTTCGATTGCCCCCAGTTCAAACAACAGGCATCCATCCTCATAAATGACCAATAAAAACATGACATGGTGAGCACAACATAGTCAATCAGTGCCTGGCCCCGATACATTCAAATACAAAAATACATAAAATTGTTTCTTTGGTCATGGTGCGCATGATGAAATTCCCTTTCTTTATGTTAGTGAAGGTGTTAACGCTACTTGCACCTTACCATGCAAATCCCTCCCGCATGTTTGATTGCTATCAAGAACTGCCCCAGTGCTTGAACTGTGCCACCTTCTTATTATACAGTGGCAAGCTTCGCTCGAAACCTCTACTTACAAAAAAATCACTCGGACTGCAGCTCCAATTAAGAACAGACATTTCTCATTCAATCTTTCAGTGGTCCTCAGGAACAAAAAAAAAAATGACTATGAAATATAATGAGCTCACCCTTCCTCCATGGCTGCCAGTGGACTCTGGGAGAGCTTCGCTAGGTTTTTGGCATAATCCTCTTCAATTTTAATCCTTTGAACAAAAAAAAATACAATATTGATCTGAATAGACGTCTTATAACAAAAACTAAAAGGATGATTTTCCACTTTTGTACTCCGAGAGCAGAGCATTGCACACAGCAATCACATATCAGAATATCGCACAAACTCAAAAACACATTTTATAAATACAGCTTTACCCTGCCCATCTGAGGTCACGAAGCATGGAGCACCCTTTATGTAGCTGCTTGATTTTCCTTCCATTAAAACAAAGACACAGAAAAGGAGGTTGGCCGATTAACTGGTGCAGTATCCTCTGCGTCCAGTATCACAATACCCACTCCAGCCCTGCCAGGGCAACACATGTGGGAAACTACCCTTCAACTGCCATGACTACGATTTTAAAACTACGTAGACTTGTTGATAAATTCACATTTCCATTTAAATGAAAATATTTAACTTCAGTAACAACAATCAGCTTTTTGAACCATTTTAGTGGTTATATACACAGAAAAGGAGGTTGGCCAATTGACTGGTGCAGTATCCTCCGCATCCAGTATCACAATACCCATTCCATGTGTGTGTGCATGTGCGAAACATATGTCACATTTCTACCTCCCAGAGAGTAGGTGTTCAATATTCATGTCACAGTTCAAGACTTTTCCAAGAAAGGATATGGAAAAAAAGTTAGATTTATTGAAGTTTCAAACTAAAGTGTGTTCATACAAGTTAAAAATACTCAAATGATCGGTGGTTAATATGCTGATGAACGTTGTTCTCCATGAAGACTTAAACTAACAAATTGCTTATTATTTAGTCTTGGTAATCAATAAACACCTCACGCCAATTGCGTTGGGAAGATTCTGGCCCAGGGCGTTCAGCAAGCTTTCCTTTTTGGCCTTGAACAGAGGGAGAACAAGCAGAGACAGAGACGCAGGCAGTCCATCCGAATTTGTGGCTCTGTATGGTTATACACTGTGAAATAAAGTAGCTTAAAGATTCGTATCTTACATCAGCTTACCGAGTGTTTGCTCAGTCTGCCCTCGGAGTCACTGAAGAAGCACACGTGAGAGGCACAGATATCCAGTTCAGATCACAGAGAGATACTATTGTTACACCCCTGGGTTACGCTATCATATAGTTAGATATTGGGCAGTATGAGCACAGCCCTAAACACAAGATGCTCAGTCTGCTTACGGGAGCAACTAGCATTGCTGCACCAGAGAGAATATACAAGGCAAGACCATATATATAAAAAATTATAATTGTTATGGAGGATTGTCCCAAATAGCGCGACTGGATTGAAATCACGTTATCTTATGTTCTTAGAGACCCAACATCCAAGACAGTTGTGGAGCCTCTCAGAATTTCTGCATCTTCTTTGACAGCAGCTTCCAAACCCACGACCTCTACCACCTAGAAGGACAAGGGCAGCAGGTGCATGGGAACAGCACCAGCTGCAAGTTCCCCTCCAAGTCACACATCATCCTGACTTGGAAATATATCGCCATTCCTTTATAGTTGCTGGGTCAAAATCCTGGAACTCCCTCCCGAACAGCACTGTGGGAGTACCTTCACCACACAGAATGCAGTGGTTCAAGAAGGCAGCTCACCACTACCTTCTCAAGGGCAATAAATGCTGGCCTTGCCAGCGACGCCCACACCCCGTGAACGAATAAAAGAATAGGACTTGCTGAGCAGAACAACAGGGATGAATTGCCTAGACATGCCTTAGTTTTGCATTTTGTAATGGTACCAAACTTGCTCAAGACCAAATATGTAGCTATTTATACTTGCGTTTTGCTGGTCATTTATTGCTGGCAATACAGGGGCATTTAATCTTACTGGGCTAGTAGGAAGTGCATAACGTGTACATGTGCAAAAAAAACCAGATCATCTTAACAGTCACAAAAAAGAAGCGACAAACAAGACAGTCATCCTGATCTATTTATAGTTCAGGAAGTGACTGTGGGGAGCCCAACAGTGGAAAGGTCAGTGAAACCAGAAACCAATGCAACTAAATGCTGATTTATCCAAAAATGCAGATGGCCCAAAGTAGCTGTGGAATTCTCCAACTGTTTTGGGAGGGTGACGTTGCCGACAATTTATCCGTTAAAGGCAGCACAGAAAGCATCCTTGACTATTGAACGCTTTACGGGGTCGATTTTAACTGTTCCCGCTGGGAGGGAAACAAATGGCAGCGGGTCAGCTGCCCATTTTACACCTTACCCCCATAATGGAGAGGAAAATTGGGCAGGATGCAAAACAGTGCCACCCGTTTCCCACCTGGAGGGAACAGTTAAAACTGACCCCTATATATATTATCTGAAACGCCCTATGCCAACAGTGCAAGTGATGTGATTACAGCTCACCTCCTGCTTGCCTTTAGCCCTCAGCAGATGTGCTGCTCTACACACCCCTGGGCCTCCATACACAGCCAGCCAGCCCCGAGAAGTGGAGTGCTGGATGCAGACATAAATAAAGAAATAGATGGCTAGATACTGGGATTGTGGGCCTCAGCAGAAAGTCACAGAGCAAGCCTAACTTATGCATTTGCACCTGGGTGCACGAGGGCTGATTTTCAGAATGGGCTCTCCTGTTGCAGAACCTTGCCCACAGGAGAGCACAGATCAGGAAACTACTGGCACACTCGCCACTGAAATTAATGAATGGACGATCTGCACTCCCAGCAGGTGAAGCCAGGAACATGCATTCAAAAAGGTCTGCTGGGATTCAGTGGGTCGCTCCCTCGCCTCAGAGTCAGAAGGTTGGTGGTTCAAACCCCACTCCAGAGGCTTGAGCTCAAAATCTGAGGGCGTGCTGAACTGTGGGAGTTGCCGTCTTTTGGATGAGATGTTAAACTGAGGCCGCATTGGTCCTCTCAGGTGGACGTAAAAGATCCCATGGCACTATTTTGAAGAACAGGGGAATTCTCCCAGTGTCCTGGCCAATATTTATCCCTCAACCAACCTCACTAAAAATAAAGAGATTACTGGTCATTCTCTCATTGCTGCTTGTGGGACCTTCTTGTGCTCAAATTAGCTGCCACGTTTCCTACATTACAACAGTGACTTTCTTTCAAAAGTACTTCATTGGCTATGAAAGTGCTTTGGGACGTCCTGCATTATGAAAGGCGCTATATAAATGCAAGTCTTTCTTTTGCGCATGGAGTACAGTAGGAAACGGAAGTCAGTAGCTCCACTTTTCTCGTCAGTTGCTCTACGCATGAGCACTTGATCCATCACTCAGCCATCACTCTCTCTCAGGAAAGCACTCTTCATTCAGTTCATACGACAGGCTGTCTGGATATTTCTCGAAGGTTAGTGCTGTAAATTCAAGAGCAGCAACAGAAGCAAAGGGAGGTAACTAAGTTGAACAAGATTCAAACTCATCTGTGTACGGTATCAGGTAACTTCTTGCCAATTCCCTCTGCGATAGGTCAAAAAGGAAGAATAATAATTTCCTCATCTTAACACAAGTGCAGCCAATCTCTTTGTTTTCACATAAATAACAAAGTGGGCCACATGCCCAAGGAGAGGCATTTTTCATTACGTATTCAAAAAATTCAATTAAAAAAATGAAATAATGGTCGAACATTTAGGCGACTTGTTCATGTAATTACCTTTCCCTAATAAATTCTGCCATTTCTTTCTGCATTTGTTTGCCTTTGAGCTGTTTCACAAGGATAATATCAAATCCAGCAATCGTGCTATTGCTCTGTGTCTCCTTTCTGTCTGTCTGTGGAGAGAGCAGGAAAAAGAACATTTGAAAAGAATTCTATTAAATACTTTTTGGTTTCCATCTATTTCAGTCAGGGAGATTTTTTGCTTTACACAAAGTGCAAGATGGAATGCTGACGTGCTTAAAAGTTGTAACCACTATTGGTACAGTTTTACTGGACGCTTCCCTTTAAGGTCCAGGTTTCACATCCCATTCTACTCTGCTTCTTCTGCCTCTCTGGTCACTAGGAGCTTTGTTCGAGCGTTCGGTCAGCCACAAAGTGGTGCGAGCAGGCAGACAGCAGTGAATGGCTCTGAAGAATACAATGCTACAACAAAAAAAGCATGCAGTAAGGGTAAATTTACAAATTCATGCAGCCGGCAAAATTGGAAATTTGGCCATGCATTGCTCACGATTCTCCGACTATTAAAATTAATAGCTGGAAGTACAGACTCGTGAGGCAATGTTAGCTGTGGCTCAGTGGGTAGCACTCTCGCCTGCGAGTCAGAAGGTCGTGGGTTCAAGTCCCACTCCAGAGACTTGAGCAAAAAAAATCTAGGCTATCACCAGTGCAGTACTGAGGGAGTGCTGCACTGTCAGAGGTGGAGTCTTTCAGATGAGGCATTAAACTGAGGCCCCGTCTGCCATCTCAGGTGGACCTAAAAGATCCCATGCACTATTTGAAGAAGAGTGGGGGAGTTCTCCCTGGTGTCCTGGCCAGTATTTATCCTTCAAGCAACATCACTAAAATACAGATTATCTGGTCATTATCACATTGCTGTTTGTGGGAGCTTGCGGCACACAAATTAGCTGCTGCGTTTCCTACATTACAACAGTGACTACACTTCAAAAGTACTTCATTGGCTGTAAAGTGCTTTGGGATGTCCTGAGGTCATGAAAGGCGCTATATAAATGCAAGTCTTTCTTTCAATGGGCACTTCTCACACACCTCATAGCATTCAGCTCAATAGCAGGAAAGATAGAGGGCTGGGATTAAGTCTGCACATTCTCTGAGTCAGGGACACTGGGGAGGGGCAACCTAAAGAGAAACAAGAGAAAATAACTTGAGGAGAAGAAATAAATGAACGAAAAGACAGCAAGAATGAGAGAAAAAACACCAAGAAAGAGAAATATAAATAAGTGAGAGAAAAAGGTTCAGGCTGAAACATTTGATTGTATTTAAATTTTATAAAACTACTTTCTCACTTTGCTTATAACTTGGAGCATCATTACACTGGCATAGACAGTTTGGGCCCTACTCTTCCATTAGGTTAGTTCCTTGTTTAATTTATTTATAATAAATTCAAATATCAAGGTCAGATAGCATTCAATTCGAAGGCCATATCTCGAATGGTCTAGAACCTCTTGGCCGTTTCACTTGAATCTATGTTTGAGCCAGAGTGACAAAATGCCGCAATTGTGAAGGTAACATGCAGACTCAACCAGCCATCTCTGGGCCACAGGTTGCTACACTGCAAACTGACGTCTAGTGTTCTCTGCTAGCCCTGATCCTACTTGCAGGAAAAATGGCAAAACTTTTCTTACCCAGAAGTAGTCGCAGTAGCTCCAGTCATCTGGTTTGAGCAACTGTTGTTCAGGCATTGTGTCCGGATGTGGGAATGTAACGCAGTTTATCTGTTCAAAAAAACCCAACATATTTTCTTTTAAATAATGACGCGGATTGATCAGAAAAATATGAATGGGAGAAGTTTTCTTTGCAGTTCTTACACAGTTTGTGTTATAAACATAACGAGGTGAAGACTTAATAGCATGCTGAACCTTTCAGGAGCAGTGACATTGGTACAGGAGCAGTGACATTTTATATGTTAATTTACGTTACGTTACATTTGGGGGGAGATAGTATTGCTCTGTCAGTCACATGATGCCATTAATTTTCAGCTCCTACATAACTATGTTAAATTCTTTAATCCTGCAATATTCCTTCTGATTTTTGCTTCTCCTGAAAGCAGTGATGGAGGATGGTTCTACAAAGCCACTGTGAACTTCATCCAAGTGGCCAATCATCATATCCCAGACAACGCAATGAGTGTTCACAGTCTATTCAACCACGAAGAGCAGGGCGGAGGCTGGGTATTCTGTGGCAAGTGGCTCACCTTTCGACTCCGGAAAGCCTCTCCACCACCTACAAGGCTCAATCAGGAGCATGATGGAATACTCTCCACTTGCCTGAATGGGTGCAGCTGAAACAACATTCAGGAAGCTCAACACCATCCAGGCAAAGTACTCTGCTTGATTGGTTTGCCTGCCACCGAACTAAATACTTCCCCCACCCCATCCATCACCAGCCCATGTGGCTGCTGTATGTATTATCTACAGGATGCATTGCAACACCTCACCAAGGTTCCTTTGACAGGAAGTCCCAGCCCCACGACCTCTATCACCAAGACGGACAAGAGCAGCAATGTCATGGGAACAGCATCACTTCCAGGACCTCCCAAGTTACGCACAATCCTAACTTGGACATGAATTGCCTTTTCTTCATCATTGTTGGGTCAAAATCCTGGAATTTCCACTCTAACCTCATCATGGGAGCACCAGTACCACATGGGATGCAACAGCTCAAGAGAAGGCCCGCCATCATCTCAGGACAACTAACTTTGGGCAATAAATGCAGCCTTGCCAGCATCACCCACATCCCAAGAACAAATAAAAAGAAAATGAAGATGATCATCACTGAACCGGACTGTCCTCACCTAGCATCCACACACACACTTAGAGAAGCAGCTACTTGACAACAATCACAAGCGAGATCTCTGGCTTTGTGCCTCCCCCTTCCCAACTTTAAGCCAATCCTGCTGGGATTAACTAATTGAGCGGAAATGGATTATTTACCCAGGTCCTGATGGCTCAGTAACTGCACAATATGCTGCAGTTCCATGTGGAGCAATCGAGGATTTATTTATTACCTCTCCCTTACTGCTTCAGCTACATTGGGTTAATTAATGGTTAATTAAGTTGAAAATGAAGTAAATTTAAAGGACAATATTGGCGTTGGTGTAAATATGATGAGTGGCAAGTATTTATCACTGGAGAAATACTCCCATTTACAAAATTACCTCAGGTAGTCCTTGCCATACATTCCAGTAAAAGAGTAAATCAATCACACCCAAACAGTTCAGACAGTCAATTACTTTTGAGATGTAAATGTTACCATCAATACCCCATGCAAGGGGTATGGAGTATAAAAGCAGGGAAGTTTTGAAGCAACTTTACAGGGCGCTGGTGAGACTGCACCTGGAGTACTGCATACATAGAAACATAGAAGGTAAGAGCAGAAGTAGGCCATTTGGCCCCTCGAGCCTGCTCCGCCATTCAATGCGATCATGGCTGATCATCCAATTTCAGTACCCGCTCCCTGCTTTCTCCCCACACCCCTGGATTCCTTTAGCCTTAAGAAATATATCCAACTCCTTCTTGAATATATTTAATGAATTGGCTTCTACTGCCTTCTGTGGTAGAGAATTGCACAGGTTCACCACTCTCTGGGTGAAGAAATTCCTCCTCATTTCTGTCCTAAATGGCCTACCCCTTATCCTTAGACTGTGACCCTGGTTCTGGACTCCCCGACCATCGGGAACATTCTTCCTGCATCTAGTCTGTCCAGTCCTGTCAGAATTTTATAAGTTTCAATGAGATCCCCTCTCATTCTTCTAAACTCCAGTGAGTACAAGCCCAATCGTCCCAATCTCTCCTCATACGTCATTCCTGCCATCCCAGGTATCAGCCTGGTGAATCTTCGCTGAACTCCTTCCATGGCAAGAACATCCTTCCTCAGATAAGGCGACCAAAACTGCACACAATACTCAAGGTGTGGTCTCACCAAGGCCCTGTAAAGCTGCAGCAAGACATCCTTGTTCCTGTACTCAAACCCCATCGCTACGAAGGCCAACATACCATTTGCTTTCTTAACCGCCTGCTGCACCTGCATGCTTACCTTCAGCGACTGGTGTACAAGGACACCCAGTTCTCGTTGCACTTCTCCTTCTCCCAATCTGTTGCCATTCAGATAATAATCTGCCTTCCTGTTTTTGCCACCAAAGTGGATAACCTCACAGTTATCCACGTTATATTGCATCTGCCATGCTTTTGCCCAATCACCCAACCTGTCCAAATCATCCTGGAGTTTCTCGGCATCCTCCTCACAGCACACACGCCCACCCAGCTTTGTGTCGTCTGCAAATTTGGAGATATTACATCTAGTTCCCTTGTCTAGATCATTAATATATATTATGAATAGCTGGGGTCCAAGGACCGATCCCTGCGGTACCACACAAGTCACTGCTTGCCACTCGGAAAAAGACCCGTTTATTCCAACTCTTTGCTTTCTGTCTGCCAACCAGTTCTCTATACAGTTTTGGTCTCCATATTTAAGGAAGGATATACTTGCATTGGAGGCAGTGCAGAGAAGGTTCACTAGGTTGATTCCTGGGATGAAGGGGTTGACGTATGACGAAAGGTTGAGCCTATACTCACTGGAGCTTAGAAGAATGAGAGGTGATCTTATTGAAACATATAAGATTCTGAGGGGGATTGACGGTGGATACTAAGAGGATGTTTCCCCTCGTGGGGGTATCTAGAACTAGGGGGCATAGTTTCAGAATAAGGGGTCGCCCATTTAAGACAGAGATGAGGAGGAATTTCTTCTCTCAGAGGGTTGTGAATCTTTGGAATTCTCTTCCCCAGAGAGCTGTGGAGGCGGAGTCATTGAATATATTCAAGGCGGAGATTGACAGACATTTGAACTACAAGGGAGTCAAGGGGTATGGGGAGAGAGCGGGAAAGTGGTGTTGAGGCCAAGATTGGATCAGCCATGATCTTATTGAATGGCGGAGCAGGCTTGAGGGACCGATTGGCTGATTCCTGCTCCTGTTTCATGAACATCCGCATGATGAATGGCCATTGATTGTAATTTTTGCTGGTATTAGTTGAAGGGAGAAAGCTGGCTAGATTCGGAGTGAACGCCCTGCTCTTTAAAAGGATGTCATGGGATTTTTAATGGCCACCTGAAGAGGAGGAGACAGGGCCTCAGCTTAACATCTCGGGGTAAAAATTCATCGCTGCCTGTTTCGGGGGAGAAGGTGGTGGCGATGGGGCTGCAACACACACCCAAACCAGGAGGCCCAAGGCCAGCCCGAAGTTGGGCCTTGGGCCTCATTAATATTAATTGGGCGAGCTGCTGGCACCTGTCAAGCCTCCACAGGCAGCTCGTCGAAAGAAAATGAATATTGGGTTGCTTGGCTTGCCGGGGACGGCGGTGGGGGGGGGGGGGGGGGGGGGGGGAGAGAAGTTGAGTGGCAATAGGTGGGGGGGGGGGGGGTAGGTGGTGCGCAATCCTGCTCCTCCTGGCTCCATCGCAACAATTTTGAAAATATCAATTAATTTTGTAGTGACCATTGAAATATTTGGAAAGGAGCAGGCCGGGCTGCTCTGTGATAATCAATTTCTGCAAGGAGGCTTAAAACTGGCATTTGACCCCTCATTTACATATGTAAGGGGCCTAACATCTGTTTTAGGTGGCCGTCAGAGACGCCTGGAATATGGCCTGATCCAATATCGGGCGGATTTCCTTCAGACGTCCTTTGGCGCAGGACCCTGGTCCCTGAAATTGGCCCTTGTTGCGCTCATTTTATATTCATAAAAACAGGCAGAACGAGGACCGATTTCTGCCCCATTATTTGACATTGGCACCTCTAACAATGCAGTACTTCCTCAATACAGTATTGTTTTGTCAGTTGAGATCTTAAAGCAAGGTACAGGACCCAAACCCACAGCCTTCCAACCCAGAGGCAAGAGTGCTGCCGCTCGAGGCAAGCTAATATGTGGAAGCCAAACAATGAAGCAGACCCATAGGTCCTTTTTATTTTCCAGTCCAGTCTCCGCCAAGTATTTGCTATCTGTTAAAACATGGCCTGCAATCGGTTTAACTTATTCTCACTCAGAGAACCCTTCAGCTAATATCACTCCAATGGAGTTTCTCCTGCAAGAGGGATTATTTAGAACTCTAATTACTTAGGAGGCTAGATGGTGTAATAAAGTAGCATCCATTAAGCCACTAGGACCTCATTTTGAACCCAATCCAGAAGACTGAAATGAATGACTTATGCATCACTACATGACTAATTCTAGGAGTCCTCTCATGAAATGAGATTGGATAGTCTCGATTCAGTTCCCGATGACATAAACCCGCATCACAAAATTGCCCTTAATTCAGGGAAGTTACAAGGATAACTGGGATGAGAAGTAAAAAAATGTGGCATTAGTGTTGAAGGTGCCCTTTAGCTTGTGGTGAAGGCAGATTATCGGAGCAGATTAGGGAAAGCTTACTCTGCATCTAGCCTATGATATACCGGGTCAGGACTGCTTTTGTACTCGGATTAGGTGCATAAAGTGGAAAAAATTCTACACCTCATCTCTGACATTCCTCACCTTGCTATGCAAGAAAAAGAGAGAAAATTAATTTTCCACAGAAAAAAAATCGGGAGAGGGAGGATCAGAGTATCTGGGTGTCCCAAGGGATTAGCATCATTCTCTGCTCTAGAGGGCTGCGAATGCTCAGTCGTTGAGTATATTAAAGACCGAGATCGATAGATTTTTGAACACTAAGGGAATCAAGGGATATGGGGATAGGGCGGGAAAGTGGAGTTGATGTAGAAGTTCAGCCATGATCTTAATGAATGACGGAGCAGGCTCGAGGGGCCGTATGGCATACTCCTGCTCCTAATTCTTATGTTATGTTCTTATTCATAGTGCTGCCTCTGACACTAACTAAACTACAAGATTCTCAAAAGTATAAATAAATAGTTATTATATTACTGACCCCAGGGCTAATGACATCCTCAGACAGTAATTCAGTCTCGGGCTCTGCTGTTCACAAACTGCTCAAGCTTCATCAAACTGCTTTTTTTTTTTTTTTAATTTGTTTATGGGCTGTGGGTGTCGCTGGCAAGGCCAGCATTTATTGCCCTCGAGAAGGTGGTGGTGAGCCACCTTCTTGAACCGCTGCAGTCCGTGCGGTGAAGGTACTCCCACAATGCTGACTGCATCATGCTCACTACTCATTGACTGTTAGGTAAGTAGGCATTCTTTTGATTTGGATGGCTAAATGTGCATGATTTTGTATTTTTATCTGTTGTACTTTTATACATTCAATGTGCATCCATTATTAGTCATTATTTTGTCTGCCCTCCTTCCTAGTCTATTTATAAAGAGAAGTAAAGCTAGTCTTTTATTGTTAGACGTGTGGTGTTCTATCTGGTGCCAATAGGTGGCAGGTGCATTTACCATAAACTGGCTGTTTTCCCACTTGTCCCCAAATGAAATGCCATTCAGTTCAGGCAGTGATATTGGGGGTCAAATTGGTCTCGGGTGATAGTGAATCGGCCATTTTGCTCTACTGCACAAGACCAATTCGCCTCCCTATTTCACTTGCACGAACAGAACTGAGGACTAATTAATGGCTAGTGGATGAACTTTAAATATTCGATAAACATCAGTGTGGAAATATGTACTTATGAAAATTTTAAAAAGGAGAAAATTCTCAATGCAAATTTACCTAATTTCCTGAGGTACAGAAATATTAAAATTAACTCTGAAGTTAAAATATTTTGATCCAACAAAATGCTAGTTAGGCCACAGCTGGAATACTGTGTGCAGTTCTGGTCACCACACTATAGGAAGGATGTGATTGCATTAGAGAGGGTGCAGAGGAGATTCACCAGGATGTTACCTGGGCTGGAGCGTTTCAGCTATGGAGAGAGACTGGACAGGCTGGGGTTGTTTTCCTTAGAGCAGAGAAGGGTCCTGATTGAGGTGTACAAAATTATGAGGGGCACAGATAGGGTAGATAGAAAGGAACTTTTCCCCTTAGTAGAGGGGTCAATAACCAGGGGGCATAGTTTCAAGGTAAGTGGCAGGAGGTTTAGAGGGGATTTGGGGAAAAACTTTTTCACCCAGAGGGTGGTTGGAATCTGGAACTCACTGCCTGAAAGGGTGGTAGAGGCAGGAACCCTCACAACATTCAAGAAGCATTTAGATGAGCACTTGAAACGCCATAGCATACAATGCTACGGACCAAGTGCTGGAAAATGGGATTAAAATAGACAGAGCTTGATGGCCGGTGTGGACATGATGGGCCGAAGGGCCTCTTTCTGTACTGTATAACTCTATGACTATGACTAAGTATTCTGACCATGTCCTGAGCAGTTATGTGATGTAAAAACAACTTTACTCATGAGACTCGGTGTGTAATGATCATTTCAGAATAGTCTTATAAACTGACCATGTCGGTTAACCCAGCATGTATGGCTCTGGTGCTGTGCTCCTGGATGTTTGGCAGGGTGTGACTACTGCCTGCCAATTCCCACCCCAAACCCCAGGAGTGGGGTCATTGAGTGTTAGAGGTGGGCACCCATGCCTTTGATGGCACAACTCTGCCACCCATAGGTATTCGGCATTGACCAGCCTAATCAGCAGTCCTTAAAGGGGCCACTGGAGGCTGCTCCAAAAAGCTAACAGGTAAGTTCTTAAAAATCCGATGGAAGCGGGCACATGAAAACCTACTCCGCTTGGTTGGTACAGGCCTATGTCACACCAGAAAGTGCATTTATCCACTGAATGGTTAGGCAGGGGAACTATACACTTGTACCATATATAACATATTTGAAGGTAATTTCTGTGGTACTGATAGTGGGGAGCCGAGCTCTCAGGAAGCCCAAGGCAGAGAATCGGGGGTGTAAAGTTGTAACCCCATCTCTATCCCATACTCCAGTTGAACATGACTCCCCACTGGGAGCATGCCATCTATCCTATTAGAGCCTTCTTAGTAATGGTTCAAAAACAATGAAAGACCACATACATTTTTATGATGCAGACATCAAAGCACTTCACCTATTACATTTATCCTTTTAGACCATTTATTTGTGCAGATTTTCTTCTTGCAATTAAGCACCTTCAATGGCAGATTCCCACCGTGCTGTTAATAAGAACACTGTTTCTTCACAACTCCCAACTGGTAGCATCCCTGCAGGCACCATCGCAGTTCTGCATTACACTACCAAAAATAATTCAGCACCCTTGCATAGAATGTGCGGGGAGAGTTGGACTGCAATTTTCAAGAGAAGAACACAATCTTGTTTTACTGCAGCTGCCTTGATCAACTGCTACCAATGTAGCCACATTAAGACTGAGCATAGAAGAGCCCCCAAAAATCTACAGGAGTGGCACCCCAGCATAAGTACTGGGACATGCCCATGTGGAACCTCCAGCACTGACTTCTCCAGAGTATTCAGGGTCAAGGGGAGGTTCCATCATTGAAATAGAAATGTGGGCACCGCACCACTAGCACTGCAACTCAGATATCAGGGGAAGCTGTTAATTCTAGGGGACGGTGCCTCCCCTCCTGAAAACATCGTGAAATATTGCAAATATTAAGGGGGGGGGGGGGAAAGAGAGGGCGGGGGGGGTGGGCAAAAGACTGTATATCCAGGCCATGTCCCAGATGAGTCTCATTTCTGCCAGAGGACAGGCTGGTTGGCCTCCTCTCACTCAGAGTAATTATCTATCTGTTTCAACAGACCAGCAACGAGGAAATTCCCAGCCTGTGAGTCCCCTCCGCAGATGAGCCCCCTTCTGATATGGGGATCGTGTTTAGGGTCAAGCTTCTGTTTGCCCCAAACTAGGTTTTGTAGGAACTGACGATGAAAGTTAGGACCAGACATATGCAGGTACCTGCCTCATTTCCGGCCCTTTTGATTGCATGTTCTCTGGGCTTACAGCAAAAACGTGCTGGAAAAGGGGTAGATTTTCAGCTCCAAGTTATCCGACTTGTTCCATGACTTGCAGAGCCAGTTGGCGACAATATAGGTTAGCTCCTCAAAGTGGTGTTTCCTCATGAACTGAACCATCTCGGCGAATTAATGTTAATCAGTTTGTTGAAGTTTTTGCTGTCGCTCCATCAGTGATGGATGTCAGAGAGAGCCGAGGCCATAAGAGGATGTCAGCATAGCTTTAGAAACTGTAGATCATATATCACCATCTTTTGTGAAGGTGACTGTAGATGGCTAGGGTAAATCTAGTGGATTTTCAGAAAGTATTTGATATAGTTCTGCGTTTGAAGCTTTTAAAGAATACAGAAGCACATGGACAGCAAATCACCTAAGCAATAGAAAATAAACGGTCATGGCGAATCTGTACCCCAACTCCATTTCCTGCCTTTTCCCCATATCCCTTGCAACCAGTACCGAACAAAAATTTATCTTAGTCGTGAAATCTCCGGGCATCTGATTACAAATCAAATGTTCTTACTTTAACTCTATAAACTCACTGATGCAGCCATATTTGCAATACCATTTACTGTTTTGGTCACCTTAAAAAGATATGGATGCGTTGGACAAGAGTGGCAAGGATTCCAGGATTTAAAACACTAAAATACAAGGACAGATTGAAGACACTTAATTTGTTTTCACTGGAGAAAAGAATGTTGCTAAGTGACATATTTTGAATCTTTAAAATGATGCAAGGATTGGAGGATATAGATGTCATTCGTTTTTTTTTGTCTGTTATAGTGGACATATATTCAGGATAGTCAATCCCGTACAAGGCATGCAACTCAGAGCTTTTTTTTCTTTACATAGCGCTCGATGTGTGGAATGGACTTCCATCAGAATTAGTCCGTGCTAATGAGACTCTGACAGTGTAGCAGTGCATTGCAGGGAACGGGCTCGATGGGCTGAATGGCCTTTCCCTTTCCCTGTTCCATTAGGTCTCTATGATGTAATATAGGGCTAGGGCCTGATCATTCAGCTGGGATAACAGTATGTTCCTGTATGCAAAAAAGATCATTTGGCCTGTAAAGTACACATTTCCAAAGACCATCTACAATCTGCTCTACCAAAAACATTTCATCTCCAGCAGAAAAGGTTTGCAAGGTTTTTTGTCCACATAAAAAGTAAATCAAAGCCCAGAATATTTATCTAACCTTTCATTTTATATTATTCATCTGTAATTGGTTGTATTTGATGTGTCTCATTTCTAAGGTCTGCACCATCATGTTCCACGCTGCACTTGATATATTCTTATACTCCTCGGTTCTGTTCCTAACCCGTTATTTATCTAGCTCTTTCTGATGACATTAGTCAACACAGCACTAATTACCCTGGCACAGTCTGCTGGGAGTGGCGGGGGAAAGCCCGATTTGAAGTCTTGTTTTCATTACTGACATAAGCAACAAATGTACAGAGATTCTTTGCCAGAAAATATCAATAAGGAAGTTACATCGAAATAATTACTGTTGTGTCACTTCGCGTAGCATTTTGGAGAAGCTAAAGAAATGCTGATATTGATATAATTCAACGTGTGTACATGAGTTTAAAAAGGGATCATCCTGAACTAGCCAATACATTCGACTCTTAATGCAAAATTGCTTACTTTGAATTATCTGTTCATTTGAATTGAAATTATTCAAAAAAGTCTCCTGTAATATAAATTGTTTTTAATTTATATTATTGGACAATTCACTATTTAATTTTTATTTTTTTTAACACAGCTAATTAACAGTAGTAGGCTGTATTCAAATATATCAATATATTGCACATTTGTTAATGTCATGTTAATGGCTGGATCGCACTCCACTTCTCTAATAACAAGACTATGGCTGGGGGTTTCCATCTCCGTGTCAGTCGGCCTCTGAATTTCTGCTCATGGAGGTGAATGGGCAGTAAGTTGTGGGCTAACACGCACAGAAGTGGAAAACCAAGCCTTTGTATCTGTGCAGGACGAGTGAGAAAAACATAATTTCTTGACGGGGAAAATCTTTCTAAAATGTTCTCACTTTAATTCTTTTTACTTCCCCAAATTACTTCGCTCTTCCCCTGAATGCACTGTCTTATGTTGGTGTATGTAGGCGTCCATGGTGTCAGCTGTACTTCATATGGGCAACCAGATAGCGAGTGTCAACAGACTGTGAGGAAGTATCACAGCCAAGTCCAAATCAGCCCTCACCTAGGCTCTTACACACATGCATTTTCCAGGAGGGACCACTGGAAGTGGAAAAGCAGGATGATTTCCTCCCTTCTCTGGGCCCGAGGCTCCAAAGCCAATTGCAGTGCCCCCAACATCACTCCAGCTATGGTCAGCTAAATCAGTACAGACTGAGGCTCAAAGCCAACATCATCCTGGTCTATGTGACTGACCTCCACACTGTGCAGAGTCCTCTACCATCAGACCTATCAGGAGGAGCGGGCGTTAATTCAGTAAAAGTTAACAGTACTCAGGCAATATGATGGGCTAGCGAGTTGGTACTTGGAACAAGTAGGACACGGATTCAGACTGGTGATTCTCCATATGCCGAGCTTTCGATCGACTGGAGCAGTATGCAAGTAGAAAGGTAAAACTCAAAAGGACCAGCCAGCATAGAGTAACGAGCTCAGGAGCAGCAGCAGAGGTCTGGTAACAAGCTGCTTGTTTGCCCCCTCGGTCAGGGAATGCGTGTGCCATGAGAGACACAGGAAGCTGGAAATGGGTTTTTGGAGATGAACAGCCAATCGCCCAAGGCTTTGCTCATGATATGCGCGATAATAAGGACAGGAAAATCATACAATGTTATGCACAATGTATTTTCTCTACTGCTAAGATGGAGCGGTGTTTCTTTAAGGCCACAAAGTCTAATTGCTGCTAAGTAAACACAGCTTCAGGTCAATCAAAGTTTAATTGTCATTTGGTGAGGGAACTGTGCTACCTTCAGTTCTGATGAAGGGCTACCCACTCGAAACATCATAATCTGTCTTTTCCTTTTCCAGATGTTCACTGACCTGCTGTGCATTTCCAGTTATTTCAGATTGCTAGTACTTGCAATTATTTATTTTTATTTAGGGCAGATTGGAACATGCTTGGAAGTTTCATTGTACCACAAGCACCCAGCATTAAATATTTGTTTTCAAGATCACTTTGTATCTAAGTATAGAGGACAAAATGCACACTAAATCCAATGGTATAACAATGACAGTTATTACATTAAAAGTTGCTTTACAAGTGCAAATCAACAATACCCATTGTATCCAGCATGTATTTTGTCTGTCTCACATACACATTATCTAGAATATTAATTAAAAATGTTATCTATGTGTGCACTTAATGTCAATTTTCTTCATTATAAATTCCTATGTCCACATTTATAATGGAAACCATTTGGCCCGGATTTGGCATTAATAACAGTGAGGTTAACACTGCTCACCATTATTATGGAGTAAATCGGACAGCAACTGCTGGTGTCCGCACACGCACAGTTAAATGCGGAAATCCAGAAGTTGTTGTCCGAGTTGCCCGTTACCTGCACAGGCTGCACTATTACGGTATCTCACCGATAGAGTCGGCATTGAAATCCATGCAAGGGTGTGAGGTTGCAGTTTTTACCCACTAGATACCCACTAAACACGCCAGAAAAAGTTAGGCCTGGTGCATTCAAGTGTAAGTGAATTTTTAATGGTGTGATAAGTCTTAATTACTGCCAAACAACCTCCCCGCCACCGAAAATTTACTTTTACAAGTGTGGAGTCTCATTCCCTCAGAATTTAATTATTGTTGGAGATTTTAAAAAATAATAATTTTCTTTTTGTCTCTTATCTCTCTCAATCTCATCTTTCTGTCCCTCTCTCTCTTTCATTTTCTGTACATGATTTTACAATTAATTATTCTAATTTATACTTCCTGGTTTAGATTGGTTGAAGAGACACGCTGTTGCTTTCCCTGCTCACACATGTCACAGATCCCCTGTAGAGAGTGCTGTGCTGGAAATGATATCTCAGAACCTCAAGTTGCCGCTCAAATGCCAGCCAAAAGTCTGTGGGCAGCAGTAAGCTTAGGCAATGGCAAGTGCCGTTCCTTCACTGCTGACCGCAAAATCCGGGGCCTTATGGAAACTTGTCGCACTGTAATTTCACTCTTCCTCCATTGGAGGCACTGCAGTTTTACCTGGACTACAAAGAAACTCCTATGCTCTAACCAACTCCACTTTTATGCTTCCCAAATTGGAGTATATTTTCCTATTTAATTGTAAAAAATAATAAAATCTAAGCTGCATTCTATGGTCTAATTATCCTTTCAACCCCATTTCACCAGAAGATTACACTTGACTCCCTGTGTGCAGCACCACTGGAGATCAATCACTATATATAAAATCTAAATAGCGGCAGTAATAATGAGACAGACAGAATTATAGTTATTGCCTGGAGTCATTTTTGCAGAACATTAAAGGTCAGTGAGCTTAAATATCAACTTATTTCATGCCTCTAATCACATCATTGTATTCAGCACCCAATAATAGGAATGTCACTTGGTGCCTAAGAAAAAGTAAAGATTTAATGTGACATTTGTGTCATTTCTATGGATTTGTTTAGTTCAATCAACATTCGTTTGGGGATATATTAAATAAACGAATCAAACTCAAAGAGGATAAATCCCCAGGTCTGGATGAATTGCATCCAGGCATCTTAAAATAATCTAAGAGCTAGTAGATGCATTACTACACATATTTAATAATTTGTTAGAAAAAGGTTTAGTGTCAGAGGACTGGCGGATAGCTAACATACCGATATTTAAGGGGGATAGAACATGTCCAGTCAGCTTAACATCGGTGGCAGGAAAAATAATGGAATCCCTGCTGGAGAAAATAGAACATCTAGAAACCAAAAACATAGTACAGGAAACTTTGCGCTATCCGGCACCCACGGGACCGAGCTGCTGCCGTTGCCTAAAAAGTGCCGTACTCTCCAGAGTTAATGTTGAGAGATACAGAGATTCTTATCTCCGTATTTGACAACAAACACTGTTGCTTAGCAACAGCTTCTAAACACTCGGGTGTGGCCCTAAAGCTCTGTAGCTGAAGCTGTTGCTATAGCTACAGACCTTGCACAGCTTGACTGTTCAAACAAAGCAAAAAAAAAAACAACAAAAAGAATAAAAAACGGCTGCTGATTTTTGCCGGTGGCTCCAGATTGCCGGATAGCTCACTTCCGGATAGCACAAAGTTTCCTGTAATGAATAGTCAGTATGGATTTCAAGAGGGAAAGTCTTGCTTGACCAACCTCATTGAATTTTTTGAAGAGGTAACAGAGAGAGTAGACAATGGTAATGCAGTAGATGTAATTTATCTGGATTTTCAAAAGACTTTCGATACAGTACCCGATAATACTGATGAACAAGGTCAGAGAATGCGGAGTCGGGACAAGTAGCAGAATGAATAGCTAGCTGGCTTCAAGACAGAATGCAGAGAGTAGGGGCAAAGGGTAGCTAATCACAGTGGCAGAAGGTGGGTAGTGGTGTTCCACAAGGATCAGTGCTGGGACCACTGCTGTTCACAATTTACATTTGCATCAAAAACACAATTTCTAAATTTGCGGATGACGCCAAATTTGGGGGGGGAGGGGAGGGGGAGAGATAGTCAATACTGAGGAGGACTGCAACAAATTACAGGAGGACATTAAGAAACTTGCAGAATGGGCATATAATTGGCAAATGAAGTTCAACACAGATAAATGAGAGGTATTATTACATTTTGATAGGAAGAATAGGGAAGTCACTTATCACTTGGAGGGTGCGAGTCTAGGTGGGGTAGAGGAACAAAGGGATCTCGGAGTTAAAATAAACAAATCACTAAAAGTGTCGGCACAGGTTAACAAGGCCATAAAAAAGCAAACCAAGCACTAGGGTTTATTTCTAGAGGGATAAAATTGAAAAGTAGGGAAGTTATGCTAAACTTGTATCGAACTTTGGTTAGACCACACTTGGAGTACTGTTTACAGTTCTGGTCGCCATATTATAAAAAGGATATGGAGGCACTGGAGAGGGTGCAGAGAAGATTTACAAGGGTGATACCAGAAATGCGAGGCTGTACATATCAGGAAAGGATGAACAGGCTGGGTCTCTTTTCTCTTGAAAGAAGGCTGAGGGGTGACCTAATAGAGGTCTTTAAAATTATGAAAGGTTTTGATAGAGTGGATACAGAGTGTTTCCACTTGTGGGGAAGAGCATAACTAGAGGCCATCAATATAAGATAGTCACCAAGAAATCAAATAGGGAATTCAGAAGAAACTTCTTTACCCAAAGAGTGGTGAGAATGTGGAACTCGCTACCACAGGGAGTGGTTGAAGCAAATAGTGTAGATGCGTTTAAGGGGAGGCTAGACAAGCATATGAGGGAGAAGGGATTAGAGGGTTATGCTGATAGAGTTAGATACGAGGACAGACTGGAGCAGCCTCGAGTGGAGCATAAACGCCGGCATGGACTGGCTGGGCCGAACGGCCTGTTTCTGTGCTGTAATCCTATGTAAAAGTCTGGATGATTTGGTTAATAATACATAAAGTGCTGAAATAAAGAGATACTGGCTGACTTGCTGTGCATTTCTAACATGTACTTTTTTTTCCACAAATAGTACATTAGATGGCATAATAAATTGACAGCCATGTTATAAATTGAACCCTACAGGCGGCAGACAGCAACAAAAGACCTGAAGAATTCCTGCTGGGTCCCAAGGGTTAGGCTTTAAGTACGCTCAACAACATTGGTTTAGTGAGTGCTGAACTTCCACATACAAGACAGAGTTGTACAGGAATGTTTTAAGCTTCCCCAACCTGTCAGATGGACGGTACAACTTTGTTGGTTTGTGGGCTTTCAGAAATGACAACAGTCGGATATTGTATCACACAATTAAAGGGGCACAAACTTCAAAAAAATTGTGCTTTGCAACTGTTTAGTTGGTTGTGAAGGGACAGTCGGGAAGTTCATGTCATTTGCATTATAATATATTTCAACTTCCATCAAAGAAAAAGTTTGACAAACACTTTTTCATGAAGGGAGTGTCCCTTTAAAAGTTACGCTGTGGGATGAAAATGCCTTATTTACAAACAAACGGAGGACTGGACTCTGGCATTTATACTTACAAAGGCAGTTGTGAATCTACTGGCCTAACTGTTAGGAATAAGCACTGGGTTCAGTGTGAGCTATTTGTTTAACAGGCATTTTATTGCTGGCTTTATTACCATAATTAATTGGAGAGATGTTGGGCTGGATTTCCCTCCAGAAGTCGGGACTACAACTTTCGGGTTTTATTCCCGCCTCCATCGAGATGCGGCCAATCCACGAGATTTTCCTTTGATTGACCTTGTTGAGCCCGCCCAGCGGGCTCAGCAGGCCAATTAAGGGCCACCTGGCAACAGGTGGCGGCACAGACTGAAATTTCATCTGTCAAGACGTGCTGACAGATGAAATATCAGTGTTTCACAGCTGTTTGAAGCTGTCAAACACTGACAGTCTTACTTCTAACCCGAGTCCTTCTACGCAGACTCAGTTAGAACTCTCGCTGGCACAGAAAGCTGAAGGCTGTCACTTTTGACAGATCGCAGCCATTCTGCTTTCTGTGCCGGCTGAATGATGGACTCCCTCAGCCTAGAGGAAGGAAGACTTAAAAGGTAAGTACAGGTAATTTAAACTTCTTTACACATTTTAGACACATGAAACACACTTACCTTTGCACTCATGCACCCATCACTCACCTGAACACCAAAATCTCGACCCCTCTAAGTCCTTCAACCCGACGGCCCACCTGCTCTAACCTGGCATGGTTTGGAGCCGTCGGGAATCCCACACGACACCCTTCAAAATAGGGATTAGGCTAAAAACTGCCTGTTAACTACCTGTTAACAGGCAGTTAATTGGCACTAATCCCTTCCCGCCTTGGGTCGGCGGGTCCCAGTGCAGGGCGGGTACCCGCTTCCTTTGAAACTTACGTGGAGGCGGGTTTTGGGTGGGATGGTGTCGGGACCCCCGAATTCGGGATTTTTGCCCCCCCGCACGCCTAAAAGCCCGCCTCACGGCACACTGAAAATCGACCCCGTTGTCTTTTTGTTGTCAGATTCATGCCCAGCCATTTTGTGTAAGTTGCCTCCTTCCTTTAGGCTGCTCCTCCCACAGCCCACCATTCCTCGATCAAGCGGATGTACAAGGGACCAGCTCTCAGGTCCCATCCAGTACTGAAAGAGGGGAATGAACTGACACATCTTCCAGTTTCCCTGTGTTTGGGAAAGGGTGGGGGAAAGAGAATGACCTCACTTTAGCTTGTCATCTTTTGCCAAGACCAATACTGTAATGATACACTATCAGTAGTCATAGATGTTCCCTTACAGCTGTAAGTATTAGTGTGTTTCAAATCAGTTGAGAGTGTGCCATTTAGAGATGTTCCCTTAACAATTAGTATCTCGCCAAGTTGCAATTAGGCAACTGGTTTGATTCAGACTGCGCAGCCAAGGAGTCTGGTTGACAGATATAAAGTTGTTTTAAACCTTAATAAAAAAGTATTGCTCTTTCATTCTATCTTGGATTACAGTGAACTGTACAACAAGTTCAAATATGAACTTTGTTCAGGAGGTGGGATAGGGCTAGTACACAGTGTGGGGTCATAGATTGCATTCTGATGCTCGCTTTGCTGCTATTAAAAACTTACTGAAAATAATGAATGGTTTCACATCATAAGGCACAGAAGGTAGTAAAAGCAAATTGGCTTCTATTTCTTCTTTTTTAAATGTGAATTTTGGTGTCTGGTTCACATTTCAGAAATCTTTGGGCGATCTGTTCTAAAATTAGACTGAACGTTTTGAAACAAGATGGATGGTAACCTTGTGCTCAAGTACTTGGCAGCTTCCCTAGCAGGTCTAACCAGGAGCTCACCGCATGAGAGTTGACTTCCTGCAGTGCAATCCTCATAGGAGGTGACTTTTCGCCAGTCCTTCCCACTTCCAACAAATATTCTCTGGGCTCAGCACCAATATTGTGGAGCAAGGTTTTCCATTCTCTCACCCACCTCGGTGCAATGAAGCAGACTATTCAGATAATAGTGTCAGAATCAGTGTGCAAAGGCAGCAATGAAAGTAGAAAGGAAGCCAGCTTCTTCTGTATGTGATGCAAGTATTGAGCATAGGAAAGTACACATTCCACATGGATAGCATGCTGTGCATGCAATGTGGTAGGTCAGTGTGGTTTCACATGGAGTTTTTTTTTGCCAGAGTTAAATACGGTCCCGTCCCACACCACTAAACTATCGCAGGCTTCATCTGCTGTTCATTAAACAAGGATCAGGCAATTGTTCTTTGTGGAAACTGCTGCTTTTAGGCTGGAATTGACATCACTGGATGTAACAGTGCCATTTTCTGTGCACGAGAAGTTATTAAATACCTTCCAGAATACATCACTGGACTTGCATGACACTAGTTGTGTACAATCAGCGATGTAGCCAAGCTGCTATCTGTGTGCGTGCGAGCCTGTCTGTGGACCATTATCTTTGGGGAAAAATTCGATTGCTTTGCGCCTCCTGTTAGCGTCCTGTGGCGAGGACGCCATCGCCGTGCACAGCGCCCCCGGCCGCAAACTTGGCTCGTGCCCCCTGACCTACCGGCAGACGCTATGTCCGACAGGGTCGGGGGGGGTGTTTTCACGACGATAATTAAAGGGCAGGTGCCGGGCGGCCATTTTTTTTGGGGGGGGGTGCCGCCTGTCAGCACCTGCCCCCTCTCACCTCCTGCTGCGGGGTGCCGGCCGCGATCCATCAGCCCAGCACTCCTCTCGAGTGCCAGGCTCTTTTGCCGGCACCCCACTCCCTGGTGGCCCAACAGAGTCCCGGTGCGCGCTGCGCTAGGCCCTTCCCCTTTAATCAGGGGAGGGAGGTCTGCAGCACCGCGGCGCTACATGCTTGGGGCGCTACCATTCAATTTTGGGCACGGGGGCGGTAACTTTTTTGGGGTGCTAAAAGTAGCGCCCCGGCAAAGTTACTGCTCCAAAGGGGACGCGAGCCAATTTCCCCCCCACCCCCTTGAGTGGATAATGCAATCAACCCACAGTGCTATAATGGGAATACCTGTCATTCTTACTTTCTCCAGATGTGGCACTGTAACCCCTCAGCCTGTTTTCTCACCATCTCCTGACCATCATTGCTGCCGCCTGCCTTGTTCTTCACCCACACCTGGGCTTCTCATACATCCCGTTGCTGCTATTTGCTTCATTCTTCAGTCACTCTGCACCCTCTGCTTCCCCGACTAACCACGAGCAATGGCACAGGAGATTCCCAAATTTATGCATAAAAATATTCTATCATGTGCCTGTGTCCATCTTTCAACCTACATCACAATTCAAAGTGTCACACTTTGTTACAGGTGCAAAGTAACATTAACATTTTTTGTTAAAGGATCTTGACTTTTTCTGGACCTTAGAATGGACCCAGTGATTAACAAGCAGCTGCAAACTACATTGCATCAATTACCCTCTAAATTAGCCCAACAGATTTGCTTAAGAGGAATTAACCTTGAATTGATGTCAGGGTGTAGAGCAATTAGACATTGTGGCCTTAATGAAACACGCATTGTTACAAACAACAGCAGCTTAGCAGCAGTATAATACATTTTACATTACATGGTATAGTGCTCCTGCCATCATCAGACAGATTATTCTCCAACTACATTAGCACTGCAATGGGAGATCTTCCAGTATATCTTAAAGATATATATCCCACTCCAAGGATTTGAGCACATAATCTTGACACTCCATTGCAGTACTAAGGGAGTGCTGCACTGTCGGAGGTGCCGTCTTTCTGATGAGACATTAAACCGAGACCCCGTCTGCTCTCTTCAGATGGATGCAAACGATCTCATGGCACTATTTCGAAGAAGAGCAGGGGAGTTCTCCCCAATATCCTGACCAATTATTTACCCCTCAACCAACACCTAAAAACAGATAAACTGGTCATTTATTCCACTGCTGTTTGTGGGAGCTTGCAGTGTGCAAAATGACTGCTGCATTTCCTATATTACAACAGTGACACACTTCATAGGTATTTTATTGGGTGCCTAGTCTTTTCGGATGTCTTGGGGTTTTAAAAGGCGTTATATCAATGCAAATACTCTCTTTTTAACTACATTAGCAATACCATGGAAAAACCGCCAGTATGGATCGATAGAGAGGGAGAGAGACAGACAGACACTCACCTCTGAATATCTTCAGTAACTAAGCACAAAATAATTTCCACTAAACCAGCTCCACTGACCATTAATGTTAATGTTTCACACTGAGTGTAATCGTGACACAGAATACATTGTTGGTTACTGTCTGGCCTCAGTCACACCCAGAACAAATGCTCCAAACTAAGTAAAACCCACCCAATAAAATTTACAGTGTAGCTTTCACAACAAATATACAATACCCTAGGTTGATTAAAGTTGCAATAACCAAAGGGTTTCAATGACTGTTCCATAACCATTCATTCATTGGCAGCTATGCTGCATGCTTTGGATCAGTGAGAAATGGTTTCAGTTTCATACAATGCAGTGTTCAGCATCGCTGAGCCAAAGCCGGCATCATTTGGGATTAAGCATTGGGTGTGAGATTATCTCAGGGATGTAACATTGTCACACTTGGGCTTCATACAGCTGTGCGATAACTGCATCCGCAGCAAAGCGAGCTTTAAACTTCCAGTTAGTAAAGGACAGATGCTAGAGTTAGGTCTTTATTTAAGCACATAAGCAGAGTGTTCGACGTTGAGGCCACTTGTAACACCCTTCCTGCTCAGATCAGCTAACTCAGCAAACTGGGGAACAGGATGAGGCCATTCATCTCAAGCCTGCTCCGCCATTCAATTTAGACCATGGCTGATCTGTATCTCAACTCCATTTACCCGCCATTGATCCATATCCCTTGATACCCTTACCCAATAAAAATCTGTCGATCTCAGTCTTGGAAATTTAAGTTGACCTAGCATCTGCAGGTTTTTTGGGGACAGAATTCCAGATTTCTGTGCCAAACCCCCTCCAAGGTCAATATATCTTTCCTAAGTGCGGTGCCCAAAACTGAATGCAGTACTCTAGATGGGGTCTGACCAAGGCTTTGTACAACTGGACCATAACTTCCTCCCCTTTGTATTCTAGCCTCCTTGAGATAAAGGCCAACATTCCATTAGCCTTTTTGATTACCTTTTGTATCCATGCACTAGCTAGAAGTGATGTGTGTACTTGGACACCCAAATCCCTTTGCTCCTCCACAGTACCTCATCTTTTGTCATTCAGAAAATATTCTGATTTGGCTATCTTCGATCCAAAGTGGATGACCTCATACTTTAACAACAACAAATTGCATTTATGTAGCACCTTTAACATAGTAAAATGTCCCAAGGTGCTTCATAGGAGTGTAATCAGACAAAAATGGGCACCGAGCCAAAGGAGGACAGACGATCAAACACTTTTTCAAAGAAGTAGATTTTAAGGAGTGTCATACAGGAGGATGGAGGTAGAGAGGTGAAGAGGCTTGGGAAGGGAATTCCAGAGCTTAGGGCCTAGATGGATGAAGGCACAGCCACCAATGGTGGGGCAAAGGATGTGGGGTTGCAAAAGAGACCAGAGTTGGAGGAACACATATACCTCGAGGGTTGTAGGGCTGGCGCAGGTTACAGATAATGGGGGGGTGAGACCATGGAGGGATATGAACATGAGGATGAGAATTTTAAACTGCCCCACTTTGAACTCCATCTGCCAGTTTTGTCCTCTCTGTCCCTTTGTAACTTCCTTCTTCCATCCACACAACTCCTAACTTAGTGTTACTTACTGACACAAAGCCAGTATTAGAACTTTTTATGTTATAACTGGTAGGTCCACTTTGTTTTTTTGAGGATTTCAGCTGAACCCTTCAGCAAGGATTGTGCCTTCCAATTACACCCAGTTATGCTCTATATCATAAGAATGCATCGTTTTGAAAACGAGGTCATGTAAACTCTGAAAAGAATGATGGATTACAGTCTGGAACTGTGAACACAAATCTATTTTATTTACACCACTCTTGTCATTACTTGCCTCGCTCGTTTATCCCAAGCTGCAAATATATCTTCCTATATGCTCTTCCCGCCGGTCTTAAGATCATCATCGCACCACCTGCTTCATCCTTTCCCGGGACGTTATTGTGTGGAACTCCTTACCTCCCACTCAATCTTTTCCTTCTACAATCTACAGCCTCTTAAAAACCCAAACTGGGTGTCATCTAATCACTACTTCTCGATTTATTTTATCTTCTCTCATGTCCTTTTCACCTTGGCATGGTTCTGCTTTATGCACCTTGGCCGCCTTCTAGGTTTCACGATAAATACAAATTACATGATCTCTCACACCAATAACATTCTTTGCGTGTTTTGTCATCCCTGAGCTTCAGCATCATCACAGTAAGCCGAATGTAGACAGCAAGAGAAAGCATCCCAGTGCAGTTTGGGCTGCATTTGAAAGGGTATTGGAGTTATTTTGCTTCTAAGATATTTTTAGGATTTAAGTTAAATCCAGCACTAGCTTCCACTGACGAGCAATGAACTCAATCAAATTGAATCAGTTCAGCTTATGAATTCACTAACAGCTAAACTAGTCCAGCTTGAATCAGGTGTGGATGCACCCGTTGATTTTGCTTGCATCTGTACTCAGGTGTGTACAAGGCTGGCATGACTGCATTTATTGCCCATCCCTAGTTGCCCTGAGATGGTGGTGGCACATTGTGCTGTAGGGGATGTGGATTCTGTACCCCACAACTGGGTTGTACAAAAGGTGGAGGGACAATTAAATGGAATTGGGCAGGATTGCAGGCAAAGTGATTGCATTGGTGTGAAGTTGGCTCTCTTGTTACTAGTGTGTGAATGGAAGCATGTAATGGAAAGCTAGTGTTCAAAATGAATATTAGAGGCCATATCTAGGAGTAAAGATCAAATGATGACTCCCTCCGTGGGTACAAAAGAAGCACATTTAATGGCGTCTGCGACAACAAGCTGGAGATAAATGTATGGCAAAAATATTTGCTCTGTTCATGGCATCACAAAGGAAATTGTAATGGTATCTCGGGGTCAAAGGTGAACTACTAAAATGATTGCTTCATAAAATTCTTCCTGGTCACTAAATTGTTATCACAGCAACTTGGGAATCAATCTCGAGCACTACTCACTAACTGTGCCAAGTGCTGTTTTTGCTGAACCATTTCTCCCTCTCTTTCCACCGCCCCCCCCCCCCCAACCCCGGCCCCATCCCCCCACTTTCAATGACCAGATCTCCAGATCTGCCCTTTGGGTCACTGCAATACTTGCATGACATCTCCACCTATGATGTACTGAACACTAGCTCAGTATCATGGTTCAGATGCTGGCTTGTGAAAGGCAGGAAAAGACTCAAAATGACAGGCCTGTTACCTAGTCACAAAATGTGAGCGTGTTACCTTATATAAAAAAAAACATTTTTGCAGTGCAGTCCTCAAGCATATAAAACTGGGTTTTGAATCATAGAATTTTACAGCACAGCCCCTCACACATGTGCTGGCTCTCTGATTAAATACCACATGCTCGCATGTGGTATTTATAACATTTTTTATTTTTAATGGGATTAAACAGGAACAAAATGACTTATTTTCTGGGGGGAAGTTGCATTACGAGCCACCATTTTTGAAAGGTTTTTAATCAGCATTGCGCCTAATTCGCCCTTTTCCCATGTGCACCTACACAAAGCCATAATGGTTCACCCCTCCTGTGAGCATCTTATAAAGTCATTTTATAGGCATTAAGCTGTGAGAGTTTAGCGGTTCAGCTCTGCACTATAACATTGTTAGCCTCTCTTGAAAAGTAGAAATAAACATTAAAATATTTGTAATTAGTGCAGATTTCTCTTGCCAATGGTCTGAGGTCCAGGAATACGATGGGGTGGTCCATATCCTGGCTGTGTGCCTGGTTGTCTGTGTGTGCTTCAGAACTGCACTAATTCATATGGGAAAAAGATAAAACTGGGATAAATGTCAGATATATCCAATATATCTTGGCAATCATTCAGGACAGCTGCCGGATATACTTGAAATATAGAGGGTAAAACATGTGGTATAAATATTAACTACATCTGCAATCACAGTTATTCTACTGAAGCAAATAAATATTCATATTGAACTTAGCTGGATATTAACTCTTGACCTGCGTGGATATCTATTTCCAGTTTCCAGGTGGAGTTCCCAAGTTGCCATTATCCTTGTCCTTCCAAGGTCCATACACCAGTCCTTTGCACCTGTACCATCTTGCTTTGGGCTACCTATTACAGACTTGCCAGGTTGCACTCATTAAGAATGACACTTAATCACTTCAGTTTAAAAAGTAACATTAGCTCCTCCGACTTACTCAAGTATGAATGTACAAAATTTACAAGATATATATTAAAAAAAACAAAATTGGGATTGTTCTTGGAGCAGAAAAGATTCAGGGGAGACTTGATCGGTGTTCATAATTGTGAAGGGTTTTGATTGAGTAAATAAGGAGAAACTGTTTCCAGTGGTAAGAGAGTCGGTAACCAGAGGACACAGATTTAAGGTAATTGGCAAAGAACCAGAGGCAACAGGAGGGAAAGAAAATTGCACAGCAAGTTATGATGATCTGGAATGCACCTCCTGAAAGGGTGGAGAAAGCAGATTCAATAATAACTTTCCAAAGGGAATTGGATATATAATTGAAGGGGAAAAGTTTGCAGGGCTGTGGGGAAACAGCAGGGGATGGGACTAATTGGTTAGCTCTTATAAAAGAGCCGCCACGGCAAGATGGGCCGAATGGCCTTTTTCTGTGCTGTATCATTTTGCCTCCGCAAAATCCTGCAAATCCATTGGCAGGATAGGCGCACCGTCAGTGTTCTTGCTTAGGCCAACATCCCCAGCATCGAAGCTTTGACCACGCTCGATCAGCTCCGATGGACAGGTCACATTGTCCGCATGCCCGATACGAGACTCCCAAAACAAGCGCTCTACACGGAGCTCCGGCACGGCAAGAGAGCCCCAGGTGGGCAGAGGAAACGCTTCAAGGACACCCTCAAAGCCTCCTTGAAAAAGTGTAACATCCCCACCGACACCTGGGAATCCCTGGCCCAAGACCGCACAAAGTGGAGGAGAAGCATCCGGGAAGGCGCCGAACACCTCGAGTCTCTTCGCCGGGAACAAGCGGAAGCCAAGCGCACATCAACCCAAGCACCCCACCCACCCGCCCCTTCAACCACCGTCTGCCCCGCCTGTGACAGAGAATGTAGGTCTCGCATTGGACTCATCAGTCACCTGAGAACTCATTTTTAATGTGGAAGCAAGTCATCCTCGGTTCCGAAAGATGATCATTTTATGATTCTATGAGAGTTGAAAAGTGAAACTGACTCCCAGAGAAGGTTATTGATTCAGAGTCAATTGACACCTTTGAAAATGAATTGGATTGGTGCTTGTTGGGAAGGAGGATTGAGGGTGATTATTTTCCAAAGAGGTAGGGAAGAATTTTGGTGTTCTTTAAAATAGCCAATTGACAATTGTGGGAGGGAAGTTAAAGATAGAATAATCCACATGGTCTCTGGCTGGAGGGGGCTTGATGGCTAAATGACATTTTCTCGCTCCAAATTTTGTGTTCAATGCTTTGCTCCATGTGGTATTAAACCACACAGACCAACAAAGGTCTGAAGTTTAATCGCTGGTCTGTAATGAGTTAGCTGATCTCAGGGTAGTGCGTTACAATTGGCCTCAGCACGCCTGGATGAAAGATGCAACACAAAAAATCAGCCAGGGTTTCCATTCCTGATCTCTATCCAGTGCCCCTCTTGGCAAGTGTCCATGTGAGGACATTGGGGAAGGACAGAATTGATCTCAGCAGTGACTGCAAGATAATTACAGATGAAGAAGCCTATTCAGCCCATCTTAACTGAACCATCCACAATGGACATAAAGTCCCGATAGCAAAATACTGCAGATGTCGGAAATCCGAAATAACAACAGAAAATGCTGGAAAAACTCAGCAAGTCAGGCAACATCCGTGGAGAGAAATTTGAGTTGACGTTTCGGGTTTGACCTTTCTTCAAAACTGGAGAGAAAAGGAACTAGATCGAAGGCAGGGCTGCGATCGGACAAAAGAATAAAAGAACCAAAAGAAGTAAAAGAGATTAGAAGCTAGACGAGATGGTAATAGGCTGTGATTAGGTGTAAAGTGTACTGGCAGGGCAAAAGATAGCTGCCAGGTGTGAGAGAGAAACAAAAGGAAAGGGGGGGGGGGGGGGGGGAAAGGAAAGGAGTGGAAAAATATAAGTGAAAATGAAATAGGGGCCAAGGTTATGATCTGAAATTGTTGAACTCGATATTGAGACCGGAAGGCTGCAGACTGCCTAATCGGAAGATAAAGTCCCCCCACTGCAGCACCCAATTGCTTTTTAATTCTGAGAGTCCATTCCATGTAGAAGAACATCCTGACATCAGTTCCATATTTTCCTTTTAGAAATCAGAGCCTGTCCTCTTCTTGTAACTTAATTCAAAGTAACTATCCATTCCTTTTACAATCTTATACACCTCTATAATATTATCTCTCAAATTATTTCCTTCAGGACTGTAAATACCCACGTTTTTCCAGTCTTTCCTCATAGTTCAGACCTCTAAGACTGGTGATCAGCCTTGTGGCTCTTCTTTGAATGCCCGAGTCTCTCGAGTCTCCCTGATCAGAACTGGGCAACGTGCTCAAGGTGATATCCTCTACAGTTGAATAAACTGCTGGACACTCACGAACAGACTATCACAAGAAGCAAGATCATTCGCAAATTTTGTTTTAGAATACTCCTGTGCAGTGCCTGGGGACATTTTACTATGTTAAAGGCGCTATATAAATACAAGTTGTTGATTTTTTTTTTGAATGAGAAAATGGTCTTTGAACTGTCCATTACTTAAAAAAAAATAAAACAATGGCAAAACAATAGTACCGAATAATGGCAAAAAGGCACAGGGAAACACGCAGAGCGAGACTACAAAGAACCCCTCGCCCCCAGTAAGTCATTTACAGAGGGTAGATCAAGACTGAAAACATTAAATAATGACCTTAATAATAAAGGGACACAATGCAGATTTTTTTTAAACTCAAAAGATTCAAGGCAAAAGGGAAAATAGGTAGAACTGAAATGTCGGGAAAAAATGCAAGAATCAAACAGAGAGAGATTAAGTTCAATTGGTGAACCTGTATATAGATTGGAAGGAAATAAAACAGGACCGGCCCTCAAACGTTATATAGTGTGAATCTTGTGTTGGAAGTAGCAAACCATCAAACACTGCCTTACAAAGTTTACAACTCACCGCTCATCAAAATAAACATTCCAACTTGCATGTAATTTTCAACCGTGACTCCACTTTCAACCTCTTTATATACATCACATACCATTACTATTGATGGTAGTGAGCAGTAAACCATTACATGGCCTTTGAGAAAGGAGCTGCCATGTTGTAAACATTCTGCAATGAATAGCAGTGCAATACAAATTGAGTCTGATGGTGAGTAACAGGCCCCCAGGGCTTTTGTAATCTGATTCCCAAAGCAGCAATTTGTAGGGCAACAAAGTTCAGTTTCCTGTACAGGAATATTAACCCCGTGAGTGCTGAAAAAAGTTTGCGTTCTCAAAATACACACTAATTTCCTTTCATAAACCAGCAGCAAAGTCTCCCACGATAATGGGTATAGAGTGGAAATAAGATAATGTGATGGTATCTAAGGTGCGGCCCGTGGGCGGAATCCAGCCTGCGAGCTCCTTCAATGCAGCCTGCAGAACTTTTCTTCCACTTGCTCAGAGTGGGCCTCACTCCCTCGGCCTTGAGGATTAGGAAAGCTGCTTCCTGATTTCTGCATTTAGACCAATTGAAGGAATAGCATTTTTGCACCAATCAGGAAGCAGTTTTTAAGCCTGGGAAGTTTAAACAGGCCGAAAGAGGGGCACCTTGTGAACTGGTGGTAGCATTCCTGCCTCAAGAGTCAGAAGGTGCAGGGGTTCGAAGCCTGCTCCAGACAGCACCTGCGAGTGGAGACCCGAGCTCTGGCTCTGAATTCTGGGTTGACTTCCAGCGGGATACTTGCATCCAATGTTCGCTCTAATTTTCTTTTTGGTGCGTGGTCCCTTTAAATTTGCTGCACGGTATCTTCTCCAGCTGGAACGGGACCTCCCGATTGGTGCGCAGTCGCACACCTTAGGGGGAACATTGCTCACATCCTGTGGGTGTGAATGACGCGGCCTGTCAGACTGTTAATCAATCTGTGAGCCCTTCCAATACTTTATACTTTTCGCCAAGGAAAGAGTGTGAAGATACAAAATAATCCACCTTGTGAACTGCAGGACAGCACAAAGAGCAGGAGGTAGCAAACAGTGATGGGCCAGGCTTGAAGAAATGATGCAGAGGAGACCAGGACAAGAGGAGCAAATAAATAACTCAATTGCAGAGTCTGTGTGTAGAGAGGAAGAATTATATATTTATTGTATATCTGGGCTTGGATTGTTTTTTGCATGCAAGGGGCTAGATTTTGAGCATGCAGGGTTTGGATTTTGTACGCGTGGGCTTATTTTTTAGCAAAAGGAGGCACGGGATTTGTACGTTATCAGCGTCGACACAACTTGTAGAAAGCAAGAGAAGCTTATCCTCAAGAAAGCTCCCCAGTGCAGTTTGGGCTACATTTTAGAAGCTATGAGTTATTTTACTTCTAAGATTTTTATAGGATTTAAGTTAAATCCAGCACTGGCTTCCACTGATAAGCAATGAACTCAATTGAAAACTTAAAATATGAAGTCAATTTTAAGTAAATGTTTTTTTGTAAAAACTGAAGTGCAGTCATTCAATCTTCAAGCACATCAAGCTGGGATTTGAATCAGGAGGAAGCCATTCTCCCATCATGCCTGTGCTGACACTCTATACCATTCTGATATGTGATATCTATAATATTTTTATTTTAACTGGGATTATCCAGGAATAAAACAACTTATTTTCTGCCTACTTTGTTTGAATGGTTGGGTCAGCACTACTCAATTCACCATTTCCCAATGTGCGCCCACACAAAGCAGTAATGTCTTCTCCCTTCCAACCTTTCCCGTTTGGCTTGGTATCTGTTTTCCCTTCTCCCTCTGTAAACACCTTAGGATGCTTTTCTACATTTAAGGCACTATATAAATGAGAAGTTATGGTGGTGGCAACATTGGTCATAATGAAAAAAAAATCCTCTTGAGAACAGATCCACAAAATAATTGAGGATGTTGGCTGGAATAAGAAGTACTGGCTCATGCTGAAACCTGGTGAAAATGTGTTCATGGACGAACAATTTACTAAATTCACATGTCTGCATTAATGCACAAGACTGTGGTACTTTTAAAATAAACCTTTTTTCCAGCCCATAGTAAATTGACAAAGTTAGACTACCATCTTGTAGTCTTTTCCCAGCCCATAGTAAATTGACAAAGTTAGACTACCATCTTGTAGTTTGCGAGTCGACATCAGTTTACATCGTTCTGGCATTCTGGGGATAAAGTATAAATGGAAAATGTGTAAGAGTTGTGGGTTTTTTTTAAAATAAAAGGAGTCTAGTTCTCTGCTTGGCACTGTGGAGTCCAAGGCGGGGTGGGGGGCAGTCAAGAAGGACTCCATGGAATTTTGCTATGCAATAGTTCATCAAAGACACAATTCCAAAGTTATTTAAAGGAATGGATAACAGTTTAGTACTTATTATCTTGAAATAGGTTATGCGTTGGAGTAAGTAAAATATTTCTCACTGTGTGGGTTTCTGTTTCTGTGTAATTATCTCACTTGTAAATAAATGTGACTATTAGTTTAGCCTGGTCTAACAATACAGTATTAACATTTCAAAGTGGATGGTAGAGTATGGTGGTCTCCAATGCTTAATATGGTGACAAAACAGTAACCATTAGTCCTGTGACATAGTACCTCATTCACATCAGTCTAAGTTTCAATTCATAGGTTTGCATATGGATACTGCACTTTGCTGTGAACATGAGCTAAAAGCATCAGCAGAGAGCCTGAAATGTAGCACCTCTACGCAGTCCAGCTCCTCCTTCCACCTCCGACCCCGCTCCACAACTCAGCTCCCCATCACACCACTGACTCTCTCTCCCCTCTATGCAGTTCAGCTCCAGTGACCAACTGTTCCTCCTACACAGCCCAACTACTCTTCCACCCTCTTCACAGTCAGATTCAAAAGCCCTTCACTTATTCAGTGTGACTAGACTCTAATCACTGTCGCTCCCAATATCTACCCTCACCACATGAACTGCAGCGGTTCAAGAAGGCGGCTCACCACCATCTTCTCAAGGGCAATGAGGGATGGGCAATAAATGCTGGCCTTGCCAGCAATGCCCACATCCCATGAACAAATTTTAAAAAACTCACATGCAGCAAAATCTTTGGTCACCTGGTAATTAATAGCAGCTTGTACAGTCCCAGTTCTTTATGGTATGTGAAGGAATATTTGAATTGCAAACAGGACATTTTTAATGACAGCAATCGTTGTTGAGGGAGGCTTGTGACATGTATTTTACACACAAATATTTGTTTATCAGGTAGGTACCTGATTTTTTAAAAAGGAAGTTGGAGACTCTGAACAAGGTGGAATCTGACACTATAATAAGCACATACAATGAGCCTGTGTCAGGGTTGCTGAGGCTGCAAGAGCACCCAAGAACTCTGCAGTAGGAATATCCAAAACAGACCTCTGGCTGCAGTAAATACGGGCTTTGTTCTGTCTCAATACACAAGCTGATATGTGGCACATCTTTTGTATTTTGCACCATTGCCAGCTTAGAATGTCACATTAATTGTATGCTTTGATAATGGGAGATTTTCTATTAACAATGCCAAGAAAATTCTCACCCTGTAAAGCAGGAGCAGAGAAACAAAGAATTGCAGAATATTTATTAATTCACAGGGTTGTCGAAATAAACACATTGCTACTTTTACTCCACCATCAAAGCGCCTGTAGCCAGGGCTCTACCTTGGCCTCACTGTAAGGAGATTTCGACAGGCCAACAAGCCCTCATTAGTTTTTCCTCTCACTCATTCACTCACTCTGTGACCAGCATCTCGGTACAGATATTTCCAATACAGGCCAACTGAGACTCGGAGACCTGCCATCATCAGGAAAATTGTAGAGGTGACATGTGGTTGACGGGAGTGTCATATATTGCAAATCCATTGGAACATACTGAAAAATCTGTTTTTTGACTAGCTGGTAGAGAACTTTTTAGGATGCAACAGCACACAAGATGCCAGTTTTTAAATTTGAACTCAATATATTTTCCACTTCTTTCTCCTGTGATTTAGAAATATTATCAGTTATTAAAGTTTTCAATGAATTTTCATTAGCAACAATAATAAAAATTAGAACCCCTGCCATGATTCCTAACCCCCTCTCTGGCATCCCACCTACCCGTTAATCAGATGTTGAACTTTCAAAAAGTGGCAACCCTAGAGGCCACAGTACTGTGAGCATTGACTTCTGCTGGAAATGGTGCATGTTTGGTCAGTGGGTGATGCTTAACCACTATCCCCACCAATACAGTTGAATAGTTTGGTGACACTCACTGTTATGACCCCCCCGCCCATGTGAAACAAGATTGCTTGGGTGGGATAGCAATGGGTGGCTGGCTCTTCCTCAGGACAGCAAGGGGGGAAAAAAAAGTCAGAAGCATATAAAAACAATCAATTTTTAAAAGAAAGCTACACTGATGGAATTGGTGCCTCGATGAACCACCCTGCTTTTATGGGGGCCCTCAGACAATAGAAAACTTCCAGTTTCACCCAAGGGAGGGGAAATTTACTTTAAAAAGGAAAAACCAAGAGAATTTCTGCAATTAACAGCTAGTGAAATTCCAGGAACATGTGGTATTGAAGCACTTGGGGAGAAATTGGTCCAGCGCTGGAACTCGGCACCAAGTGGGCGGCGCACCTGGAACGCACGCCCCAAGATATCGGCTCACCGAAAATTGTGACCTCGGGCCTCATCTACATAAAGCCAGCGAGCTTGGGGCGCCAACCGGGCCTTTGCAAAATTGGCCAAGCTCGATGCAGAGTTGGTTGCAGGTAATTCCAGGGGCGGGGGTTGGGTGGCTGAGCGTGGGCCAGCAGCGGTCCGCAGTACACTTGTGGAGCGAAGTACTCCTCTTCCTTCTGGCTCCACATTAACACAAGTAAAAAAAAAAAAAAATGACTTCCCTTTTCTCAGCAGCCTCCAGCGGTCCCTTTAAGAGCCAATGGTTAGGCCAATATAGACCCAGGAAAACTCGAGCATGCTCCACCCAGTTTATGCCCAATTTGGCAGTGGGGTCCTAGGACAGCTGTTAAGCCCAGGATTAGCATGTTCAAGAGGCCTAATGCCTATTCGAGGCAGGCTCCCTGGACACTTGAAAGTCGCCACCTGACAAGCTGGCAGTCGCCGGACTGCTGGGAGGAGACCGGGTGCGGGACACTCATCTCCCAACTGATAAACAGGCGTGATGTGCATGCCCAATTTCTGCCCTGTGACCTCAGAGAATTCAGCTTTGTTACTGGGTCATTAACTATGCAGAACAGCAGGAGAAACTCATCTCCCAGTTAATTTTGTTGAGAGAGGAATTTCAGCCCCACGGAGCAATGCTCCAGTTAAACTGAAAAGCAGTATTCAGGAACTGACAACAACTCTTCCAAGATTCCGCAAGTGTCTTCCAATGAACAGAGGGTGGGCTCATGAAAACAAAACTCTCTTTAAAAGGCAGTGTGTCTTTGGTAGGTAACAAGATGATTGATTTACAAAAAGTGAAACCACACTGAAATGTGTTGGGCGAAGAAGTGCTACCTTAGGTAGAAATAAATCTTTGGCATGGCAGTAAAATGCATAATATTAAAGAGTGATATCATTCACTGATCTGTACATCACAGAATCCCCAACAAAATCTATAAAAGGAACTCACATGAAGCAAGTGCCAGTTGGCAGATGTACAACGCGGGTCAGATCTCTTTTTTTTGCCTTTCAGATACAACCTCATTAGAATGGAAATGGGAGAACGGTGCTCCCCTGAGCAGGAGTTCGACAGCAACAGGAGCCAGACCCAGTCATCAGTGATGTATCTCGCACACTGTTGGGATGTGAAGGAACAGGTAGAGGAATTTCAAATGATTTCCAACTGCTGAGGCCTCCTTGGGATATATTGTCAACAGCCTTGTGTAATTGAATTTTCTGCGCAGAACAGGTTTGAAAAGGAATGGTAATCCAGAGAGACACAGATAAATCATCATGCCACCATTGTACAAAAATGTATAATTTATCCTCAGCATTTCAGAGCCCTTATATGTATTTACACCAGAAATTCTGGGCATACACATTCCATTTTTAAATATGTGACAAGCGCATTTCAAACACGCTGCGTCGCAAACAGCTGCATCGCAAACACGTCTCAAACAGTGGCCTCGATATTATCTGCCCATGACAGGTGGGAGAGGGTCGGGTCGGGGGGTTTCAAAATTAAAAATCAGGAAAGGCATCCCCAACCCGCTGCGTATGCGCATGCAGCCATTCTTATGGCGGCAGGTTGCGTGTATCCCGTCTTGGAGAGGACATCCTGCGATGACGTCGTTCCCACCGGCTTCAGGCAGGAGTCTGTCGGAATACGTTGATGAAATCCGGCCGTTGAAATATCCCGGGCCTCACACTCAGGCAAGCTCAGAAATAGGATGCCTGCTGCGCTCTTTGTTAGGAGCTGGTACATAGCGCAGGGGAGGCAAGACAACATCAGGGAAAATATGCAGAATGGGAATGATTGATTGATGACAAAGACAGAAAATCGGGGTGGGAGTGGGGGGAACATTCCACTGTCAGAAGCAGTTAAAAAAGATTTACACACATCTTTAATATTCTTTATCCTGTCGATTTATTTGTCCATGGGTGAGTGCTGATGATGAGGAGAACTGGCACGGAGGCATCGCTGAGCTCAGTGGTGCGAGGGAGTCCTATCAGCATCAGTGGGAATAAACTCATTAATCCTGGCTACTTCTTCACTCAGTCAGCTCAGCCACTCCTGCAAGCCACGTTCTCCCCATCTCATCGACATTAGAAGAAATATTCATAGAAATCAGTATGGATAAATCTGCTGCCACCCGAGTCACTACATACAAGAAAGCAGTGAACAATGCTCTGAACCGCGACATAATAAACAGCCTGTAGCCAACTGTGCATCAGAACAAGAGTCAGGAAGCTAGAAGATACCAACCAGAGCAACATGGGACAAAAAGCATGCAATAAAGTGACCAATCTACATAAAACTCAATACTCTCCTAATAACAGAATGCTGCATGGTTCTGTGTGATTACTGCGATAGTTGCTTACCACTTGCCTGGATGAGTGCAGCTCCAACACTCAAGAAGCTCGACACCATCCAGGACAAAGCAGTCTGCTTGACTGGTACCCCATCTACCACCTTAAGCATTCACTCCCTCCACCACCGGCGTACCGTGGCTGCAGTGTGTACCATCTACAAGATGCACTGCAGCAACTCGCCAAGGCTTCTTCGGCAGCACCTCCCAAACCCACGGCCTCTTCCACCTAGAAGGACAAGGGCAGCAGGCGCATGGGAACATCACCACCTCCAAGTTCCCTTCCAAGTAACACACCATCCTGACTTAGAAGTATATCGCAGATTCTTCATCGTCGCTGGGTCAAAATCCTGGAACACCCTACCTAACAGCACTGTGGGAGTACCTTCACCACACGGACTGCAGCGGTTCACCACCACCTTCTCAAGGGCAATTAGGGATGGGCAATAAATGCTGGCCTTGCCAGCGATGCCCACATCCCACGCAAACAAAATTTTAAAAAAAAACTAGAAACTAATGATTATGACTAGGCGAAGCCTGTGCTTGAATCACCAGCTACCAGGGCTGCCAACCGTCCCGGACGACTCCTGGAATGGAGGATTGATCTCCCGGGCATGACTGTTCACAACACGGGAGACAAGTACTTAGCATTTGTGGCTTGCACTTGTTTAACTACAGCCCAAACCCCCTTACACTACATAAGGTGCCTGCATCCATGCTGGTGCGCTCTCCTGTAACCCCCATTCCCCACAGTTCTTTATAATCCAGCTACCTTGATTACACTTCCTCCTACCCCGCTTCCGACAAGGAATCTATTCCATTCTCCCAGGTTCTCTGTCGCATTTGTTCTGATGATGATGCCATCCACACCAATAAATCAGATAGGTCTTACTTTTTCCTTAACCTCAACTTGGAAAACTGTGACAGGATCAGACAAAGTCAACATGGATTTACAAAAGGTAAATCGTGCTTGACTAATCTACTGGAATTTTTTGAGGATGTAACTGGTAAAATAGATAAGGGAGAACCAGCGGATGTGGTGTATTTGGACTTTCAGAAGGCTTTCAATAAGGTCCCGCATAAGAGATTAGCATGTAAAGTTAAGGCACATGGGATTGGGGGCAAGGTATTAACTTGGATAGAGAACTGGTTGGCAGACAAAAAGCAAAGAGTTGGAATAAACGGGTCTTTTTCCGAGTGGCAGGCAGTGACTAGTGGGGTACCGCAGGGATCGGTCCTAGGACCCCAGCTATTCACAATATATATTAATGATCTAGACAAGGGAACTAGATGTAATATCTCCAAATTTGCAGATGACACAAAGCTGGGTGGGGTGTGTGTACTGTGAGGAGGATGCCGAGAAACTCCAGGATGATATGGACAGGTTGGGTGATTGGCCAGAAGCATGGCAAATGCAATATAACGTGGATAAATGTGAGGTTATCCACTTTGGTGTCAAAAACAGGAAGGCAGATTATTATCTGAATGGCAATAGATTGGGAGAAGGGGAAGTGCAACGAGACCTGGGTGTCCTTGTGCAGCAGTCGCTGAAGGTAAGCATGCAGGTGCAGCAGGCGGTTAAGAAGGCAAATGGTATGTTGGCCTTCGTAGCGAGAGGGTTTGAGCACAGGAACAAGGATGTCTTGCTGCAGTTGTACAGGGCCTTGGTGAGACCACATCTTGAGTATTGTGTGCAGTTTTGGTCGCCTTATCTGAGGAAGGATGTTCTTGCCATGGAAGGAGTTCAGTGAATATTCACCAGGCTGATACCTGGGATGGCAGGAATGACGTATGAGGAGAGACTGGGTCGGTTGGGCTTGTACTCGCTGGAGTTCAGATGAGAGGGGATCTCATTGAAACTTATAAAATTCTGACAGGACTAGACAGACTAGATGCAGGAAGGATATTCCCGATGGCGGGGGACTCCAGAACCAGGGGTCACAGTCTAAGGATAAGGGGTAGGCCATTTAGGACAGAAATGAGGAGGAATTTCTTCACCCAGAGAGTGGTGAACCTGTGGAATTCTCTACCACAGAAGGCAGTAGAGGCCAGTTCATTAAATATATTCAAGGAGTTGGATATATTTCCTAAGGCTAAAGGGATCAAGGGGTATGGGGAGAAAGCAGGAGAAAGCGGGTACTGAATTTGGATGATCAGCCATAATCGCATTGAATGGTGGAGCAGGCTCGAGGGGCCTACTCCTGCTCCTATCTTCTATGTTTCTATGATTCTCCTCCACTCTGGGTGACCGGGACCTCAACCATGTTCATCCTATTTCTGCACTTCTGCCCTCACCCCTTCCCCTCCTTCCCAGAAACCTTGTCCTCACCTTCCACCCCACCAGCCTCCACATTCAACGGATCATCCTCCGCCATTTCCACCACCTCCAGCGTGATCCCACCACCAAACACATCTTCCCCTCACGGCATTCTGAAGGGACCGCTCCGCGACAACCTGGTCCACTCTTCAATCACCCGACACCCCCTCCACTTCCCACGGCACCTTCCCATGCAAGTGCAGGAGATGTAACACCTGCCCTTTCCCCTCCTCCCTTCTCACTGTCCAGGGCCCCAAACACTTCTTCCAGGAGAAACAGCGATTTACTTGCACTTCTTGCAAATAGTATACTGTATTCGCTGCTCACGATGCGGTCTCCTCTATATTGGGGGGTTGCCCAAACGCAAATTGGGCGATCGCTCTGCTAAACACTTCCATTCAGTCCGCAAGCATGACCCTTAGCTTATGGTTGCCTGTTAATGAGCTTCCGGTCACCTGTCAGTTTAATTCTCCATCCCACTCCGGTCTCCTACACTGTTCTAATGAAGCTCAATGGAAGCCCAAGGAACAGCACCTCACCTTTTGATTAGGCACTTACAACCCTCCAGACTCAACATGGAGGTCAATAATTTCAGGACCCAATCACTGCTCCTATTATTTTGGACAGCAGGTGCTGGTAATGGTTCTGCTGTTGCCATTTACACCTCCTCTAGACCCAGCTTTTGTTTATTTACTTGTTCCATTACCACATCCCTTTTGTCATTTAATCACTCCTGCCTTCCACCCTATCACAGACCTTCCCCTTTTGTTTTTTCCTTCCCTCCCCCCTTTTCCTGCCTCTGTACTCCTCTCCCCTTCTTCAACATAGTGCCATGGAATGTTTTACGTCCACCTGAGAGGGCAGACAGGGGTCTCAGTTTAACACTTCATCTGAAAGATGATTGATTTAATAAGATCCTGATGCTGTTGGTGCTTTTCCGACGTGGTGTCCACAGAGGACGTCAGCTGGGAGGGTCAGAAAGTGGTGAGGCTGTGTAGTGCAGACCCAAATGGAACAGTGACCATGGGTGGTGAACTGCAGGAGTTGCCAGAGCCGAGCGTGGGATGAAGTTATGGGATTAAGGGCAGCGTGGTTACAACAACTGACTCGTAACAAAATGTTCATACAACTCACTTTGGGACACTGTGACCTAGGTTTTCAAATGGCAATGCCATTCAAAGTAAACCATTCAATTTAATAAGTTACTGTTGGCTCAGCAATAGGAAAACCTCAGCCTGTACATTTAAATTTAGTATAGATAATCCTAAAGCAGTATCTCATGTTCAATACAGTAGTTGGAGAATGAACAAAAAATGCAATGGGAAACTTTTTATGAACGTACCTTTACACAGGTCAACGTGTATTTATCCACTCAGCAACAGTAACTGCACTTCACGGTAATTCATTGTACATGAAGCACTTTGGGATGTTTTGGAGCGCTGTGATAAAGTGCTTTATGAATGTAAATTCTTTATTTTAGAGAGAGCCTCACTTCATTATATATCCTTTTAAATTACAAATAAAACTGTTATGTAGAATTCTGATCAATTTTAGAATACTTCTTTTTTTGCTATATATATATATATATATCTCTTTATTTAAATTGGGAGTGCCAGTGATACTGGCTGGGAGGAGGTACCAGGTCCGACAGTGTGGGGCAGGGAGTGGGAAATTAACCTGCACACTTAAAATGCCAACGTTGCTGAAGAACTCTGGGTTAATAACTGTACCTCTCACTGTCGGACTCAGTAACACCTGGACAGCTCTACCGATGATGCCATCAGCCTCACCACTACAATAAATATACTGTCCCAGCACCACCAAAAAGTAAAAAGGATGGGCAAAAAGGTGTTAGAAGTACAGACACAATTATTTGTGAGGATATGGTTTTATAAAGGGCTACCGATGGGCAGTTTGCCCTTTTTTTTTTGAGTCATTACACGTTGCTTCCCAAAGCCGTGGGCCGAAATTTCAACCTTGGCAGGTCATAAAACGGGCGATATCGGATTGGCTGCTTGTTGTACGCCCCCCCCGTTATACCTGCAACGGAAAGAATAAATCGGGCAGTGTACAAGGGGCGGCCGACCAGAGAACACCCGTTTTACGCCCGCCCCCGCTGAATTTGAAAGTTCCGGTGTTCCCAGTGTAAAGACGGTCCCAAAAGAAAGAGTCATAAATTACTGCTCTTCTAAATAAATTGCCACTATAGTAAGTGGTGAGGATCAGCCGCTGATGGAAGAGTGGAGAAATATGCAGATTAAGGTTTCAGCTCTAAAATAAAGTTTTCGAGCAGTGTGAATTAGCCTCGGGGGCTGAATGAAATTGTACCCTTCAGGATGGATTGTGCTGAACTGGGGCGTGAACTGTCGCACTGCGACCCAAGAACGCCTCCCAAATTGCATTTCTATTCCCCGAATTGTCTTTCCTTTACTCCACAAAGTCCGGCCTCTTGCTGGGCAATACTTTCACAACTACAGGAAGCCCTCCAGTCGTCATTCCTCAGGTATGAGCCAAGAGAGCAAATGCTGACAACCTATTCGACAATGGATGATATCACAGCCTTATTCATACCTGTCCTCGGGTTGGTACATGGGCATTTAAAAATTTTTTTAAGGAGGGGGCATTGGTTAGTGAGCTGGAGTGGGCCTGATTTACCTACTGCCTAGCCTGTGGCCAATTGTATCACGCCTATTACCTTATCGGCTGAGATCAGCTAATTCAGCACCGATTTTAAATTCTTTGGCCACCATACATTTACAGTGAGAGAATTCACCAGACGGCTTCAAGCCCCGCATCAACAGAATGGTAGCTAAAGCTGTACTGTTGGGAAAAGGAGTTGCAAGGGTACTTTGGCAATGCTGTGTGTTGGAGAGAAAATCCTCCTTAAATTAAACATTTCTTTTCAAAATAAAAATACTTTTAAAACACTGGCGTCAAGAATAACGTTAATGAAAATCTACTTAATGTTCTCCCTGCCAGCCGATGAAACAGCAGTAGTGTTTAGTCAGTATGGAGAGTGAATTCTGAGGCTATCAGCAACACTGACTGTGCCACCTAAAGCATCTGTTACCATGGCGACCTACAGTTTGCTTCCACAGAAATGGAGCGTGACACTTGCAACACAAATAACAAATGCTGCCATCACGGTATTGAGATCCGTGTGCCAGGCAATTACACAGAAGCGCTTGACTTTGACAATTCTGATTTGCAGCTATTCAGCCTCTCTGCTGCCACACAAACACTGCCAGGTTGCTACCGCCAGCATTGCTGAAATCAACTGTAACCTGGCAACGTGAGCGAGGTGGCACTTGTGCTGCTGGAAGCTGTGCACATCAGCCAACAGCAGCAGAATTTGGATCGTGAGTCTAATGGCAACAGAAATCCAAAATGTCTTCCCATCAGAGCCGGTCACGTGTTTCGGTGACCAGCACACTCGGGCCCACACTTTACAGTCCGGAGGCACAGAATCACTCCCTCCAGCCTCTATGGATCTTTCCCCAAGTCGTTGACCAACAGCGAGAGGCCCAGGAAGCAGGCACCCTTTGCGAGGAGCCTGCACCCACAACGTTCTAAACGCGGAGAGTGCTTCTGCGGAAACCATTCCACAATATGAACAGGCCGGTTTCTACAGCAACGGGGAGCCGAGCCAGTACTTTTAGAACCACTTCATATTCATGAAGACACATGTGTCTGTAGAGACTCAATGTGATAAAACAGGACATTTTGCAAAATAAAAAATCTACCTCATTGACGTCAAATAATTCAATTCCTAACCATAGGAGCTTGTCCCTCTGTTTGAGAAAGAATTTCTTTCAAACTGTTTTACTGCACTGAATGTCACTTTTCATTAAGGCAGTGAGAAATTAATTTTTCTGTCTGCATTTCTCTCCTTCTTAGGCAGTCCCTCAGGACCGAGGATGACTTGCTTCCACATTAAAAATGAGTTTGCAGGTGACTGATGAGTCCAATGCGGGACCTACAGTCTCTGTCGCAGGTGGGGCAGACGGTGGTTGAAGGGGTGGGAGGGTGGGGTGCTTGGGTTGACGTGCGCTCCTTGCGCTGCCTGCGCTTGGCTTCCGCTTGCTCCCGGCGAAGAGACTCGAGGTGTTCGGCGCCTTCCTCCACTTTGTGCGGTCTTGGGCCAGGGATTCCCAGGTGTCGGTGAGGATGTTAAAGCTTCCTTGAAAAAGTGTGAGGGTGTCCTTGAAGCATTCCCTCTGCCCACCTGGGGCTCTCTTGCCGTGCCGGAGCTCCGAGTAGAGCGCTTACACAGAACAATTGGTAGGAATGAATTACAGAACAGTGACACATTTCAATGTTCAGAAACTGTTGACAGACTACTTGAGCTTTGCTCTTATGATTTATGACTACCTTAACACGCTTACAATTATTACATACAACATAAGTACGGAGAGAACTCTGAAAGTCGCTCCACTCCTGGTGGTTTAGTTAGTAACTGTACTGCCTAGTATAGTATTGATCCCGACAAAACCCAAATGTTACATAGTATTTTCAGCACAGAAACAGGCCATTCGGCCCAACTGGTCTATGCAGGTGTTTATGCTCCACACGAGCCTCCTCCCATTATTCTTCATCTAACCCCATCAACATAACCTTCTCTTCCTTTTTCCCTCACGTGTTTATCTAGCTGCCCCTTAAATGCATCTATGCTAATCGTCTCAACTACTCCTGGAGGTAGCGAGTTCCACATTCTAACCACTCTCTGGGTAAAGAAGTTTCTCCTGAATTCTCTATTGGACTAATTAGTGCCTATCTTACATTTACGGCCCCTAGTTCTGGTCTGCCCTGCAAGTGGAAACATCTTCTCTATGTCTACCCTATCAAACCCTTTCATACTCTTAAAGACCTCTATCAGGTCACCCTCAGTCTTCACTTTTCTAGGGAAAAGTGACCCAGCCGGTTCAATCTTTCCTGATAGGTATAACCTCTCAGTTCTGGTATTAACCTCTCAGTTCTGGTAGAATTCAAGCAAATTTTTTTTGCACCATCTCCAGGATCTCTATATTCTTTTTATAATGTGGAGACCAGAACTGTTCACAGTACTCCAAGTGGGATCTAACCAAGGTTCTACGCAAGTTTAACATACTGCTTTTCAATTCTATCCCTCTAGAAATGAGCCAGAGCGCTTTGTTTGCTTTTTCTATGGCCTTATTAACTTTCGTCACTAACTTTTGTCACTTACTTTTAGTGAGTTGTGTATCTGCACTCCCAGATCCCTCTGTTGCTATACCCCAGTTAGACACTTATTTTCCAAGCAGTATCACAGAATCACAGAAACCCCACAGTGCAGATAGAGGCCACTTCGGCCCATCGAGCCTGCACCGACACATATCCCACCCGATCCCCATAACCCCCACACCAACACACATCCCACCCTATCCCCGTAACCCCACGTATTTAATCCCCCTAACACTAAGGGTCAATTTATCATAGCCAATCAACCTAACCCGCACATCTTTGGACTGTGGGAGGAAACCGGAGCACCCGGAGGAAACCCACGTATGTGGCCCTCCTTATTCTTCCTACCAAAATGTACCACCTCACACTTATCTATATTGTTACTTCTTCAAAGAATTCAATAAGGTTGGTCAAGCATGACCTACCCTTTTAAAATCAATGCTGAATACTCTTCATTATATTTTCGGTTTCTGAATGAACTTGTGAACCGAAAAACCAATCAGCCATGATCGAGTTGAATGGCAGAACAGGTTTGAGGGGCTGAATGGCCTACTCCTGTTCTTATATTCCAATCCCCACAGACACAGTAACTTGTGTGCTTGGGAGTAGGAAGTTACAAAGGGGCATAGGCAGATTAAGAGAGTGGGCAAAACAATGGCAGGTAGAGCTCAATGGGGGTGGGAGCAAATATGAGGTCATCCACTTTGTATCAGAGAAAAACAAATTGAAATATTTTCTTAATGGCGAGACTAGGAGCTGTGCGAGCGCAAAGGGATTTGGGTGTCCAAGCGCACAAATTACTGAAAAAAAGTAATCAAAAAGGCTAATGGTATGTTGGCCTTTATCTCAAGGGAGTTGCAGTACAAAAAAAAGTGAGGAAGTTATGTTTTAGTTGTACAGAGCCTTGTTCAGACCCCATCTGGAGTAATGCATTCCGTTTTGGGCACCGAATCTAGGGAAAGATATACTGGCCTTGGAAGGGGTGCAGTGCAGATTCACCAGAATGATATTAGGGCTTAAAAGGGTTAAATTATAAGGACACGTTGCATAAACTTGGCTTGTATTCCCTTGCATTTAGATGGCTGAGGTATGCTCTAATCGAGGTATTTAGAATGCTAAAATGATTTGATAGGCTAGATACAGAGAAACTTATTCCTCTGGTGGGGAAATCCCGAACAAGGGGGCATAATCTTAAAATCAGAGCCAAGTCATTCAGGAGTGAAACCAGAAAGCACATCGTCACACAAAAGGGCAGTAGAAATGTATAACTTTATCCTCCAAAAGGCTGCGGATACTGGGTCACTTGAAATTTTCAAGACTGAGATCAATAAATTTTTTGTTAGGTAATGGTATCAAGGGATATAGAACAAAGGTGGATAAATGGAGTTGAGGTACAGATCAGCCATGATCTAACTGAATGGCAAAACAGGCTCGAGGGGGGAGAATGGCCTCCTCCTGTTCACATGTTCCCCAGTCTGCTGAGTTAGGTGATCTCTGCTGAAACAGCAATAAGGGTGCGACAAGTGGCCTCAACGTGCCTCTTACAGTTGAATAGTTGAGGAACAGCTATTTGGAACAAAGTGCTAAAGAACGGTCTGTGCTGGTGGAAATGTACTCCAACATGCAGCAGTGGAAGAGTTAGAGGGATTTTCTTTTAATAAAAAAAGAGCTCTGTAAAACAAAATCTAATAACTTATCTTCCCGTCAGCAAGCTTCAATTATACTTTGCTCTCCTGTGGCTATTGAAGAACATACCACTCTTCCTATCACTCTGAATTGCAGCTAAAAACTTAGCATGAAGACATGAACTTGGATGGCACATGCCCAAAGGAGAAGGAAAAATAGACAATGACAAATGGTATACGTTAAAAATTGAATACTTTTGTGAGCTTGTTCAACAGTTAACACACCAGAGTTCAGATAACTATAAATCTTCAGGTTATGCAACAATGAAAATCTATATTTATAATACATCTATGGGGCAATTTTCACCCAACCTCCACCCCCTGCGCATCTCAAGACACCTGTTGCTCCATGTCTCTGTGACTTACATCCACAGCCCATCAAAGAGAGACCGATAGCAGCCCTTGGTAACAAGTTAGCGAGGAATTGATTTACAGTGATCGGAGTCTTATCTTTTGAGTATCGACTCAAGATGAAGGACATCAAGTGGCAGAGTTTCAATTGCATCACAACAATTGAGAAGTCTAAATAGCATTTGCAAATCAAAAGCAATAACCAGTGTAACTGGAGTCAAATCTTGATCAATGGGCCATCAAACCAGCCATTCTTTCCAGCAGCGAGCCCTAGCCCTGGTCATTTAAGGCAGAAGGGAAATAAAAAATTCTCCGTTTTGAATTCTTCTGCTTGGAAAGTTATTGGGTTTAAAATAACTGTGACAATGACGAAATGAGGACAAATTAATATGGAAAGAACTCTGGTTTACAAAATTGAGCCCAGAATGGTATAATACTTTGGGCGTGTTCAACACAGATAGACTACCTATACACGCAATGAGCGCTCACAGAAAAGGCATCATAATTTGTGGACGATAAAAGTCAATCCATCACTTGTTCCAGAGAAGCAGCAGATGGACAATATCTAAACATGTGGGCTGTACGAGAGAGAGAGAGTAGGGCCAGGCTATCTCGAGACCTTAATGGCAGCAGTCCTGGAGCAAAGCTGGGCAAGAGTTGATGATGACTATGATGAAGCCAACCACTTGAGAACCTGTGAAAATCTTGGTTTCTTCTCTGTGTCATATGTGTTTTTAATAAGTTAATCTTCAATGGTGCTGCTCACCCACTCAAAAATTTGGAACTGAACTGCTGCCACTTCAAATACAGTTGAACTTGCTCACTTGAGTTCCAGGCTTCCCAGGGCATAGGGTATGAGTAAGGGTGAAAAGAAAAGACTTGCATTTCTATAGCGCCTTTCACAACCTCAGGACCGCCCAAAGCACTTTACAGCCAATGAAGTACTTTTGGAGTGTAGTCACTGTTGTGATGCAGGAAACACGGCAGCCAATTGCGCACAGCAATCTCCCACAAACAGCAATGTGATAATGACCAGATTATCTGTTTTTGCTATGTCGATTGAGGGATAAATATTGGCCAGGACACCGGGGATAACTCCCCTGCTCTTCTTCGAAATAGTGCCATGGGATCTTTTACATCCACCTGAGAAAGCAGACAGGGCCTTGGTTTAACGTCTCATCTGAAAAACGGCATCTCCGACAGTGCAGCACTCCCTCAGCACTGCACTGGAGTGTCAGCCTAGATTCAGTTACAACTTGAATTTTTAAATGTTTACAGTTACTTCTATTTAAAATGATATTTTAGTTGGTATAGAAGTGCGTAATTTCGGTGATTGTAAAATCTGATGGATCCCTGCTTGCCAGTTATGCCACGTGCTTAGAAAGCCAGGAGAACACTAAATGAATTTGTACAGACATGAAACTCATTAAGATACAATTTGACACTATTTTTCTTCTCTATTGGGCACACACCATTGAACTCATGTCTTCCATTAGTGCTATTGAGAAGATCTGTTTAAGTCACAAACATATGAAGCACAGAACACTGCAAGCGCTCCTGAACATAGTAAAGAAAGTTACTGGCCCGCGTGTGCCCCGATGCACAGGAGCTATTTTTTTGTTGTTGCTGAGTACACATAGGAAAAACCCGTGATGACTGTAGGGCAGCTTCGCCTATGTTACGTACAGTCGTTCACTTTACAAAAAGGTTACAATTTGGATAAGCTGCTACAAATAAAATTAGCTTGGTGTCCATGTCAGTTATGAGGATCAACCTTTTAGGTACATATGTGATGTAGGGAAACATAAATAGTTGATAAATAACTCCAAAATGTGTTTAACATTTTTGAAGGAAGACCAACAGAGACAGAAGAAGCAATTCAATCGCGTAGCTCTGCTCAAGCAGTACTCTTGAGATTTATGGCATCAAGAGAACTGCTTGATTGAATGACTGCCTTTTAACTTACTGCCAGCCATCTATTATTCATCATGTATTGTGGTAAATATTGCCTGCTCTATAATTACAATATAACCGTTATTAGGGATGTTTGGCTTCTTTCACAGTTTTTATGAAGCTAAAGGCTCACTGCCAGAGACACGCCCACAGCACTGGGCCGGAGAATATAGAAGACAACTTCTTTCATTGCCAAACTGGACACAAGACTACCAAAAGATTGTGGATCGTCACATCCCCGCCCTCCCCCACCCAAACTGCCAGTGACAAGATACGTCCTGACCATCAGACTCTTGTGAATTAACCCTTCCCAGCAGATTGGTAGTGTGAAATGTATAAAGAATAAGGTGTAATTTTTTTTGATTAAAAAGGCTGCCATCATTTAGCTCCCCTGAGGGCTAAGCTGGTTAAGGCAGGGAATAATTGAGCAATGCAGATCAGGAAGGGGTCAGCGTCAGGCCAAGTTAGCTGATTTCAGTCGTGACAGCAGTGGTGGCAGTATAATTACCCTCAGTACCACTGGGCTAAGGAGAAAGAAAAACCAAGATTGACTGGAGTGCCTGTCCTGAATGCTACCCAACTACTTCTGCTACAAGTGCATGCGTGTGGATGTCGGGCTGAGAACATGATCTGACTCAGCTAAGATGCCCTTCCGAGTTGAATATCCTGCTGACACTCAATGTTGAGGCTCACACATGTTCCACTGGGGCATGGTGCTGGAGAATGCTGGATGACCAAGTGCCCAGGATCCGTCACCCATACTCCAATAAGGAATAAACCCCTCCAAAAAAGGGAACCTGCATTATAGAGCCTTTGGCGATCTCAAAATGTCCCAAAGCGCTTTACAACCAATGAAGTACTTTTGAAGTGTAACCACTGTTGTAATGTAGAGCACATGGCAGCCAGTTTGCGCACAGCAAGGTGCCACAATCAGCAATGAGATAAATGATTAGCTCTTCTGTTTTGAGTGTTGTTCGAGGGATAAATGTTGGCCAGAACACTGGGTGAACTCCCCTGCTCTTCTTCGAATATTGCCACGGGATCTTTTACATCCACCTGAGTGGGCAGACAGGGCCTCGGTTTAACATCTCATTCGAAAGACACCATCTCCGACAGTGCAGCACTCGCTCAGTACTGCACTGAAGTGTCAGCCTAGATTATGTGCTCAAGTCTCTGGGGCTTGAACCAGGAAAAAAGGAAGGGAGGCAAGAAAATTGGTCATGAAACCTGGGAGCATCCTGCTCCATATGATTCAGCTACCTACCGCCTTAAACAGCTGAGCTATTGGGGAACTGCAAGATGTAATTTTTACTGGGCAGTGCGCGGAGCATATTCCGAGAATATAAGGGCTAATATTACAAGTTCACACTCCCAGCACAGAGCTTCATCTACCGTGAGCACATAACAGGAATTTTGGTGCACACTCCGTGATTTTTCTGCCCAAGAATTGATGGGAGAATTAACTTGCAAGAATACCCCTATAATGAGAAATTTGTGCTGTTAAGTGGGAATCAATACTGTGTAACAATTTGTACATTTGCTGAAGACACTTATGTAGATAACATGCGACTGATGGGAAGGTTTGATGGAAATCAATTATGTCAGTAATTGGAGCAGCAGTGAGCTCTCACCTAGCCACAGCCACAGCAGACCTATGCAGGGCAGTGTTTAAAACAGCAGTTCCGCTCTAATACTATACAGTGCTTATCTTCCAATTTGGAAAGGCAGAAACAAGCTTATTAGTTGTCCTTTTGATCTTGAAGACATCTTTCAATGAAGTGTGTGTAGGAGTATTTGTGGAATTCAATATAGCAGAGGCGTCCAATCAGGGGCCTGAAACCCAGGCGGCTCAGTGCTACTTGCTCTCATATTTATTGCTCACTGGGTTGTCCCGTTTGAATTATGTGGGGCTGGAGGTTTGGAAAAGGGCTGTTCTTAGTGCTGTCGCCTGATTGCTGGAGAAATCCTAATCAGAACACCAAGATCCTTCCGTGTCATCAACTTGAAATATAAAAGAAAAAAAAGAAAGACTTGCATTTATATAGCACCTTCCACGATCACCGGACGTCTCAAAGCGCTTTACAGACAATGAAGTACTTTTGAAGTGTAGTCACTGTTGTAATGTGGGAAATGTGGCAGCCAATTTGCGCACAGCAAGCTCCCACAAACAGCAATGTGAAATTGACCAGATAATAGGTTTTTGTTATGTTGGTTGAGGGAGAAATATTGGCCAGGACACCGGGGATAACTCCCCTACTCTTCTTCGAAATAGTGCCACGGGATCTTTTACGTCCACCTGAGAGAGTAGACGGGGCCTCAGTTTAATGTCTCACCCGAAAGACAGCACCTCCGACAGTGCAACACTCCCTCAGCACTGCACTGGACTGTCAGCCTAGCTTTGTGTGTGCAGGTCCCTGGAGTGGGACTTGAACCCACTACCTTCTGACTTAGAGGCAAGTGTGCTACCCACTGAGCCACGGCTGACACTTATATGCGGCTTAACGGAAACACAGATTTAAACACCATCACATGGTCTCCGAGGCTCCGTGGTACACAGCTACCTGCCCTCTCAGGTGGATGTAAAAGATCCCATGGTACTAGTTCGAAGAAGAGCAGGGGAGTTCTCCCCGGTGTCCGAGCCAATATTCATCCTTCAATCAGCATCACCAAAAGAGATTATCTGGTCATTATCAGATTACTGTTTGTGGCAGCTTACTGTCCGCAAATTGTTTCCTGTATCACAACAGTGACTACACTTCAAAAAAAGTATTCATTGGTTGTAAAGCACTTTGGAACGTCCCGAGGTCGTGAAAGGCGCTATATAAATGCAAGTCTTTTTTGTTGTTGTTGATAAAGACAAAAGGATGGACACCCTTGCAATACAGCACAGCGCAATGCTAGTGGTTTTCTTATGCACATAATCGAGGCTGACACTCCAGTGCAGTATTGAAGAAGAGCTGCACTGTTGGGAGGGTCCGTCTTTCAGCTGAGATGTTAAACCCAGGCCCCGTCTGCCCTCTCGGGTGGACACAAAAGGTCCCATGGCACTACTTTGAAGTTGCTCTCCCCCGGAGTCCAACATCGCTAAAACAGATTAACCTGGTCATTACCACATTGCTGTCTGCGGGATCTTGCTGTGCGCAAATTGCCTGCCGCATTTCCTACATTCTAACAGTGACTACACTGCAAAACAAAAAGTACTTGATTGGCAGTAAAACACTTTGGAGCGTCCCGAGGTCGTGAAGTGCGCAATATCAATGTAAGTTTTGATTCTATTGCTTTTCTTGCCGCACCAGATTTTACGTTGGAAAAATCAGGAGCTGGCACCAGCCTAATAAAATACAGCCACAGCAGTGGAGAGCTTTTGCTGTTCAAGTGGGTGCCTAGAGAAAGTTGGCGAACCACTTGGTGGCTAGTTTGGAAAAGCAAGACAGCACCAACGCACCTCGCAATCCCTTGCTTCAGAGATTTTGCAGGCGAGCGAGGCTTCCGCTGTGGATGGAGCCTCGCTCGACTGGGGAGCGGATGGTAGAATTGGGTTTATAGATCAGGGGGCCAACTTGGGGTACTCACAATTTTTGCAGTGATCAACTCAAATGATCTGCACCGGACACAAAATGTATGAGCGCAAACACTGGCACAAAACTCACATAGAAACAAAATTCCAAGACAGCTTGGAAAACATATGGTTAATGCACTACAAATAGAATGGAGCGCAGCTGCTAGCTGCATGTTTCTGTGCCCCACAGTTCACAGACTGTGTTACACTGGATCAACCCTCGCGCTCTCTCTCTCTAGATGCACATATTTCTTCTGGCTTCAATGTACAGTATAATCATTAGGTTATTCAGAGATTGGAGAAAAACGAGTTCGGAAATAAAATATTTGTCTCTTGACAGAACTGAAAACAGAATCAATTCCGCTCATCCCACTCATTTCAGCTCCATCCCCATAGCAACAACAAACCGCTGAGATTATTTTAACAACAAGCCTGGCAGGGTTTCTTCGGGTGGGCTTTTCCCCCCCGTGTGCCGTAAAAGCAGTGTACTCACTGTAATGGTGCTGTCTTTACTCTGTCTTCGGGAGGGGGACCCTACTCCTGGACTCTGAGGGAAAGAGAAGAAAGCGTCAGTCGTCATCCTGTTCAAGGGAAAGAGGAAAAGAAAGTCAGGGCTGAAACTCTTGTTACTTCAGCTCACTCCGAGCCAGTTCTGCCCCAGCTTTCCCCAAACTCCCCACCCCCGTCAGGCTGCTGATTCAAACTCGTCGGATCTGGTTGGTGAGACAAACGAAGGCGTCTGGAGCTTTCACTGACCACCCGAGGCGGCCATAGTAAGGCGAGCGAATCAGTGCATGAATGCCAGAGGGAAGTGGAAAAACAACCAGAGACTCGATACACTGGAACTTCCAACCTCCCCCCCCACCCCCGCCCCCCCACACCGCCCCCCACACTCCCAGTGTGTGCACCCTTCAACAATGCCTGCTTCTTCTCATTAACTCCTTCTCTACCAAACCCACACTGCTCAGAATGTTACAGCTTTGCGTCATATTCAGTCACACGCAGTGCTTCAACCCCTCCTCCACCGAGTCAAATTAATTAGTGGATTTGTCAAGCTAATAAACACTCAGATAATTGGCTGCTCGCTGACTCCGTTTCAGCCGAGGTTGGAGAACGGGTCCTGGGCAGATACAGTACACCAGACATGAATCTCATTATATCGGTGCGGATGCTGCAGCAGTGTTCTGAGCTCCACAGATCATCTTCCTTTTATTATTTTCAACCCTCAAAAATAACAAGGCGATGGCACATGGATCACATCTGCCCCCCCCCGCCATTTTTTTTCTTCCACTACAAGTGGTCACCTACATTGAGCTGCAGTTATGCCGGGAGGTGCCGCCTTTCGGATGAGACGTTACACACACACATTTCATCAAGGGTCATCAGCTAGACGGGATTCCCACTCATGAACACTTTTTTGTTGCCCCTTTCCTAGTCTGTCTCACCAAGGCCAACCGTCACATCACACCATCACCCGTGCCAAGATCAATTTCTGAAGCACTGACCAGGAATCGGCTAGGAGCTTCCTGTTTTGTATGGCCATCAGGAGCACTCTGTCCTCACCAGCTAGAACATAATATATCACAATGCCTCGCAAAATTTAATAAATTATGAGGGGTTTTAGCAGAATAAAATAGGTAGAAATTGTTTATACTGGGAGGAGGGTCGGTAACCAGAAGAGACAGATTTAAGATAATTGGCAAAAGAACCAGAGGGGAGATGAGCAGAATTTTTTTTTTTATTTTTTTTTTTATACACCGAGTTATTATGATCTGGAACACACTCCCTGAACAGGTGGTTGAAGCAGATTCAATAGTAACTTTCAAAAGGGAATTGGATAAATACTTCAAAGGGGAAAGAAATTGCAGGTCCACGAGGGAACGAGCAGAGGGAGTGGGACTAACAGGAGAGCTCTTTCAATGAGCCGGCACAGGCACGATGGGCCGAATGGCCTCCTTCTGTGCTGTATCATTCTATGATTTAAAGAAGCTGAGCATTTTTTTTTAATATAGCGTGACAGATGTCTGCTACCCAGTGGTGCTGTTGGAAAGTGGGCGAGGACAGGAATGGACTTCTCTGTGGTGTCGGCCAACACTTACTCTTTAGGTTCATGGAGGAAGTACAGCTACATTGGTGAGGCAGGGCTGGTGGAACTATACCCAGTGTAGGTCACTACCTTTAAATCAGAGGAGGTGGCAGGAGAGGAGGAAATTTTTTTCTTAATTTTGTATTTTAAATAATGGAACAGGCTTTCCCTTCAGTTTACAAATCTGATGTAATGACATCCTTCATGTTACAACACAAATACGGCAATGTCAGTCTGGGCTCTTTCCTGCCTTAAATTTGGGGTGATGCCCCTTTAAGAAAAATTCACCGACTTCACTCGAGCAGTTTGTAAATAAGGAGAGAAGCAGTCCTCTCAATGGGCCCATTTAAGAGATTAGCACATGAATAGACAAAAGAGGGATCATATTCTGCTTCTTAAGTGTCTGCCCAGAGTGAAAAACTTCACGGGACTTGGCGAAAACTGCTGTTTTGTTAAGGGCCTAATGTCGGTTTTATGTTCCTGTTGAGGCACCGGAAGAGCACACAAGTAGCACACAAGCTCGCTCTTGTAGTGCAGCCACCAGTCCCAGTGCATACCCATTAGAGGCCCAAAATGAGCGTTGCTGCGCTGCCTCTGGCTGAGGGCTTCAGGGCCCATTGAAATTCAGATCCCAGGCGCTGCTCAAAGTGTAGACTTCATGTCATTTGCACAGTAATAAGTCGTTAGCACAATAATAGGACAATTCCATAGTGATAGGTCAATTGCGCAATGATGTGCTGTTGCTAGATACACAGTCGTGCTGCTACCAACTGCAGTCCAACATTGGTGGCACGGCAGTAAAGGAAATAAGGGCAGTTTCCAGCAGGCCCAAGCTCCAGTTGAAAACATGGTTTCCATGGGCACCTCTGGGGACAGCATCACGCCTTACTGGGGTTTCCAACTCTGATTGGCGATATTCCTGGAGGTTTGATCGCACGTTGTGCGACTGCATGACGTCTGGGAATATTATTGCATATATCTTATAAAAGCTCGGATCCCCTGTACTTGATTATCTTTGCTCTTGGTTCTGTACCAGCAGCGGCTGAGCAAGAATAGACGAAGAAGGGAAACAGAGGGTGAAGAGGGGAAACCGAAAGTGGGGAAAGGATTCGCAGGGAGCAAACCAGGAGGTGGGAGCAACTTTGATTCCACTAGTAACTCACTGAAATTGCACAGAGAACTAATAGCAATATCGGTAACAGTCAGATTCCACTCATAACCAACAGTTATACAATAACACACTCATCGGGCTAGATTTTCATGGAGCCGTCAGGCGGGGTTTCAGGCGTGTGGCGGGAAATCCCAAATTTGGGGGTCCTGACACCATCCCGCCCAAAACCCCGCCCCACGTACGTTCCAGGGGCGGCGGGTACCTGCCCCGCACTGGGACCCGCCGAAACCAGGCGGGAAGGGATTAGTGCCAATTAACTGCCTGTTAGCAGGCAGTTTTTAGCCTAATCCCTATTTTGAGGGGTTTTGTGTGGGTTTCCCTACGGCTGCAAACCACGCCAGGTTAGAGCAGGCGGGCCATCGGGTTGAAGGAGTTGGAGGGGTCGCGATGTTGGCGCTCAGGTGAGTGATGGGTGCAAGAGTGTAAAGGTAAGTGTGTGATAGGTGTGTCTAAAGTGTGTAAAGAACTTTTACTTACCTGTACTTACCTTCACAGCCTTTCTTCCTGTAGCCGTCGGGAGCCCATCACTCAGCCGGTACTTAAAGCTGAACGGCTGCGATCTGTGAAAAGTGACAGCCTTCAGCTTTGAGTGCCGGTAAGAGTTCTAACTGAGTCTGTGCAGAATGACTCATGGTAGAACTCATACTGTCAGTGTTTCACAGCTTCAAACAGCTGTGAAACACTGATATTTCATCTGTCAAGAACTCTTGACAGATGAAATTGCAGTCTGTGACGTCACCTGTTGCCGGGTGGCCCTTAATTGGACTGCTGAGCCCGCTGGGCGGGCTCAACAAGGTCAATCAAGGGAAGATCGCGCGGATTGGCCGGACGTCAAAGTAGATGGGTCAAAAACCCGAAAGGGGAAGTCCCGCCTTCTTCCCGACAGCTTCGGGAAAATCTACCCCATCGTCTCTATGTAACTAGTAATAATAGGTGTATTGCCTTGATATCCTATCTGTAACTAATAGTAATCCTGATATTCACCCTGTAACTACAGCCAGAATCCCCCATGCACTGCACAGGGTGTGATCAAGCTCCCCAGTCAATGCCACTTTTAGCGAGCCCCGCCTCTCTCCAGATCTCCTTGGACTCTGGTTTGGAAATCAGACTCTGCATGAAAGTGACAACTCCTCCCAACTGGGAGCCTCATTCAGAACCAATCTGTACTTGGGCTTCACACGTCAAAGCCGGCCGTCACAGACCGACCAAAACCAAACCGAGAGATCGCACAAAGGGCAGCGGGCTCAGTGATTGCTGTACTTCTGCCGGGGCACATCGTCCTAAACTCAGCTCAGGGCCAACATTTCTAAACCATTCCGCGGGCCTGGACTTAATAAAAGGAGAGAATTATAGAAATTACAGCACAGGAGGGTTGGTAACTCCACCGCCCCCCCGCCATATGTCAACGCAAGCATTTCCGTATTCAAGGGGGAGGGGAGCCAAATCACAATATCAGTGGTTTCTACATCAGTGCGCTGCAATGTAAAAAGGAGAATGATTCCAGACACACAACACAATTGTTTCAAGTGAAGTGAAAGTATGTCTAAGACAATGGACGGCGTAAATTATGTACCATGGAGCCCCACAAACCGCTTAGGAAGTTTAATCAATATTCTCATTGATGTGCATATGTCTCAATCAAACAGGTACCAACAGATCTTGGTCTTCTGTTTTAGGACTTCTCCACCAATGAAGCAAGAAAACGCCTTTCTAAACATCCAAGCGTACAAATTCAAACAGAACAAAGCAGTGAATAGAAAATAGAAGCACAAGTCTGTAACTGAGTTGCCTGGGTTTTGGGACAAAATTGCCACGGTTTGAGGGCCAGAAATGGCTGATGTTTGGACACATGGGGCTAGATTTTCGTGGAGCCGTCAGGCGAGGTTTCAGGCGTGTGGGGGGGAAATCCCGAATTTGGGGGTCCCGACACCATCCCGCCCAAAACCCCGCCCCACGTAAGTTTCAGGGGCGGCGGGTACCCGCCCCGCACTGGGACCCGCCAAAACCAGGCAGGAAGGGATTAGTGTCAATTAACTGCCTGTTAACAGGCAGTTTTTAGCCAAATCCCTATTTTGAGGGGTTTTGTGTGGGTTTCCCAGACGGCTCCAAACCACGCCAGGTTAGAGCTGGCAGGCCGTCGGGTTGAAGGAGTCGCGATGTTGGCGCTCAGGTGAGTGATGGGTGCAAGAGTGTAAAGGTAAGTGTGTGATAGGTGTGTCTAAAGTGTGTAAAGAACTTTTACTTACCTGTACTTACCTTCACAGCCTTTCTTCCTGTAGCCGTCGGGAGCCCATCACTCAGCCGGTACTTAAAGCTGAACGGCTGCGATCTGTGAAAAGTGACAGCCTTTAGCTTTGAGTGCCGGTAAGAGTTCTAACTGAGTCTGTGCAGAATGACTCATGGTAGAACTCAGACTGTCAGTGTTTGACAGCTTCAAACAGCTGTGAAACACTGATATTTCATCTGTCAAAAACTCTTGACGGATGAAATTTCAGTCTGTGATGTCACCTGTTGCCGGGTGGCCCTTAATTGGCCTGCTGAGCCCGCTGGGTGGGCTCAACAAGGTCAATCAAGGGGAAATCGCGCGGATTGGCCGGACGTCGAAGTAGGCGGGTCAAAAACCTGAAAGGGGAAGTCCCGCCTTCTTCCAGACAGGTTCAGGAAAATCTACCCCATGCATTAAGGGTTAATCTCCAGCTCTTCCACTCTTCAGGATTATGACACTCTTGTGCCAAAGCTGGGGTGGAGGGTGAAGAACATACTGTAGTGTCCGAGTATCAATAATACACGGACTGCAGGAGAACAATAATAACAGGTATTTACTGAAGAGGGTACTCTTTTTGTTTGGACCCCCAAAAAAAAACCAATTGGACTGTAAATAAACAAAAGTTCAACTAAAACTTAACAAATCAAATTAAAATTTGGTTTTCCGGGTTGATAATGCATTCCAGTCCCCGCGGCACCTACCGGTCGCGGAAATACTCAAGCGCGCCGGCGGACACCTTCTGCTCCATCTCCAGGGCCACCCGGGCGCGAACATGGCCGCGGAAGAGAGGCAGGCAATCCGGCTGGACGACCCCCTCGACCGCCCGCTGCCTGGACCAATTGATGGCTCTTTTAGCCAGGCCCAGGAGCAGGCCCACAAGGAGGTCCTCCAACCTGTCCGCTCCCCTCCGCACCGGGTGACCGTAGATCAAGAGCGTGGGACTGAAGTGCAACCAAAAAATCGAGGAGCAGCCCCTTCAAGTAGTGAAAGAGGGGCTGCAACCTCTCACACTCCATATAAACGTGAAACACGGACTCCTCCAGGCCGCAAAAAATGCAGGCGGCCTGGGAATCAGTGAACCTACTTAAAACCTTATTGCACGGGACCGCTCCATGCAACACCCTCCAGGCCAAGTCCCCGATGGAACAAGGGAGGACTCCCGCGTAGAGAGCCCTCCATTGGGGACCTCTGCCACCGCCAGTCGGCAAGACGCCACGCCAAGGCGTGTCCGGACTGTAGTGTCCGTGTGTTGATAAAGACACTGAAGACATGAGTTGGTTCATAGGTGTTTACTAAGCAAAGTCTGGGGGGGGGTTCTAACGGATATACACAATATACAGGCTTATATAGTCAGAGTGGCAATTTCCAGCATTACAGCACACCTGGGGCTCTTAAAAGGCACATACACTACAATTCCTCCCCTTTTAGCTAACCAGTACATCATATTTTAAGTAATTATTAATTACATGTTATAAGCAAAATAATATACACATTGCTGTAGTTAATTAATTATAAGTCAGTCTCTCAGGAGGCTTCCTGACTCGGTCCGGATAACGCCTCGGGGGTGTAGTAGTTTCTGGTGGTGTAGTAGGTTCTTCTGGCAAGGCTGATTCGGCTTGAATGCCAGCGTCGGGTTCATCGGGTTCCAGTATCACCGGATCGGAGGTAGATATGGGTATCTCCACTTCATCGTTAGATGTATAGAGTTGTGGTGTAGGTTGTCCCTTTTCGGATGACTATGATTTGGTCAGCATGGCGCCTTATTATGCTTTCTCCGACGTCCACGGTATACATCAGCAGTCCTAGTCGTGTGCAGATAGTTCCAGGCTGCCATTTCTCGGTAGGTTGTCCCGGGCCAAAACTTGTTGACCTATCTGGAAGGTTCTAGTTGGCCTTTCATTCATGCCTTGAAACTGCCGGTTCTCCACATCCCTTCTGATGTTGGGTTTGACCAAATCCAGCCGGCATCTTAGGTTTCTATTGAAGAACATCATGGCAGGAGTTTGGTTGGTAACCATATGTGTTGCATTCCTGTATGCGAATAAGAAGTTATCCACCTTGTGCTGAAGTTTTATGTCTTCATTACCCATGGCCTTTATGACCTTCTTGAAGGTCTGGACAAACCTTTCAGCCAATCCATTGGTGGCGGGATGGTATGGGGCGGACATGTAGTGCTTAACCCCATTGTTTTTTAAGAACTTTCTGAATACTTCGGACACAAATTGCGGTCCATTATCAGAACAGATCTGTTCCGGCAGCCCATTCCTGGCAAATATGGTCCTTAATACTGTGATGGTTTTTTCCATGGTGGTGGAGGACATCTTTATTACCTCTGGCCACTTGGAGTGTGCATCAACCGCGATTAAGAACATTGAGTCCATAAATGGACCAGCAAAGTCGATGTGCACCCTTTGCCAGGGAGATGAGGGCCACTCCCATGGATGTAGAGGGGCTTGTGGTGGAGCGTTTTGGACCTTCTGGCATCCTAGGCAGCTCTTGGTCATTTCTTCGATGTCTCCATCGATACCTGGCCACCATACAAACGCCCTAGCTAGGTTCTTCATTTTCACTCCACCCAGATGCCCCTCATGAAGCTCCTTTAGCACTTTATCCTGGAGTTTGGGTGGAATTACCACTCTGGATCCACACATCAAGGTTCCTCGGCACACTGACAGCTGTTCTCTTCTTTGCGAGAATGCTGGCAACAGTGGTTCGCCGTGTGCTGGCCATCCCTTCACTGTTAAATCGTAGACCCGTGAGAGAGTTGGGTCATTTCTCGTCTCCCTTTCAATGGCAGAATTTGTTACTGGTAGACATTCCACTATGGTAGAGTGGAACATCTCTACTGGGTCTACTGTAGGTGCCTCTTCTACCGTTGGCAACGGTAGGCGCGATAAACCGTCAGCATTCCCATGCTGTTTTGATCCTTTGTATTCTATGTTGTATTGGTGTGCCCCTAGAAAAAGGGACCACCTCTGTAGCCTTTGCGCTGTCATAATGGGAACACCTTTTTTAGGGTTGAATATGGAGATGAGGGGTTGATGGTCAGTCAACAAGGTAAATTTTTGTCCGTGTAGGTAATGGTTGAATTTCTTCACTCCCCATACCAGGCTGAGTGCTTCCCTGCAGGGTATCAACAATTTCTTTAAAATTCTTGTCCTTTGGTTTGGCTGGAGTGATTAAATTTCGTAACAGCCCGTATGCCTTTGCGCCCATTAAGTTCAGAAGTACTGAAGCTTTTTTTTCATCTTCTATTCCATTTGCAGTGCAATATACCTCTACTCTTTCCACGTATGTGGTCCAATCCTCTATTTCGCTATCAAAAGCATCAATATTGCCAGACTTAGGCATTTCAGAAAAGATATGGCGCTTCCCGCGCTTTTTTTCCTTTTCTGCAGCAATGATATGGCGCTTCCCGCGCTTTCCCGCCGCTGCTGCCGATGACAACGCTGTTTACTGCGGTTTCCGTTCTTTTAAAAAAAAAATTATTTACTGTTGGAGACTCGTTCCCGCCGGAGTTTCTCTCCAGGTCTGAACGCTGACCTGCTTGCCGCGCCGGCCGTCTCCCGAGTGCTCCCTCCCAGTCAGTTACTGCTTGCCTCCGATTTCGCTGCCCGTCTCAGCTGTAGAGCCAGCTGCTGGAGCCCCAGCCTGACGCCCAGGAAGGATTAGCGCAGTACCTGCCACCAGCTTGGCCAGCTGGTGAAACCACAGCTTCTCTCACTTCCTTGAGTCTTCTAGACGCCCGAGGAATCGATGTCCTTGAGGTGCTGCCGAATTGCAGGTAAGTCCGTTTCCACTTCGTCGCCACTGTAGTGTCCGTGTGTTGATAAAGACACTGAAGACAGGAGTTGGTTCATAGGTGTTTACTAAGCAAAGTCTGGGGGGGGGGGGGTTCTAACGGATATACACAATATACAGGCTTATATAGCCCGAGTGGCAATTACCGGCATTACAGCACACCTGGGGCTCTTAAAGGCACATACACTACACGGACGGTAGACGAAGATGGCAAAGTGGAGAGTGTGCAGGAGCAGCCTGTACAGGAAAACCCTCTGCGCGGAATGAAAAGGCACGGAGGGTATTTCCTCGAGACGGCTCAAGTTGTGAGGCGCCGGTTCCCGAGGGGAGTTTCAGGGCCGGGCGCCGATGAGGAATTCCGTCCGACCGGGGGTAAGCTCGGACGGGATCGCCCCACGCGCTTGAGCCACCTCGATACACCTAGTGGAGTCGGGGCCCAGTGCCGCTTTCACCGATTCGATGGCTTCGACCGCGAGCCGGACGTTGGCCCAGGACAGGCGCCGCGCCAGCTCCTCTGGCGCCATCCTGCCCACTCCTCCGCCATCGAGCAGGTCCCCGACTCTGGTCACCTTGCCAAGCACAGCCCTGCCCTCCGCCAGCCGCCCGAACCCGCATTCGTGGAGGTGCGGATTCCTGAGCAGCGGCTCCCGAAGGAGAGCCGCCGCTCCTGACGGGGGAGAGCTCCGCCTGGAAGCGACATAGTTTCAAACCCATAGCAGTTCCTGGTAGTAGACAGGCAGCTCCCGCAGGCCGGCACGCCTGCCGCCCACTTTCGCGAACAGGAGCTGCGTGTCATAATTGAGGCCGTGCAGCTGGCGGAAGAAAAACGTCGCCAGCGCACACCATCTCGGAGGATTCTCGACGTACAGGTATTTCTGCAGCGTCTGAAGACGGAAAGTCGCAGCTTGGGTGCGAAGGCACACCTGCGCCTGACCGCCCTCCCTAAGCGGAAGACACAAAACCACGGCAGAGACCCAGTGCTTCCTTTTGTCCCAGAAGAAGTCGATGAGCTTCTTCTGCATCTTGGCGACAAACGCAGGGGGAGGGATCAAAGTGACCAACCGGTACCACAACATGACGGCCACCAGCTGGTTTATGACCAGCGCTCGACCCCTGTAGGACAACACTCGGAGCAGTCCTGTCCAGCGTCCTAGGCGAGCGGTGGCTTTGGCCTCCAGCTCGTGCCAGTTCGCCGGCCAGGTGTCCTCGGCAGGGCTAAGGTAGACTCCCAAATAGAGGTGGTGAGTGGTGCTCCAGGCGAAAGGCCTGAACTCCTCTGGCAGGGAGTCCACCCGCCACTGACCCACCAGGAGTCCGGAACATTTCTCCCAGTTGATCTTGGCGGAGGATGCGTCCGAGTAAATCTGCTGGCATTCCCGCATCCTCCGCAAGTCAGCGGGATCCGTAACTGTGACGAGCACGTCATCGGCGTAAGCCGAGAGGACCACCTCCACGCCCGGCCCTTGCAGAGCCAGTCCCGTCAACCTCTTCCGCAAGAGGCGCAGGAAAGGCTCCACGCAAATGGCGTATAACTGACCAGACATGGGGCATTCCTGACGCACCCCCCTCCCGAAGCGAAGGGGCGCCGTCAAGGACCCGTTAACTTTAATCAGACACTCCACGGCGGCGTACAGAAGTCGGATCCGGGCGACGAAATGCGTCCCGAACCCGAATGCGCGCAGAGTCCCGAAGAGATACTCGTGATCCACCCTGTCGAACGCCTTCTCCTGATCCAGGGAAAGGAAGGCGACCGACAGACCAGCCCTCTGGGAGTGGTGGACCAGGTCCCGGACCAGATGGATGTTATCGTGGATGGTCCGGCCCGGGACCGTGTAGGACTGGTCGGGGTGGATCATGTGGGCCAGCACGGTGCCAAGGCGAGCAGACATGGCCCTGGCAAAGATTTTATAGTCCGTGCTGAGGAGGGAGACCGGGCGCCAGTTCTTAAGAAGGGCGATCTCCGCCTCCTTAGGCAGCAGGACAATGACCGCCCTGCGCCAAGAGAGGGACATCTCCCCGGTCGCCAAACTTTCCCCCAGGACCCGCGCGTAGCCGCCCCCCAAGACATCCCAGAACGCCCTGTGGCACTCCACGGTCAGCCCGTCCAGTCCCGGGGACTTTCCCCTAGAGAGCTGGCGGAGAGCGCCGGTCAGCTCCGCCAGGCTTAGCGGAGTGTCCAATTTTTCGGCGCCCTCCGGGCTGACCTTCGGCAGGTCCTCCCACAAAATTCTGCGCGCATCCTCGCTGGACAGATCCGGAGAGAACAGAGCCCTGTAATAGGCACGGGTCTCCACGCTGATTCCCTCCGGATCCGAGACCAGTGATCCGTCGTCGGCCAGCAGCCCCAAGAGCTGCTTACGGACCCCCCGTCTTTTTTCCAGCGAGTAGAAGAAGGGGGAGCCGCGGTCCAAGTCCCGCAGGAGCTGGATCCGCGACCTCACGTATGCGCCTCGGGACCCGACGAGCTGCAGGTCCTTCAGCGCGCCCTTCTTCTCTTCGTACACCTTCCGCAGGGCCGGGTCCTCGACGACCTGACCGAGACGGGACTCCAGGTCGAGCACCTCCTTCTCCAACCGCCCGACCCGGGCCTCCCGCCTCTTGGTTGACCCCTTCGCGTACTCCTGACAGAAGAGACGGACGTGAGCCTTGCCCACGTCCCACCATAGCCTCAAGGAGGGGAAGCACCCCCGCTTCCTTCTCCAGTCGGCCCAGAACCGACGAAACGAATCCCGGAACCGCGCGTCCTCCAGCAGCAGGTTGTTAAAATGCCAGTACGCGGACCCCCCCGCGCACGCAGCGGAGTGAGCTACGTCCACACCAGGTGGTGGTCCGTGCACGGCCCCGGCTGCATGGAAGCCGCCGGAACGCAAGAGACATACGCCCGGGAAATGTAAAGGCGGTCGATTCTGGACCTTCCTCCCCCAGACCTCACACTAGTGAAGGCGCTGGAGTCGGGGTGGAGATTTCGCCAGACGTCCACCAAGTCGAAGGACCCGACCAGGTCCCTCAACTTCGCCATCGCCGCCGGGCTTTGCGGGGGACCCGAACGATCCCTCGCCTCGAGGGTGCAGTTAAAATCCCCCCCGAGGATGACGCACTCGCTCGCGTCGACGGAGCCCAGAAGAGCGGACACTTCTTCGAAGAAGCGCACTTGCTGCGCACCAGTCTGAGGGGCGTACACGTTCACTAGATGGAGCGGCACGCCCCCCAGGCGAACAGTGACCTGGAGCAAGCGGCCCGGCACGTGCTCCTTGACCCCCAAGATCTCCGGCTGAAAATGCGGGGCCAGCAAGATAGCCACCCCGCTAGAATTGTTGGAGAGGTGACTCATGCTAACCCCTCCTTGCCACTCCAGGAGGCATGTGGCTTCGTCTCCCGGGACGGTGTGGGTTTCTTGCAGGAAACACACCGCATACTTCCCATCCCGAAGGACCGAGAAGTTGTTGAATCTGCGGCGCGCCTCCCTGCTGCCGTTGATGTTGAGGCTGGCTATGGCTATCTTCATGTCAGAAGCATAGTGCAACCTCTACCTACACCTAACAGGGGGAGGGAGCGCAGCCGCTGGTCAGCCGCCACTTCCTCAGCAGCCCAGTGAGAAACGTTCTGAGTCGACGCAGCACGAGCGGGTCCATGCCCTCGTCCGCGCCCGTGATTTTAACGGCGGCGCGGACAGACACGATGAGCAGCGCCAGCTCTGACCATCTGTTGAGGGCCAGCCGGATCTTATTTTGCCGACCCCGGCACGTGGCCATAAAGTCCCGGAGTTCCCTTACGGGAATGAGGAGAGACTCGGCGAGGGGCACGAGGTCATCCAGCGCCTCGTGGACGGTGGAGTCCAAATCGTCCTCCGTGCCCATCACCGAGTCCCCATCCTCCTCCAGGGGGTCGTCACCAGCGGCCGACCCGTCCGTCGCGCAGTGCACAGCGAACGGCTCGGCCGCACCAGCCGGCCCTGCCTCCGCCCGGATCCCACCCCCAGGATCGGCGGCAGAGGATTCCTCCCTGGGCTCCTCTAGGGGCGCTGGGCCAGAAGACGGCGGCGGTTCGGAGTCCCCCCCCGCCCCAGACGCCAGAACGACCGGAGAAACCGGGGGAGAACAATTCCCAGCTCCTCCAGTACGTCCGGCACCAGAGACGCAGCCAGGGGGCCATCCTCCTACCCGCCACCAGCCTCCGACCCAGCGGATGGGGTGTTTTCAATTAAAACCTCCACTGGGACGAGCAGCCCCTGGGAGATGTCCGGGTCGCTTTGGGCGAGTTCATTTTCCTCGAGCTCGCCCGACCCAGACCCCAGGCCGCCCGACCCGGCGAGGGGTAACGGCACCGATAAAATGTCAATAGCTGCGGGTTGTTCCGCGACCCCCCCCCCACGGGCAGGGTCTCGTCCCCATCCCCGGGAGTCACGTGCCGGACAGACACATCTGCCTCAGCCTCCCAAGGGACAGGCGACCCCTGCCGATCGCTGGTGATGACGACAGCTGGGGGGGGGGGGCGCAGTACCTGTAGTGTATGTGCCTTTAAGAGCCCCATGTGCACTGTAATGCCGGTAATGGCCACTCGGGCTATATAAGCCTGAGTAGTGTGTTGTATCCGTTAGTTCCCCTCCAGACTTTGTTTAGTAAACACCTATCGAACCAACTCCTGTCTTCAGTGTCTCTATCAACACACAGACACAACAGTACCCGCGGCGGGCGATGACTCCCCCTACTCGGAGGGACCTTCCTCCTCCCGGTCCTCCTCCTCTTCCAGGGGGTCGCGCCTTCCTTTTAGCACGGAGGGAGCGAGGGAGACCTCCATGTCTGCAGAGGCCTCCTCCTCTGCTCCCTCCGGCGGAGCAGGCTTGTCGGGTTCCCCGGGCCCGAGCCCGGCCGCAGGTATTGGCGTTACCGCTGCGGCGGTTGCGGCCAGAGGCTCGGGCACGAGGCCCCTCCCACTCACGTCTGCCCCGATTAACTCCGCAAGGAGCGCGGGTGTAAGGGGCAAGGGCTGGCCATCCACCGGGGGGGGGGGGGGACCCGCCCTAAGGTGTTTATTTTTCCGCCGCGCCTTCTTTCCGGCCGGATGCGCTCCCCCCCCCGCCGGAGGCCTTGGTGGCATCGGCCCCCGACGTCGACCGCGCATCAGATGTTCCCAACGCGCGGGCAGATCCGGGGGGAGGAGCGGCGGCGCCAGCCTTGGCCGCACGAGATGATCCGGCGGCCTTGGAGGCAGGGCAGTTTTTCCGGATGTGTCCCACCTCCTTACAGGCGTGGCACTGCACACTGTCCGACGTCCAGAAGATGCGATAGGCGGTCCCCTCGTGGTGGACGACGAACGCCCCGTCGGTGTCCTCCTCCCGCGCCAGCTGAATAAACAGCTGGCGCCGTAAGGAGAAGACGTGGCGAAGGCTGGTTTCCCGGAAGCCGAGTGGGATGGGCGTAATCCCCGACCTCACCTCCCCAAGTTGGCACAAATGGGGGAGGAGGAGCTCACCAGGAACATAGGGCAGGACGTTAGAGATGACGATCCTCTGCGCGGTGGCCTCGAGAGGATCCGCCGGCAGGAAAGTCCCGCCTACGGTGAGCCCCTTGGCGACGGCCAGGGACACCGCCCGCTCCGACCCCAGGAAAAACACAGCCTTTGAGGCCGTGACGATGGCCGAGGGGCCGACAACCCCAGCCATGGCTTTAACGCAGGGCTCAATGGTCATAGTGGGGTGAGTGTAGCTCTTCACCCCAAGCTTTTTTGTCATAAGTTTAAAAGGTGACGGGGCAGCAGAAGCAGCGGGAGCAGCTGTGGCTGCCACTCCCGCATAAGTCTTGGCTGGCCCCGCCACCGGCGAAGATGCAGTCGCCATTATGGGGTGTTTTTATAAGGGCTACACTCACCCCAAGTCACAGGCCTGAAGGTGTTAATGGCCTCAGGTATTTTTTGGTCCTCTATTGAGCAGAGGGAGCTGTTTAAAATGAAGGCACACCTCTCCCCTTACTGACTGAAATTGGGAGAGGGGCCTTCTCCCCTCTGCTCAATAGGCAATTAATAAAAAGAGATGAAATTGAGGTGCCTCAGAGAAACAGGCAGAGAGAGACAAAGAGAGAGAGAGGGGGGGTGGGAAGGAGGGAGACCGCAAGGGCAGGGTTGCCACTCAGGATGGTGGGTGGGTGTTGGCAGGGATGCACTCTCCGATGGGAATTTGAAGTCTTTGAAGGTGGTCTTCTGGCAGGGGGAGAAGATGTCTTCACCTGGGAAAGCTGGAGATGCCCCAGGCTCAGTCCCACACCAGGTCTTAACGATGTCATTGGACTTCACCTAGGCAGCTCCAACTGTCCCAGGTCAGGCAATTGAAGGGGTGCTTATTAGTGGTGTGTGTGGCCTAGTTTTTAACAAGAGCCACACACACACACACACACACACACACACACACACACACACACACACACACACAGCCACCCCTTGATGATCCGGCCTTGTTTCTTCTTTTCTCCCCCCACCTAAAATACAAAGTCTTTTGGAGAGTGCACCAAATAACACCCACCTGAAAGATGATGTTGTTCTTCCCTCCTTCCAAACAGTTGGTGGTTGTTGGTTGTTTCTCTCCCCTCTCCTGAAGTGGAGGCCAATTTGGGGAGGCAGTAATGGAAAGGCCTCTCCCCTGGTTGGTGTTGTTGCTGGCCTCCCTTCTCCTTCTCCTCCTCTGTCCTCTCTCTCCAGGCACCTCAGTTGCTGTGATGATGGTGGAGGTGGTGGTGGTCTATCGATATCCTCCTCTTCCTGGTCAGGGGACCACCACTTTAGTCCACTCTCCACGTCTGGCTGCTCCCTCTGCTTGCTGCTGCACAGCCAGCAATGCTGTGAATGAGGTACTAACTTAAGACTGAAGTACAGAAGCCTGCTGTGGCTTTATATACAGGGGTGGTCACTGCCGGTACTGCAGTATAGAATCAGTTCTTCTCTTAAAAGGCACATACACAACAATTCCTCCCCTTTTAGATAAACAGTACATAACATTCATTTAACAACTAAATAATAACCAATTACAATTTTCTCTGTACTATATACATCAACTGAAATAATCATTTATAAGTTCAGTCTTTGAGGAGGCTTCCTGATCCTGACTGGATAGCGCCTTTCTCGAGTATCCTGTTCTTGCGGCGGAGTTGATTCTGGCTCATTGTCATTGGTTGGTTCGTCAGCTTCCAATACCACTGCTTCTGAGGTAGACGCAATCTGTACTTCGGGTTGATTACCAGGTGCACCTGCTCGTGGTATGTGTTTGGCTTGTTCCTGTGACTCTAGAATCTGGTCAGCATGGCGTCTCACGATGCTCTCTCCAACTGTGTACATTAGTGGTCGCTGCTGTGTGCATATCGTTCCTGGCTGCCATTTTTCTGTTCGGTAGTCACGGGCCAAGACTGGTTGCCCTATCTTGAAGCTCCTGGTTGGCTTCTCATTTATGTGCTGGAATTGCTTATCCTCAACATCTCGTCTTATGTTTGGTTTGAGCAAATCCAGGCGACATCTTAGCCTTCGGTTGAAGAACATTATGGCTGGAGTTTGGTTGGTGACTGCATGTGTCGCATTCCGGTAAGCAAACAAGAAATTATCCACCTTGTGTTGTAGTGGTATGTCGTCATTATACATTGCCTTTATTGCCTTTTTAAAGGTCTGAACAAACCTCTCAGCCAATCCATTTGTGGCTGGATGATATGGGGCAGATGTGTAATGTTTCACCCCATTATTCCTCAGAAACCTCCGGAAATCCTCGGACACAAACTGTGGCCCATTGTCGGAGCAAATCTGTTCTGGCAAGCCATTCCTGGCGAAGATGGTCCGTAGGACTGCAATAGTTTTCTCCGTGGTGGTGGAGGACATTTTGATGACCTCTGGCCATTTCGAATGGGCGTCCACAGCGATTAGGAACATTGAGTCCATAAATGGACCAGCAAAATCAATGTGTACCCGTTGCCATGGAAATGAGGGCCACTCCCATGGATGTAGCGGGGCCTGTGGTGGAGCGTTTTGGACTTTCTGGCATCCTGTGCATCTCTTGGTCATATCTTCGATTTCTTTATCGATTCCTGGCCACCACACAAACGCCCTGGCTAGGCTCTTCATTTTCACCCCTCACCAGATGACCCTCATGAAGCTCATTGAGCACTCTTTCTCTCAACTTGGGTGGAATTACCACTCAGGATCCACACATCAAGGTCCCCCGGCACACTGACAGCTGTTCTCTCCTTGGCGAGAATGCTGGCAACAGTGAGTTGCCATGTGCTGGCCATCCCTTCACCGTCAAATCATAGACCCGAGTGTGTGTCGGGTCATTTCGGGTTTCCTTCTCTATACTTGAGTTTGTAACAGGTAGACATTCGACTATGGTCGCATGGAATATCTCAACAGGGTCCACTGCAGGTGCTTCCTCTACCGTAGCAACGATAGGCGCGACAGCCCATCAGCGTTTCCGTGCTGTTTCGTACCCTTGTACTCTATGTTGTACTGATGTGCCCCTCGAAAAAGTGACCATCTTTGCAGCCGTTGCGCCGTCATCACCGGAACGCCCTTCTTTGGGTTAAAAATGGAGACCAGGGGCTGATGATCAGTCAGTAGGGTGAATTTCTGCCCGTGCAGATAGTGATTGAACTTCTTCACCCCCCACACCAGGCTGAGGGCCTCCCTGTCAATCTGGGTGTAGTTACGCTCGGCTGAGGTTAACGAGCGCGACGCAAAGGCTACTGGCCTCTCTGAACCGTCAAGGAATTTGTGTGACAGCACCGCTCCGATGCCGTAGGGAGACGCATCACATGCTAACCGAATCGCTAGTGTTGGATTGTAGTGGGCCAATACTTCTTTTGAAGTGATTCGGCATTTATATTTCTGAAAGGCACGCTTACACTCATCACTCCATTTCCATGTTACTCCAGTTTGCAGCAGGGCGTTCAGTGGGTGCAGAATTGTAGATAAATTCGGCAAGAACTTATGGTAGTAGTTCACCAACCCGAGGAACGACCTCAGTTGCGACACATTTTCCAGTGGAGCCTTGACTACAGCCTCAATCTTGTCCGGCGACTTATGCAACCCTTCCTCATCAATCATGTGGCCACAATACGAGATTTGTCTCCTGAAAAACTCGCATTTGGGGCGGTTGGCTCGTAGCCCATATTCCTGTAATCTAGTGAGCACCTGCTCCAGGTTGGCAAGGTGTTCACTGTCATTTTCGCCCGTAACCAGGATGTCGTCCAAATAACACTGGGTCCCCGGGATCCCTTGCAGGACTTGTTCCATCACCCTCTGCCAAATAGCCGGGGCTGATGCTACCCCGAATACCAGTTGATTGTACTGGTAAAGGCCTTTGTGTGTGTTTATCGTGAGGTATTTCCTAGACGTTTCTTCCACCTCCATTTGTAGATATGCTTGGGCCAGATCAATCTTTGTAAAGCGTTTCCCTCCAGATAGTGAGGCGAAAATATCTTCTATCCGTGGAAGTGGATATTGTACTGTGTGCAGGACTGGGTTCACAGTTACCTTGAAGTCCCCACAGATGCGAACCTTCTTCGGCTCCCCAGGCTCAATGATTTCTTCATTACAGGAACGATGGGTATGGCCCACTCGCTCCAGTCCACCTTGGACAGCACACCCGAACGCTCCAGCTCTGCTTCAACGGCTGGGCGGATGGCGTAAGGTACTGGTCTTAAAAAAATTTTGGGTTTGCGTTATCTTCGATTTTCATCGTTGCCGTTACTCCTTTTAGAGTCCCAATTCCTTGTTGGAACACCTCTTTCGTGTCAGTTAGAATTTTTGACAGTCGTCCAGTTGTGACGTCATCATCCTTTTTGTCAGTCACAGTTAGCGCCTGAATGGAATGCCAATCCAATTGTATTTTTCGGATCCATTCACGTCCCAATAATGGTGGTCCTCCATCTTGTAATATATATAGATACAGTTTCTGTGTTTCCTTGCCGTTGTATTCAACTGGCACCCTTATTTTTCCTCTGGGGTAGACTTTTTGCCCCGTGTATGTCTTCAATACAATGGACGTGTCCTTCAAGGGTATGTGTGAGAATAGCCGCTCATAGTCTCGTCGATTCATGACAGTTAGGGCTGATCCTGTGTCCAATTCCATCTTTACTGGGGACCCTGCTATCATGAGGGTGACCCAAATGGTTCGGTGATCCTCCTTTGCGATCACGTTGTGTAACTTTAGACAACTGGCATCACGGTGGCATAGTGGTTAGCACTGTTGCCTCACAGCGCCAGGGACCCGGGTTCGAATCCGGCCTCGGGTGACTGTCTGTGTGGAGTTTGCACATTCTCCCCGTGTTTGCGTGGGTTTCCTCCGGGTGCTCCGGTTTCCTCCCACAGTCCAAAGATGTGCGGGTTAGGTTGATTGGCTATGATAAATTGACCCTTAGTGTTAGGGGGATTAAATACGTGGGGTTACGGGGATAGGGTGGGATATGTGTTGGTGTAGGGGTTACAGGGATCGGGTGGGATATGTGTCGGTGCAGGCTCGATGGGCCGAAATGGCCTCTATCTGCACTGTGGGGTTTCTGTGATTTCTGTGAACTTAAGTCTCCTGCTCCCAGAGTCCTTATCACTCTCCTGATCTTCCGAACTACTGTCTGTCAATTTCTTTACTTTCTTGTACTTTTCCTTAGTAGTTCTTGTAGTGTTGGTTTTCTTTCCCGACCTGCAGACTCTTGCTATGTGTCCCATTTTCCCACATTGCCTGCATACTTTGTCCTTAAACCAGCAGTCCTTCTGATCATGGGTTGTTCTGCCGCAGCGATAGCACTTTTCTGCTCCATACGCCATTTTGTTAGCGCTATATTCTTGTGGTTTCTGTTGTATTTCCGCAGCTCCCCGTGCTGCTGCTTCGTAGGATACTGCCACGCTGAAAGCCTGTTCTAGCGTCAGGTCCTTTTCCGAAAGTAGTCGTTTCTGGGTTCCTTCACTCTGGAGCCCGCAGACAAACTTATCCCTTAAGGTGTCTGCCAGTCCTGCTCCGAACTGGCAGTGCTTCGATAACTTGCGTAGTTCCGTAAGATAGTCAGCATTGCTCTCATCTTTGTGCTGGTTTCTTTTATGGAATTTGAATCTTTCTGCTATCAGCAGCGGTGTAGGGTTTAGGTGTTCCTGTAAGATATTAACAATCTCCTCAAAACTTTTCTCCATTGGTTTAGCTGGGGTAATTAAATTCCACAATAGGCCGTACGTTCTCGCGCCCATCAAATTTAATAATACTGACGCCTTCTTTCCATCGGCCACCTCATTTGCCTTGCAGTACACTTCAATTCTTTCCACATACGTGGTCCAGTCTTCTACCTCGTTGTCGAAAGCAGTGATACTGCCACTTTTCGGCATCTTGGGTGATTTAAAATGGCGCCTCCCGCGCTTTTTCTTCTTCACCAATGGATTAAAATGGCGCCTCCCGCGTTTTTCCTTCTTCCCCAATGGAATAAAATGGCGCCTCCCGCGCTTTTCCTTCTTCCCCTTGCTGCCACGCTGCTCCTAGCGTTCTGCAGGGTAATGGCGGCGACCCGCGGCTTCGGCGCGTCTCACTTTTCCTTCCCCTTGTTTTATTTTCGGTACGCTGCCTGGTTCTTGAGCACCAACCGCGCCCTGTGCGCTCCACCCTCTCTCTCTCTCTTTTCCTCCCGACGATGCTGCACGGCCCCTTTGCAGAGCCGCTCGACCGAGCTCGAGCCCGCCGCAGTCTGGAAGGGTCAGCGCACTACCTGCTACCAGCACGATTTGCTGGAACACCTTGACTGGGGAGCCAAGCCCAGCTCTCCACAGCCTCTCCTGCAACTCTCCGAACTCCGATGGATCCTTGGGCGGTTGCCCGCGGTCGACGCCCGTTGCTCTGACTTTGACCTCCAAGCTGCTTCTTCTCAGGGAAAGATCCTCGTGAGGTGATGCAGTACTGCAGGCGAGTTCGAACCTGCTCGTCGCCAGTGTAGTGTCCGAGTATCAATAATACACGGACTGCAGGAGAACAATAATAACAGGTATTTACTGAACAGAGGGTAACTTAAGACTGAAGTACAGAAGCCTGCTATGGCTTTATATACAGGGGTGGTCACTGCCGGTACTGCAGTATAGAATCAGTTATTCTCTTAAAGGTACATACACAACACATACCTGTGGATCACTGCTGGTCTTTCTCAAGGCCACGTGCGAGGTCTCTGAATGGTGCGACAAACTCCCCGATGAGTGAAAGCCATTCACTGTAATACAAACACAAAGCAGCGGCATTATAAAAGACACTGGTCTGATCTTCAATGCAGTCCAACAATAAGTATCTTTCTGCAATTTTTTTGAGCGAATCCACTACTTTCAAGACACTGATCACTTCCCGTTCTTGGTCTGAGATATTGCGCATCAAACCCAATAAAGCATTTCCTTTAGTGCAATTTTCCGCTGTAGCATGGCAAAGATGGTGCCAGTGGGTCCAAGACCCAGCAGACGGGATGGTTTCCATGGGCACCTCTGCAGGCGGCACAATCTCCGACAGACTTGGATGTTCTGCTGGAGGTGGAGGAAGCTGTATGTTCTGGCCGACGTAGGCAACAATTAAAAGGAAATATAATTTGCTGAAAACTATAAATTTGTGCTTTGCTACAAAAGGCGTGGCTGAAAATCCCAGTTATGACTTCAGCCGCCTTCCATCAATCCATTACGTGGTATCACAGTTTCAAACACACAAGCCTGCCAACAGGTCCCTACAGGAAAGAACTAGTCAGTTGTGCACAGTACCCGTGAGTCATAATGACAACTCCAAAGTTAACCCAGCGACCACCATTGCGGACTTTGAGCTGGGGTATCTTTGTTCCCCCATTTTAAAATATTATTTAGGCTCTATTATTTAAGTCCTCTCTTGCCATGTAGTAATCGCAGCTAAGAGTGTGGGTATCTGAGCTGCCCAGGCCCCTGACAACTTAGCTCGAGGAAGAAATTAGAAGTGCAGTTCTTCTTAGAGAAGGAAATGGACAGACACCTAGCCTGGCAGTAACTGTTAGAGTCAGGCAGAAGGGAAAACTACGAGAAGACAGCTATGGAGCGGGAGCCAGGGCGAGCAGGCTCCAGCGTGGAGCGGGAGCCGGAGTGGCAGACTGCAGAGTTTAACTATCTTCCAAGTTACCTATTTTATATTGATGACTTAGTTAAACTTCTAAAGCTAATTTCAGTCCTATGATTAGAAAATAATTCGTTTCACGATGCCAGATCATCTTTTCAAAGTGCTGAAGATGGCAAGCTAAAAAGAAAGACTTGCATTTATAACCATTACAAATGGATAATTTAAATGTACAGCAACAACTAAAGTTATTGGCACTATCCAAGGAACAGGAGGTTAAAAATGATTTCACTTCAGGAATCTTCGGATGATGATGACCAGACACATTCTGCATTTGCTCTTTAGGTCACATGATTGAGAATTTTAATCTACCAAGATATTGAAATTATTCTAATTAAGTTGGAGAAGTTGAGGAAGGCTGGGAGGCGGCTCAAGTGCAGCATAAATGCCGGCATGGACGGGTTGGGCCGAATGGGCGGTTTCTAAGCTGTATATGCTATGTAAATTTAAATGAGCTCCTGGAACCCATGAGACGTGGGCCCGGAATTTGCAGTCAGCGGCGAAGCGAAGGTGCTTGCAGCTGGCCCCGAAGTACGCTCCGCACAAGGATCTCGCGATCTCTGTGTCGAGAAGTTTGGCTTTTCCGGCATTCAATTCAAATCAATGGAGGTTAGTGGGGATCCCCTAGCGCGAGCTGCTGTGATGTCACCAAGCTGTTTAAGCAGCCAATCAAAACGCAGAATTTTCACAGACAGCGAACAAGGAAGTGAGTGAGTTCTTAAAATTCTAACTTTTTTTAAAATGTTAGAGAGCAAAATAAAGTTTGAGGCTCTCATGGGGAAAAGGCAAATCTGAAATAAAGAACAAACTTCAAAAAAAAATGTTTTAATGTTCTAAAATTTCTTTAAAAATTTTTTTTTTTTTTTTATAATTAAAATGAACAAATTTCACTACACAAAATTTAAATCAGCTTTTCAGGCCGTTAGCATATTGACTGCTAAACAAAGGTTGTTAAAACCCCAGTTACACCTAATCTCTTTGGATCTAACTTTTAGTGGGGAATTAAAAAGGGTACTTACTGCGGAAGAGCTGAAGTTTTTGTCAGTTTCCCTGATTTGGGTGATTAGAGAGAGGCGGAGGGGGGGGGGCGGGGGGACACACTGCAGCCCATTTCGGAGCGGTCAGTGACAAATGCAACTTTAGGATTTCCACCTGCGCCTAATCCCGAAGTTGCGGTCAGTTTCAAAGGCGGAATGAGGACGAACACTGCCAGTTCACCGATATCCCGACCGCAAATTCCGGGCCCATTTTAAAAAAAACATTAGATAGAGACAGCAGTGACAAACTGAAGGTAACATGCTCAGTGTTATGGAAACAAAATGCCTTGAGAAGCAAGTCTTCAACACTTGCTGTAAATCCACCCCCCTATGTATCTTAATTCAAGATTCCTTAAGGAGTACGAGGGGGAGGGTGAAAAGAAGTGAAATACCTGACATTTTGACGGAGTGATCTGCTATTTGTTGGCCTGATGGATTTATTTGTTGCAGAATTGGGCAGGAGCTGGGCCAGAAGATTGGACAGTTGGCTGGGAAATCATGCGTTTCAAATCTCTTCCATGGGATTTCAAATTGCAAAACAGAGAGCTCAAATTCATCTAAAAACCCAAAAGTCTCTGTAATAAACGTCACAAGTTATCAGATGGCAACCCCAATTGTAACCTTAGCTGAGCTGAGCTGAGCAAGGCGAATTGCTGGAGTGCACGAGATGGCTTATGTATTGACTCCAAGTAAAAAGTCATCCGAGTATACATCCAAACACACCAGCAACTGGGGAAGCTGGAGAGCAGAAACAACAACTAGCAGACTTCAACTGAAAATAAAACGTCACGTTTGAAATGGAGCCAAAAAAGGTCTCCATAATAAACTGAAGAAGCAGAGCAGTGAAACGGAACAGACTGTGGATTGCTGGGAATCTGCAGCCTGGCCCTGCTTCTCGGGCAGCGCGTGATAGTCAGAGAGACAATGAGCTCTCTATAGTGGTTATTCCATTGGACCTGCAGTCAAGGTCAGGATGGCGAGGTACAACAAGCTGGATTAGGGAAAATTCTTAGTTATTTCAACATAAGATTTAGCATTTAGTAAAAAAAACACTGAAAAATTACCATCAGATATCAAAAAGAAAAATTTGCATTTATATAGTGCCATTCACGACCTCAGGACGTCACAAGGCGCTTTATAGCCAATGAAGTACTTTTTTGGAGTGTAGTCACTGTTGTAATGTAGGAAACGCGGCAGCCAATTTGCACTCAGCAATCTCCCGCAAATAACAATGTGATAATGACCAGGTAATCTGTTTTAGTGATATTGGCTGAGGGATAAACATTGGCCAGGACACCAGGGAGAACTCCCCTGCTTTTCTTCGAAATAGTGCTGTGGGATCTTTTACGCCCACTTGAGGGGACAGACGGCGCCTGGGTGTAACGTCTCATCCGAAAGACGGCACCTCCCACAGTACAGCATTTCCTCAGTACTGCACTAGTGTCTCAGCCTAGATTTTTGTGCTCAAGTCTCTGGAGTGGGCCTTGAACCCACAACTTTCTGACTCAGAGGTGAGTATGCTACCAACTGGCGCTCTGGTCTCCATCATCAAGGCTGACTCAGAGATGGGCTGACACCTTTGATAGACTAATTCGGGAAAAAACAAATTTAAAACTTGAATCGTGATCATATATGGGAAAACTAATGATGTTTTTTCACCTCCAGGTCGATACATCTGTCTCCACTCTGCTCTACGATGACATTAGATGTAATTCAAAGCTGACAGCGGGCAGTGTCACTTCTCCCTTCAAACCAGAGGATCTAGCAAATTAGCTCAGATCGGTTAAATCTCCAATGTTGTGAGCAGCCAGCTTCCCTGCCCTAAGTGGTAGTGCTTCGGGCCAATTCCGCAGTATATAGATTGCTCCAGCTGAAGCCAGCTAACTCAGCAACAATCCAATCTATGGATTAGTACCATGTCATGCAGTGGGCTCATCACTGGGGGACATCTCTGTGCAGCTGGATGTTCTGAGATGTTCTTTAAAGACTTTCAATCCTTGAACTGCAGGGAGGATTCTGGGAATTTCAGCCTGCATGAAACTGACATAATGGTATTAAAGTTACTCGGAGTCAGGAGTAGCTGTATTCGTGCAATATTAACTCTGCAGTATTATATTAACTCGCCATATTATAAAAAGGATAGAGAGGCACTGGAGAGGATTCCGAGAAGATTTACAAGGATGATACCAGAAATGCGAGGCTGTACATATCAGGAAAAGGATGAACAGGCTGGGTCTCTTTTCTCTTGAAAAAAAGGTTGAGGGGTGACCTAATAGAGGTCTTTAAAATTATGAAAGGTTTTGATAGAGTGGATACAAAGAGAATATTTCCACTTGTGGGGAAGAGCATAACTAGAGGCCATCAATATAAGATAGTCACCAAGAAATCCAATAGGGAATTCAGAAAAAACTTCTTTACCCAAAGAGTGGTGAGAATGTGGAACTCGCTACCACGGAGTGGTTGAAGCGAATAGTATAGATGCATTTAAGGGGAGGCTAGACAAGCATGAGGGAGAAGGGAATAGAGGGTTATGCTGATAGGTTTAGATGAGGAAAGACGGGAGGAGGCTCGAGTGGAGCATAAACGCCGGCATGGACTGGTTGGGCTGAATGGCCTGTTTCTGTGCCGCATATCCTATGTAATTAAAAACTCCAATAATTCTGCCACATTATTCAAATAATCATCCTCTGGGTTACTACTAAAGCATTGCTTCCAAAGGCCAGTTATCAGAAAATCAAATATCATAACTATAAAGAATGACGGGTGTGTTACAGATGCAGCTAGGTCACCTTTTGACAGGAATATCTGTGGTAGGATGAGTTATGGCACCGTCAGGCCGTTTGTGCTCAGATAAGATGGTGCCATAAAGGTGAAAGTAGTTAGGGTCCCATTGTCCGTTGTTGCAGGTCCTAACTCAAGTTTCACATGAGATTCTTTGGCCGAGATGAGGTGGGGGTTTCCCGTTGCCTTCCTCACGGTTTCTATCACAGTACCTTCTCTGAGGTGGTCTTCAACCAAGGCTAAAGAGTCCCACCTACCCACACCAATCAGACGCAACACAGTGCTCAGCGCCGGCGCTCTGGTCCCCACTTAGGGCTGACAGAGATGGCGTACCACCACTGAGCCAGTGGTCACTCCATCCGGTTGTGAATTCCCCAATGGATGTCAACCGAGTATTTAGAGTCCATATTCCAGTTTCCACTCACCGGGGTGGGCTGGAGTGGGGCTCGAACCCTTCACCTTCTGACTCAGAGGCGGCAATGCTAGCACTATGCCAAAGGCGCCCTCCCAGTAGATAGAGTAACATATTTTAATTTCAACCAGTCCCGGTGTTATCTGAGATAGTCTCCAATGCCACATACAGTGACAGACATGCCAGTTTAAATTGGCTTTCAGACCCATGGAGAGACCACCATCACAAAATTGGGCCTGATTCAGTCCGATTGGTTGAAAATTGGTTCCAAAGGCCTATTTATCAGCCAATTGATTACCAGAACTACAAAAGGTCAATCTTTATATACTCAACATTGAAAATGCTTAAGAAATGGGGTCAGACAACAGGGGGTTAAGAATGTGTGACCATACTTCAACTAGGCAAACAAAATTGAGAATTTGCTTTTATTTCTCTCCCCAAAATTGTTAGTTTAATTTTCAATGAATTAGGCGCAATATGAACTTTCCAAATACTGCACTGAATTACAAGATAGCTCGATTGATCTCCTGTCTGTGCTTGGGTGTCTGTAGGCTTGTTTGTGTTTCCTTTCTTTCTTTTTCTCATTCTATTAAAATGCTTATCTTTCATTTTTCTGTCTTGAAGAAAGACCTTGCCTGAAATATCATTTTTTTCTCTCTATAGAGGCCCATTGACCTGTTGCGTCTCTTCAGCATTTTTTGTTTTTCTTTAAGAGTGCTCCATTTCTCTTTTACAAAAAGTGTGAAAATGTTTAAGTGAAAGAAAATTCAAGGTCATTTCAGTGTGTTTTAGCAGTCAATAGTTATTCAAAGCCTAATTACCTGTAGGCAAGGAATTCATCTGTGATATTGGACTCTTTGGGGTCCCTGGAGCACTAGTTGGTCTTTCCCAGGTTGTTTCTATAATAAAAGAAAAAAAGAACTTCAGTATACAAAAAGGGTGTGAAGTGTAAATTAGTTCATACAAAACTGGCACAAGGGATCAGCACAAGAGAATCAGAGATTATGGAAAAATACTGGAAAAAGTGACATTTTGATTGACATGGAAGTCAGATATTTTAAAGTGTTGCCTCACTCTTGTTTGACTAACTAAACCTGCAGAGTTTCTGAAGATAAAACAAGTCCAAGTGTGTGTAGGACAATGGGCCAGTAATTCCGGTCCCAACGCGTGAGTACGGACGGGGTACTCACGTGTGGGCCTGTTGGAAGTGCCGGATTTCAGCATACACAGCGCATGCGCGGGAAACCGACATTTCCTCCAAGGGGTTCAGAGGTCCAACGCGTGCGCACAAGACTCTGCGCGCACGCGTTGAACTTCCTCCTTTTTGACAGGTTTGCCCGTGTGTAAGGGCCTGAACTTTTTAGAAATGTAAAAAGGAGGCGTAAGGACTTGATTCTTTAAGGTAAGTGGTCTATTATTTAAAATTATAACTTTTTTCCACAGCTTTATTGTTCTTAAGGACTTTACAGTAAGGTAAGTTTATTTTTAGACCCGATTTCTTAAAAAATTATTTTTTTCAAAAATTTGATTAATTGTTTAAAATAGTTTTTTTAAAGTTATTTATAGTTCATTTAATTATTGGGATGTTTTTTAAAATTTTATTTAAAGTTTAAGTAGTGTTTTGGGCACCTGTAGTTTTCATGAGTTTGACAGTTCTTACTATCAAACTCATGAATGAAGTTTCCCCTCTCCTGATTGGCTGCCCAGTGCTTACCTGATCCCAGCCGGCACATCGCACTAACTACGCCGCTGGATCAGGCAAACACAGCGCGCCGACAGCTGAACCGGGCCAGTGACAGGAATTCCAAGCAGTCCCAGGCTTCAGCTGTCGGTGCGCCGGGTAAGTGCACATCGGGGGCTTGCATGCGCAGCAAGCCCCCGATCCTAATTTCTGGGCCATCATCTACAATAAATTAATCTTTGGACAAAGAACATTTCTATCAAATAAAGACCTTGGGAATCTTCATGGGATTAGGGGGGAGAAATTCGGTATCTCCCCGTTTGGGGTGCAATTATCAGCTGGGCACAAAGTTTAGCGCCTGGCGCTAATTATCACCTCCGACTGCAAACTTGGCTTCTATCGCCCCATGGAGGTGATTGGAGTGCTAAATCAGGCGCTACACACCTCTCTTAAAGCGCTAACGCCGAGGAGCAAGGCGCTATCTCAGAGCGCTGGTGAAGCTCGTGTGATGTCAGTCAGCAATGGAACACAGACACACTGGCGCCGGCCAGTTCTTAAAGGGGAGGGTCGATCTTGCTCTCCATCCACACCCTGTTCATTGCAGCCTTGAATCTCAGCCTGGAGAGACCTGTACATCAAATCTGCTGGAAAGAATAGAGACACCCAGGGAAAGAGCTGAGAGTGCAGCCCCATAGTCTCTTCTAAATCGATGCAAGGAAGGTCAAATCAAAATGAACTTGCAAAGTGTTGCTCAGTACCCAAAACTCCTTCACACAGCACTGAATCTCTCCAGAAGTCTCTCTCTCTCTGAATATGTGGTGCAAAAATATCACTGACAAAAAAAAGGCAGGAAGCGGCCGCCTTTAAATAGCGCTCCCCCAGTCCGTTCCAGACTGCAAAACGTTCCCCTCTACCTGTCATTGCTAGCGGCAGGTAGAAAGGCAGGGGGCGCCACTCAATATCCAGTCCAGGGTGCTACCGGGGCACTGCACGCTCGACTGACGTCACGATCTGCGGGTGCAGGAGATCGTGGCGGTAGTGTTTAGCGCCACCGCAAAATGTCTGGTCAATTTCGCGAGCAGCGCAAACATCGCCGCGCCCGGGCGCTAGTTGCTTTGCACCCCGTTAGCGCCCTCTTAGGGCACTAATTGAGGGGGATCACACTCATGTCCTTCCTGATCTCCACAGATGCACAACAATCAAGACTGTTGATTTTTCCTTTCCCTAGCCTGGTGATTGAGGGGTCATATATTGTCCTCACGTCTACCCTCACTGAGATTAGCTAGTTCACAGACCAGAGACTAAACCTTTCAGCCTCAGGGTTTGTCTAGCTACATATATCATATTCCACTGTTCCATATACCCAATGTTTACACTGCCTATTGGCCTTGCTACAGACATTCAATTTGTATTCACTCTGTGGATGCTCCCCTTGTACGGCAATACTACTGTGAGGCTGCTTGTCTAGATTAGTGTGAACTCAAAACTTGCACATTACCAGTGAGTTTTCACAAAATTCAGTCTTATTTTCCCAAACTAGCTTGATGGAAATAAATATTCTGGCATGTTTCAACATTGAGCAAGGTAAACAGGAGAGAAATGTTGTAATGTGTTGCTATTCTTCATTCTAGGGTAAAATCAGCATAGAGAGGCTTTGGATCCAAGGCTTACACCTGTTAGTTTTGATACCAATTACATTCTTTAATTGGTCAAATTGATGCCAATATGTATTAGAATGGGCTGGTGTATTCATCTGTTGCCCTTTCAACCATGCTACATATATTCAGTGTCATGGTATCCCCAGTAGCAAAATTGTGACATATTAACACTAATTGAGTTAATGAAACTGAATTTTTTTAAATAGATCTTCGCAATGCAATGATTAGCACTTGTTTATTCATCTTGCAAAGTTCTGAAATAACTAGAATTAAAATGGGAGCTGTCTTTCCTTACCCAATTTCCAAATGGAGACCTGGAGACTAATTATCTGGGCATAATTATAACCTAACGTGCCAGGTGGGAATCCCACGGGATCGGGTGGAATGTTAGTTTTTACACCCCGCCCAATATTACTCTCCATGGACTTCAGTAGAGTGCAAAATCAGGCGGGCGTAAAACCAGCGCTGCACCCGATCCAGTCAGTTTCCTGACAGCTGGCTTAGGTTAAAATTTCCCCCAATCGGCGGTGGAAATCAGGCCAGGGAGTTTAATCTGGGAACCATTCAGGATTCAGGGGCTTTATTGTAGGTGCTTATTAATTTATACATGGCCAAAGTATCCGCAGCTATGCGAGACCAGAATGACTTGGAAACACCTGCTCATCAGAATCCTATGCAATGGTTCACGTTATTATGCTGTTAGTCAAGAATGATCAAACAAACTCGCTTCAGAGCCCTTTGGATTATTTACTCAAGTACGGGAGAATTCTCTCACGTCTTTAGTTCTGGCTAGTGATCCGAGCTTCATGGGCTGGAAAACCGGTAGCATTCATGAAGGTCTACGAAGGATCGTTGCATCCAAAAATTCTCTCTCCAATTAAACTGTGTTCCAAAAAGGATGTTTTAACCCCCTGTGGACTGATGCAGTTTTGTTGTCACGTATTGTTTCTCCATACTACTCGACCTGCAAACGCCGTCTCGTGCGGTGGACGCCGATGCGCTGAATTCCTTCGAGCAAGAGCTGGGCCTGTTTCTGGTTGGGGTGGACATCACCTCTTACAAAAAGTAGGTACTGACATGAATCAGGTCATTCATGAAAGACTTATGAACTAATACTGAGCGGCCTATGGGTGGCGCTGTCCAGGGAGAGTATAAATACTCGGGCACGGGCCCAGCTTGTGCAGGACATTCTTAACAGGAACTAGTGAAGGACACAACTAGACCTCCATGTTGTAAAACAGTTGATTAAAGCTTTGTTTAACGCTTAGACCAAGTGCCTAGTAGTTTTCTTACGTCAGGTACTTCAGGGAATGGAGGGCCTATTCACACTGATCTGATGGTGTGGTGTTTTCCACGTCCTGAAAGATTCAGGAGAACGTGATCTTCAGGTGGCCAATAACACAATTTGAGGTCACTTGTTAATCATGGGCAAACTACCTCACACAAAGCATGAATAAGGGAATGGGCTTTGCTTATGACTGTCTTTTCACTATGAACACAAAACAAAGTGGTGGGGAAAAGCTGGAATTCCCCTTGTCCTAATTTCCAAAAGACAGTGACCCCCATCCCTGCAATTTGGGATAGGATTGGAGTTCCACTCCACCTCCCCCTCGCACTGGTAGGGATTTGGGCCCTCGGTTTCTAATGAAAAGATAAAAATTCTCTGATGAAAAGATAATTCCTCGACAGAGTTAGATATTATTGGAGCAGCTATTTATTGCATTTATGTTGCTTCACTGCATTCAGTTTCTGTTTATTTTACACCTTCATCTGCCATTGTTGTTTTGGTTCCCCCCCACATGAAACGTCCTTTTTTTTGTCCTTTGTTATTTCCTCGGTTGATTTTCGGTGGTCTTTCTTTTATATTCCTTGCATGCAACTTCGTGTGTAGGGCTGGAAATCACATTGCTCAGTGGCAGACATTTGCTAAGAGGTGGACACAGAGCCTTTATGCACCCGTGTTTACATGGCTCTGTCTCCATGGTAACAACCTAATCTGCAACTATAATCATGGTTTCTCTTTGCCTTCCCAGCAGGGTGGATGTGACGGGATATTTTCAGTTCTTTCGACAACTCAAACCTGACCTCACTCCTATCCCTGGCACGATCACTGTTCAAAACCAGTGCATGTACAAGCTGGTCGAGTGTGAAAAGGGTCAGTAAATTCTGCGCGTTGCTTCCTTCATGTGAAACAGGAACCGATATTGCTTTGCTTCTGCAATACTGGCATTCAGATTACACATCGCAACTATGGCTGGTTTCCACGGCAACATGATGGGACACAGGTAGCGACTAGTTTCCTAGGTTACTGAACAACTATAAAAAGAGCCACGACAAATTGTAAAGAATTTTCTCGGTTGTGAAACTGGTCCTTCGCTAATACTCCGGTTGCCAACTCTGGTTGGACATATTCCTGGAGGATTCATCACATGACCTCCCGCCTCCAACTGCTCCACCCAGTCAAACAATATCCAATATTTTTTGTATTAACTAATAAAGTGTTCAAAGAAATTGAAATTGAAAAAAAATCGCATGATGTTTCCCAACTTTGCTCGCAGCAGTGGTCGGGAGATTAATCTTTAATTTCCAGAGATCCCAGGACAATCCTGAAGAGTTGGCAACCCTCATTAATACTTATATTATACACAGACTGGACACGAAGCTTCCCAGTATGTAACTGGGATTCTGCTCAAAATCCACGACAAGGCCTTGGACAACGTGGACCACTTTCCACACCTCGGGAGCCTACGGTCAACAAGGGTGGATGTCGACGACGAAGTCCAATACCGCCTTCAGTGTGCCAGTGTAGCCTTCGGTCACCTGAGGAAGAGAGAGTGTTTGAAGACCAGGACCTCAAACCCGGCACCAAGCCCATGGTCTATGTCTTGTTTTGCACACTTTGTACAAAAATAATAAATTGCAGGACAACGGAGTATTACAGTTTAAACTATGTTAATGATAAAGCATCAGGTCTGATCTGACTCACAGCAGTACAGCACCGTGTGGACAAGATGGAGTCAGGACCCCTGGGTCTTCTAAACAATAGCAGTCCTTACAGATGCCTGCAGGCCAATGACAACTCAACATGTGATCACGTGAATATAATAGGTATTCCTTACAGATGCCTGCGGGTCAATGATAATTCAGTATGCAAATGTTACATCTCCTTTCTTTTAAAAGAAAAATGTTATGCATTACTTTTGAACCTTTCTTCTACATAATGTTCTCAGTAGCATCAACATATAAGTAAACTCAACATTTAACTAGCACTGAAAACATCTCAACGTTTCAATAACGATGTACAGTTTTTTTCTTTTAGGGCAGCGATCCGCCTACACCCTTTGACAGTTCACAAGTCAAGGGATAACTCTAGGCTTGACCTCTCGTCGGAATGACGGTGTTGTTCCTTGGTGTTCAGGAGGTGTCTGTGATTGCGGCGGTACACCTGTCCTTCTGGGGTGCGGACGTGATACGATCGCTCTGTCAGCTGGCTGGATGACGACTGCTGGCTTCCAGTAGTCATGCTCCTGGATTCTGATGAATTCTCCATTGTGCAGCGGCGGCAGTAGTCTAACTGACCTGTCATAGTATCTCTTTTGGTGTTGCTGTCTCTGTACACGTTTTGCATGCACTTGCTTGCAGCTGACAACCTGCCAGGGCCTGTCTGGGATACGGTGAGGTATCAAGGGCTCTGACATTTGATGGGTGGCGTTCTAGACAAATGGAACATTTTCCGTCAATGTCCTCAATGTGTTTGCACATTCCGGGCCAAAACAATGTCACGTGCTCTTTGTTTGCATTTTTCCATACCCATATGTCCAGCATGAATTTGTGTCAACATATCTTCTCAGACTGGTAGGAATGATGATTTTCTCCCCTTTGAAGATGATTCTGTTGATTTGTGACAGTTCGTCTCTGTGGTTCCAGAATTCAGATACGCTCTGAGGGCATTTCCTCCTTTCCTCAGGCCATCCTTCATGTATGACTTTGCTCAGCAGTGTGAGTTGTCCATCTTTCTCTGTTTCTGCTCGGATCTCCTTCAGTTTTGAGTCACTCACAGGTAAGCTGTTGTACACCATGTGCACCTGCACATCCATGCCTTCACTGAGGCTGCTGGCCTGGTAGCTAAGAGACTTTCTGGAGAGCGTGTCTGCGACAGGAATGTCTTTGCCTGGACGGTGAGTGATTGTGAAGTCATACTTCTGTAGCTGAAGGATCATTCTCTGTAGCCTTGGTGGGGCTGCGGCTAGTGGTTTCCTCATGATCGACCACACGCCCCTTGAGTCAGATTCCACAATGACTTGTCGGCCATAGACATACTGGTGGAAACGCTTACATCTGAATAGAATTGCATATAGCTCTTTCTCGATTTGAGCATAGTTGATTTCACTGTCCGAGAGAGATCTGGAAGTGTAGCTGATGGGCTTTCCTTCTTGCAGTAATACTGCACCTAGTCCGTACTTTGACGCGTCCACTTGTAGTCTGAGCTCTTTGTTGGGGTCGAAGTAGGCAAGAGCTGGTCCTGGTTCTCTGGTGATTAGATCTTTCATTTTCTGAAATGCTGTGTCATGTTGTTTGTCCCACAGGAACTCATTGGATTGTTTGAGCAACTGACGCATGGGTGCATTGATTTCGGAGAGGCTTGGGGCAAACTTGGCTAAGTAGTTAACCATGCCTAGTACAGTCTCTAGCTCTGCGCGGTTCTTCGGTGGCTCCATCTTCTTGATGGCGGAGATTTTCTCTGGATCCAGCTTAATGCCATCAGTTGAGAGGCGATGCCCGAAATAACTGATCTCGGTGGATCCGATTATGCTTTTCTCGGGGTTGAGCCGGATACCTTTCTCCCGTGATCTTTGTAGCATCGCACGGAGGTTCCAGTCATGTTCCTCTCTATTCCTGCCATAGATGAGGATGTCGTCTACGATTGCGACTACTCCGTCGAGGCCTTCATAGGTTTCGTCGATCTCCCGCTGGAATTCATCCTGAACTGAGATAAGACCAAATGGTAAACGCAGAAATCGGTAGCGTCAAAATGGTGTATTGAACATTGTTAGCTTAGATGACTCTTCCATAAGCTTGATAGTCCAGTATCCTGATCGTGCGTCCATTACACTGAAGTAACGTGCTCCCACTAGTTTGGGTGTGATGTCATCTAGCGTTGGTAGAGGGTAGTGAGGGTGTTTGATAGCCTTGTTCAAATCTCTGGGGTCGAGACAGACTCTGAGCTTGCCTGTACGTGGTTTCTCAACCACTACTAACGCATTGACCCACTCTGTCGGTTCTGTTTCCCGGACGATGATTTCTGTATTATCCATGCTCTGCAGCTTCTCCTTCAGGTGACTACATAGAGCAAGGGGTATCCTTCTCGGTGGGCAAACCACAGGGGTTGCTGTTGGGTCAAGGTGAATAGTGCATTCACCTGGGAATAGTCCGATTCCTTTGAAAATGACAGCAAACTCCTCCATGACTGTCTGCTTCTCGACTGGTGCTGTCAATGATAGCACTAGCTTGACGAGGTCCATGTCTAAACATGCCTTTAGGCGTAGCACTGGAGGTGCTCGAGTGTCAATAATGTAAAAGTCCAGCATCATGTCGCTTTCTTTGTACTTGCATTTCATCATGCATGTGCCTTTTACAATGAGCTGCTCACCCCCATAGCTGGTCAGTCTGCGTGAGGTGGGCTGTAGCTCACACTCATCCTTCAAGCTGTAATACTCACTCAGAGGAATTACGTTAACCGGAGATCCAGTGTCTAGTTTAAACTTAAGCTCTTTGCCCTGTTTTCCTATCTCAATATCGGCAAAAGCTTGCTCAGTCCCTGAAATCTGTTTTTTCTGTGACACAGAATCAATAAACGGTTCCTCTGCATTTGGCTCTCTATCTGGCATTTGGCTGTCACTCACTGTGTGTACTGCTTTTCCGAAAACAGTCTTGCAAACTTTAGCAAAGTGGTTCCGTTTACCACATTTAGTACATTGCCTTCCTTTGGCAGGGCAGTACTCCTTTTCCCCATGCCAGTTGTTTCCACAATATCCACAGTTTTTGAAGTGTTTTATGTCTGTGTCGCCCATTTTTAGAACTCTCGATGTTCTTTCTGTTCTGAAACACGCTCTCTGGGCAGTGTTCTTTGGTGTGTGTCTATTAACTGCGTGCGCTGTCTGTTCACGCGAGCTGCTCATGGCGCCGGTTATGGTTTTCAACTGTGCTTGGGCTATCTCGTGCGATCTAGCTATGTCTATAGCTTTGTCCAACATTAGCCCGGACCCAACATTCAAAAGTTTCTCTCGCACTTTAGCTGAATGTATTCCAAACACGATGCGGTCTCTGACCATCTCATCTTTATCTGCATATGCACAGTCGTTCACCAGCAGTTTTAACTCAGTCACGAACTGTTCAAACGACTCACTAGCTCCTTGTACTTTCTCCTGAAACCTGTACCTAGCGAATATCGTATTTGTCTTGGGCATCACATATGCTTCAAAACGGTCAAAATAACTTTTCAGTACCTTTGCTTCATCTGTGGTGAGAGACCATGTGTTAAAAATGTCTCTTCCTTTTTCTTCAAACCACAGGAGTAGGTAGCTGCATTTTTCTTCCTCCTTTTCTTTTCAATGGACCCGAGAACATTAATTCCACGTGTTGCTTGAACTTGCACCATTCTCTATGTAAGTTCAAGGAGTCCCAATTCATTCGAGGTAAGGGAGCTCCAACGATGTCCATTTCAAATCCCTGTTCTGACACCATGTCTTGTTTTGCACACTTTGTACAAAAATAATAAATTGCAGGACAACGGAGTATTACAGTTTAAACTATTTTAATGAAGCATCAGGTCTGATCTGACTCACAGCAGTACAGCACCGTGTGGACAAGATGGAGTCAGGACCCCTGGGTCTTCTAAACAATAGCAGTCCTTACAGACGCCTGGAGGCCAATGACAACTCAGCATGTGATCACGTGAATATAATAGGTATTCCTTACAGATGCCTGCGGGCCAATGATAATTCAGTATGCAAATGTTAGTCTACAGAGCAGCAGTGATACCTGCCCTGCTATATGCCTCAGAGACATGGACCATGTACAGCAGGCACCTCAAAGCACTGGAGGGGTACCACCAATGCTGCCTCCGCAAGATCCTGCAAATCCATTGGCAGGATAGGCACACCAACATCAGTGTTCTTGCTGAGGCCAACATCCTCAGCATCGAAGCTTTGACCACGCTCAATCAACTCCGATGGACGGGTCACATTGTCTGCATGCCCGATACGAGACTCCCAAAACAAGCGCTCTACTCAGAGCACCGGCACGGCAAGAGAGCCCCAGGTGGGCAGAGGAAACGCTTCAAGGACACCCTCAAAGCCTCCTTGAAAATGTGTAACATCCCCATCGACACCTGGGAATCCCTGGCCCAAGACCGCACAAAGTGCAGGAGAAGCATCCGAGATGGCGCCGAACACCTCGAGTCTCTTCGCCGGAAGCCAAGCGCAGACAGCGCAAGGAGCGCACGTCAACCCAAGCACCCTATCCACCCGCCCCTTCAACCACCGTCTGCCCCACCTGTGACAAAGACTGTAGGTCCCGCATTGGGCTCATCAGTCATCTGAGAACTCATTTCTAATGTGGAAGCAAGTCATCCTCGGTTCCGAGGGACTGCTTAAGAAGAAGAATACTTATATTATACACAGACTGGACACGGAGCTTCCCAGTATGTAACTGGAATTCTGCACCCTGCCCCTCTCAAATGTGCTGACTCATGCTCGGATATATTTTCATGGATACCATAGTTTCATGGTACCTCAAGTGTGGCCATTCTTCAAACGTGAGTCCAGGCAGCGAGGGTGGGTGGCCAATCAGGCTATGGAGTGTTGGGGTAACCACATTCGATCCTATGCTCAGTATCTGGATGTGAGATGCTACAACACTGCTCTGTGGAGAGCAGTCAGTTTCTTCTCTACAGCTTGGAGGAGGCATGGAGGACAACTGCAGTGTTCCTCCCAATCCCTCGCCTTGTCCGAGATCAATACAAACCACGGACATCACATCTTTAATCCTGGGGTGTGAACATCATTGCACAACATAAACATGAAATGCATGGGACAAGCTGTGATCAAAAAGAGAGTGTCTCTTCCTCTCATGAAGGGATACCGCTTTCTAGAGTAGAGCTCTGCAGCTGCCAGCTGGCCCCCCAGTCAGCACCTTCAGGGGAGGGAAGATGGAACATGGAACATGAAATAGACTCAAATATTGGATAAAAACATCAGTAACATGCAAAGATCTTAAAAAATATATCCTGGAGGGGTTTTAGGGCAGTAATCGAATCTCAGCGATCAGATTATAAACTGCATCGGTTTTGCTCTCTTGCTTTACCAAATTATCCAAGCAACTCAACTAGATTACTGTCCATTATTCATTATTATATATGTAATTTATCTAGATTTTCAAAAGGCCTTCGATAAGGTACCCCATAATAGACTGATGAACAAGGTCAGAGATTGCGGAGTCAGGGGACAAGTAGCAGAATGGATAGCTAGCTGGCTTCAAGATAGAAAGCACAGAGTAGGGGCAAAGGGTAGCTATTCACAGTGGCAGAAGGTGGCTAGTGGTGTTCCACAAGGATCAGTGCCGGGACCACTGTTGTTCACAATTTATATTAATGATTTAAACTTTGGAATCAAAAACACAATTTCTAAATTTGCAGATGACACCAAATTGGGGGTGGGGAGATAGTCAATACTGAGGAGGATTGCAACAAATTACAGGAGGACATTAATAAACTTGCAGAATGGGCATATAGAAACATAGAAGATAGGAGCAGGAGTAGGCCATTCGGCCCCTCGAGCCTGTTCTGCCATTTAATGAAATCATGGCTAATCATCCAAATTCAGTACCCTGTCCCTGCTTTCTCCCCATATCCCTTGATCCCTTTAGCCTTAAGAAATATATCTAACTCCTTCTTGAATATATTTAATAAGTTGGCCTCAACTGCCTTCTGTGGTAGAGAATTCCACAGGTTCACCACTCTCTTAATATAATTGGCAAATGAAGTTCAACACAGATAAATGTGAGGTATTACATTTTGGTTGGAAGAATAGGGAGGTCATGATTCTAGGTGGGGTAGAGGTACAAAGGGATCTAGGAGTACAAATACACAAATCACAAAGTTGCGAGACAAGTTAGCAAGGCCATAAAGAAAGCAAAACCAAGCACTAGGGTTTATTTCTAGAGGTATAGAATTGAAAAGTAGAGAAGTTATGCTAAACATGTATCAAACTTTGGTTAGACCACACTTGGAGTACTGTGTACAGTTCTGGTCGCCATATTATAAAAAGGATATAGAGGCACTGGAGAGGGTGCAGAGAAGATATACAAGGATGATACCAGAAATGCGAGGGTATAAATATCAGGAAAGGATGAACAGGCTGGGTCTCTTTTCTCTTGAAAAAAGGCTGAGGGGTGACCTAATAGAGGTCTTTAAAATTATGAAAGGTTTTGATAGAGTGGATAGAGAGAGAATGGGCTGGATTTTACCAGCCCCGAGGAGGTGGGTTTGCTGGCAAAATCAAAAAGAATGGGAGCAGATCCCGAACCCACTCCCAACCCGCCTCCAAACAAGTCGGGTCACCGATTTATGCAGGGACCCGACTCCTAGCGGTGGGAAGAGGATTATAGCCACTTAACTGCCAGTTAAGAGGCTTTTTCCCATTTTTAGACTTCTGCTGCGAGCTTCCCGACGTCGGGGAACCCTGCCAGGTGTGCTGTGGGTCTGTTGTAATGTTTGTGTACAGATGACAGCTGCAGAAGTGGTGTGAAGGATCCAATGGGACACTGGTGAGTATCAGAGGTAAGGAAATGTTGCGAAAGTCCTTTTTAATGTGTTTTGATTTTTCTGTAGGTGACAAGCTTTGAAGTGTTTGTGTGGCCTCGCCTCATTGGGAGAAGTGACAGATCGCTTCTGTACCCTCACCTGCAGCTGCCATCTGTATTATCCTAAGAAGAGAGTCATTGGAGAGCTTGGGTGAAAGGGCTCACCTTTGTAGAGTGATTGTCAGTGTTTGACAGCAGCTCAATGCTGCCAAACACTGATAGATCATGTCAAAAATAAATGGTACATGTCCCTTTAAGAAAACCGGCAGATGAAGCATCATCAACTGACGTCATCCGACACCGGCTTTCCCTTAATTGGCCGGCAAGCCCGCAGGGTGGGCTTAACAAGGCCAATCAGGGGAAAATAGCGTCTGTGTGTTGGACGTCGCTGGGGGCGGGACTAGAATCCAGAAGGCAGCAGTCCCGCCCCCAACTCGTCTCGGCAGGTAAAATCCAGCCCCATGTTTCCACTTGTGGGGAAGAGCATAACTAGAGGCCATCAATATAAGATAGTCACCCAGAAATCCAATAGGGAATCCAGAAATCCAATAGGGAATTCAGAAATCCAATAGGGAATTCAGAAGAAATTCTTTACCTAGAGAGTGGTGAGAATGTGGAACTGTGGTAAAGTATAGATGCATTTAAGGGGAGGCTAGACAAGCATAAGAGGGAGAAGGGAATAGAGGGTTATACTGATAGATTTGGATGAGGAAAGATGGGAGGAGGCTCGAGTAGAGCATAAACGCCGGCATGGACTGGTTGGGCTAAATGGCCGGTTTCTGGGTCATGTATCCTACGTAATTTAATGTAATCCTAAGATTACTGACCATTAATATATATCGAGGCACTGTTCCCAGCACCACAAAATGAAGTAAAACCTACAATCAAGATGTTCAAAGTGTGTGATACAATAGCACTTCAGTTCAATGTAGTGATTCAGCTGAGAGCCTGACATCCATTACCTGCTAAAAGAAAATTCACTAATGGAATAAAACTGCTCCCCTAATATATTATGGAGATAGATACAGATAAATAACAGAACAACAGAGGTTTCTGTGTGCTTCAAGAAATCTTTTATACGTCAGGGGGAGCCCAGATAAATTGAGAGTGTTTCTCTCAGAGACCAATTCTATACTTGGATGTCAATAAAAAATGGTTCTGGCTTCTCATCGATGTAAAATGTACAGTACAACTCAAATTTAATCAGGCAGCATGAACAGAGTAGGAATAAACTGGTTATTTTCGGGTTGGCAGGCTGTAACTAGTGGGGTACCGCAAGAACCAGTGCTTGGGCCTCAGCTATTCACAATCTACATCAATGATTTGGGGCCCAAATGTAATATATCCAAGTTTGCTGATGATACAAAGGTGGGTGGGAATGTAAATTGTGAGGAGGATGCAAAGAGGCTTCAAGGGGATATAGACAAGCTAAGTGAGTGGGCAAGAATATGGCAAATGGAATATAATGTGGAGAAATGTAAAGTTATCGGGGGAGAAATTCGGTATTGCCCCGTTTGGGGCGCAGTTATTGGCCGGGCGCAAAGTTTAGCGCCTGGCGCTAATTATTGCCTCCGACTTGGCTTCTATGGCTCCTGGAAGTGATTGGAGCGCTAAATCAGGCGCTACACACCTCTCTTAAGGCACTAACACTGAGGAACGAGGCGCTGGCGAAGCTCATGTGATGTCAGTCAGCAATGAAACACAGACACACTGGCGCGGCCAGTTCTTAAAGGGGAAGGTTGATCTTGCTCTCCAGCCACACCCTGCTCATTGCAGCCTTGAATCCTGCCCTGGAGAGACCTGTACATCAAATCTGCTGGAAAGAGCTCAGAGTGCAGCCCCCATGGTCTCTTCTAAATCGATGCAAAGGTCAAATCAAAATGAACCTGCAAAGTGCTGCTCAGTAACCAAAACTCCTTCACACAGCGTCGAATATCTCCAGAAGTCTTTTTCTCTCAGAATGCATGGTGCAAAAATGTCGCCGACAAAAAAAGGCAGGAAGCGGTCGCCTTTAAATAGCGCTCCCCCAGTCCCTTCCCGACTGCAAAACGCTCCCCTCAACCTGTCATTGCCAGCGGCAGGTGGTAAGGCAGGGGGCGCCACTCAATATCCGGTCCGGGGCGCTACACACTCGACTGACGTCACAGTCTGCGGGCGCAGGAGATCGTGGCGGTAGTGTTTAGCACCGCCACAAAATGTCTGGTCAATTTCGCGAGTGGCGCAAACATTGCCGCGCACGGGCGCTAGTTACCTTGCACCCCATTAGCGCCCTCTTAGGGTGCCAACAGGAGGCGCAAAGCAACCAAATTTTTCCCCACCCACTTTGGTAGAAAAAAATTAAAAAGCAGAGTATTTTTTAATTGGAGAGAGATTGGGAAATGTTGGTGTTCAGAGGGACCTGGGTGTCCTTGTACACTAATCACTGAAAGTTAACATGCAGGTACGGCAAGCAATTAGGAAAGCAAATGGTATGTTGGCCTTTATTACAAGAGAAGGAGTAGAAGAGTAAAGACGTCTTACTGCAATTATATAGGGCCCTGGTGAGACCACAGCTGGAGTATTGTGTACAGTTTTGGTCTCCTTACCTAAGGAAGGATATACTTGCCATACATAGAGAGAGTGCAACAAAGGTTCACCAGACTGATTCCTGGGATGGGGGTGATTGTTCTATGAGAGACGGAGTAGACTAGGCCTATATTCTCTGAAGTTTAGAAGAATGAGAGGTGATCTCATTGAAACATACAAAATTCTTACAGGCTTGACAGGGTAGATGCAGGGAGGATGTTTCCCCTGGCTGGGGAGTCTAGAACCAGGGGTCACAGTCTCAGAATAAGGGGTTGGCCATTTAGGACCGAGATGAGGAGAAATTTCTTCATTCAGAGGGTGGTGAACCTTTGGAATTCTCTGCCCCAGAGGGCTGTGGAGGCTCAGTCGTTGAGTATATTCAAGACAGAGATCGATAGATTTTTTGATATTAAGGGAATGAAGGGATATGGGGATAATGCAGGAAAGTGGAGATGAGGTAGAAGATCAGCCATGATCTTATTGAATGGCTGAGCAGGCTTGAGGGGCTGATTGGCCTTCTCCTGCTCCTATTCCTTCTCCTGCTCCTATTTCTTCTGTTATGATACTACCTTCCAGAGACAGACTCATACGCCTGTTTCAGCTTCACACCAGCTGCAGTAAAAATGCAACCGGTGCAACAAAATCTTTGTAATGTTTGCAGAGAGCTCACTATTCCAATAGCAGCTTGTTAACATTAAAATGTAACTGAAAGGTGGATACTGGTGCTGGGATCTCTCCAGCTGCTTGGAAGCTCTGCTTGATCTGACCAGAAAACGATGTGGAGTTGGCAGTGTAAGTTAGTGTTACCAGCCCAGCATTGGCCAAAATGAATACTGGTCTCAAACTGGCATCTGTATTAGAACAGCAGCCATGAGGTCATTAGAACACCAAGACATGTGGCTGCCTTGTGTATTATTCTACATATTCTCTCATTGCCATTATTCTTAATTTATTAATGTTTGGTTATTAAAAGGAGAAGTCTAGACTGGTTTGAGGTTACAGAAATTCTTTTTTCGTCAGAATATATTTTCTGAGCTGCTCAAACCACACAGTGATGGCACCAATGGGGAGAAACACCGTTTGAGGTGGAGTAGGTCCATTGAGAAAATGGGGCCACGACTTGGGACTGGTCTGAGAGTTAACCCTGGGAACCATACTGTATCGACTGGGTGTGCAAAGCTTCTTGGCACTAGGCACCTTCAAGTGGACACGTTGGCCAGTCTGAAGTAGTGGCCTCTGTACTTTTCAATAGAGCTGCTCCAAGATACAGAGGGTGGCTTTCTGTTGGTGCAGTCATGGAATGGCATAGAACCATGTAGTACTGAAGACTGACACTTTTTTGAAACCTCAATTTGGTTTCTTGTAGGTATATTATTTTTCTGTATATAAAATAAAGAATACATTAAACAGATATTCTCAACTCCCCTTCCCCTTTAAGGCACTGGTATAAGTAAAATCTTTACTCTCTCCCACCCTGGTCGATCTTCCTGGTACTATCCCCAGCTTCGCTCCCTCACGTCCAAGGGCACAGACTTGAACGTAAATGGCGCACAATTGGTTTAGCCATTCATTGCCAAATCTGGCTGGCCCACATCTGGCTGGTCCATATCAAGCACTATCTGGCCCTGCTGTCCTCTGACAAAATATTCACTGCTCCTGGATCATTCTGAAATGTGCCGATAACCATCAGCTTTTCTCTACTAACAACCGTCTCCTTTAACCCCTCTCCCCTGCCCTCACCTCTATCAATTGTGATGAGCTCATTGGCTTAAGATACTTAAGTTACTAAGATTGAGACCATCTGTTCAGCTGCCTATGCCACATCCCTCCCTTCCCCTTGCCTACCAAGCCAAGCTTCCCTCAGGATTCCCATTGCCCTAGCCCTAAACTCGTATCTTTCTCGAAGTTTCTCTACTATCTCCCCTCATGTCCTCTCTGAGCTCATCTCATCCACGAGACCCACTTCCTGCTCTCTCAAACCTATTCCCACTAAACTGCTGACCACCCAACATCCCTTCCTGGTCCCATGCTAGCTGATTTTGTAAATCGTTCCCCTCCTCAGGTACCATCTCCCCCCTCCCCCTTTTCAAATCTTCCATCCTCACCCCCTCCTCAAAATACCCACTCTTGACTCCTCTATCCTTGCAACCGACGGAAAGGATAGGGCAGTTGGTGATAGTGCAAAGTCCTAAACCGTGTTGTCGGCTCCCAAATCCATGCAATCTTTCCCGCAACTCCATGTGTTCTTAGGGGGTTTGCTCATGTGATTTGATCACATGACATCTGATGACTTTTCACCTCATCACGTGATATCTGATCTCTTAACACTTGCCCGCAGTTTACAAGTGTCATTGCATTTATTTTATAAAAAGGTGGGATGCCCTGTAATCGAGTGCCTTTATTGTGGTTTTGTGTTAGCAGCTCTCACGTGAGAAGTTCAGAGAACGGGAGGGCACCAGTGAGCAGGTGAAGGAAGAACGCAGGTGCAAACCGCAGGCGCAAAGCTCTACTTTTCTTCCAGGTGGCTAGCAGCAGATATTTATCTTCCATTCCAGGAGAATCCCGGACAATCTGGGAAGGTTAGCAACCCTATCGCCTAGCAATACGTTGCCGCATTGTATACCTTACAGGTTTCACAGCAGGATTGGTCACATTTGCTGGCCTTGAATTTTGATTGTGCAGGCAAACTTCCTCTTCTCTTCTTAGGCAGTCCCTCGGAACCGAAGATGACTTGCTTCCACATTAAAAATGAGTTCTCAGGTGATTGAAGAGTCCAATGTGGGACCTACAGCCTCTGTCACAGGTGGGGCAGACGGTGGTTGAAGGGGCGGGTGGGTGGGGTGCTTGGTTGACGTGCACTCCTTCTGCTGTTTGCGCTTGGCTTCCGGCGAAGAGACTCGAGGTATTCGGCGACTTCCCGGATGCTTCTCCTCCACTTTGTGCGGTCTTGGGCCAGGGATTCCCAGGTGTCGGTGGGGATGTTACACTTTTTCAAGGAGGCTTGGAGGGTGTCCTTGAAGCGTTTCCTCTGCCCACCTGGGGCTCTCTTGCCGTGTCGTAGCTCCAAGTAGAGCGCTTGTTTTGGGAGTCTCATATCGGGCATGCAGATGATGTGACCCATCCATCGGAGCTGATCGAGCGTGGTCAAAGCTTCGATGCTGGGGATGTTGGCCTGAGCGAGAACATTGACGTTGGTGCGCCTATCCTGCCAATGGATTGGTGGTACCTCTCCAGTGCTTTGAGGTGCCTGCTGCACATGGTCCATGTCTCTGAGGCATACAGGAGGGCGGGTATTACTACTGCTCTGGAGACCATGAACTTCGTGCCGGGTTTGCGGTCCTGGTCTTCAAACACTCTCTTCCTCAGACGACCGAAGGCTGCACTGGCACACTGAAGGCGGTGTTGGACTTAGTCATCGACGTCTGCCCTTGTTGACAATGGGCTCCCGAAGTATGGAGAGTGGTCCACGCTGTGCAAGGCCTTGTTGTGGATTTTGATAATCGGGAAGCAGTAGTGTGGCGGGGGCAGTCTGATAGAGGACCTTTGTCTTACGGATGTTTAGTGCAAGGCCTATGCTCTCGTACACTTCGGTGAAGGTGTTAATGATGGTTTGGAGTTCGACCTCAGAGTGTGCGCAGACACAAGCGTCATCTGCATACTGTAATTTCCTAATTGTATTTTTTCCACACAGATCAATGGAGCAGAGCAGTCAGGTGGCTTACCTACAACATCAGGAGCTAGGCAAGCACAACGGATACAGAATCCCTCCTGGCTGCATTGGGAGACTTGTAAGGTCATCAACATAGCTTGTCGCTTCAAAACTGCAGCCAGGATCTGGTGTTGTCATTTATCTTGAGTAGTTCCTTGGGAGTACATGATGTTGACAGGGGACCACTGCATCAGGCAATGTTCAAGTGTTTGTCTAGGCTATTCACATTTGGAGTTGTTTCTCAACTTTCACTTGGTCATGGTCATGTTGTCACCAGTCTTTGCCACCTCAGCTCTCGCTCGACTTGGGGTATACAGGAAACTTTGTGTTATCCGGAGGCTAAATATCCGGCAAGCTCGAGCCACCGGCAAAAATCAGGAGCCGTTTCGTTAGGTTTTTTTCTTTTCGTAGGTTTTTTTTCTTTTCGTTGCTTTTTTCTCAACAGTCAAGCTCTGCAAGGTCTCGCTGAAGCTGTTGCTAAGCGAGAGACACTGCAGAGAGTACAGCCGACTGTTTAGAAGCTGTTGCTAAGCAACAGGGTTTGTTGCCAGATACGGAGATCAAAATCTCCGTATGTTTCAATATTAGCGCTGGTTTGTCCGGCAGTTTTGAGGGAACGGCAACAGCTCGGTCCCGTCGGTGTCGGATAGCACAAAGTTTCCTGTACCAATGTTTCTGTTCGAGGTCAGTGCCTGGAGGGAGTTGTTCCAAAAGAACAAAGTTCTCCAAATCTTACATTTCCAGCCATTTTGACACTCATGACATGACCCCTGTTAATCTCCTATTGCGACTATCTACGGGAGAGACCAAATCTGACAACACACACCAAGACCAGAATAGAAGACGTAGTCATAGACTTTAAGGTAAGCCAATGTGGTTGGATTAGTTTATAAACCCAACTGGTAGTCCAGCACAACCTAGTAATTTTTAAAAGTTTGATTTGCCGCTGTTCCAGTTATATGATAGCCAAAATCAAGCTACTTGCTCTGGGAGGTCCCATACTGCTTGCACCTCAAGAGGCTTCACATCTGAGTTACACCATACATTTTACATTGATGCAAAGCTAAAACATTCCAATTAACTGCACAGTGTGGAATATAACTGACCTATATATGCTCACATTATTTGCTTGCAGAATGGACAATGAACAGGTTTTGTAATTAAAGCAACAGTGGGTTATTATTTTACATTCAAGGTGGCAGAAGATTGCAGGTAAGCTTTAGAAATCTGTTTCTCAAGTACCATTCTTGCACTATCCTAACTTTTGTTTTAAAATTTCTTATTTTTGTGAATGCTGTGCTCATCATGTTGAAGGATGGTAGTACTGCTGAATGGGAACTCTTTCACTTTCACCACTCCGTGACAACATCAAGCACTGCCTGCCCAGGTACAGTATGGTTGGATGCAGAGTAAACCTCCCTCTAGCTTGGCCCCAACAATGGGTTGAAGCCCCAACCTCAGAACAGCAGCCCCTACTCCTGTGTGACATTTTCCCATACCAGCAAATCTGTGGCCCATTTGAGCGGGATTGGCAATTTAGGGACAGTCTTGTGCTGTTGGCCCATGCTCACTTGTCTTCCACGAGTTGACTGGCACCGTGCAGTCTTCCACATGCAGCATCTGAGGGACAGTAGTGGTTCATTTGGTTTGGAAGTACATGAAACAATCCCAACAAAAAGATTTGTTTAGTTCTGCAGACACACAAATTAGGTTTCTAGCTTGTTCACAACAGATTATTTTTTGGGGGCTCAATGACTATTTCCAGTGAAACTATTTGGAATCATTTACAAGGACAACGAATAAGGTTATTACAACAATGTAAACCCATAGTAATTATATTGCTCGCTATCCTCCTATGCTGCTAATTACACAGTACGACAATCCTGACAGTGCTGCAAGGTTAAGAGGTTGGCGGATACAACCCTAATGCAGACTTTTGTAATTGGATAAAGTGGTTACACTATTTTTCTCTTCTCTTGAAGGCATTGGTTGATGCTGGGATACAGTTTCATTCCCACATTTGCCTTCTTGTACTTTGCCAAAGTGGCCACTCTTCACATAAGTGCTTAGGCAGTGAGTGCTGCACACTATTCAACCATGGGGGTAGAAGGTATCACAGCTAAGCTCAATCTTGTCCTCACCGTGTCAGCCGTGGTTCAGTTGGTAGCACTCTCGCCTCCGAGTCAGAAGGTTGTGGATTCATAGTCCCGTTCCAGAGACTTGACCACAACAAAAACCAATCTAGGCCAACACTCCAGTGCTGCACTGTTGTAGTTCTCCCGGTGTCCCAGCCAATATTTACCCCTCAATCAACATCACTAAAGAAAAAGATTGGCCGAGAAATTCGGGTCTCCACGGGCAAGTACGCACGGGGTACTCACCCATAGGCCCAACGGAAGTGCCGGTTTTGTGCATGCACTGCGCATGCGCGGGAAACCGGAACTTCCGTTCCCTTGTGGGAAGGGGTTCAGAGGTCGAACGCGTATGCCGGAGAGGCAGCACGTGCGCATGGAACTTCCGTTTTTTTTCCAGGTTTCTCCGGGAGGGTAAGTCTCCAGCAGTTACACATGTAAAAAGCAGGCGCAAGGCCTGCTTTTAACAAGGTAAGTGGTGAATTAATTAAAATTAAAACATTTTTTCCCCCACAGGTTTATTATTTTTAAATACTTTAAAAGGTAAGTTTATTTTTAGCCCCGTTAGAAAATGTAATTAATTTTTCTAAAGATTTAAATTATTGTTTAAAATAGTTATTTTATGTAATTTATAGTTATTTTAAAAATGTGATTTAAAAAAAATGTATTTGAAGTTTTAATGATGTTTTGGGGCTTATAGCATTTATAGTTTTGACAGCTCTTCCTGTCAATGTTATGAACAGAGCATTCCCTGCTACCATTGGCTCTCCATGGCCCACGTGATCCCAGGGGACACATCGAACTAACTGCGCCCCCGGGACATGCAAGCACTGCGCGCCGGCAGTTGGAGCAGGCCCAGATTCGGAATCCCACGCGGGCCCACAGCTCAACGGCCGGCACGCTAGCTAAGTGCAGGTCAGGGGCTTGCACCCGCGGGAAGCCTCCGACCTGAATTTCTGGGCCATAATCTGTTCATTATCACATTGTGGGAGCTTGCTGTGCGCAAATTGGCTGCTGTGTTTCCTACATTACAACAGTGACTACACTTCAAAAAGTACTTCATTGGCTGTAAAGTGCTTTGGAATGTCCGGTGGCTGTGAAAGGCGCTATATAAATGCAAGTCTTTCTTTCTTTTCTTTACTATACAGCAGGTCACTTGATTCCGATTGATTTTTCTGCAGTTTAGCCCAGAGGCACTGTGGCCAATTATGGCATCCCTACCTAGCTGCCCAGGCTGAGATCAACTAACTTAGCAAAGACCAGGATCCAACCCGATTCCCTCTTGGGCCATGTGGCTGGCTCAGTTGGCAGGCTTAGATTTCCATCAGTGCACTTTAAATTTACAAAGCATGCTTCACACTCATGTTGTGGGGACCTGGGAAACCAATTATTCCCTCATTCATAATGCGCAGCATATTCTACTGATAGCTTCACAACACACTTTGAAAGGTAACCTGGAAAAAAAAGTGAGGCCAGGTTTAAAACAGGTAGTGTTATAAAAGAGACCTTATAATAACAGTGGGCTGAAGGGTTACCATTCACTTCATTTATGTTCTGCCAGTTGACTTAGTTGCTGGAGATAGTTTAAGCACTGGTACATTACTTTTCTGAATGGCAACATTGGAGGTTTTTACATTTCATTTAGAAGTACTTAACTGTTTTGCAGCGATAGCGTATGGGTGCTTGACTTTTGAATATCAGTGCTGGCATGCTGCTGAGGCCCAATAAACACATGAACTCCCTCTCCCCATGGCTTAGCAAGTTTATCCAGTGAGCAGGTAAACCACAGAAACCAGCAAGGTCCCAGATTCAATCTCGAGGCAGGGTTATGGGAAGGGGCAATCTCAGGAGGGCCTGATCACTCTCCAGTAGCCTCTTCTGGAAGTGTGCAAGTGTAGACAGGATGCGGATTGGCAGTGATGTCGCCCCTCATCGGAATATCCTGCAGCCACTCACGATCTAGGCACGCACCTGGTTACTTGGTTGAGATACTGAAGGGGTAGCCAAACAAACAGTTTGAAATCCCCATAGCAGAGACCATCTTACTGGTCTGGACGTTGTGTAGAATACAACACCAATGCAGTGTGAATCTGAGTTTAAAAAGTGCTCAGGTAGCACTTTGGGTACATTTGAGTGGAGGCTTGGCTCAGTGCTGGCATTTTTGCCTCGTCAAAAGATCATAGGTTCAAGGCCCGCTCCAGGCCTTCAGCACTAATTTAGGCTGATATTTCCGTGCAGTACCAAGAGAGCACTGCATTCGGAGGTGCTGTCTCTCAGGGTGAGATGTTAAACTAAGGTTCAATCTATCCATTCAGGTGGACGTAAAAGATCCCATGGCGTTACTCGAAGAGGAAGTTCTCAACTAACACCATCAAAACAGATAATAATAATAATAATAATAATAATCAACTTTATTGTCATTGTTAGTGCACAAGTGCAGTACAACGAAATGTAGGCTTGCGGCTCCCGAGAGTGTACATTTAGATTAAGACATTTAAACATTCAACATTCATTTGGCTTGTAATACATTAACATAAACATAATAAAGTGCATTGGCAGATGTGCAGGCTTTAGAGTTTATTTGTGGAGTTCAGTAGGATGACAGCCCTGGGAAAGAAGCTGTTCCTAAATCTGGTCGTTTGGGTGCGAATGCTTCTGTAGTGTCTCCCAGATGGCAGGGGGGCGAACAGACTGTGGCTGGGGTGGGTAGGGTCTATGATGATGGTCAGTGACCTCCGTAAACAGCGTTTCTGGCATATGTGCTCTATGGTCGGTAGCCGGGTGCCGGTAATGCGTTGGGCAGTTTTGACTACCCGCTGCAGGGCTTTCCAGTCATAGGAGCTACAGCTGCCATACCATACTGTGATACAGTTCGTCAGGATGCTCTCTATTGTGCAGCGGTAAAAGTTAGAGAGGATCAGGGGTTAATTCATCATTATTGTTTGTGACTCCTGGGGCTGTGTGCAAATAGTCTGGCACATTGGCCTTCAAAACAACAGCAGCTAGACTTCAAAAGTAAATCATACGATGTCTCAAAGTGCTTCACGGCCAAAGGACATGACAGGTGCTATATGAATGCAAGTTACTTCTTTTATAAAGTTATTTTAAAAAAAGTTTCCAAAAAAATCAACATCCCATGCTCTCAAAATATTAAAAAATTATTGACTAGAGAGTGGAGCTCCATGTATGAACATAATAAGCATGTTTCTGCAGAATGCTCTCTCCTAGTGGCACAGTATAATTTGAAGGCTACAGTGCAATATAAGCCTTGCCAGCCATGCGTCTCGCTCCAGAGGTATCAATCTCAGACCAGTATAACCACTGCCGATGTCTCCACATCATGGGGGTCACTGGGAATGTTTGGCAAAAGACTGAAAAAAAGCTACATGGCAGTACGGCACCATACAAACAGACCAACAAATTACAAACCTTCAGTTTGAAGAAAATCACATGGCGCTGTCAGCTAGACGCATCATCATTACCAGGGCAATTGCTATTAGCCAATATGTTGCAAGGCCTCAGATGATGCCTCCCCCACACTTCAGCTGCATCAACCTGCAATTTGCTTCCAAACAAAGCTTCTAAAATGCTAACATTGTAAACGTCTGACACACCCCTAGCTATAGTTAAGAGTAGAATTTCTCAAGGTTCCCTCTGCACAGCAAATTACATTAAAGGACAGGCAAAGTCTTTGAAAAGACTTGCGGATAGACGTTGTTTAAAAAAGAGTAAGGAAAAGAAATATCTGAGACAAGTGTGGAGAGCAGGACTCCCAGAGGAAGAGGAGGAGAGTGTAGTTGTCTTGCGGAAGGCAGAGAAGAGGCATGTTGAACTGTGGAAGGTAGGGAGGTCAAGAATGAAGAGAGATGGAGTAAAAGAAATCTATTCTGACCCATTATACTTACTTAGTATTGATGGGATTTTGATTTAATTTATATTATGTTATTGATTACGGTCAAATTCATCTTACAAAGGGTAATTCCCAAAGATACACAAGCCATTTAGAATCTTAATGGGCTACCCGAAAAGGAAATGGGACCGCTATTAAAAGAGTTTATTTTTGCGTAATGCAGCAACATTGAGACAATGAGAAGTCACTGATTACATCGCAGAGCAGTTCATACCTTGACGATAGAACAGGGCTTCATTCAATACCCCTGGCTTAGCTGCAGAGCCATACAGTGACACAGACTTCCACAACAGGGGAGAGTGAGAGACTCAGATTGGCAGCTCTATCTTCATCACACAAAATTGCGGGAGGGGCCAAAGGCCAGCCTTTGTTTCTCTATCTCTTCTGGAGAGGTGAGTCGAGAGCAGTCTGTGACAGTGAAAGGCAGAGATTATCTTGTTCTGTAGTCAGCTGAAAGCAGCCTGAGACATTCCAGGCTGAAGCATGAACATGTATTGCCTCTAATGGAATAAGTTAGTGCTAGTTAGTTTAGGGACTGTAAACTTATAAGTGAACTTAGCCGACAGCAGGGCAGAGTTGCAATTTTGTTCATTTTTAAATCATACAATCAGTAAGCAATTGACTGAATCTTGCTGTGAAAACTATATTCTGTTCATTCATATATGTCATGTAAAATGTTTGTTGGTATACAATCAGCCTCGTCTCATGAGAATACTCTTCAATCCTTACAAAAAGACAGGAGAGTAACTCGAACTCATCCAAAACTCTACTGCTCGTATCCTAACTCGCACCAAATCCCGTGCTCCCATCACCCCTATGATCACTGACCTACATTGGCTCCCGATCCGGCAACGCTTTAATTTTAAAATTCGCATCCTCATTTTCAAATCCCTCCACGGCCTCGCCCCTCTTCACCTCTGTAACCTCCTCAGAGATCTCTGCGCTCCTCCAATTCTGACCTCTTGCGCATCCCCTAATTTTAATCGCTCCACCATTGACAGCTGTACCTAGATCTGCCTGGGCCCGAAGCTCTGGAATTTCCTCCCTCAACCTCTTCGCCTCTCTCCTCCTTTAAGATGCTCTTTAAAACTTACCTCTTTGCCATCTGTCCTAATATCCCCTTATGTGGCTCGGTATCAAATGTTGTTTGATAATACTCCTGTGAAGCGCCTTGGGACGTGTTAAAGGCACTATATAAATGCAAGATGTTTTTGTAGTATCCGGTACATACAATAAGAGATCTATTGCTACGATCCGAAGGTCGTGCTATTGTTTAAGTAGATATTGGGCAGTAAAATGTGCTTAAGGAATGCAAGGTCTGTTTACGGGAGTGAGCAATGATGCTGAACCGAGATTATGTATTATAGACCTGTGAATGAGTAACACAGAACTGCATCGACTTACAAAAGGTGTTACTTGCTACACTGAGTGTGGCATACTGGGGTGAGAGAAAGCTTTGTGAACAGCTAGTGTTTGGCAGAAGGTGGTGCGTACATCCCCAAAAAAAGGATTCCTGGCAATTTTGATCAAACTAATATTGGGGCCGAGCATGGACAGGGAAAGCCTCTGGCAAAGTTTTCTGACAATATGAGATGCATGTGCACAGGTGTTAGAAATTTGTGGGAATATGGATTAGGAAATTCTAAACAAGAATGTGAATGAAAGGAACGGTTGGTATCACGATGGAAGACAACAAGAGCGCAGCGGAGAGGGTGCAGGAGAGTGGATAGTTAACCAACATATGGCAAGGGGGTTAGGACAAGAATGACTGTCTAGGGACTGGTGAGGTAGGTAATTGATACCCCTAATAGATGTCCCCTATCCTGTTGGTCAGTAGTGTTATAAGGTCCAAAACTGTAATGATGTCAGTAACACCTAATGACGTGCATAACAGAAAAGCAGCGGTTATGTCTTTGTGGAATGTAGGAGATACAAATGACCTACAGATGCATGTATATTCTATCCTCAGTGCATCGGCTTTTTGCCATAATCATCAGTTAAAATGGTCTCACGCCCCATAAAACTAACCTCTGTGGCTGCATATGGTTTTCATCTTCTGGTGCATGTATCTCAGCCAAGAGTCCAGCACCAGTAATATCTTTCAAACAAGGACTCTGCATTTTCCATTGCAAAATGTATAGTAATAGAACAGAGCCATTAAACAAAAAGCCTATCATTTCTTCTATTTTATTTCATTCCTAAAACCAACAGTTGAAGCTTCCCCAACGGCTTAGTAGGTGAATTCATTGTCCATTGTGACAATGAGCCATGGAGATCGGGGAGTTCATGTTTTGGTTCCAAGCCCTGGGCTTACTTAGCTGATTTCAGCTGGGGCTGATGTTAACGTGCTACAAATTGGCCTCACAGCCTCTGGACTATGCGAGGGAAATAAAATAAGCCGGTGCTCCCCCTCCTTATTACTATCCAGCTGGCCTTGCTGAAAAGTAGACACAGGATGAAATTAGTAAATGCTTAGATAGCTGGGGTCTAACTGGGGACAGATTTGTAAAGTGCAGGTCATGCTTGACTAATTGAATGGAATTTTTCAAAGAAATCACAGTGCATAGGTCAAAGGAATGTAGTAATTGTTGAATGTTCAGAAGGTGTTGACAAGATGCTGCATAAGAGTCTTGTGAAAATGAAGGTACTGTACATGGTATTAAAGGAAATTTGCATCTCAAACAGTAAAATTCTTGAGTGAAGGAACAGAGACGTCAGAGAGTGCAGGTAGAGCTGGGTAGTGCAGTGGGATGGCACTGACCATCTGACCTCTTGGACTAGAGTTCAAATCCAATCCAATCCAGAATGGACTGAACCACTTTTGCACAGGGAATATCTGACCACTGGCCTTAAAGGAACAGGACAGGTTAGCAGCTAAACATGACAACTGCGTTCAAGACCCCTAAACAACACCACATAAACTAGCTAGCCCTTGTAAACTGTAATTTTCCCCACTCTTGACATTGGGCTGACTGACCTATAATTGCATTGGTCACACCTTTCTCCCTACTTGAGTATTGGACTTGCATGAACCACCCTTCAATCCTTGCATATAATCACCATATTTACAGAGTTCCTATATATATCCTTGAGGATTCAAGTGTAAATCCCAAATGGTCCAAGTGCCCTTCAAAAACATTGAATCCTTTGAGACCCTTAAACACAAATTGAAAACATCAAGCAAATCCATATATAAATGAACATGAAATTTTTACAATAATTTCAAAAAGCATAGAATCCCTGTATATGGTTTACCATATTAAAGAGACAACATATATATTTCTTCAAGTGTTCTAATGTAAGCTTTGGCCTTTTAATTCTGGTAAAGAGCGGCAGGGTAGATATCCTCTGTTTACTGGCAGTGTAAAGAACACACATGATTTTGCTACGAATAACAAACAGAGTTTTTTTCCCCTAGTATGTTAACACTGTTTTAGTTTGTATAGACTCAGCATGATACCCGCCGCCCCAAGCCATCTGGTTGGAATTGGTTACGTCAGCCTGAACAGGGATCAAACCTGGGACCATCGTACATCACAATGGACAGTATATTTTCATTGCCCCACTTCTAATCCATCTAAAGTGATTACAATCTTCAGGTGATAGTACTTTGTAGATAATCTTTATCCTTAAAAAGCATTCCGTAAAGCTCATAACCCTACCTGCAAGAATAATCACAACAACAACTTGCCTTTATATAGTGCCTTCAACATAATAAAACTTCCCAAAGCACTTCAACTAGTTTCCTGTATGCTTGTTTAGAGTGCATAGGGAAGAAATAAATGGATTCAGCTCATTATTACTGAAATGGCTTGGAGATACTTTTAAACAGTAGAATTGCTTGACTACTGCCCTGAAGTAATGTGACATGGGAGAGAAAGTATCAAGACTACAAATCTGACATGGAAATAAGAGGCTAGCTCCCTTTATCAAATTTAATGCAATTTTCTTTAATAACTCCATAAGACAGACCTTGCATCACGTCAGTGTTGCTCATCAATACTACAGTCTATGTGAGGAATAACTATCACATTTCATTGCTGACTATGTGTCCTTTTCATGACTAGTCCAATTAAAATCTGATGCTGTTGGTGGAAGTAGCATTAACTGAATCCATATGGTTGTCTTCGCAGATTGTGTTCCAAGTATATCCCTGGTCAAAAGAATCACGGAAACATTGAGGAGTGTGGATGACACACCCCTTCTGCCTCATTGTTTAGGCATCTCTCTCCAAGGCAACTATAGCCCACAGGCCACAATCCATCTGAGGCCAACTCAGAAAAACATATTACAGTACCATAAACAAAAAAAACACAGCTTCACAACTACAGAACTCTCATTCCCAATAGCTTTAGGAGAATTGAGATCATATCAACATAAATTATCCAGCAACATTACCATGGGAAGATGGATATATCTGCAACACATATTGACAAATGCTGTTGTTTCAGTAATAAGTGGGAATACTTCAGGGGGAAAAAATACCTGAGAAAATGATTAAACTGGATCTAGGCTGGTAATATGTGCTTTGCTGAAATGTTGAAAGACAAGGCTTTCAACCAGTTTTGTAGCAACATGACCGTCCTATGTTTATAAAATTCAGACAGACGAAACATCTGTGCTTGTACAACAGGCCCTGTATTGTTACGTTGCTATTCTCCATTACATTCTATGGAAAACGGGTCATTTAATTTCATCTTATTTTATGCATTGATGAAGAAAAAATTGGATGCTTTGCAAAAAAATCTGCAAATTTTAACTCTTAGATTACAGGATTCCTACACTCCATGGGCAACCTTTAAAAAAAAAATAATGCTTACATAGCATGAGGCTGAATTATCCACTAATGTGAAAACAATAAGGGTACCGAGAGTCAGGAGTAGCTTTGCTAGGAGAAAAGTGAAGGGTTACTAAAGTCTTAGCGCATGTACAGTGTAAATTTACCAGTTTGATGCCAGGGATTGAAAACTATAGTTATAATGAGAAACTTGAGATACTGGGACTATTTCCAGTGGAGCAGAAAAGGTTAAGTGGAATTTGACAAGAGTTTTTAAAAAAATTATATGGGGTTTTTCCATAGAGTGAATAGGGAAAGAATCAGTGATGAGGGGAGTTGCTAAGAGAGCGAGAGTTTAGGAGTAATTTCTCTACACAGAGGGTTGTTGGAGCAGGTAATGCTTTGGTCAAGGCAGAGACCATTGCATCGTTTAAGGTAAAATTGGACATATATTTAACGCAGGAGGTATAGGGAGATAGCAGGGCAGTGGGATTAGTTTTGGATTTCTCTGGCAGAGAGATGGCACAGATAGGGAGAGCCAAATGGGTTCCATCTGTGCTGTAAACTATGGTTCTATGGGTTCACTGGGATCAATACAGGAATGTACAGAAGCCTATTGAAATGGTGGTTGGAGTGTCAGTGTGAAATTCGGAAAAAACAACTGCAGATGCAAAACATATTCGTAAGAAATTCTTTTAGTATTTTAAGAGAAAAAGAGCAGTCAAAGAGGTGAGAACCATAAAAGGTGCAAATGGAGCTGACAGAGGATTAGCATAAATACAAAAGCAAAATACTGCGGATGCTGGAAATCTGGAATAAAAACAGAAAATGCTGGAAATACTCAGGTGGTCAGACAGCATCTGTGCAGAGAGAAAGAGAGTTAACATTTCAGGTCGATGACCTTTAAGCTCATCATCCTGAAATATTAACTCTGTTTCTCTTATTTAAGCATAAGATAGTTAAGGCCTAGGAAGTAGATTGTGCAGCGCCCACTGTAGGGCCCAATATGATGTGCATGAACGCATCCCAAGCTGGGTTTGCGCCGCATGCCATATTGATTAGGGAGCCCTGGTTATTATCCCGAAATTGCTTGGTGCCGGAGCTCAGCATGTGGCGTGCATGTTGCGGTCAGTTTTCTCAGGCGCAGGGCAACCAAACCAGCAGTCCTTAAAGGCACTGCTGGAGGCTCCCAACAAAAAAGGTAAGTAAAAAAACCCCCAGTGAAGCAGACCAAGGAGTATTCAGTCGTGTAACCTGAACTTACAGTTGAGGACATGGCATTAATTCAATTTCTTGTGTGCACATTGTTCATGGGAGAAGCAATTGGGGTCAGAAGGTGTAGTTATATGCCAATTACACCAGGAAAGTGGGGCCAAACAAAACTCCCCCTGCAGTTATTCCCTAGGCAGTTACATCAGATCATATTAGGTCTGTGTTTGTATAGCATACACTCTCTTGCTACACTGACCTAAATGAAGGATGGTGTGTTGTGAATACAAAATGAATGAAAATGAATGAAGTCCTAAAACCAGAGTGACGCTACGTAGGAAATGCATTTGGATTTATACATCTTTCCGGTATAGGAGTTCAAGCTCATTGTGTGAATCCATTTTGGTGGATTGAGTGGAGCTAATTGCATTTATATTACTACCTTTGAGTATCAGCAAACCAATCTTGTTTGATTTTGGAGGTGGCAGGCTGCACTGCAAGAGAAAGACTAACTATAAATGCAGTGAATATTTATAGTGCTTATATAATGGAAATGGAGACCAATGGCCTCAGAGTACTGTCCTCCCTCTTTACTGCACCTGCATCCCTCTCGATCCAATTTTTGAGACAACAGAAAAAGGTCTGTGTTTACTGATACTCAAACCTCAGCTCTCATGACCCACTAAAAATTAGCCTTCAGCCACCTTCAGGGGCTTTCCTGCCTCCAACAGGACACAAGTATAAAATGTCTTTGACTGTTCTTCTGACCTAGCATCGGGACTTGGTGGGTTTGATTTGAGCTTGGGCCAATTTACAGCGTCTGCAATCCGATTCGGATGAATTTCTGGGACAAGCCAACATAACAGATTTAGTGTAGTCTATTCCAGTAAGGTTTAAACAGTCAGTTAGGCATGGCACACTTCTAATTGGCAACATAGTCTTGCTCCAGTGTAACCAAAGCCATTGTTTTCACCTATGGTATAATCAGTACTTTTGAACTTGCTGACTCCAAGACTATGGTGAAATTGTGAATTGTTCTGTGTCTGAGGTATCGGAGTATGAATTCTAATTTTTTTTTAAACTGTGTGTGGAAGGTTGATTATGCCACTAATTTACGGTGACTGACTAAGTACAAAAGCTTCAAGGTGATTTACAGTGTCCTAACATTGCCCAGGCTGAGATGAGCTCACTCAAAACAGACAGACTTCAGCGCAGGACCTCTTGATCTGCGCATCTCTGATCCACACTGGGCTTAACACGTACCAATTGAACCAACAGGGGTGCTCTTGAACCAGAACTTCTAATTAACGTAATCTAGGCAACTGCAAACATTTTTTAATTTTTTTTTTTTTATAAATGTGCTCTTTTTGATGTGTCCTCCAGATTACTTGGATATCCATGTTAAAAGTCAGTTTTAAACCCAGTTTGAATATCATAGGATTATCTTTCATGTTAAAATTCAGATATGGGCTGTGAATTAAATGCACCAATTGTGCTCAACACCCATTTAACCTTTGACTACCCAAGGTGACCAACATTCAATTTAAAGTGATGGTCTTTCTGGGTGAGAGCAGGTTAATCCTATTCTACAAATATTACCCTTCTTTAAAAATAGGTTTGATCATGCAAAGTAAAAGTTATGGCTCAATTAACAAAAAAGGCCATTTCTATAATACCACTGTTAACTTGGATTAATTGTATTTGAAGTGCTTTGACATTTATGATGAGAAAGAAAGAATTTGCATTTAGGCCACGCCATTCATGAGCACACCATGTCCCAAAGCACTTTACAGTTAATTAAATATTTTGAAGCATAGTTACTGTTATCATGTAGGAAATGTAAAATGAAGATAATGGCCCAGAATTTGTTGGAGTGGGGCATCTCAGACTGTTAGTTAGACTTGTTCCTGCACCCTTCAGCAATATTTTGCCCACAAAGTTGCTGGACGTGCGAGCTGATAACAGCATGGGGAGGGCAATAGGGCATCTGGAATCTTGGTGGACGATAGGACAAACAGTCCTTAACCAATGAGATTAAAAGGAGTGAGAAATAAACAGAGGAAAAACTGAGAAAGTGAGTGAATTCAATGTCAAATCAGGTACAGAAAGAAAAAGAGGGAAATAAATATTGGATTGAGAGAAAAAAGTTCTTTTTTTTTTTTAAATTGACATTTTTATAATCTCCAGCAATTCACAACCTGAAGGAATGAGACTCCACACTTTTAATTGTTCACTTTCTGAGCAAGAGAGGTTGATCGACAGTCATTAACAATTATCACATTGTTAAAAGGGTACTTACGCTGTTAATTACTAGACTTAATTTTCTGTGGAGAGTTTAATGGGCAATTAATGTGCAAATGCAGCAAGTTCATGAAAATCATGGGAGGTTAAGGGAGAGGTGCCGTTTTTGCGACGCCAATGGCGGAGCAGCGCAAATTGGCCAGCAACGCCTGATGTTATGCAATTCACAGGGTATCTCTTCCTTGCCACAAGTTGCTGGCTGATTTGCACATTAATAACACTGTGCGTCGTTCACACGCTATTATTTTTTTAAGCAAATTCTGGGCCAATATTGATTTGGTTTTTGACTGCTCAGGAATGACATTTGTGGCCTACCAGAGATCTATTCAATTCTTTTCAAAATAAGATGGACTTTTGATGGGGAAAATACACTCGTGATGAAAACAGACAGACTTCAGCGCAGTACCTCTTGATCTGTGCGTCTCTGATCCACAAGACTGGTGAAAACAAAGAATTAACCTTAGTATTACCTGCTGAGATTTAGGGTTGGTAAGTGTTCCAATGTGATTATGTCTGGTGTAGTGGCTTTATCTTCGTATGTTCTAATTCACTGCAAAGATCCAAGGCCAATGAGAGGGGATTATCTCTGGAGTTTTACAAATCCCTTGGTCTAAAAGTTTAAGATATTTACAATCACATAATTCCAAATTTAATAATGCAAAATTGAATTCAACAAATCTAAATTTGTAAGCTGGTAACAAAAATGATTATGAAATCTGCTGGATTGTTATAAAGGCTCAAACTGGTTCACTAATGAAGAGAACATGGGACCTCTACCTGGTCTAGCCTACACATGACTCCAGTCCCACACTATGTGGTTGATTCTTAATGCTTGCAGGGTAACTAGGGATGGACAATAAAAACTGCTTTGCCATATCACCTACATCAGGAACAAATATTTTTTAAGTGCCAAGTTTAGATTGGAAACGTTACGCTGTGGCAACTATGCAGTAATAAAGTGTTGAGCAATGGACAGCATTCCGTTTACTTTTCTTCTTTCTGACGTCTCAGTTCATCCTTCCTTCCTTTGATGGGACCTAATCTAAACCAGATACTTCGATCAATTAGAACATAGATTTTCGAGTGGGGTTCTCGCGGCCAATCTCTGGGTGGTCCATAAAATCATCAAATTTATATATTTTCTGTTTCTTCACTTACTAGTGCATATATAAATCAAACATCTTTGCAGTGATGACACTGTTTTCCTTTGTGTAGCTGCTATTGTCTTGGAGACATTAGCGCAGGGGGGCCCTTAGGACAGCTTTCATATTTGCAGAGGTCCTCTCCACACAGAAAAGTTGGGAAACCAGTACATTAGAAACGCAGGTACACATGTTTACAATTTACTTTGCTTAGTTAAAAATGTAACTGTCTATTTGCTGTGGCTAGATAGATTTTCTCAAATGGATAGCAAGTTACAAAGTGATTTATTTTCTGACAAGTCTATAGCAATTTCTCAGGTTAATAGAAATTCATGACACAGAACTGCTGTTTGAAACGTGGCACTTCTACTCTTTTGAGCATGTGTTCTGGTGAGGTTGAATTGGAGAGCAAAGTACTGCAGCTGCATGCATCATCACGATCCTTACAATCAATCATTGGTTTTTTTCCTTCCATTATTTCTGTTCCTAATGTAGAGGGTCCAGAGTTCAAATCTCTTCCATTTTACTTATGAGAAAACTGATTGTGCCTCTTCCTCCTTCAGCTGAAAATGCCAAGGAGTGCAGGGGAAAAGTCAACAAGTAAAACAAAGTGCAGTAGAAAAGAATTCTAGAATCTACTAGAGATGATTCTACAATCCGACGCTCCCAATAGGTGGTTGGTGAGTGCAGCTTGTGACTGAATTTAGCCAAGAACTCAGTAAAGTGCTTTGTATGGTTGATATCCAAGGGAAAGAAAACATTTGCTATCCCCTCAGTTAACATGATCTATTTAACGGTGTACTTTTCCCCATCTCTCCTGAAGGCATGGTTCCACAAGTGCCAGCTACTGTCTGGTACTTCATTTCTAAACCCAGATACCAAGTGTCTGTTACTGTTATTTCATAATAAAGATAATTAGTTATGCAAACATTGTGAATAATCATATCCAATTATAGTAAGAAACTTTGCTTTTCTAGACACCAAACCTTTAGTTTTCTTTCTTTTACGGCCTGTGCTGAATGCTGCGACTCAAGTTGGAGTATGGTAATAAATGCAAGTTGTTGTTGTTGTTCCATGGGCAAAGATAGTGCCCATGCACCTCCTTTATAATATATAAACCTGAGCAACATGTATTAGTAGGCTAATCAACCTCGAGGGACTGATCATGTCCTTATCAGCTATTCGCACATCTGAACATTCAGCAGTGAAATGCTTAGCAACAATTAGGAATGGGAACCCTGACTGTATATTTTTTAATTCTTTCCTAGACTAGGGACATTAAGGTCAACTACAACATCCCATATACCACCTTAAATGAACTTTGTTAACTCAGCACAGAACAGAAACGTCCCAATTCCTCATTTGGTGAAGGCCGCACACAGCTGAGCTGCACCGGCCAGGAATTCCTCGGTTTGAGTTCGGAGTTGGGGCAGTTACCCTTGTTGGGAGAGTGCACATGTGGTGGGTGTCAGATGAAGAAAGAATCTAACTTAGCTGGAGTACTCCCTCCACAGTCACCGTCTGCCAGCACTCATGTTCTATGGACACAAAGAGTGGCCACCTGGACAAAGTACTGGAGGGGCACCTTATGCCTGTGAAACCAACAAACATCAGTGCCCTTCGAATGGGGGTTGGGGTGGGGGGGGGGGGGGGGCGGGGAGAGATAAGAGAGAAACAGCGGGAGGGGGGGGGTGGAAATTAGCTGCCACCTACATTTAAAAAAAATTATAACATTTACATACAGCAGGAACAACTTTGCCCTCCTACAATACACTCTGCACTCGTGAGATCATTTAGATAGGCTGTAAAGCAATAAAGGAATTTGTTAATTAAACTATTATAAATCAGACCACTAATTGGACTGTTCAGCTCTCCACTTTATCCATTAATTGGAGCCAGTACAGATTATAGGAAATTGTAAGTAATTTAATTTAAAAACAGGATGATTCTGATAATTGTTTTAATTAATAAACCAGAAGGAATCATGTGCTTCTATTTCTGGATTTGTCTCCGCCTGCCAATGCTCTATCCAAGCCATTTACAAGGCTTAATTGCAATGTTAGTTCTTCAAGTAAATGTTTCCATCATCCCACTTGTGCTTGGTGCATTCAAGATCTGTCCTAATCTACAAAGCCAAGACGTAGAAGCACAGAGGTCTGAAACATCTGCTGATATATTTAGCAGAGGTACTGGGTGATCAGATAGAATCCCCAAACATTGAAACAAATACAATTGGTTTTACATATTTTCTGACTTTTTTTTTTAAATATAAAAAAGAAAATGCATAATGGTGGATTTATCTAGACAAGTAGTAGGAAGTTTAATAGAAATGTCCTGGATATATTTAATCTGTAACTCAATGTGGAGGCTTGGTGATATATCCTTGTTCTAATAATTTGACATGCTATACCAAAAAGGCACAATACTGAGTTTCCACCCTCCCCCATTTACTGAGGTTTTCTATGTTTCCTTGGCTTGACGTACACACTTGTATTTGCAGAAGTACACCTGCCTCCCAATGCCCTGAGCGAATTATTCCATCAGAAATGACTGCTTGCACTGTTCAAATCATTAAATATTTACTTTTGCTGTTAGGCTTCTGCGCCATTAGTGCTTTGATTCAACTGCTCAATTAAAGCTGTTTCTTCAATAACTGCTGAAGGCAAGAAGCTACCATCGCTATTCAATCACTTGTTCGACATCGAAGAAGCCAGCCAGAATTATCATTTCACGTTCTACAGTGAGTCCTTTGATGACCGACAAGATCGATTTTTGCTGGGAATGAGCTTCCGCAGATTGAACAGTAGGTCCCAGATACACCAAATTGGGGGATCTGGATTCTTCAGTTGAGCCTTCCTTAGCTGGCGTTTACACTCAGCATCAGCAATTCAACGGGCCTCATAATAGGCGGTGCCTTCATGGATGGGTTTTCACCAGGCTCTCTTATGTTGAGCAAGTTGTTCAGTTCTGGATGTCTATTTTGCTTTGTTTGAATCACTTTTAAACAGCCTTTACATCTCTTTTGCAGGAAACAAATGTTGTGTCTGTGTATAAGACACAGACTGCAGGAGAAACGGTACAACAGGTGTTTACTCAACGTGGCTCACAGTGGAACTGCCTGTACAGATTACTACTCAGTGCTATATACAGGTGTGGTCACTGCCGGTACTACAGTATACATGAGCTGTAAAAAGTAGTTCCCCACTTAAAAAGGTATATACGTTACAATTCCTCCCCTTTTAGATTAACAGTACCATAACACTCATTTAACAATTAAATATCAAACTAATTACAATTAACACTTAACATGCAACATTAGCTGAAAATAATCTATTTATATATTCAGTCTTTGGGGAGGCTTCCTGATCCTTTCTGGATAGCGCCTTTCCCGAGTGTCTTGCTCTTGGTGCGGAGGCGATTCTGGCCCCCTGTCGTCGGTTGGTTCATCAGCTTCCGATGTTACTGTTTCTGGGGTAGATGCGACCTGTACGTCGGGTTCATCACCAGGTACGTATGGGCGAGGCATGGGGTTGACTTGTTCCTGTGACTCTAGGATCTGGTCAGCATGGCATCTCGTGATGCTCTCTCCAACGTCCACTGTGTACATTAGTGGGCCCTGCCGTGTGCATATCGTTCCTGGCTGCCATTTTTCTGTTCGGTAGTCGCGGGCCAAGACTGGTTGCCCTACATTGAAGCTCCTTGTTGGCTTCTCATGGATGTGCTGGAATTGCTTACTCTCAACATCTCTTCGTACGTTTGTCTGAGCAAATCCAGGCGAGATCTTAACCTTCGGTTAAAGAACATCATGGCTGGGGCCTGGTTGGTGACTGCATGTGTCACATTCTGTTAGGCGAACAGGAAATTGTCCGCCTTGTGCTGCAGCAGAATGTTGTCATTGTACATAGCCTTTATTGCCTTCTTAAAGGTTTGTACGAACCTCTCAGCCAATCCATTTGTGGCTGGATGATACGGGGCGGATGTGTAATGCCTTACCCCATTCTTTTTCAAGAACCTCTGGAAATCTTCGGACACAAACTGTGGTCCGTTGTCGGAGCAAATCTGTTCTGGCAAGCCATTCCTGGCAAAAATGGTCCGTAGGACTGCAATAGTTTTCTCCGTGGTGGTGGAGGACATTTTGATGACCTCGGGCCATTTCGAGTGCGCATCCACGGCTATTAAAAACATTGAGTCCATGAATGGACCAGCAAAATCAATATGCACCCGTTGCCATGGAGATCAGGGCCACTCCCATGGGTGTAGAGGGGCCTGTGGTGGTGCATTTTGGACTTTCTGGCATCCGGAGCAACTCTTGGTCAGGTCCTCGATTTGTTTATCGATTCCCGGCCACCACACATAAGCCCTGGCTAGGCTTTTCATTTTTACCCCTCCCAGATGACCCTCATGAAGCTCATTGAGCACTCTATTCCTTAACTTGGGTGGAATTACCACTCGGGATCCACACATCAAGGTTCCCCAGCACACTGACAGCTGTTCTCTCCTTGTCGAGAATGCTGGCAACAGTGAGTCGCCATGTGCTGGCCATCCCTTCACCGTCAAATCATATACCCGAGACAGTGTCGGGTCATTTCGGGTTTCTTTTTCGATACAAGCGTTAGTTACCGGTAGGTATTCAACTATAGTCGAATGGAATATTTCGACAGGATCCACTGCTGGTGCTTCCTCCGCAGTAGGCAGTGGCAGGCGTGATAGCCCATCAGCATTTCCATGCTGTTTCGTGCCCTTATATTCAATCTCAGTGGTGCGCCCCTAGAAAAAGTGACCATCTTTGTAGTCGTTGCGCAGTCATCACCGGAACGCCCTTCTTCAGATTAAAAATGGAGACAAGAGGCTGGTGATCAGTCAGCAAGGTGAATTTCTGCCCGTGCAGATAGTGATTGAACTTTTTCACTCCCCACACTAGGCTGAGGGCCTCCCTGTCAATCTGGGCGTAGTTACGCTTGGCTGAGGTTAGTGATCGTGACGCAAAGGCTATTGGCTTCTCGGAGCCGTCCGAGAATTTGTGCGACAGCACCGCTCCAATGCCGTAGGGCGACGCATCACATGCCAACCGAATTGGTAATGCTGGGTTGTAATGGGCCAATACCTCTTTCGATGTGATTAGTGTTTTGCTCTTCTGGAAAGCTCATCTACATTCGTCACTCCACTTCCATGGCACCCCAGTTTGCAGTAGGGTGTTCAGTGGGTGTAGTATTGTAGACAAATTTGGCAAGAACTTATGGTAGTAGTTTACCAGCCCAAGGAACGACCTCAGTTGTGACACATTTTCCGGTGCTGGAGCCTTGACTACTGCCTCAATCTTCTCTGGGGACTTATGTAACCCCTCTTTATCGATAACGTGGCCACAATAAGAGATCTGTTTTCTAAAATACTCGCATTTGGGGTGGTTAGCTTGGAGCCCATATTCCTGCAATCTAGTGAGCACCTGCTCCAGGTTGGCAAGGTGATCACTGTCATTTTCGGCCATGACCAGGATGTCGTCCAAATAACACTGGGTCCCTGGGATCCCTTGCAGGACTTGTTCCATTGCCCTCTGCCAAATAGCCGGAGCTGATGCTACCCCGAATACCAGCCGGTTGTATTGGTAGAGACCTTTATGGGTGTTGATTGTGAGGTATTTTTTTAATGCTTCTTCTGCCTCCATTTGCAGATACGCCTGGGCCAGATCAATCTTAGTGAAGTGTTTCCCTCCAGATAGTGAGGCGAAAATATCTTCAATCCGCGGAAGTGGATATTGTACGGTGTGAAGGACCGGGTTCACTGTTACCTTAAAGTCCCCACAGATGCGAACCTTCCTTGGTTCCCCAGGCGCGCTGCTCAACAACTTTTTCATCACACGGACGATGGGTGTAGCCCACTCGCTCCAGTCTACCTTGGACAGTACACCTGAACGTTCCAGACTCTCCAGCTCTGCTTCGACGGCTGGGCGGATCGCATAAGGTACCGGTCTGGTCTTAAAAAATTTGGGGCTTGCGTTTTCTTCAATTTTAATTATCGCTGTCATGCCTTTTAGTGTTCCGAGTCCTTGCTGGAACACTTCTTTCGCATCAGTTGGGATTTTTGACAGTCGCCCAGGTGTGACGTCATCATCCTTTTTGTCAGCCACAGTCAGTGCCTGTATGGAATGCCAATCCAGTTGTATTTTCCGGATCCATTCACGTCCCGGTAATGGTGGTCCTCCATCTTGCAATACATACAGGTCTAGTTTTGGTGTTTCCTTACCGTTATATATAACGGTCACCCTTATTTTTCCTTTGGGGTAGACTTTTTGCCCCGTGTATGTCTTCAAAATAATTTTTGTGTCTCTCAAGGGTATGTGTCAGAATAGCCGCTCATAGTCCTGTCGGTTTATGACTGTTAGGGCTGATCCTGTGTCCAATTCCATCTTTACCTGGACTCCTGCTATCTTGAGAGTGACCCAAGGTGGTTCGGTGATCCCATTATGTAGTTTCAGACAACTCAGTTCCGTGCTTTCAGAGTCGTTATCACTCTTTTGTTCGTCTGAACTATTCTCCGTCATCTTATGTACCTTCTTGTACTTTTCTTTGGTAGGTTTCTTATTGCTGGTTTTCTTTCCCGACCTGTAGACTCGTGCTATGTGTCCTACTTTTCCACACTGTCTGCACACTTTGTCTTTGAACCAGCAATCATTCTGGTCGTGTGTTGTTCTGCCGCAGCGATAGCACTTCTCTGTTCCATATGACATTTCGTTTGTGCCATATTCTTGCGGTCTCTGTTGTATCTCTGCAGCGCCCCATGCTGCTGCTTCATATGATACCGCAATGCTGAAAGCCTTTTCCAGCGTAAGGTCCTTTTCAGATAAAAGCCGTTTCTGGGTTCCTTCACTTTGAAGCCCACACACAAACTTGTCCCTTAAGGTATCTGCCAGTCCCGCTCCAAACTGGCAGTGTTTCGATAGTTTGCGCAGTTCTGTTAAATAATCAGCATTGCTTTCATCCTTATGCTGGTTCCGTTTGTGAAACTTGAATCTTTCTGCTATCAGCAGCGGTGTGGGGTTTAAATGTTCCTGTAGTATCGTTACTATGTCTTCAAAACTCTTTTCCATTGGCTTCGTTGGGGTTTAGATTTCGTAATAAACCATACATCTTTGCACCCATTAAATTTAACAATACCGGCGCTTTCTTGTCATCTGACACCTCATTTGCCTTGCAGTATACCTCTATTCGTTCGACATATGTAGTCCAATCTTCGACTTCATTGTCAAATGCAGTGATACTGCCACTCTTTGGCATTTTGGGTGTGGTTTAAAATGGCATCTTGCAATGGCTTAAAATGGTGTCTCCCGCGCTTTCCTTCCTCCCCCGCTGCTGCCAACGCCGATCTCGGCGGTCCTCGTGGCAATGGCGGCGCCTCGCGCGTTTCTGTGCATCTCTCTCCCTCTCTTCGACGCTGCTCAGCCCCTGAACACCGGCTGCGCCCTGTTCTCTCTCTCTCTCTCTCTCTCTCTCTCTCTGGAAAGCCAAGCCTGGCTCTCGACAGCCTCCCCCGCAATTCTCGAGTCTCTGCTGGATGACTGGGCGGTTGCCCGTGGTCGACGCCAGAGTCTCTGGCCTTGACCTCCAATCCACTGATCTCCAGGAACGAATCCCCGGGAGGTGATGCAGAGTTGCAGGTAGGTTCGAACTTGCCTTGTCGCCAATGTTGTGTCTGTGTATAATAAGACACAGACTGCAGGAGAAACGGTACAACAGGTGTTTACTCAACGTGGCTCACACTGGAACTGCCAGTACAGATTACTACTCAGTACTATATACAGGTGTGGTCACTGCCGGTACTACAGTATACATGAGCTGTAAAAAGTAGTTCCCCCCCCTTAAAGGTATATACATTACAGCAAATGTGTCCTTTTAAGAGGGGGAAACAGGAAGGTGAAATACCCTCCTCCGCTCTTGTGTTTACAATGATTATTCTTCCCCAGCTCATGTGGGTGCTTAACCGCACACTGTGCAGTTAATACAAACTGCTGGAACTGCAATGGATCAATGACACCCAATTCTAAAAGTTATTTTCTCTCATTTCTTGCAAAATTTCTACCCGAAGCATCAATTTTTATTCCAAGTTTTTAAATCAAATGTTACTCTGCATCATCCAAAAGGAGGAGTACAAGAGTCCTAGGAGTTCAGTCACCCACAAATAAAGTAACTTAAAATTAAAACCATTTTCTCCTCCTTTCCTTCACGAGAAGCACTTCACTTCTGCGGTGATCCATTGGCCGCAAAGGATTGCTCAGTTCAATTTCTCCAATAGAGTGTTTATATTGCACAGGACAGCTTCAGATATAGATATAGATTAGAGAGATATATATAGCTTCCCATGATTTAAACTCCTCTCACCAGGAGCTTAGATTGCAGAAGACCAGTAATACAATACAACAGCGTATATTCAATCTTGCATGCGGGCAATCCTACACAAGCACAACTTTTAAAAAGTTGTCATTGGGTCCCAGGCCTTGCGCCGCACCGCGCCGTCCCCCCCGCCCCCGTCTGTATAGAAACATAGAAGATAGGAGCAGGAGTAGGCCATTCGGCCCCTCGAGCCTGCTCCGCCATTCAATGCGATCATGGCTGATCATCCAAACTCAGTACCCTGTCCCTGCTTTCTCGCCATATCCCTTGATCCCTTTAGCCTTAAGAAATATATCTAACTCCTTCTTGAATATATTTAATGAATTAGCCTCTACTGCCTTCTGTGGTAGAGAATTCCACAGGTTCACCACTCTCTGGGTGAAGAAATTCCTCCTCATCTCTGTCCTAAATGGCTTACCCCGTATCCTTAAACTGTGACCCCTGGTTCTGGACTCCCCGGCCATCGGGAACATCCTTCCTGCATCTAGTCCTGTTAGAATTTTATAAGTTTCAATAAGATCCCCTCTCATTCTTCTAAACTCCAGCGAGTATAAGCCCAATCGACCCAATCTCTCCTCATAAGTCATTCCTGCCATCCCAGGTATCAGGCTGGTGAATCTTCGCTGCACTCCCTCCATGGCAAAAACATCCTTCCTCAGATGAGGTGACCAAAACTGCACACAATACTCAAGGTGTGGTCTCACCAAGGCCCTGTACAACTGCAGCAAGACACCCTTGTTCATGTACTCGAACCCTCTCGCTACGAAGGCCAACATACCATTTGCCTTCTTAATCGCCTGCTGCACCTGCATGCTTACCTTCAGCGAGTGGTGCACAAGGACACCCAGGTCTCGTTGCACTTCCCCTTCTCCCAATCTATTGCCATTCAGATAATAATCTGCCTTCCTGTTTTTGGCACCAAAGTGGATAACCTCGCATTTATCCACATTATATTACATCTGCAATGTTTCTGTCCAATCACCCAACCTGTCCAAATCATACTGAAGTTTCTCAGCATCCTCCTCACAGCACACACACCCACCCAGCTTTGTGTCATCTGCAAACCTGGAGATATTACATTTAGTTCCCTCGTCTAGATCATTAACATATATTGTGAATAGCTGGGGTCCTAGGACCGATCCCTGCGGTACCCCACTAGTCACTGCCTGCCACTCGGAAAAAGACCCGTTTATTCCAACTCTCTGCTTCTTGTCTGCCAACCAGTTCTCTATCCAAGTCAATACCTTGCCCCCAATCTCATGTGCCTTAACTTTACACGCTAATCTCTTATGCGGGACCTTATCGAAAGCCTTCTGAAAATCCAAATACACCACATCCACTGGTTCTCCCTTATCTATTTTACCAGTTACATCCTCAAAAAATTCCAGTAGATTAGTCAAGCATGATTTATCTTTTGTAAATCCATGTTGACTTTGTCCAATCCTGTTACTGTTTTCCAAGTGCTCTGCTATTACATCTTTTATAATGGACTCTAGCATTTTCCCCACTACCGATGTCAGGCTTACCGGTCTATAATTCCCCGTTTCCTATCTACCACCTTTTTTGAATAGCGGGGTAACATTAGCTACCCTCCAATCCATGGGTACTGTTCCAGAGTCTATCGAATTTTGGAAGATGACCAGCAATGCATCTACTATTTCTAGGGCCACTTCCTTAAGTACCCTGTATGTAGATTATCAGGCCCTGGGGATGTATCGGCCTTCAATCCCGTCAATTTCCCTAACACCATTTCCCTACAAATACTGATTTCATTCAGTTCCTCCCTCTCATTAGACCCTATGTTCCCCGACCTCTCTGGGAGGTTATTTGTGTCCCCCTTTGTGAAGACAGAACCAAAGTATGTATTTTATTGGTCTGCCATTTCTTTGTTCCCCATTATAAATTCCCCTGATTCTGACTGCAAGGGACCTATGCTTGACTTCACCAATCTTTTTCTCTTCACATATCTATAAAAGCTTTTACAGTCAGTTTTTATGTTCCCTGCAAGCTTACTCTCATACTCTATTTTCCCCCTCTTACTTAATCCCTTTGTCCTCCTTTGTTGAAGCTTAAACTGCTCCCAATCCTCAGGTTTACTGCTTTTTCTGGCCAATTTATATGTCCTCTCCTTGGATCTTATGCTATCCCTAATTTCCATTGTTAGCCACAGTTGAGTCACCTTCTTTGTTTTATTTTTATGCCAAACAGGGATGAACAAATTCTGTACTTCATCCATGCGATCTTTGAATGTTTGCCATTGCCTATCCACCGTCAACCCTTTGAGTGACATTCCCCAATCAATCCTACCCAACTCACGCCTCATACCATCGTAGTTTCCTTTATTTAAATTCAGGACCCTAGTCTCTGAGTCAACTACTTCATTTTCCATCTTAATGAAGAATTATATCATATTATGATCGCTCTGACCCGTCAGAACTGCTTGTTCTTTAGTGTCAGCCAGTGGCTCAGTTGGTAGCACTCTTGCCTCTGAGTCAGAAAGTTGTGGGTTCAAGGCCCACTCCAGAGACTTGAGCACAAAAATCTAGGCTGACACTCCAGTGCAGTGCTGAGGGAGTGCTGCACTGTCGGATGTGCCGATTTTTGGAGTAGACGTTAAACCGAGGCCCCGTCTGCTCTCTCAGGTGGACATCAAAGATCCTATGGCACTATTTCAAAGAAGAAAAGCAAAGAGAGGGCTACAGTATAAAGGTAACCTGTGTGTGGAAGCAGAAGACATGAATGTGGTTCTTAATGAATACTTTGTGCCTGTTTTCACAAAAGAGAGGGTGCCTGTTTTCACAAAAGAGAGGGACGATGTAGACATTGCAATCAAGGAGGAGGAGTGTTGCAGTGGGGAAAGTGTTAAACGGATATCGCTGGCAGTTTCACTGAATGGTGTAATAAAGACCATACTTTGCAGTAATAAGCTTTTTCTAAGTTGCTGAATTGGCAGTGGAGATAACATAGCCAGACATGGAACCAACAGAGGTCAGAGGTGCAACGACAGCTTGACATATACTTTTCCGATAATAAAGGCGGTACTTTAATGTAACACAGCATAGGCAACCAATCAGTGAAGATGCATGCGGGCCACGGTCCAATCGAGTGGCAGGAGTGAATTGTGCATGAGATGGCCATGTGTATTGTAATGTATAAAAATGTAGTGTTTGCTGTGGCAATTTGGAAAGGTCTGGCTGAGACAGAGCAGATTGTCTCCCCACCGGTACAATAAAGACAACTTGACGATCGATCTAAAACCTTGTGTCGAGTGTTGGTTTAAAATACTCCACAACAATTGACATCACAACAGGATTCGAACCTGTGTGGGGATAGACAGTATACATGGACCAGGGTCCTGCAGGGGTTCCACAACAGTCCAAATATATTCCACCATGTACTGAGTCAAGCCTTAGACCTATCAAAGCACCAGAGTGCCCTACTCCAATATGTCGATGGCATAATGATTGCATCAGAGGATGCCAAAGGATACATGGGAGCATTACTAGCCACCCTCCAGACACTTAAGGAAGCTGGCTTTAAATTGAACCCCCAAAAAAAAGGCAAAGGTTGGACTGTCCAAAGTAAAGTATCTAGGGCACGAAATTAGCCAGGGGTATAAGGCACTCCCGCAGGAACGAAAGGCAGCCATAAAAGATATGCCAAGGCCAGTGACCGTCCGGGGAGTAAGGAAAGTGTTGGGACTATTTAACTACTGCAGGAATTTTTCTCAGATTTTGCAGGGAAAGCAGAGCTGATTCAATGGTTAGTTAAAGGGGGGAGACCCGCCACTGATAAGATAGAATGGGAATCGGAGCAGGACGAGGCTTATGCAAAATTAAAAGCAGCCCTGACGTCCGCACCTGCACTAGGATTGCCAAATATAGTCAAACCATTCCATATATATTATAGTATAGACGGGAACTTCTATAATGCTGCAGTCACCCAAGAGTACGGGGGAGATATGAGGCCAATTGCCTATTACTCCACCCAACAAACCCCCATGGCTAAAGGTATGCTGAGATGCGTGGCGGCCCTCGACTGCGCCACATGGGCAGTGCGGATATGCGAGCCCGTCGCTATGTCAGGACAGCTGATATTACACTTGCAACACAGAGTGTGGACCTGCTAAACACAGGCAAAATGAAGGCTGTATCAGACAGAAGGAGGGCAGCTTGGGAAGCAGTATTGATACCCAAGGACACATTAGTCCAGATTATAAGGGAACATAGCATTCCCTGTGTGGGGTTGACTCTAACAGAGGGCGAGGCACACGAGTGTCAGTTAGTAATCGAAGAAGAGGTCAGAGGAACCGTATCAGAATCGCCCCTTGAAAATCCCGAAAACACCTTTTATGTAGACGGATCTCACCGATATATAAATGAGGAGCCACACACGGTTGGGCAGTAGTATCTGAGAACAGAGAAACAGTCGCAAAGGGAGGGCTTGAAGGAGGAACCTCAGCTCAAGTAGCAGAACCAGTGGCTCTCACGGAAGCATTGAAATTGGCAAAGGGAAAACGAGTAAATATATATACAGACAGTAGGTATGTGTTTGGGGTAGTGCATGACTATATGATAGCGTGGAATAGGAGGAGATATGTAACCTCCGGAGGAGGACAAATACAGCATGAGGAGGTAGTGAGAGACCTTGTAGAAGCAGTAATAGGAGAAGAGCTAGCAGTGATTAAAATAAAGGCACACCGCAAGATAGTGAGCGAGCAACAAAAAGGAAATATGCTGGCTGATCAGGCAGCAGGTAGAATAACAGCAGAGGAAGTGAACATTAAAAGAATCCAAGAGGAGACCGAAATGGAGGAGCAGGAGCAGTGGACAAAGAGAGGCGCAGCCAAAGGTAGAGATGGAATATGGAAAATGGATCACAGGGTGACCGGACTGACACCATATGAACTCAGGACTGGACGAGCAATGTGTCTGCCGGAAGGAGTAGCATCTGTTAGAGAGGGACTAGGATCCTTAAAAGATAAAATTAGGAAATACGTACAAACATTGGATAATCAATTGAAGGAGCTCAAACAAGAAGTTAAAGAACAAGACATCAGAGATAAAAATACACAAAAGCAGGGGGCCTCAGAGCCCCTACCAAAGGTGGGCGAGCAGGTATTTGTTAAAATATGGGCCAGTATGGTGCCTTTTACAAAAAGGCAGCGTATTCTCCGTGCCCCCCGGTCAGAAAATTAGCTGTTTGAGGCATCTGGGAGAGATACTTATGTTTCTCGCTGCCAGAATTGTGCCTTTGGTGGCTGGGGAAATAAAAACACCTGTTGAGCTGATGCTCCTTCCTGCCAAAGCACCACTTTATTTAAGTTATACCGTTGCCACTGAGCTAACAACTTCGGCAGTGCTACAATATAAATGCAATGCAGCAAGAGTGGAGCATTCCGATTGTACAGTGCAATAAAGAGAGAGAAAGAATGTGTGTTTATATTGTTCCTTTCCCAAGCTCAGGACCATCTTCACAGCCAATGACTTACTTTGCAAGTATAATCCCCATTATAATGTAGGGAAATGTGGCACACAGCAAGGCCCACAAACCGCAATGAGACTATTAACCAGACAAATGACAGCCAGAACACCAAATGAGCTCTCCTGCTCCTCTTCACATGGTGTCCTGGGATCTTTTACATCCACCTGGAGGCAAACAAGCACTCTGTTTAATATCGCATCCAAAAAAATGACACTGCAGCATTCCTTCAGTACTGCACTGAAGATTATGTGCACCTAGATTATGTGCTCAAGTATCTGGAGTGAGGCTTGAACCAACAACCTTTTCACTTGGAGAGGAGAATGCTACCACTGAGCCACAGCTGACACTAATAAGAGCAACTGTGCTGTGAACTGCATGTAAATCGAAACATGTTGCTAGGATATTCGGTCACCATAGTTTCCACAATTATTGACGATTATATAGATGCATGAGAATTAGCTGCATCAATACACAACCAATTATTTAAATGTAATTGTCAATTTTTTTTAAATCTAAACAAATCTTGTAGCACATGAATCGAATACACAATTTGGATTACTGTTCATTCTATTCAGAATGAGCTTTCTAATAAACTGAACATTCCTCTTTTCCTCAAAGGCCGTCTTCTTCTATACATGGTTGACGTAGTTAATTATATTCTAGGATGGTGTGTCTAATTGATAACCAGTATCACTCCACATGCATGGGTCTGCTGACTATAATTTACTGCCGCTCTTTATAGCTGTTATAATCTGGCAACTTCCTGGGTCATGTCCCTTCAATAGGAAGAGCACTAAATGGTGTCATTAGTAGTGGCGGAGTGTGTTATTGCTGGATTGCATTGCAATCTTTGGAAATTATATTTCCCCTTTTTAGTTCTTGTGATTGAAGACCGCCAACAATGTAGAGGAGGAATTTGAGAAACAATAAAATATCTAAATAACCTTGGTGGTTCTGAAGGTAGAGTGGAAGTCAGCTATGCTTCTGAGGCCCAGTGAAACAGATTTAAATGCAGAAGGAGATTGATACTGGTTATAAAATGCCTTTGAAGTCTACATGAATAAACTGTATGTGACAAAGCTCCAGAGTAGCTCCTTTTAGCCTAATCTTGCACTCCTGTGCAGTATTGAGGGACTGCTACTTTGTCAGAGATGCAGTCCTTTGGATGGGATGTTAAACCAAGACCTCATTTGCCTGTTCGAGATTCAGGTGAACATTAAAGCTTGCATTCACATATGTAACAACTGTCACTGCACCTAATCGTAATGAATTGTGTCTGAAGTGCTTTGAGACATTCGAGAGACTTGATCAGGAGCTATACAAGTGCAAATCTGTCTTCCTTTAAAGGCTTAACCTAATACAGTGATTGTTGGACTCAGAGAAACACGAAAACCAAAACTATCAGCAAGCCTTGCATACACAGTTTATTGTGAATTTAGTGATTTATCGTGAATTTTATTTCAGTCTGATGGTTGATCCAGCTCTCTTCCCCAGTGACTAACTGTTCCATTGAAGAAGCCTCACACTAAAAGCACATTTTTCATGCTTGCCACTTTGAAATGAAACACTACCACAAAGCAAAGCGTTAAAGCATTTGTCTAGTAACTCACTGCAGATTGTAACATTTTAACATCCACAGCAAACATTATGCAAACCATAGTTAGTGCAATCATTCTGTTGGCCATCAGCAAAGGTGAATGAATGAATAGAAATGTTGTAAAGTCTACTTCTTATGCAGATCCACCAATGGAGGTAAATTTTGTTCTGAATAGAGTTGGCAGATATATCTCATTGTTTCTGTGGTTCACTTGGCTGCTTAACAATCACATGTAATACAGAACGTGATCATCTACAGAGTTAGGTGAACATTTAAGATGTCACATATCACGTAATGTTACTCTTCATTTCGATGACTTAGTATATGAAAAGGATGTCCACAAAAACAACAACAGTAACTTGCATTTATATATTGAACATAGTAAAACATCCCAAGTCACTTCACAAAAATGTAATCAGCCAAAAACTTGACACCGAGCCAAAGAAGGAGACATTCGGACAGGTGACCAAAAGTTTGGTCAAAGAGTTAGGGCTGGATTTTTGTCAATGGGGAGCTTTTGGAGGCGGGACTCCCACTTGGTGGGTTTTAGTCCCGCCTGAATCGACTTGTGGCCAACCCACGCTATTTTCCCTTGATTGACCTTGTTAAGCCAGGCCAATTAAGGGAAAGTCATTTACAGGTGGCGTCAGCTAGTGAAGTTTCATCTGTCAAGAGCTTTTGACAGATGAAATGTCATCGTTTGACAGCTCAGTGAAGCGGTCAAACACTGACAATCTGTCTTCAAGACTCAATTAGAAAGCCTTCCTGAACAGAAAGCTGCAGCTTTTCACAGTTCAGCGGCCATTCTGCTTTCTGTGCCGATGAGCTGAGGGACTCCCGAGACCTGAAGGGAGGAAGCCTGCAAGAAGTAAAGGTAAGTAAAACTTATTAAAACACTTTACACACACCTCACACACTTACCTCTGCACACATGCACCCATCACTCACCTGCACACCGGACATCTCGGCCCCTCCGACCCCCACCTCGCTGGCCCTGGCGAGGTTCGGAGCCATCGGGAAGCCCACATTTCAGGGCTCAAAATAGAGATTATCCAAAAAACTGCCTGTTAACAGGCAGTTAATTGGCACCAATCCCCTTCCCGCCTCAAGGAGACAGAACCCGGCGTGGGTCGCGTACCCGCCTCCTGGGAGGATGGCACAGAGGTGGGTTGGGGCGGGATGCCCATCCTGCCCCCAGATTCTGCCATTTTCCCAGCAGTCCTGCCTCCCCAGGGCTGGCAAAATCACCCCTGTAGGTTTTAAGAAGCATCTTAAAAAGGAGAGAGGGGTAGAGAAGCTGAGAGGTTTGGTGAGGGAATTTGAGTTTATGGACTAGATAGTTGAAGGCACGACCACCAATGGTGGGGTGAATGAAGTCGAGGATGCACAAGAGGCTAGAATTGGAGGAACGCAGAGTTCTGAGGGTTGTAGGGCAGGAGGTGGTCGTCCAGGGGTATGGTTATTTGCTATATACATTGATGTAATATTTAGAGTGACATCATATTCCACAGCTTACCTAAATTAAATTTGGATGACTTCATATCTGAATTACACAACGTACAGCTTCCGTTGACGTGAAGCCAAAACCGTTTTGTGTTGATGCAAAGTGTATGGTATAGCTGGCCTACTACTTTAACTTCATCAAAAATGGTGTCATATTTGGCCCCGAGACGAGCTTCCAACCACATATCCGTGCCATCACTAAGACCACCTATTTCCACCTCTAACATCGCCTAACTCCGCCCCCGCCTCAGCTCATCTGCTGCTGAAACCCACATCCGTGCCTTTGTTACCTCGAGACTATTCCAATGCACTCTTGGCTGGCCTCCCACGTTCTACCCTCCATAAACTTGAGGTCATCCAAAACTCTTCTGCACGTGTCCTAACTCGCACCAAGTCCCGTTCACCCATCACCCCTGTGCTCGCTGACCTACATTGGCTCCTGGTTAAGCAAGGCCTCGATTTTAATATTCTCATCCTCGTTTTCAAATCCCTCCATGGCCTCGCCCCTCCCTATCTCTGTAATCTCCTCCAGTCCTGCAACCCCTCCCCACAGATCTCTGCGCTCAGCCAATTCTGGCCTCTTGAGCATCCCTGATTTTAATCACGCAACCTTTGGTGGCTATGCCTTCAGCTGTCTAGGCCCTATGCTCTGGAATTGCCTCCCTAAACCTCTCCACCTCTCTTTCTTCCTTGAACACGCTCCTTAAAACTTACCACTTTGAGCAAATTCTGCCCTAATATCTCATGTGGCTCGGTGTCAAATTTTGTTTGGTAACGCTCCTGCAAAGTGCCTGGGGACATTTAACAACAACAGCCTTTAATGTAGTTTGCATCTTGCACAATTTAGCGTTTAGATTCTCTCGAGTCTCCAGAGCCTAACTATTTTAAAAGGTAATTCAGGCAAAACAACTAAATGCAGATAAACGTTCCACTTTACTGTGAAAGCCAGAAAGCTTTTCTCACCGTGAGGGAGGTTGTGTTGGAAGTTGCTCTGGGTTTATATCCTGAGGGTTTTCTGCTCTGGACATTTGGAAATTATGTAACACAGCTGCTGGCCAGGGTCGTGACCTCTTTCATTCGGTCTGGTCAGGAAGCTATGCCTCGAGAGCTGTCCAAAAATCCCTACAAATGGCTAGAAGTCAGTTTTTCCCCAACAAAAATTGTTTTTCTCAGGATTGAGTTAGTTTCGTGACTATATGAGCACTGAACTGAAGAACAGCAAAAAGAACATTTCCTTTTATGTTCTGGAATTTATTATTCATTGACATTCCATCTCAAGTCAGCTAGTTGTGTATTTTATTTCTTTTGCGGGTATAGGAATTTCCTGTCGGAATTACTAGGAAGGTTATTTGACGTACGCGTATATATATTTTTTTAAATCTCAGTTTGAGCCAGAACATGTCACCAGGCAGTTTGGCTACAGAGGGCATCATGGCCAAGCTCAATTCACAAGCTCCCCTCATGCTCACGAACACACAGTTTGTTTGTTCTCGGTGAGGGATGTCAGTACAGGGGAACGGAACACTTTCCCACTTTCAGTACGTACCATCAACATTAAGCATTCTTGGATCAGATGGATCAGGAGTCAGATGCAGAATAAAGCTTGCTCTATTCTCTTTCTTTGAACAATGTGCACCTTAATCCCGCCCTTGGAGAAAAATTCCCTACTGCGCCAGTGCAAACTGCTTTACTTCCCACACCAGCAACTCTTAATGGTCAGAATGGTCCTGCCAACTTAGTGCCAGCTTATGCTAAATTATGGCCAGTTTTGTGCTGTGTAACTCACCCACTAGGAACAGGACAGAGAAGGGCCTAAACTCATTTCATATGAGATTACAGCCAGAGAAAGAGCTGGATATTAATCCAGAGCCTTCATAAAATATTTTTTCGTGGGACATGGGTAACACTAGAAAGACCAGATTTATTACCCAACTCTAGTTGCCCAGAGAAGATTGTGGGCTTTTTTCTTAAACTGCTGTAGCCCATGTAGTGGTGATGCTACCACAAATGATATTAGGTAGCAAATTTTAGGATATTGAACCAGCGACAATGAAGGGGCAGTGATACATTTCCAAGTCAGGATGGTCTGTGATTTGGAAGGGTATTGGGCGGTTTTGGCGTCCCCACAACATTGCTGCTTTTGCCTTTCTTGGTGGTAGCGGTCGCAGAGAAGGAAAGTGCGATCAAAAAGTAACCTTGGCAAGTTGCTGCAGTGCATTCTGAAGATTGTACCTACCACAGCCACAGTGGTGGCGAAGGGGTGGATATTGAGTGTAGTGGCAGAGGTGCCAATCAAGTCATCTGCTCTGCCTGGCTGGTGTTGAGCTTTGAGTGTTGTTGCATTCATGCCCATTCAGCCAAGTGGTGAGTACTGCATTACATTCCGGATTGACCCCGTCTATGGTGGACAGGCTTTGTAGGGTCAGGAGGTGCACTGCTCATTGCAATGTACTGCCCGTCTACCCACAGTGTTGATATGGCTGGTCCAGTTAAGCCTCTGGTGACCTCAAAATGTTGATGGTGGGGAACTAGATGATGGTGGTGGTACCATTGAAGATGACAGGGCTTTCTCTTGTGCGAAATGATCATTACCTACCATTTATATAGGACACAAACGTTACCACCTGGCACTTGTCAGTCCAAGCCTGGATATTATCCAAGTCCTCCTGTAGGCTGGCATGGGCTACTTCATTATTGGAGGAGTTGTGAATGGAGCTGAATTCTGTGGAATTGCCAGAAAGTTGCCCCACTCCTAACCTTATGAGGGAGGGTAGGTTATTGATGAAGCAGCTGAAGATGGTTGGGCCATCTTGACTAGATGGGTTCCTGAGGAACTCTAACAGCGATGTCCTGAAGCCAAGATAATTGACCTTCGGCAACCACATCCATCTTCCTTTGTGTCAGTTATGACTCCAGTTACTGCAAGGTTGACAGTTTGGCTCCCATTGACCTCAATTTTTCTAGGGGTTAATGGCAGAGCTAGGTGTGACCAAACGGTGAGGGGTTCGAATTAAGATTTGGCTAACTTGGCAGGGAGGGGGACCCAGCTGGGAACGTCGACTTACCTAGTGTGAAGGCCGAGCTGGGAACTGCATGGATTTGCAGGCCGAACAGGGAATTAAATAGAGGCCAATTTCAAAAAGTGATTGGAGGGGTCATGACCCCTCAGTGGCTGTGCCACTGCTTGATGTCCTTAGTGACATTCTCCGTCAAATACTGCTTTGGTATTGAGGTGAAAGGACCACCCAGTGTCTGATCCTTCCTAAAAATAAATCTTTTGTGATCCTATATAACATTAGTTCAGATTGCCTGTTAACACCATTGCAAGATTACAAAGCCTGCATGCTGCTTCAGCCTGTTCTGTTGTAAATGCTGCAAAGGTCAACAGTGAAACATTGAGAAAGCTTTCACTCTAACTTTAACACACTAAAAAGTGTTTTAATAATGTATATACCACAGATGGTTAGTGCAGTATTATATGGATGCACCATACAGTATTGTAAGGGTAAGGGAATGGGCCCTGGACTCCTTAATGCATCTAACTCTAATCCTTCTCCATGAAGATGTCAATAGTAGAAACTTCTAATATGGCATTTTTTTTTCCAATGGAAAGCATGTGCTTACCTTCCCCAACTCATAGTCTGACAAAGGAAAAAAATGTAATACCAAAAAGATTTAATGAAGTTTATATAATACTTCACTGATAGCTGACCAAAGGAGCACATTGCCCAGTGTGAAACTGTATCTTGCAGACCAGGGAAGTCTTGGGTTAAATCCCCAGGCTGTGTTGAGTCAGCCAGCCTTAGTTAGAATGGCAGTAAGGATACCATAATTAGCCTCTGCGCTCCAGGAGCCAAGGGGAAAAATGTTAGCCCATGATCCATGCTGGAAAGTGCTTGGACAGAATCAGGCTCAACCAAAATGCCCTCACTCATCATTCAAGCTCACAGATGAATAATGTCCACGTGGGTGAGGTACAATAAGATGGCCAACACCTGTGGAACTGTAGGCCAGTGTCATTACGGAGCAGGAGAGAAAATCGGAGGCAAGGAAAGAAACATTACAATGCCACAGCGTATGTTGAGAGTGATTGGCGGACAATATTGCTGGTGAGCAAACCAGGGTAGTGCTCGTCTTTCTTCTGAAAGTTTTGGCCAACAGTCACAAAATAAACTTAAAATAAATCTCTGACTGTGAATATAGACAAAACATTAGTCATACAAAACATATACCCCAATCTAATCAGAATTGCCCAGTGTTCCTGCAGCATGATACCCCAGACATTCTGTTCTCAGAATATAAAATATATCAAGTGCCAAGTCTTTGATAATTGTGGAAACCTAACCTCTATTATTCAAATCATGTATTTGAGTAGAAACCTTTCCTCTGTCTTTGTTACAATATCACCCTGCACTAAAGCAGAGCTAATTTTTTTGTAAGGGGGAGGGGCAAGCATGCCCATAAATAGGAACAGGAGTAGGCCATTCAGCCCCTTGAGCCTGTTCTGCCATTCAGTTAGGTCATGGCTGATCTGTATCTTAACTTCATTTATCCACCTTCGTTCTGGAACCCTAATACCCTTACCTAACAAAAATCTTATCAATCTCAGTTTTGAAATTTTCAATTGGCCTAACCTTAACAGATTTCCACTACCCTTTGTGTGAGGAAGTGCTTCCTGACATCACCCCTGAACGGCCGAGCTCTAATTTTAAGATTATGCCACCTTGTTCTGGACTCTCCCACCAGTGAAATAATTTCTCTCCATCTACCTTATCAAATCCTTCAATCATCTTAAATACCTTCAATCTTCAATTTCAAATCATGCTGCAGGCATTATTTTGAGAGCTGCACCTTCTATTACATTGTGGCGGAGTCACCAAAGGACTCGGAGCAGTTGTACATAATTCCTTTAACAGCAATGTAGTTACAGTCTGTGCCTGTACCTTTAATTACACTGTTTGACTGTACAATGTCTAGTTACCTTTACAGCTCGGTTTCAACGTGATGTCATGCCATTAGTCACGTGATGCCCCAATGGTGGGAAGAACGTGATGACGTCATGACGTCAGTCTTCTGACCAGAGGATCAGTCCTCGTGGAGCCCTCAAGGAGAGTAGACCGGTTATTGATGTGTTCTAGCAGTTTCCAGTTTAAACTCGTTTCGTTTTATTAAAGTTCATTGTTTTAATTGCCTGAGTCGAGCTCAGTCTTTTTGATAGGAACCTCCGTTCCTACATTGGTGACCCCGACATCTACGAACGATTTTCGTGGAAGATTCGACATGGACACGAACGCCGTCACGCTGAAACTGCCACAGTTCTGGGAGCAACAACCAGACGCCTGGTTCATCCAGGCTGAAGCCCAGTTCACCATTCGGAACATCATCGCAGATCAGACACGTTATTATTACGTGGTCTCCGCCCTCGACAGCGCAACTGCATCACGGATCATCAGCCTCCTCGGTAGTCCTCCTACTGACAGCAAGTATGCTGCAATTAAGGTGCGGTTGCTTCAGGTTTTCGGGCTATCAAAGTTGGAGCGTGTTCGCCGGCTCATCACGCTGCCTGGCCTCGGGGATTCCAAACCATCTGAGCTCATGAGCCAAATGCTCACGCTCTTGGGTGCTGAACCGGAATGTTTCCTCTTCCGGGAGCTTTTCCTCTATCAACTGCCTGAACAGGTTCAGGCTGCCCAAGCCAAATCCGACATTACAGACTGCGCCAAGCTTGCGGCCGAAGCCGACAAGATTTTCACGGTTACCCAGCAGTGCTGTGTGGCCACGAGGCGCCCACCCCCCACAGACACGGTCCCGGCTTCTCCTACAGCGGGCTGGTGCTCCTACCACACCCGTTTTGGTGCAGAAGCACGATGCTGCCATTCCCCCTGCAGTTTTTTGCCCCAAAAAAACCAAGGCGGCGCAGGCGGCGTCCCTGGCGACGGATGGCCAAGTCTAACGGGCGTTCCGCGATGGCGATGGCTGTCAGTTCTTCGGGGAAACTCCTCTATATCACCGATTCCCTCTCGGGTCGCCGTTTTCTTTGTGACACCGGGGCGCAGTGTAGCATTCTACCTGCGTCGAAGCTAGACATGCAGACTGGGAACTTCTTTTTCCCCTCGTAGCGGCTAATGGCGCAGCTATTCGAACGTTCCGAAAGCGGCGGGTCGAAGTCTGTTTCGGCGGTCAGCGCTTCTTTTGGGAATTCGTCACGGCCACAGTCTCACAGGCTATCCTAGGGGTGGATTTTGTGTGTGCCAACAGCCTACTAGTCGATGTCTGGCACCGCCGGTTGATCAACGCGGCCACCTTCCACTCGATTCCGTGCTTCCACGGTATCTCCGTGGCGCGCTCCATTGCCTGTGCTTTCCCTCCTCCAGATGACTTCTCGCGGCTCCTCGGGGAGTTTCCGGAGCTGACAAGGCCCACCTTCTCCTCTTCGGCGACGAAACATGGTGTTGAACATCACACCACTACTACTGGCTCCCCGGTTTATGCGCGGGCTAGAAGGCTCGAACCCGGCAAGCTCGCAGCTGCGAAGGCGGAGTTCGCCACAACGGAGTGGCTCGGGATCATTAGGCGATCCAAGAGTCCCTGGTCCTCGCCTCTCCACATTGTGCCGAAACCAGGCGGCAGCTGGCGGCCTCAACGACGCCACCACTCCGGATCGGTACCCGATCCCGCATATCCAGGATTTCTCGGCCCACTTGGCGGGAAATACTATCTTCTCTAAAGTCGACCTCGTCCGTGGATATCACCAGGTTCCAGTGCACCCACAAGACGTCCCAAAAACAGCAGTCATCACCCCTTTTGGCCTCGGAGTTCCTGCGGATGCCGTTTGGCTTAAAGAACGCAGCACAGGCATTCCAGCGTTTAATGGACCCCGTTCTTCGAGACCTGCGTTTCATTTTCGTCTACCTTGACGACATACTCATCGCTAGTGCCAGCAAGGAGGAACACATCTCCCATTTGCGTTCCCTTTTTACGCGCCTCAGCCAACACGGTTTAATCATCAACCCGGCCAAGTGCCAGTTCGGCCTGCAACAAATCGACTTCCTGGGACATCGCATAGCATCGGACGGCGCCGTCCCTTTGTCAACGAAGGTTGAGGTGGTTACTTCTTTCCCGCGGCCGTCGACAGTCAGGACCTTGCAGGAGTTCCTGAGGATGGTCAACTTCGACCACCGTTTCGTCCCCAAGGCGGCTCAACTCATGCAACCCTTGTTCGGGGCCCTCAAGGGCAAGTCCAGTAAAGATCCAATCAGCTGGACAGCTGAGATGGTCCAGGCGTTCGGCGACACCAAGAACGCTTTGGCCAACGCAACCATGCTGGCGCACCCACTTCCAGGTGCTACTATCGCCCTTACCACCGACGCGTCAGACTACGCCATCGGTGCAGTGCAAGAACAGTGGGTCAACGGCACGTGGCAACCGCTGGCGTTTTTCAGCCGTCAACTACGAAAGAATGAAAAAAAGTACAGCACCTTCGATAGGGAGCTACTGGCCCTTTTCCTCGCCATTCCCGGTTTTTATTGGAGGGGCGTCGCTTCACGGCTTTTGTTGACCACAAACCCCTTACGTTCGCCATGGCCAAGACCACGGAACTGTGGTCCACTCGTCAACGACGTCACTTGACGTTCATTTCCGAATTTACCATGGCCATTCAACATGTGTCTGGTAAGGACAATCAGGTGGCAGATAGCCTCTCCCGTGCGATGGTTCACCTGGGAATCGACTACGCCCTCATGGCTGCAGATCAGGCCTCGGACTCGGAGGTCCAATCATATAGAACCGTTCCCTCTAGCTTCCAAGCGACCGACGTCATCTTCCAGGCTGCAGATGCCACGCTCCTTTGCGACGTTTCCATGGGAGTTCCGCGACCTATCGTGCCAGTCGCATGGCGCCAGAAGGTTTTTGATGCCATACACGGGTTGTCGCATCCGGGGATGAAGGCTTCGCAACAGCTTATGTCGGCCAAGTTCATCTGGAAAGGTATGCACATCGATGTCAGTGACTGGGCTAATACCTGCGTCGTATGCCAGAAGGCCAAAGTCCAGCGTCATGTCAAGGCTCCAGTGGCTGCGTTCACTGTTTCGGAGCGTCGTTTCGACCACGTGCATGTGGACCTCGTGGGTCCGCTCCCGCCGTCGCAGGGTTATACTCATCTCCTCACCATAGTGGACCGCACCACTAGGTGGCCAGAGGCAATTCCTTTGGTTTCCACCACTTCGGCAGACGTCGCTAGAGCTTTCATCTCCTGTTGGGTTGCCCGTTTCGGGGTACCGGCGGACATCTCTTCTGACCGCGGGCCACAATTTGCCTCAGATCTTTGGAACACTGTGGCTCAGGGGCTCGGTACCAAACTTCATCGCACCACCGCCTATCATCCACAGGCAAACGGCCTTTGCGAGCGATTCCACAGGTCGCTTAAAGCCTCTCTTTGGGCCAGTCTTCAAGGTGCAGGATGGGTGGACAGACTCCCATGGGTCCTGTTGGGTCTTCGTATGGCTGAACTCGTCTATGGCCAGCCACTCCGTGTACCAGGAGATTTCCTCCCTTCTCCCACAGAGCCATGGTCCGCCTCCCGGCAACTCGTTCGCCACCAAGAAGCGGCCAGATGCTTCGCTCCGATACCTACATCCAATCACGGTTTGCAGAACTCCTACGTGCCACCGGGACTGAAAAATGCGGAGTATGTCTTCATCCGCCACGACGCTCACCGGGATCCGCTCAAACCCCCTTACACTGGTCCTTTCCGCGTCATCGAACTAGGAGACAAATCCTTTTCGGTCGACGTCGGAGGGAAGCCGGATCACATCTCGATGGACCGCTTGAAGCCGGCTCACCTGGACCTGGACCACCCTGTCGTAGTCGCTCAACCACCCAAACATGGCCGACCGCCCGCTGCTGCCGCCCCAGATCAACCAAAGCCGCCTGCCAACTCGACCACGCTCGCCGCGCCTGCTCAGCCACAACTGACTGCCAACTCAACCACCAGTCGTCAACTTGCTCTACCAGGGTATCGCAGTCGATCGGACAGGCTCATCAGGCCTCCTCCTCGCCTCACCTTTTCTGTTAGACAATTCTGGGGGGGCGCATGTGGCGGAGCCACCAAAGGACTCAGAGCGGTTGTACATAATTCCTTTAACAGCAATGTAGTTACTGTCTGTGCCTGTACCTTTAATTACACTGTTTGACTGTACAATGTCTAGTTACCTTTACAGCGCGGTTTCAACGTGATGACGTCATGCCGTTAGTCACGTGATGCCCCAATGGCGGGAAGAACATGATGACGTCAGTCTTCTGACCAGAGGATCAGTCCTCGTGGAGCCCTCAAGGAGAGTAGACCTGTTATTGATGAGTTCTAGCAGTTTCCAGTTTAAACACGTTTTGTTTCATTAAAGTTCATTATTTTAATTGCCCGAGTCGAACTCAGTCTTTTTGATAGGAACCTCCGTTCCGACAACATCAACATAAGCGGACACACTGAGTTATACTGGCCCACTCACATCCCCACTATCAGGGAATACACAGTTCTGCACATACCTACAAGTCTGGGTCTGCCGATTAAATTTTCAATGGGAGAGTTAGCTCTTTTCTAACAGGAGAAACATCAAGCTGGTCCAGTAGCCTGGACTCTTAAATCTTCAAACTATCTCCTGTCGGCAGCTTCCCACTCCTTGTAAAATAAGGAGTTCAACTGCTGGTTCAACTGCAGTTTAACTGCTTATCTTGCATCCTGCTTTAACACACGGATACAACAGTTTCTGCTTTAATGGAGACACGGAATGCAGAAGTTGGTTTACAGGTGTTTACTGAACAAAGTCTGGAGGTGAACTAACAGATACAAGGCACTATACAGGCTTATATAGCCCGAGTGGCCACTACCGGCATTACAGTACACAGGGGCTCTTAAAGGCACATACACCACAATTCCTCCCCTTTTAGACAACCAGTACATAACATTTTAAGTAATCATTCATTAACATGTTTACAAGAACAATAATCTACACATTTGCTGCAGTTAATCAATTATAAGTCCGTCTCTCTGGAGGCTTCCTGACTCGGTCCGGATAACGCCTCGGTGGTGTAGTAGTTTTCGGTGGTGTAGTAGGTTCTTTTGGCAAGGTCGATTCGGCTTGAATGCCAGTGTCGGGTTCATCTGGTTCCAGTATTACCGGATCGGAGGTAGATACTATGGGTATCTCTGCTTCATCATTAGGCGTATAGAGTTGTGGTGTAGGTTGTCCCTTTTCGGATGACTCTATGATCTGGTCAGCACGGCGCCTTATTATGCTTTTACCAATGTCCACGGTATACATCAGCGGTCCTAGTCGTGTGCAAATAGTTCCAGGCTGCCATTTCTCGGTACGGTAGTCCCAGGCCAAAACTTGTTGACCTATCTGGAAGGTTCTAGTTGGCCTTTCATTCATGCCTTGAAATTGCCGGTTCTCTACGTCCCTTCTGATGTTTGGCTTGATCAAATCCAGCCGGCATCTTAGTCTTCTATTGAAAAACATCATGGCGGGAGTTTGGTTTGTAACCACATGTGTTGCATTCCTGTATGCAAACAAGAAGTTATCTACCTTATGCTGTAGATTTATGTCTTCATTACCCATGGCCTTTATGGCCTTCTTGAAGATCTGGACAAACCTTTCAGCCAATCCATTGGTGGCGGGATGGTATGGGGCGGACGTGTAGTGCTTAACCCCATTGTTTTTTTTTTTTTTTTTTTAAGAACTTCCTGAATTCTTCTGACACAAATTGCAGTCCATTATCAGAACAGATCTGTTCAGGCAGCCCATTCCTGGCAAATATGGTCCTTAATACTGTGATGGTTTTTTCCGTGGTGGTGGAGGACATCTTTATTACCTCCGGCCACTTGGAGTGTGCATCAACCGCGATTAAGAACATGGAGGCCATAAATGGACCAGCAAAGTCGATGTGTACCCTTTGCCATGGAGATGAGGGCCACTCCCATGGATGTAGAGGGGCTTGTGGTGGGGCGTTTTGGACCTTCTGGCATCCTAAGCAGCTCTTGGTCATTTCTTCGATGTCTCCATCGATACCTGGCCACCACACAAATGCTCTGGCTAGGTTCTTCATTTTCACTCCACCCAGATGCCCCTCGTGAAGCTTCTTTAGCACTTTATCCTGGAGTTTGGGTGGAATCACCACTCTGGATCCACACATCAAGGTTCCTCGGCACACTGACAGCTGTTCTCTTCTTTGCGAGAATGCTGGCAACAGTGGTTCGCCATGTGCTGGCCATCCCTTCACCGTTAAATCGTAGACTCGTGAGAGAGTCGGGTCATTTCTCGTTTCCTTTTCAATGGCAGAATTTGTTACTGGTAGACATTCCACTATGGTGGAGTGGAACATCTCCACTGGGTCCAATGTAGGTGCCTCTTCTACCGTTGCCAACGGTAGACGCGATAAACCGTCAGGATTCCCATGCTGTTTTGATTCTTTGTATTCTATGTCATATTGGTGTGCCCCAAGGAAAAGGGACCACCTCTGTAGCCTTTGCGCTGTCATAATGGGAACGCCCTTTTTAGGGTTGAATATGGAGACGAGGGGTTGATGGTCAGTCAACAAGGTAAATATTTGTCCGTGTAGGTAATGGTTGAATTTCTTCACTCCCCATACCAGGCTGAGTGCTTCCCTGTCGATCTGGGCAGTTACGCTCAGCTGAGTTCAATGAGCGTGACGCAAAAGCTATCGGCCGCTCCGAGCCATCAGGGAATCTATGCGATAATACCGCTCCTACGCCGTAAGGGGATGCATCGCACGCCAGTCTGATAGGCAGTGATGGGTTGTAATGAGCCAAAACTTCTTTGGACGTGATCAAGCCTTTACATTTATGGAAGGCACGTTTACAGTCTTCGCTCCATTTCCAAATTACTCCCGTTTGTAGCAGTTCGTTAAGAGGGTGCAGAACAGTTGACAAGTTCGGTAAAAATTTATGATAGTAATTTATCAATCCCAGGAACGACCTTAATTGTGAGACATTTTCAGGTGCTGGGGCTTTTATGACCGCTTCAATTTTTTCAGGTGACTTATGCAACCCTTCTTCGTTAATTATGTGGCCACAATATGATATTTGTTTCTGGAAAAATTCGCACTTGGGGCGATTTGCTTGTAGGCCCCGTTTTCTCAGCCAAGTGAGCACCTGCTCCAAATTGGCAAGGTGCTCGTTGTCGTTTTCTCCTGTTACAAGGATGTCGTCTAGGTAGCATTGAGTCCCCGGAATCCCTTGCAGGACTTGCTCCATAGCTCTTTGCCAGATAGCTGGAGCTGATGCTACTCCGAAAACCAGTCGATTGTACTGGTACAGGCCTTTGTGTGTGTTTATCGTGAGATACTTTTTAGAGGCCTCCTCAACCTCCATCTGTAGATATGCCTGTGCCAAGTCAATTTTGGTGAAACGTTTCCCTCCGGATAGTGAGGCGAAAATATCTTCTATCCTCGGAAGAGGATACTGTACCGTGTGAAGGATCGGGTTTACAGTCACCTTGAAGTCCCCACAGATGCGAATTTTTCTCTGTTCTTCAGATTTATCATTATTCAACGTTTTCTTCATGACCGGGACGATGGGTGTTGCCCACTCACTCCAATCTATCTTGGATAACACGCCTGTCTTTTCCAAATTCTCCAGCTCTGCCTCGACTGCTGGACGAATTGCGTATGGCACCGGCCTTGCCTTAAAAAACTTGGGAATTGCCGCATCTTCCACTTGTATCGAGGCGGTGACGCCTTTCAAGGTTCCTAGTTCCTGTTGAAACACTTCTTTGGCGTTGGCCAAGATGTCTTTTAATCAATCATTCAGGTATGACATCATCATCATTTTTTTTTTCTTACTGGTCACCGTCAGTGCCTGAATGGAGTGCCAGTCTAAACGTATCTTCCTGATCCATTCACGTCCCAACAGCGGTGGACCACCATCTTGCAGAACGTATAAATACAACTTCTGTATTTCCTTGCCGTTGTATACAACAGGCACCCTTATTTTCCCTCTGGGGTATACTTTCTGCCCCGTATATGTTTTCAAGATAATGGATGTGTCTTTCAAAGGTATATGCGGAAATAGCCGCTCGTAATCCCATCGACTTATGACGGTCGGAGCTGATCCTGTATCTAGCTCCATTTTAACTGGGGACCCCGCTATCGTGAGGGTAACCCAAATGGTCTGGTAATCTTCTTTGGCAATTACATTATGTAATTTGAGACAGCTTAGTCTCTTGTTTCCGGAGTCGCTATCGCTCTTCTGGTCTTCGGAGCTACTGTCCGTCATCATTTGTACCTTTCTGTACTTTTCCTTATTGATTTTTTTCCTGTCAGTGGATTTTTTGTTTCCAGATCAGCATACACGTGCAATGTGTCCCATCTTTCCGCATTGCCTGCATGCTTTGTCCTTGAACCAGCAGTCCCTCTGGTCATGGGTGGATCTGCCGCAGCGATAACATCTCTCGAAACCCCGTGTCATTTCATGGGTGCCGAAGTCCTGTGGGTTTTGCTGTATCTCTGCAGCTCCTCTTGCTGCTGCTTCGTATGATACAGCCACACTGAAAGCCTTGTCCAGTGTTAAATCTTTCTCAGAAAGTAGCCTTTTCTGTGTTCCTTCACTTAGGAGACCGCAGACGAATTTGTCTCGAAGAGAATCTGCCAGTCCTGCCCCGAATTGGCAGTGCTTTGACAGCTTCCTTAATTCGGTGAGGTAATCAGCGTTACTTTCATTCTTGTGCTGATTCCTCCAGAAGAATTTGAATCATTCCGCTATCAGCAGCGGTGTTGGGTTTAAGTGCTCCTGTAGGGTATCAACAATCTCCTTAAAATTCTTGTCCATCGGTTTGGCTGGAGTGATTAAGTTTCGTAACAGCCCGTATGTCCTTGCGCCCATTAGATTTAGAAGTACCGATGCCTTTTTATCATCCTCTATTTCATTCGCTGTGCAATATACCTCCACTCTTTCCACATGTGGTCCAATCCTCTACATCACTATCGAAAGCAGTAATATTGCCAGTCTTAGGCATCCTGAAAAAAAATGGCGCCTCCCGCGCTTTCCTTTCTTCCGTCGAGAAAAAATGGCGCCTCCCGCGCTTTCCCGCCGCTGCTAACGCTGTGCTCCGCGGTTTTTATTTATACAGATATATATATATATTTTTTTAAATAGTTGGAGACTCGTTCCCGCCGGACTCTCTGGGACTTTTCCCTCCCTCTGCTTGGTCCGAACGCCGACCTGCTTTGCAGCGCTGGCCGTCTCCCGAGTGCTCCACCCTCCGTCTCTGTTTGCCTCCGCCTTCGCTGCTCGGCCCTGCTGCAGAGCCAGCCGATCGAGCCCCAGCCCGCCGCCCCGGAAGGATCAGTGCAGTACCTGCCACCAGCCCGTTTAGCTGGTGAAACCACAGTTTTTTCTTTTTTTTTTCTTCTTCAACCTTCGTCTGAGGAATCGATCTCCTTGAGGTGCTGCCGAATTGCAGAAGTCTGTTTCCAATTCGTCGCCACTGTTGTATCCGTGTGTTAATGGAGACACGGAATGCAGGAGTTGGTTTACAGGTGTTTACTGGACAAAGTCTGGAGGTGAACGAACAGATACAAGACGCTATACAGGCTTATATAGCCCGAGTGGCCACTACCGGCATTATAGTACACAGGGGCTCTTAAAGGCACATACACCACAGAAACCACTTCACAGCAACTGAAGAATAAGATTTTAGATATTTACGGGCGGGAAACAAGGGCAAAAATGACCCAATTTCAGAGAGCTATGCCCGAATGCCTGAAACGTGTTGACGCCATATTGGCGGTGTCAGGGGCCTCATGCATATGCTCGTGACGGGCTGAGTTCCAGTTTTAGTTCTTCTCTCTCCCCCACCACCCCCTAGAGCATGGGCTGCTCTAACTGGAACAGATGTCGGGCCTGCTTCGCTCAGGTTTCCGGGGCATGGATGCAGCCTAGGAACTGGCCGACACTGAAAGAGTACGTTTCAATTTTGTTTATTCATGTGGAGCCAGGAGGAGCAGCAGTGCTTCTAGGTTATGAAACTGCTCCTTGGAGACTTTTTTTTTTCCCCCTCGCCTCTAGGTCTCTATGCAGCACACATCATTTGCTAACCCAGAGAGTTAGTATACAACTGCCTCCCAGGCCTTAATTACAGCCCATTTTAATCAGACTTCTGATTTGCAAATCTGACCCACTGACAAGCTGCTGCAGTTTTCACAGCCTCACGAGCTTCTCATGTCAGATTGGCTTTGGTACTCTCAGAAAATGGCCTTCAGAAATATTTTATGTATTTTTCTTACTTGGGAGCTATAAGCGATGGGAGTGGTACCTAAAGTAATGGCTATATCTGAGCTGGTTAGTGAATGGCTGGTTTGCATCATAAACAGAACTATAGTAGAATAAAGAAAAAAAAAATTCTGTAGGGTTTTACACGCTTTGTTTTTTCTTGCAGTACCTATGGCGTTAAAAGTTGGTTCAGTTTAAGAAATCACTCAGCCTGGCTAGTGCACATCAGTACAAGAACAGTGACACGTGTAGGTTATATGAACAGGAGTAGGCCATTCAGCCCCTTGAGCCTGCTCTGCCATTCAATGAGATCATGGCTGATCTGCGACCTAACTCCATATACCCGCCTTTGGCCCATATCCCTTCATACCTTTGGTTAACAGAAAGCTATCAATCTCAGATTTAAAATTAACAATTGATCTAGCATCAATTGCTGTTTGCAGAAGAGAGTTCCAAACTTCTACCACCCTTTGTGTGTAGAAGTGTTTCCGAATTTCACTCCTGAAAGGTCTGGCTCTAATATTTAGACTATTCCCCCTAGTCCTAGAATCCCCAACCAGTGGAAATAGTTTCTTTCTATCCATCTTATCTGTTCCCCTTAATATCTTGAAAACTTTGATCAGATCAGCCCATAACCTAAACTCGAGGGAATACAACCCTAATTTGTGTAATCTCTCCTTGTAACTTAACCCTTGGAGTCCGGGCATCATTCTGGTAAACCTACGCTGCACTCCCTCCGAGGCCAACATATCCTTCCTAAGGTGTGGTGCCCAGAACTGCTCACAGTACTCCAGGTGTGGTCTAACCAGGGTTTTGTATAGCTGCAGCATAACTTCTACCCCCTTGTATTCTAGTCCTCTAGATATAAAGGCCAACATACCATTAGCCTTTTTGATTATTTTCTGTACATGTTCATGACATTTTAATGATCAATGTACCTGGACCCCCAAGTCATTCAATTCAAATACAAACAGCCTGTGTCATTTAAAGTATATATTCAATTGGTCATTGTTTTTGAGTTTGAGATACTTTTTTGATTTCTTTGTTTGGATCAAACTTCAAAATGATTTTGAAAGTACTTCTCAGAGTCTAAGGCCAGTGTTTACAGCCTATGTGAAGTCATGAGAGTGTGAAAGTGTGCCAGAGACAGACAAGAGAGAGGCAGGAGGTTCTGAGGAGACTAGTGACAAACCCCCGTGTAATGTTGGAATCAGGGACTTTGTTTCAGGTCCAACTGTATTTGGAGGTTTAGCGCAAGAGATGCAACTGCCATTTTCTATATTCCAGCAGTCAATAGTTATGTTCTGCAGCTTTAAATCTGTTTGCTACTGGGCTCTTACTGTTAATAAATGTGTTCACCAATTCATTTGCTAAGCCATGGTTTGACAATGTTTATTTGAGAGCGCGCGCATCATTTATAGTTAAGATTTAGATCAGGTTTATTCACAGCGCAGGTACATCCTGTGGGCATGAGACACTGGCTGGAGTGTCCAGGATTTCAGGATTGGTCCAGGAGCAGGAATCAGGTTACAGTTGATTTTTTGTACTTACTCCTGCAATAGATGACTGATATCAGGGTAAAAACATGCTAATCTTTAGTACGATAACAAAATACTGCAGATGCTGGAAATCCGAAATAACAGAAAATGCTGGAAAAACTCAGCAGGCCAGGCAACATCCGTAGAGAGAAAATAGAATCAACGTTTCAGGTGAACCCTTTGTCAAGACTAAAGAAGTACAGGAAATGAAATAGATTAAGAGGCCAGGCTGGGAGAACAAGAGAGAAGAGACATCAAGAAGTATTCAAAACGAGACGAGATGGTGATAGTGCTAGTGGAGACAAAAGACAGCTCTAGATTAGGTGTGAAATGCGCTGGCAGAAAGGGAGACAGCTGCCATGTGGGAGAGAGAAAAAAAGGGTTGGGGGGGGGGGGGGGGTGGAAAGGCCAAAACAAAGGTGTGGATAAAAAATATAAGTAAAAATGTAATAGGGGCCGAGGTTATGATCTGAAATTGTTGAACTCGATGTCGAGTCCGGAAGGCTGTAAAGTGCCTAATCGGAAGATGAGGTGCTGTTCCTCGAGTTTACGGTGAGCTTCTGTGGAACAATGCAAGAGGCCGAGGACGGTGAGGTCCGAGTGGGAATGGGGCGGTGAATTAAAATGACAGGCGACCGGAAGCTCGGGGTCACCCTTATGAACTGAACGGAGGTGTTCCGCAAAGCAGTCACCCAATCTGCGTTTGGTCTCCTGAATGTAGAGGAGACCACATCGTGAGCAGCGAATACAGTCTACCAGATTGCAAGAAGTACAAATAAATCGCTGTTTTACCTGGAAGGGGTGTTTGGGGCCCTGGACAGTGGGAAGGGGGGAGGTATAAGGGCAGGTGTTACATCTCCTGCGCTTGCTCGGGAAGGTGCCAAGCAAAGGGGAAGGGGTGCTAGAGGAGTGGACTAGGGTGTCTCGGAGGGAGTGGTCCCTTCACATGGTCCATCTCTGACTTAATAATAATAAACAACTTCATTGTCATTGTTAGTGCACAAGTGCAGTACAATGAAATGTAGGCTTGCGGCTCCCGAGAGTGTACATTTAGATTAAGACATTTAAACATTCAACATTCATTTGGCTTGTAATACATTAACATAAACATAATAAAAAGTGCATTGGCAGATGTGCAGGCTTTAGAGTTTATTTGTGGAGTTCAGTAGGATGACAGCCCTGGGAAAGAAGCTGTTCCTAAATCTGGTCATTCGGGTGCGAATGCACCTGTAGCGTCTCCCAGATGGCAGGAGGGCGAACAGACTGTGGCTGGGGTGGGTAGGGTCTTTGATGATGGTCCGTGACCTCCGTAAACAGCGTTTCTGGTATATGTGCTCTATGGTCGGTAGCCGGTAATGCGTTGGGCAGTTTTGACTACCTGCTGCAGGGCTTTCCGGTCATAGTAGCTACAGCTGCCTTCCCTTCCTCGACTTCTCTGTCTCCATCTCTGGGGATAGGTTATTGACCAACATTCACTACAAGCCCACTGACTCCCACAGCTATCTGGACTACACTTCCTCCCACCCTGCCTCCTGTAAGGACTCTATTCCATTCTCCCAGTTTCTCCATCTCCACCGCATCTGCTCTGACGATGCCACCTTCCACACCAGTGCTTCCGACATCTTACTTTTTCCTCAACCGAGGATTCCCCTCTACCGTGGTTGACACGGCCCTCGACCATGTCCATTTTATCTCCCGCACTTCTGCCCTCACCCCGCCCCTCCCTCCCGTAACCATGATAGGGTTCCCCTTGTCCTCACCTTTCACCTCACCAGCCTCCACATTCAACGGATGATCATCCTCCGCCATTTCCGCCACCTCCAAACGCATCTTCCCCTCTCCTTTCAGCATTCCGTAGGGACCGCTCCCTCCGAGACACCCTAGTCCACTCCTCTATCACACCCAGCACCCCTTCCCCTTCGCCTGGCACCTTCCCGTGCAAGCGCAGGAGATGTAACACCTGCCCTTATACCTCCCCCTTCCCACTGTCCAGGGCCCCAAACACCCCTTCCAGGTGAAACAGCGATTTACTTGTACTTCTTGCAATCTAGTATACTGTATTCGCTGCTCACGATGTGGTCTCCTCACACAGATTGGGTGACCGCTTTGCAGAACACCGCCGTTCAGTCCGTAAGGGGGACCCCAAGCTTCCGGTCGCCTGTCATTTTAATTCACCACCCCATGCCCACTCGGACCTCACCGTCCTCGGCCTCTTGCATTGTTCCACGGAAGCTCACCGTAAACTCGAGGAACAGCACCTCATCTTCCGATTAGGCACTTTACAGCCTTCCGGACTCTATCGAGTTCAACAATTTCAGATCATAACCTCGGCCCCTATTACATTTTTACTTCCATTTTTTATCCACACCTTTGTTTTGGCCTTTCCACCCCCCCTTCAATCTCCCACATGGCAGCCATCTCCCATTCTGCCAGCGCATTTCACACCTAATCTAGAGCAGTCTTTTGTCTCCACTAGTCCTATCACCATCTCGGCTCGTTTTGAATACCTCTTGATGTCTCTTCTCTTTTGTTCTCTCCCAGCCTGGCCTCTTAATCTATTTCATTTCCTGTACTTCTTTAGTCTTGACAAAGGGCTCACCTGAAACGTTGACTCTATTTTCTCTCCACAGATGTTGCCTGGCCTGCTGAGTTTTTCCAGCATTTTCTCTTATTATGCTAATCTTTGTACTTATTCCTAGTCTAAAGAATAGATGTCAGGGCGAGAACTCAGATCTTTCACTTCTACATTAAAGGGCCGATGATGGGCGAGTACAGATCTTTTTTTGTGTTTATCCAACATTAGAGTCCCTTCCAAAACAAAATAGCTGTGAGGAATCGTTGGAAGATGGAGCCAATGTTGTCCAGATTTGGCTGAGAATTTAAATCTGTGGATAAGGTGATTCAATTCATGACTGAAGCTGGGACAAATGTTTAGCATGAGGGGGAGGTCAAACAGCATTTAACATGAAGAGGAAAACTATAGCTCTCGACTAGCCAACTGGGGACACAGCATCAAAAAAACTGGGCCAAATTATCAAAATTGGCATGAGGAGAACGAACAAAATAATGACTGATAAAACATCTATAATGAAATCGGATTTTATGGTTAGCTGATTAACCTCCATAATCCCTCCTCCCGGAAGATGACTTCCAAAACGAGGGTCAACTCGATGAAGCCCAGAAAGTCAACATCAGCATGTCTCAATTCTGGTGTGGTGCAGGCAGCCATTTTCCCCATCTAGGGAGAGTGAGCATTTCATCTGCTCTCTGAATAGATAGGCAGCATCAGCATAAATTGCACGTTCAGCCACACTGGGTCACGTACAGATAGAGGAACAAAGTACCATGAGGAGGAAGCACTGAGGATGCAGCTAATGATGGACATCAACCAGTGGTAGCTGCTGACCTTTCGAACAGGTATTCAGGCCTCGCCCAGCCAGCTTGTTCCCGTGGCAGAGGGTCCTTTGCATGTATGTGACTAAACCCTGCGCCACAGCCCAAGGCACAAGCCGACAATCTGCCTGGCGCTTGTGGGTAGTTTTTGGGATGAAACGGCAACAACAACAAAAGGGAACTGGCTGCACCTAGAGTTACCTGACCATCAAAAGGCAGATCGATCGGCCGCTCTGAGTCAGAGAGGCAACTCCATCCTCCGCACCAGAAGTCCAGGTGAGACAGAGCTTCGCTTGCTTCACCCAAGGTGCCGCCTCTGACATCAACTCCCGTTAGCACTGCACTTTGTGAAGATCAGAGGAAACGTTTATTACATGCTTAGAATATTCGGTTTGCTCCCCAAGACATCATCTACCCATTTACAGTACTGCCATCAACAAACACAGCTTGTATTGAAGCAGGTCTGCTACTATGGAAACGCTCAACATGCATTCACACGGTCATCTCAGCAATACAATACAGGCAGTTCCTGCCCACTGTGTGTATATATATTTGATAAATTTTTCACGTCTCCATCCAAAATGACCTTACCCCTTTAAAAAGGTATATTTTTTTCTCCCTTAAAATCAGGTCACTTGTGATAAATGCTTTAACATTTGGAAAATAAAAGGGAGAAAAAATGTTTTTAAGACCATGGCCTTCAGACTTGTCTAAGCACAGCAGCTTGTTATCTCTCTTGCATTGTACTGTAGTGTCTACAGACCTTACACACCCCAGCAGATTACCAAATAACAACTGCGCTTAACATCTTCAAAGAATGACCCACAACTCAGTGAAGTTCAACAGAAGGAGTAGAGTGATGCAGCTTTACTTTACCACTTGCAGCAGCAGTCTTTAGAAAGAACTTCCATTTATATAGCGCCTTTCACGACCGGAGAATGCTTCCAAGGTGTTTTACAGCCAGTGAAGTACTTCAGTAGCAGCGTGCTAAAGTAAATGAGGCAGCAAAGCTGCTTCTGGAAGGGCGGTCCACGGCCCACCAAGCAAGGCAGTTTTCACGGCAGCCACAGGAGGCAGCGCAGCTAAGAGAAACATTGACATTGGAGGCCAATGCGGCCATATGTTCAGGCAAAGTGGCTTGGCCTGCTTATGGAGACCAGCCATGCCTCCAAGGGAAAGTTACGGTGGACAGGAACAAAACCGTAAATCGCGACTTTAAAAACTGCACATGTTTAAGCTGTTGCGTGGGGCATTGATTTTTATTCTTCCAGATGTTGTGAAAACTGTCGCTTAATGTAAAAGATAGCTGGCACTGCAGCAATAGACCATGAGGGAATATGGCAAAACAGCTTCGAGGCCATTCTGCAAGATAAACAGGGCATAACTTGCTTGAGAAACAAAATGGCATTTTTAGTAGTTATAATGTGTTATTCGCCACATCCAAAACATACCTCCCCCTTCCCTCCGCTCTGTTCTAATTTATTTGAATAGAGGATAATGGCTACGAATTATTTGTATGTTATTGATATACTGGCTGATACAGCTCCTGGAGGTCATGATTAGTCAAAGGAATTTTACACCAGCAGTTGGAGAATGCTACCACATGTTCTGTCCAACAACATATGCATTCCTCTTGTGCCATGCTCTGCCTTGGGGACTTGTTTGATGAGGAGACATCCATTTAGTGAACAGTAATTAGCCTTGTTTCGAACTGAAGCCATCATTCACAGTTTCTCATTACACAACCACAAAGGGCTACAATCTGATACGGCCCAAGGGCTTCTTTTAGTGAACCAGAGAAACCACAAGCCACAAGTACAGGCTACGGGAAGAACAGCATCAGGCCCTGAACAGAAGGTTCAACCCACATTTCTTCAGATGCAACACAGTTTTCCCCTAGCTTGGATTTTAACATTTGTTTCTTATTTTTGACTAGATTAAGCTCGATTCAGCGTCGTCTTTAAAGGCATTTTTACCTCATTCGAGTATTTTCACTGGTGTTCTCCCATCAGTAACAACATTCCAGAAGCCAACTGGTCCATTCTCCATTGACCTGGCGGCAGTGTGGACCAGGATAGGCGCACCGACGTCAGTGTTCTTGCTCAGGCCAACATCCCCAGCATCAAAGCTTTGACCATGCTCGATCAGCTCCAATGGACGGGTCACAATGTCCGCATGCCTGATACGAGACTCCCAAAACAAGCGATCTACTCGGAACTCTGACACGGCAAGAGAGCCCCAGGTGGGCAGAGGAAACGCTTCAAGGACATCCTCAAAGCCTCCTTGAAAAAGTGCAACATCCCCACCGACACCTGGGAATCCCTGGCCCAAGATCACACAAAGTGGAGGAGAAGCATTCGGGAAGGCGCCGAACACCTCAAGTCTCTTCGCCGGGAGCAAGCAGAAGCCAAGCGCAGGCAGCGCAAGCAGCGCAAGTCAACCCAAGAACTGCACCCACCCGCCCCTTCAACCACCGTCTGCCCCACCTGTGACAAAGACTGTAGGTCCCTCATTGGACTCATCAGTCACCTGAGAACTCATTTTTAATGTGGAAGCAAGTCATCCTCGGTTCCAAGGGACTGCCTAAGATGGAAGGACCTATAGTTTTTATGGGTTGTGCGTTCTGCCATTAGAATGCCTGGCTTCTCCTGTTGCGTGTTCAATATGCCGAGTCACTTCCATGGGCCAGTCTACTTGTGGCACAACACTGTATAGCCTCAAGACACGAACAAGTTAATGCACGAAACTAGGCCAATGTCAGTGCCCCTCGGTGATGTTCAACGCCTGCGGCATCCTTTTTTTTTTTTTTTTAAAAAGGTTCATTGGAGCAATTAAAAGCATAATATTTTAGTACTTATATTGTTGTCTGCCTCCCCTCTTCTGTAGGTCTCTAGGAGGCTGATTTGGAAAATGTAGATGTGCTGTACTGTACGGTGATAACAACACAAGGGTTATTTTGGAATTGCTTTCCTGCAACCAATACATGAGGTTAAAAGGTGTGGTGAAAAGATAGATATATTTATATCTATATATATATCCCATAGCCTGCAATTTCTGTCAGGCAACTGAGATTTAAACTGACAGCTACCAGAACGATCTGGCCAGAAAGGTCGAAGCTGCCAGAAAAACTCAGCCTTTTGATACGAAGTAGCAAACAGGCAAGTTTTGGAGGGACTTCTGGTCAGTTCACTTTACTGACAGCTCTTGGTGTCAAATCCAAGAGGTTGAGTATTCAAATCATAGGCTGTCTCCAGTCTACTCGTGTCCAGGTATAAAAAGACAACCTTCTTGAGAAGTGAGGAAGTTGCCTGTGTGCCTCTCTCTGGGGAACCCAAGTGAATCTTTTCACACGGGAGAAATTTTAACAAATTCTCTCGGGTTTGGCAGCTACCTCGAGAGGTTTCAGGTGAGAATTTATGGTGGTTTAGAATTGTAGGTAGACTAAAAGGGCTAAAAATTGAGTAGCACCCCATTTGGGGCTCTAACTTTGCCGGGGCGCGCCTCCACGCCGGAACTGGAGTGGTTGCGCCCAAGAGGGAAGCGAGGCGCTACTGGAAGGGTCCCCCATCCCTCTTGGGGCGCTGCGAGTCAATATGGCGCTGCGGCACGTCGCGCCGCGGTGTTGCAGGCCTTCCTCCCCTTCTTAAAGGGGAGGGGACTTGCGCAGCGTGACCTGGGGCCCAGCTGGGCCCCTGGGGATCGGGAGTGCGGGCAAAACAGCCCGGCACTCAAGAGAAGTGCCGGGCTCTTGGAGCGCAGCTGGCACTCCGCGAGGGGGGGGGGGGGCATTCAGGAGGCCGGGACAGGAGCGCTGGCAAGCGGCCAGCAACAAAAATGGCCGCCCGGCACCTCCCCTTTAAATTGCGCCTCCCCAACCGCAGGTAGGCCCCCTTGACCCCGTCGGACATAGCGTCCGGCGGTAAGTCAGGGGGCGCTCCCGTAGATCGCGGCCGGGGCGCTACGCATGGCGATGACATCATCGCCGGCAGTGCATCGCTGCAGGGCGTTACCAGTTAGCGCCGCCGCTATTCTCCCGCTGAATTTTGTGGGAGGCACCGCGCACAGGCGCTAGTTGCTTTGCGCCCCCTTAGGGCGCTAACAGGAGGGGCAAAGCAACCCAATTTTTTCCCCCAAAGAATCTTAAGTACAAGATAACATTAATTATTAGAGATGCAATCATGTTATCTTTTAAGAAATTTAGATGGTAGCCTTACTGTCACCATGGCAGTTTGAAAATTTAAATTCAAGTGAAAAGCTGTTATCAGTAAAAGTGACCATGAAGCTATTGGATTGTTTCCGAGTGGCAGGTAGTGACTAGTGGGGTACCGCAGGGATCGGTCCTATGACCCCAGCTATTCACAATATATATTAATGATCTAGACGAGGGAACTAGGTGTAATATCTCCAAGTTTGCAGACGACAGAAAGCTGGGTGGGCGTGTGTGCTGTGAGGAGGATGCCGAGAAACTCCAGGATGATTTGGACAGATGCAGTATGGGCAGATGCAGTATAATGTGGATAAATGCGAGGTTATCCACTTTGGTGGCAAAAACAGGAAGGCAGATTATCTGAACGGCAATAGATTGGGAGAAGGGGGAAGTGCAACGAGACCTGGGTGTCCTTGTGCACCAGTCGCTGAAGGCAAGCATGCAGGTGCAGCAGGCGGTTAAGAAGGCAAATGGTATGTTGGCCTTCGTAGCGAGAGGGTTTGAGTACAGGAACAAGGATGTCTTGCTGCAGTTGTACAGGGCCTTGGTGAGACCACACCTTGCGTATTGTGTGCAGTTTTGGTCGCCTTATCTGAGGAAGGATGTTCTTGCCATGGAGGGAGTGCAACAAAGATTCACCAGACTGATACCTGGGATGGCAGGAATGACGTATGAGGAGAGATTGGGTCGATTGGGCTTATACTCGCTGGAATTTAGAAGAATGAGAGGGGATCTCATTGAAACTTATAAAATTCTAACAGGACTAGACAGACTAGATGCAGGAAGGATGTTCCCGATGGCCGGAGAGTCCAGAACCAGGGGTCATAGTCTAAGGATAAGGGGTAAGCCATTTAGGACAGAGAGGAGGAGGAATTTCTTCACCCAAAGAGTGGTGAACCTGTGGAATTCTCTACCACAGAAGGCAGTTGAGGCCAATTCATTAAATATATTCAAGAAGGAGTTAGATATATTTCTTAAGGCTAAAGGGATCAAGGGATATGGGGAGAAGGCAGGGACAGGGTACTGAATTTGGATGATCAGCCATGGTCTCATTGAATGGCGGAGCAGGCTCGAGGGGCCGAATGGCCTACTCCTGCTCCTATCTATGTTTCTATGTAAAACCCAGTTGCTTCACCATTGTCCTTTTGGGAATATAACCTACCGTCCTTACCTGATCTGGCCTAGATGTGACTCTGGGTGCTTTGTGCCAAGTGGCACACATTCTAATCTCTTAAAGCCAACTCAACCAACTGCATGGTTTGATAGGAGTGTAGTGGAATATCCATCCGCTTGCTCCCGGCGAAGAGACTCGAGGTGTTCGGCGCCTTCCTGGACGCTTTTCCACCACTTTGTGCAGTCTTGGGCTAGGGATTCCAAGGTGTCGGTGGGGATGTTACACTTTTTCAAGGAGGCATTGAGGGTGACCTTGAAGCATTTCCTCTGCCCACCTGGGGCTCTCTTGCTATGCTGGGGCTCAGAGTAGAGCGCTCGTTTTGGGAGTCTCGTATCGGGCATGCGGACAATGTGACCCGTCCATCGGAGCTGATTGAGTGTGGTCAAAGCTTCGATGCTGGGGATGTTGGCCTGAGCAAGAACACTGACGTTGGTGCGCCTATCCTGCCAATGGATTTGTAGGATCTTGCAGAGGCAGCGTTGGTGGTACCTCTCCAGTGCTTTGAGGTGCCTGCCTTACATGGTCCATGTCTCTGAGGCATACAGCAGGTCGGGTATCACTGCTGCTCTGTAGACCATGAGCTTAGTGCCGGGTTTGAGGTCCTGGTCTTCAAACACTCTCTTCCTTTTGCGGAAGCCAAGTGCAGGCAGCGCATGTCAACCCAAGCACCCCAGCCACCCGCCCCTTCAACCACCGTCTGCCCCACCTGTGACAGAGACTGTAGGTCCCGCATTGGACTCATCAGTCACCTGCGAACTCATTTTTCATGTGGAAACAAGTCATCCTCGGTTCCGAGGGATTGTCTAAGAAGGAATATTCATCACTCGCGTGGATGGGTGCAGCTGTAATAACGTTCAAGAAGCTCAACACTATCCGGGACAGAGCAGTTTTCTTCATCGGTGCCCTTGTCACTGGATTCTGTAATATATGTACCTTTAAGCGGGGGGAACTACTTTTTACAGCTCATGTATACTGTAGTACCGGCAGTGACCACACCTGTATATAACGCTGAGTAGTAATCTGTACAGATCAGTTGCAGTCTGAGCCACGTTGAGTAAACACCTATTGTACCATTCTCCGCAGTCTGTGTCTTCTTACACACGGACGTAACATTGGCGACGAGGCAGGTTCAAACCTACCTGCAACTCTGCATCACCTCCCGGGGATTCGTTCCTGGAGATCACTGGATTGGAGGTCAAGGCCAGAGACTCGGGCGTCGACCACGGGCAACCGCCCAGTCATCCAGCAGAGACTCGAGAATTGCAGGGGAGGCTGTCGAGAGCCAGGCTTGGCTTTCCAGTCGAGGTGGTCCAGAGAAACGGGCTGGCAACAGGTAGTGCGCAGACCCTTTCCGGACAGCGGCAGGCTAGAGCCCGACCTAGCGGCACAGCAAAGGGCCGAGCAGCGTCGAGGGGGGGGGGGGGGGGGGGAAGAGAGAGGGCAGAGCGCACAGGGCGCAGCCGGTGTTCAGGGGCCGAGCAGCGTAGGAGAGAGGGGGAGAGAGGGGGAGAGAGAGACGCGCAGAAACCCGCAAGGCGCCGCCATTGACACGAGGACCGCTGAGAGCGGCGTTCGCAAAAGCGCAGGAGAATCGCGCGAAACCTACAGGGCGCCGCCATTGCCACGAGAACCGCCGGGAGCGGCGTCGGCAGCAGCGGGGGAGGAAGGAAAGCGCGGGAGACACCATTTTAAGCCACTGGGAGACACCATTTTAAACCACACCCAAAATGCCAAAGAGTGGCAGTATCACCGCATTTGACAATGAAGTCGAAGATTGGACTACATATGTCGAACGAATAGAGGTGTACTGCGAGGCAAATGAGGTGTCAGATGACAAGAAAGCATCGGTATTGTTAAATTTAATGGGTGCAAAGATGTATGGTTTATTACGAAATCTAGTAACCCCAACGAAGCCAATGGAAAAGAGTTTTGAAGACATAGTAACGATACTAAAGGAACATTTAAACCCCACACCGCTGCAGATAGCAGAAAGATTTAAGTTTCACAAACGGAACCAGCATAAGGATGAAAGCAATGCTGATTATTTAACAGAACTGCGCAAACTATCGAAACACTGCCAGTTTGGAGCGGGACTGGCAGATACCTTAAGGGACAAGTTTGTGTGTGGGCTTCAAAGTGAAGGAACCCAGAAACGGCTTTTATCTGAAAAGGACCTTACGCTGGAAAAGGCTTTCAGCATTGCGGTATCATATGAAGCAGCAGCACGGGGCGCTGCAGAGATACAACAGAGACCGCAAGAACATGGCACAAACGAAATGTCATATGGAACAGAGAAGTGCTATCGCTGCGGCAGAACAACACATGACCAGAATGATTGCTGGTTCAAAGACAAAGTGTGCAGACAGTGTGGAAATGTAGGACATATAGCACGAGTCTACAGGTCGGGAAAGAAAACCAGCAATAAGAAACCTACCAAAGTACCAGAAGGTGCATAAGATGACGGAGAATAGTTCAGATGAACAAAAGAGTGATAACGACTCCGAAAGCAGGGAACTGAGTTGTCTGAAACTACATAATGTGATCACAACGGAGGATCACGGAACCATTTGGGTCACTCTCAAGATAGCAGGGGTCCAGGTAAAGATGGAATTGGACACAGGATCAGCCCTAACAGTCATAAACCGACGGGACTATGAGCGGCTATTCTCACACATACCCTTGAGAGACACAAAAATTATTTTGAAGACGTACACGGGGCAAAAAGTCTACCCCAAAGGAAAAATAAGGGTGACCGTTATATATAACGGTAAGGAAACACCAAAACTAGACCTGTATGTATTGCAAGATGGAGGACCACCATTACTGGAACGTGAATGGATCCGGAAAATACAACTGGATTGGCCTTCCATACAGGCACTGACTGTGGCTGACAAAAAGGATGACGACGTCACACCTGGGCGACTGTCAAAGATCCTAACTGACGTGAAAGAAGTGTTCCAGCAAGGACTCAGAACACTAAAAGGCATGATAGCAACGATTAAAATTGAAGAAAACGCAAGCCCAACATTTTTTAAGGCCAGACCGGTACCTTATGCAATCCGCCCAGCCGTCGAAGCAGAGCTGGAGAGTCTGGAACGTTCAGGTGTACTGTCCAAGGTAGACTGGAGCGAGTGGGCTACACCCATCGTCCCTGTGATGAAAAAGTCGTTGAGCAGCACGCCTGGGGAACCAAAGAAGGTTCGCATCTGTGGGGACTTTAAGGTAACAGTGAACCCGGTCCTTCACACCGTACAATATCCACTTCCGCGGATTGAAGATATTTTCGCCTCGCTATCTGGAGGGAAACGCTTCACTAAGATTGATCTGGCCCAGGCGTATCTGCAAATGGAGGTCGAAGCATCAAAAAAATACCTCACAATCAACACCCATAAAGGTCTCTACCAATACAACCGGCTGGTATTCGGGGTAGCATCAGCTCCGGCTATTTGGCAGAGGGCAATGGAACAAGTCCTGCAAGGGATCCCAGGGACCCAGTGTTATTTGGACGACATCCTGGTCACGGGCGAAAATGACAGTGATCACCTTGCCAACCTGGAGCAGGTGCTCACTAGATTGCAGGAATATGGGCTCCGAGCTAACCGCCCCAAATGCGAGTTTTTTAGAAAACAGACCTCTTATTGTGGCCACGTTATCGATAAAGAGGGGTTACATAAGTCCCCAGAGAAGATTGAGGCAGTAGTCAAGGCTCCAGCACCGGAAAATGTGTCACAACTGAGGTCGTTCCTCGGGCTGGTAAACTACTACCATAAGTTCTTGCCAAATTTGTCTACAATACTACACCCACTGAACACCCTACTGCAAACTGGGGTGCCATGGAAGTGGAGTGACGAATGTAGACGAGCTTTCCAGAAGAGCAAAACACTAATCACATCGAAAGAGGTATTGGCCCATTACAACCCGGCATTACCAATTCGGTTGGCATGTGATGCGTCACCCTACAGCATTGGAGCAGTGCTGTCGCACAAATTCTCGGGCGGCTCAGAGAAGCCAATAGCCTTTGCGTCACAATCACTAACCTCAGCCGAGCGTAACTACGCCCAGATTGACAGGGAGGCCCTCAGCCTAGTGTGGGGAGTGAAAAAGTTCAATCACTATCTGCACGGGCAGAAATTCACCTTGCTGACTGATCACCAGCCTCTTGTCTCCATTTTTAATCCGAAGAAGGGCGTTCCAGTGATGACTGCGCAACGACTACAAAGATGGTCACTTTTTCTAGGGGCGCACCACTATGAGATTGAATATAAGGGCACGAAACAGCATGGAAATGCTGATGGGCTATCACGCCTGCTACTGCCTACTGCAGAGGAAGCACCAGCAGTGGATCCTGTCGAAATATTCCATTCGACTATAGTTGAATACCTACCGGTAACTAAGGCTTGTGTCGAAAAGGAAACCCGAAATGACCTGACACTGTCTCGGGTATATGATTTGACGGTGAAGGGATGGCCAGCACATGGCGACTCACTGTTGCCAGCATTCTCGACAAGGAGATAACAGCTGTCAGTGTGCCGGGGGACCTTGATGTGTGGATACCGAGTGGTAATTCCACCCAAGTTAAGGGATAGAGTGCTCAATGAGCTTCATCTGGGCGGGGTAAAAATGAAAAGCCTAGCCAGGGCTTGTGTGGTGGCCGGGAATTGATAAACAAATCGAGGACCTGACCAAGAGCTGCTCAGGATGCCAGAAAGTCCAAAATGCACCACCACAGGCCCCTCTACACCCATGGGAGTGGCCCTCATCTCCATGGCAACGGGTGCATATTGATTTTGCTGGTCCATTCATGGACTCAATGTTTTTAATAGCCGTGGACGCGCACTCGAAATGGCCCGAGGTCATCAAAATGTCCTCCACCACCACGGAGAAAACTATTGCAGTCCTACGGACCATTTTTGCCAGGAATGGCTTGCCAGAACAGATTTGCTCCGACAACGGACCACAGTTTGTGTCCGAAGAGTTCTGGAGGTTCTTGAAAAAGAATGGGGTAAGGCATTACACATCCGCCCCGTATCATCCAGCCACAAATGGATTGGCTGAGAGGTTTGTACAAACCTTTAAGAAGGCAATAAAGGCTATGTACAATGATAACATTCCGCTGCAGCACAAGGTGGACAATTTCCTGTTCGCCTACCGGAATGCGACACATGCAGTCACCAACCAGGCCCCAGCCATGATGTTCTTTAACCGAAGGTTAAGATCTTGCCTGGATTTGCTCAGACCAAACGTACGAAGAGATGTTGAGAGTAAGCAATTCCAGCACATCCATGAGAAGCCAACAAGGAGCTTCAATGTCGGGCAACCAGTCTTGGCCCGCGACTACCGAACAGAAAAATGGCAGCCAGGAACGATATGCACATGGCAGGGCCCACTATTGTACACAGTGGACATTGGGAAGAGCATCGTGAGACGCCATGCTGACCAGATCCTAGAGTCACAGGAACAAGTCAACCCCATGCCTCGCCCATACGTACCTGGTGATGAACCCGACGTACAGGTAGCATCTACCCCAGAAACAGTAGCATCGGAAGCTGATGAACCAACCGACGACAGGGGGCCAGAATCGCCTCCGCACCAAGAGCAAGACACTCGGGAAAGGCGCTATCCAGAAAGGATCAGGAAGCCTCCCCAAAGACTGAATTTATAAAGAGACTATTTTCAGCTAATGTTGCATGTTAAAAGTGTTAATTGTAATTAGTTTGATATTTAATTGTTAAATGAGTGTTATGGTTCTGTTAATCTAAAAAGGGGAGGAATTGTAATGTATGTACCTTTATGGGGGGGGGGGGAACTACTTTTTACAGCTCATGTATACTGTAGTACCGGCAGTGACCACACCTGTATAAAACGCTGAGTAGTAATCTGTACAGATCAGTTGCAGTCTGAGCCACGTTGAGTAAACACCTATTGTACCGTTGTCCGCAGTCTGTCTTCTTATACACGGACGTAACAGATTCCATATCCACCCGCCTCTACCACCAGCACATGGTGGCTGCAGTATGTCTGATCTATGGGATGCACTGCAGCAACTCGCCAAGGTTACTTCACAAGAGCACCTGCCTCCCTTACAGCCTCCAACACAAAGAAGGACAAAAGCAGCAATGTTAAGGGAACACCATCACCTCCAAGCCACACACCATCCTGACTTGGACATACATCATTGTTCCTTTATTGTCACTGGGTTAGTATCCTGGAATTTCCAACCTAATGCCATTATGCGAGCGCCATCACATGAAGGATTGCCGCAGTTTGAGAAAGGCCCACCCTCACACTCGGGGAAATTTGGTATGGTCAGTACATGTGGTCTTGCCAGTCTACCCACAACCAGAGAACATATTTTTAAAATTTGTTTTACATACATTTACTTGCTTGTTCATCAGTAATAGATTTGCTTCACATTTTATACTTTAACCAAAATTGATTGTACATCTTCTGATGGCACAAGATACCATTACCGAACAGGCTTTTGCTGTTGCTTAACCAAGGGACATTACTGAAACCTTTCCTAGAGATCTAGGTAAAGCTATACACTCTCAAAGGCTTGACGGGTTGGGACTCATCCAAGACAAGTGATATAAAATGCAATATCCACAACAATCTAAGATTAAAAAGTTTGGAAAGGCCCAAAAACCTTGACACAATGTCAGTTCACCAATACAGCATTCTTTTGGGATATTGAGAAATAATGCAGCAGGAAAACAAAATCATAGGCCGCGATTTCCCCTACCTCGGCGGGTCCGGGGCGGGCGACGTCGGTGGCAGCTCCCGACCCTGCTGCTGGCTCCAGCCCGCTGTGAAGAATAATTTTATGTTGATTGGCCTCGTTAAGCCCACCCAGCATGTTTGCCGGCTAATTGAAGGAAGCAGGTCTGATGACATCATTTGATGATGTATCACCAGCCGATTTCCTTAAAGGGACCATGCACAAATTGATTGTGACAGTTGTGCTGTCAGTGTTCTACAGCATTAAGGTGCTGCAAACACTGCACAGAGGTGCAGGACTGCACCCAGGCTCTCCCAGGACTCCCTCCATATGCTTATGGAGGGAGTCACAGCACGCAGAGAGCTTCGCTTCCCTTCCAATGAGCGAAAGAAACCTCCTCAGGAGACCAACGTAACCTGGTTGCACATTGTACAGGAGGGCACAAGCAGGGATGTCATCAGGAGGACCAGTCTGCAGTGGCGCAAACCTTTCAATGATCACAGTAGATCACGAAACGTTACCGCAAAGCCACACTCAACCTCATCCTGCTGTGCCACTCATCACATCCCCATCACTCTGCCTTCCCTACCCTACTCCTGCACATCCTTACTCACACCAATTTACCGTGCACCTCCACCCATTCCTCTCTACCTAAATTATCACTTCCTCATCTCACCAGCCACCCTTCACAATCAACCTCATCCTAGTCCAATCATACCAACTAACACACAAGGGTAGACAGCTGGGTGTTTTAGCCAATGTTCATGTAAAGTTTCTGTTAATGTGGTGTCAAATATTTAAACCTTTATTTTCAACAGTGTGTTCTTGGACAGGTTTGTGTGCACCTTTGGAAGTGGCTTAGTGAGTTGTAGTGAATGGAGAGACATAACGGTACCCCCTGCAATGGTGATGAGTGTGAAAGAAATGGCTTGGGCATTGTAGGGATGCTTTATGGTGTTGGTGTGGGGTGGTGCCTACCTGGCGCATCATGTGGCAGCCAGGGTGTACAGCGTCAAGTGAAGTAAATCTGGCCATGGTGAGGCCATCCCTGGTGTTCCGGGCAGCAATGTGGTTGGGTGCTGATGCCCTGTGTTGTATCAGTTGATGCAGAGAAGGTTGGTGTTGTTGGTGCTGCTGCGCGTGTGCCTGGTGCTGCTGGTGTTGGGGTTGATCGTGGTGGGATTCAGAGGACCAAGGTGAGAGAGTATAAAGGGCACCCATGCTGATGGACTAGATGGCAGGTGGTGAAGTAGAGATGACAAGCGATCTGTCAATGATGAGAAAGTTTACTCCAAACCACTTGCAAGCGGCATAAAGTTCAATCTATCTTCCAAATGCACTAAGCAACAGCTTCTGAGCTTGGAAAGTGAACAGCTGTGAGATGGTGGCTTTTATAGCACATTTGCAGCGGTCAATTAATGAGATGATTCCATGGTCAGACAACTCCCGACCTCCTCACCTGACATGATCCCCGAGCAGCATGGACCCCATGGGTGACCTTGTAAAATGTAAAGGTGAGCTCAAAATAATTCTTAATGGGCTGTTAATAAGGTCATAATGACCTGAATTGTCTCCCCTGCCACTGCGTGTCGGGTCTGTTCAGCGCTGACAGACCAGACATCTGGGAAAGGCACATGGCGACTGGTTGACAGCGGGGTCCCGACCCATGGTCAAAATTTTTTTTCCCACCAAACCCGTCCGCTGACTCCCCCAAAAATTCCCCCCATAGTTTCAAAATGTTGAGGAAAATAAAGTCCTGCATTTCTATAACATCTTTCATATCCTCAGTACATCATAAACTGCTTCACAGTCAATTAATATATTTTTTAAATGTAGACACTATTGTTTTTTTTAAGCATATGTGGCAACCAATTTGCAACCAGCAAGGTACTACAAACAACAGTGAGATAAATGACTATTTAATCTGTTTTGGTGATGTTGGCCGAGAGATGAATGTTGGTCAGGACACTGGGAGGATGCCCTGCTCTTCTTCCAAAAAAGGTACTATGGGATACCTTGCATCCTGAACAGGCAGATAGGGCCTGAGTTTATTAGGGCCTCATTTTATTATCTAATCTGAAAGATGGTACCTCTGACAATACAGTACTCCTTCAGTACTGCACTGTAGTGTCTAGATTATGTCGAGTATTCAGCCACATCACAGACTGTTAATATGAATGTAATGGGAATACTGATTTTGTTTTTAAAAATACTTTTAGTATAGCCTGTCAATTTCAATTGCAGTTACTATTACATTAACCATTCTATTACTAAGATTTTCTTAACATTAACTGAATTCCCACTTAAACTCATTCTTTTCTAGGATCTCAAAATTGTAGACCAGCTCAGTCTTGTCTTCCTCCTTTTGAAACTAAATGTTGGCGTCACCTAAATCACTACTTCTAGACTTATCTCGTCTCTCTCTCTCCTACTTTGCTTCCACCTTGTTGCCATCCTCCACTATGGGCTTACTAGTTTAAAGAAAAAAGAAAAATAGGCATGGACCAGTTGGGTTGAATGGCCTGTTTCTGTGCTGTATATTCTGTGTCTTCTTCTTAGGCAGTCCCTCGGAACCGAGGATGACTTGCTTCCACATTAAAAATAAGTACTCAGGTGACTGATGAGTCCAATGCGAGACCTACAGTCTCTGTCACAGGTGGGGCAGACGGTGGTTGAAGGGGCGGGTGGGTGGGGTGCTTGGGTTGACATGCGCTCCTTCCGCTTGCTCCCGGTGAAGAGACTCGAGGTGTTCGGTGCCTTCCCGGGTGCTTCTCCTCCACATTGTGCGGTCCTGGGCCAGGGATTCCCAGGTGTCGGTGGGGATGTTACACTTTTTCAAGGAGGCTTTGAGGGTGTCCTTGAAGTGTTTCCTCTGCCCACCTGGGGCTCTCTTGCCGTGTCGGAGCTCCGAGTAGAGCGCTTGTTTTGCTCCACACCAATACCATATTCTATGTAATTCTATGCAAGTAGCTCATCACTTTCCCATCTCTCTCCTTGCGTTTCTTCGTGATCCCCGATGTGCGTGCACAGTTTCCAACGGAGACGAAATGATGATGGTTCACAGATCCAAAGCTGCTCTGCAGTCACTAACAGGTGAGCTATGTGGCTTTTAATGAGCTAGGGTAAATTTTAATTGCATTTGGCAACTTTTGTAATTATGTAAGTGCCTGTTTTTTTTTGTTTTTTTTTAAAGTGTGATTATACTGAGCCAACATGTTTTATTGATGAGAAATGTCCAAATGAAAAAATACCAACTCAATTTCTGTCCTGAAGGGATTGATAAAACCTGTTTAACGCTCAATATAAATTAATTTGCAGCAATGCAACGAGAAAATTAAAGTGACAGCTGTTTTACTCAAAAAATGGATGAATGTGATAACCATGCATTGTGTAAATCCTTAAAGAATATAAACAATTTTTCACATCAGTCAAACAGATTTCACAGTTTCCTCATTTAAATATTGATTTAAATAATTTATTGCTAAATGAATCAGAGATTAAATGGCTCAGCGAACTTTTGGATTTCTCTGTTATTTGCTCTTCCTGAAGTAAAGTAGGACACTGGAAAGAAGAAGCATAGTTCTACTAAGTTGAAGCGTCTTGGGACGTTTTACGACGCTAAAAAGCTTTACTAAGACGAGTTGTCATTGTTGGAAGTTCAACCCTCATGTTAGCAGGTTTTTTTGTTTAAATTAGCACAGCGGTATGAAGCCATTCCGGAAGGTTCCTGAGGCCTGAGCTAAACTCAACTGGGGTGCTACAATTGGCCTCAGGTGAACCCTGGTCTAGAGAAGGGGGGGGGTGTGGGTGGACAAGAATAGAATTGGGCTCAGAAGTAACATCTCCTCCCACAGTCAAGTAGCCTACTGACACTGCCTTCGAAGCTCATTACAACAGTGACTCCACTTCAAAAGTACTTCATTGGCTATAAAGCGCTTTGCGATGTCCGATGGTCATGAAAGGCGCTATAGAAATGCAAGTCTATCTTTCTTGCCTCTCACACAAAAGAATGGCCATTTTGGATGAGAGACAGGTGGGCAACTGAGAGCTATGAAACCACACACACACACCGGCATGAGTCAGTGGCTTCAGGAGAAAAATAAACTGGAGGGATACTGCAGCTATGTAGCACACTGGACTCAACACAGTGAATTTTTTTTTTATATTCGTTCATGGGATCTGGGCATCACTGGCAAGGCCAGCATTTATTACCCATCCCTAGTTGCCCTTGAGAAGGTGGTGGTGAGCCGCCGCCTTGAACCGCTGCAGTCCGTGTGGTGAAGGGACTCCCACAGTGCTGTTAGGTAAGGAGTTCCAGGATTTTGACCCAGCAACGATGAAGGATTGGCGATATACTTCTAAGTCAGGATGATGTGTGACTTGGAGGGGAACTTGGAGGTGGTGGTGTTCCCATGTGCCTGCTGCCCTTGTCCGTCTAGGTGGAAGAGGCCACGGGTTTGGGAAGTGCTGCCGAAGAAGCCTTGGCGAGTTGCTGCAGTGCATCTTGTAGATGGTACACACTGCAGCCACGGTACGCCGGTGGTGGAGGGAGTGAATGTTTAAGTTGGTGGATGGGGTGCCAATCAAGCGGGCTGCTTTGTCCTGGATGGTGTCAAGCTTCTTGAGTCAGTCAGTAGGCTAATCAAGGGGCTCTGCTGACATCACACACCATGGGATTGAGGCTTGGGTGGTGTATGCTGATCTGAAAATCTCATTGAATTGCCATCTAAAAATCCATCGAGAAGTAGCTGGTATTTCGTACAACTTCACAGGGAACTTTGGATGGTGGATCCAAGAGCGGCGAAATGACATTCCTCATCTGCGTCTACTTTCCAAAGCTTAAAAAAGTGTTGCACAGCATAGGTTCCGAGAACGTAGCAGTATTGTATAGTATTAGAACTTCAGTATATATGTAACAAACTAGCATGTTAAATGATTTAAGATATTCAGATGGCATTGAACCATACACCAGCAAAAGCTGATGCTTTCAGGAGAAGGGGGGGGGGAAGAAACAAACAATAGTAAATCAGGCCTCATTAAGGCTGAGAATCAGCTGAAAACAGTTTCAGTCTGGAAAATGTGGATGATGCAGTATTTCCAATACAATTTTGCATTTTTCTATATTAAAATCATTGCAAAAATCAGCCACTTCAGTACAAAAACTAATCCCCAAACAAGTGAGCAATGAGTCTGACATTTCCATTTTATTGCTAGGATTAGGAGTAAATTGAACAGACACATGTATCCTAATCTCTCAAAAAAACAAAATCGTCCATTCTGCAAGCAATGGAGTTTTTTTTTTAAACCCATCATCTTTTGGATAATTAGAACTCTGAAAGTAGAGGAGCTCCCCACTGTGGCCCAGTTGTTGTCTAATATGTTTTCCCCTCATTTCATGAATCTTCAAAAAGCACATTAAAAATAACTGCTCAAAAAGGCATCAACCTTTAGCAGATCAGGCTGAAAATAAGACAACCAGTGCCTGTTACTATGGTAACAACCATTTTGTATCCAAGATTAAAGGTCTACATTTCCACAACTAGTGGAGGAAAAAACTCTTGACCATTGAGCCACTTAAACTACTGGGATATTGGTTACCATTCTTTATGGGAGGCAGAACACTGCAAGGTCAGAGCAACATCAAAAAAGCTTTTCTATTGTAGACATACAAGATCACAGCAAACAAATCCTAGCCTTGGTCCTAATGCGATTATCCTTAAAGGCCTTGACAGGAAGTAATGCGGCAGACATTTTTCTGCCTGGATTCATTATAAAGTGGACACATATTTGAGTGGCATTTAAAAAAAAGTTTTCTGCTAAAAGGGTCAGCCCGAGTCAAGATCAAAGCATAATACAGAACAATGTTCACTTTGAATAGCCATCAAAAAGAATTTATTTTTGTAAATTCAAATAATGACAGTTTTCTGGAAAGCCCTGAAAGTCTGTGCTCCTTTACTGCAATGGTTCTCATTGACATTTCATTGAAGGCACAATCTCAAACAGATCTTGCTCAACACAAAACGTTAATGGACCTACATCCCCAGTTTGAGCACACGGGTGAGCTCATCGAAGACCCTGGACTTCCCAACAGGAAGAGGAAAAGCTGCAAGAACAATAGTTGTATTAAAATTATGCATTTCCTAGTTTAATGAAGTCCTTTAGTTGCTCCCTGGACATTGATCTGGAGACTTCCCCAATAGCGTTCCTTTGCCTCCACTCATTGGATAGTAAAAGATGGGAGGGGGCACAATATGGATCCCCAGTTCTGGCGCTCCCCCTCAGTTAGGTGGTTCGAGAATGGTCAAATATTGACCAGCGAGGCCCACAGGGAAGATAGAGATGGGCAGTCTGAGGACTGCTGCTCCTCGGCTACAGAAGGTAACTCCATTGGCCCGGAATTTGCGGCAGGTAATGACGGCTAACTAACCCTCTGAAACTGACCGCAACTTCAAGATTTAGCGCACGCGCATCTAAACGCGAAAACCCTGGCGATGTAGTCAGTCATTCACTGCTCCGACACTGGTTGACCTGTGCCCCCCTCCCACCAACCACAAATTACGGGCCATTGTGTTGGGCTGGACGTCAGATATTATGCGGCCCATGCCATTTGAGTACTTGTGATGGGCGAATGGAAGGCACGTATGAATGGGATGGATTCAGGCCACAACAAAACCAGAAGCGAGCAACTCATTTTTCACAGGATGAAATAAGTCATTAGTATTTTTCTGTTTTCACGTTATGAAACTGGAAATTTTTAGGAGTTTACTGGTTCATTTGGTAACAGTGCAATGATTGTGAAGTGACTGGAGAGCTTCCAGCTGTCCTCCCAAAGACAGATGTTTAGTGTTACCAAGAACACCGCACCTCTGGGATGAGGAGAGTTGACAACACTGCAATTGCTGGCCTACGGTCCATTATTTTTTGAACATGAAATTGTTGACCCTCAGAGAATAAGAACATCAGGCATGGCATGGCAATCTCTCACACAGCGCATTGGAGTCAGATCATTTGAAAGACCATGTCCAACGTACACCACCACAGACTGCAACCCAGCTACTTCATCACCCGAGGTAAAGTTCTGCATATGCACAAATCAGTCCCCAAGAGCTAATCGAGCAAAACTCCCAAATATTTGTCCATCCTCACATCTCCACCATTCATCCCTGGCCTGCTGTTCTCCAGACACATTTGCCAAAGATCTGCTCTCAGGCTGCCAATCACCAGCAGATCTAGTGTAAAAAATTGGGTAAAACAGGTATCCAAGAGCCACTGGTAAGCTCCCTTTATAGCATTTAGGACCATGAGGCAATTCATAAGTGATACCTCCCCTTTAAAATTAACACGGTTCAGCCATATTTCTTCTGTCTTACCCTAAACCCCAATCCATATGGTTGGAACAATTTTGATAAGTGCTGAACAAGTAATGAGTAATTTTAGCTTTGCAATGAATGAGTTTGATGCAGGATATTGGATGCAATTGGAAATGATAAATACCTGAATAGGTTTAATAGATATTGTTAATTTAATAAATGCTATAGCATGATTAAAAAGTAATGGTGGGTATGGAGTTTAATGTAACTGGGAAATGAATGATTAGCTCTCTGGGCCGGCAGTCATGCAAGTCCCAGAATGATTACAGTGGTCGGCACAAAACAGGTCTCGTATCCAGAAAATGGGTCAATTATTATGCCAGCTGCTTAAACTTTACTTGTTTGCAGAAGGCCACAGATCGTGTCTGCAGAAACTGGACATAGAAAGTGAACTACATCCTCTTTCACTTCATTCACATACACTGTGGCCTCGTGAGCAATAAGATGGCACCTGCAGAACACCAATTTTTTTTTTTAAACTACTATTTGATTGTTGAGAATACACTGTATAACCCAGTTTCACAGAACGGCTTAAATAAAGTTAAAGTTAATCACGTGGAGATGTTACATACACACCGCTGCCCCATTGTATTCAGAATGCATGAGGGGCCCATATATTGATTATATTTAAATTTGATGCACGTGTTGCTGTTGCCATAATGAGAGGGACATAAGAGTCGTCAACCTTCCAGGATTGTCCTGGAGTCACTGCTGTGAGCAACCCTGCAGATTAGATCATAAAGAGTATTGAAAATATAGTCCTGAGTTTCCGTTCAGTTACGCTGGTTTTGTCGGTGTAATTCGGCTGAAATCTGTGTAACCGGCGGAATTTCAAGTGCAAATTACGGCCAGCACAAATCAAGTTTCCGCGATCTATTGCACTGGATTTTTAAAAAAATCATGAGAAGTCGGCCCCGCCCCCAAAACTGGCCACGCCCCCAGGGTGAATTAAACAACATTGGGAGTTTCCGCTAATGGCACTCGTTTGTGGGTCTTCGAAGAGGCTCCAAAAATTAAGCTGGATCTTTTGGGTGCAAGGACACCAATAGGCACATTTTAAAAGCTGTTGAATGTAATTTTTTTAAATTTACTAAGAAACTGACTCCTGTACCCCAATATAACTAGCAATGGTTCTGTATAGTTTTTTTTTTTTAATTGACATTTAAAAACAGATTACCTCACAGGTGGTAGATTGAATAAAATTGCTTATTTTTTTTTTTTTTAAATTGATAAATCCATTTCAGCCAGATCAATCAAACTGCACCTAGTTACCACTCTTAAATATATCAAGGAGTATTTTTGAAAGCAGTATTTAAAAAAAAACTATGTTTTAAAACACTACCTGATTGCACTGGTTCATGGCAGATATTGTGATAACTCAAAAAAAAAACACACTTTTCAAAACTAGTGCAATTTTGGGTGCAATTTGTGGCCGTTTCACCAATTGTGCCCAAAGCAAAAATGGAAAACAAAAAGTTTCTAATAATACATTTTTTAATTAACAAAAATGTATTAAGAGTTGCGGCGGGGGAGGGGGGCGGCTATTTGATTGGATGATTCTTGACTGTCAATCGGCTAAGTTAAGAGTCTGCTTGCTTTCCAATTGGCGCAGGAAGGCAGCGTGCTGCAATGACGCCCATTGGGTGGGGGGAGGAAGTGGTCGGAAGCGGGAAGTCATGTGATGAAATCTCCAGGAATCCATCCAACCAGAGTTGGCAACCCTACCAGGGAAAACAGTGCTGACGTAGATTAGAATTTTGCCTCAAAATGCTGCATATTCTAGAAGCCAATTTATCTGGGCACCTTTAAACTCCACCTGCCCGAAGCTGCTATCTTTCCAACAGGACCACCCAAAAAGTCATTTTTTTAAAATATAAAGTTACACAATTTCAACATCAGATTCGTAAGAAATACTAAATATTAAAAAAGGTACAATTAAAGCTGCAGGTTTGAATCTTGTTTGGAACCCAACAACTATACAAGAAGACTGAGCAAAATCAAAGTTGGTAATTTATAGACAGGAATTCTTAACAGCTTACAAAGCAACAGTTGTTAGTTGCAGTGAACTCATTGTAACCTTTATCTACAGTGTGCAAACTGACATTTGAATTGGTTTGCTTCACTGCCCCTATTCATCTCAACAGATAACACAGGTCAGTGACTCTGAGGAATTACTCTCAAGATGACTCACAGGTACAGAGCGAACCAAAACACAAATTAATAACATAACCTTTCAAAAACACCAGTCTGTTTAATGGATCTTTTGATTTTCTATCTATTACAGCACAGTTGCCAGAAACAAACTTGGTAAATATGACCACAATGCACAGAAAGTGCAGAACCAATAGAAATTTTCTCTCCCCTTCTCTCAGGAAGAAGTTTAGGCTAGGCTCTAGTACCAGACCGAGCTGGGATTCTTCACAAGGCTAGTTTGCAAGTGTTATTCAACCATGGAATGCATCAAACCCACTTCTGTCCTCATTTAACACCCACACACAGGCACTTTCTAGAAGGAGTTACTGGGTAATGATCAAGAGCTGATTTCCCCCCCACCCCCTCCTCCTAAATAAGAGACACTGAAGCCAATTATTGCACCCCAATTAGACTCGCCATACCAGGGATCATACAGTCACGGAAGGTCTAAAGTATCAGCAACACTGCTGAACCATTGCTGGGTAAAAAGAAATATATTTTTCCACCTCTCCCTAATCGCATCACAGTTCTCACCAACCCCTCAACCTTCCCTCAGTTCGCAATTCCCATTATTTCTTCTCATCCACCTCCCCTACTAGATTACCTCACAGATGTGAAAGAACCCGACAAATTTCAAAATGACAGTAGTGGATGTGGAAGACTGCAGAGTCTCATCAACAAAATTTATTTTTTGAAACCATTATCATGATTTTCAAAATGTTAAACACATGACCTGGTAATATTGGTCTTTGCCATTTGTTCTTGATGACCTTTTGGGTTCAAATGATTGCTACAGAATCTTCCAAAGTGTTTTGCAGGATATTTTAAGTGCGTGTATGGATTTAACTTATGGCAAGTTTGAAAAAACCAAAGTTAGGTTAATTACAAGTGCACTGCTTATGGTGAAACAGACAGAGACAGAGGGTGAGCCCAGTTTCAGCCCTTTCCCTAATCTCTACTGAGGTGAAGCCCTGGGATAGGGAGGTGAAAAAATAATCAGTCAAAGCTCCAGCTTGGTGAACACCATCCAATGACCCTGGTGGAAAGTGTGCGTGTGATTGTTGGCGAGAACAGGGTTGGGCTCGGCTATGATGCCTCCACAATTGAGCACATAGGGGGAATTGTTACCCCCCCAGGGATGGGCGGGAGTGTGGCGGATTGTGGGTCGGTGAATAACCTGCTCTCGAGAGGCGGGTCAGTAATTATAATACTTAAATGAGGCTAGCCTCAGAATTTAGCAGCAATGTGGATTTAACAGCTGCAGGCTGGGAGACAAAGTATGGTGGAAATTCCCATCGACAGGAAGCAGCCCGTTAACATGAAGGAGACAATGCTGCTGTGCCAGAGAACCACTGCAGGACCTTAAAAGGGCTGGAAGCATCCCAGAGGTTGGAAGGGATGGCCCATTGAAGGGCTTCCCGAAACCTACTGCCACCTTCCCCATGGCCGCCCCAGGAAGCACGGTGGCATAGTGGTTAGCACTGTTGCCTCACAGCGCCAGGGACCCGGGTTCGAATCTGACCTCGGGCGACTGTCTGTGTGGAGTTTGCACATTCTCCCCGTGTTTGCGTGGGTTTCCTCCGGGTGCTCCGGTTTCCTCCCACAGTCCAAAGATGTGCGGGTTAGGTTGATTGGCTATGATAAATTGACCCTTAGTGTTAGGGGGATTAAATACGTGGGGTTACGGGGATGGGGTGGGATATGTGTTGGTGTAGGGGTTACGGGGATCGGGTGGGATATGTGTCGGTGCAGGCTCGATGGGCCGAAATGGCCTCTATCTGCACTGTGGGGTTTCTGTGATTCTGCGATATAACTCCAGAGGCTTCAGTACATAATCTGGGCTGACACTCAGTGCAGTACTGAGGGAATGTTGCATTGTCGGAAGTGCCAACTTTCAGATGAGAGGTTAAAGCGAGGCCCCACCTGCCCTCTCAGATGGATGCAACAGATCCCATGGCACTATTTCGAAGAAGAGCAGGGGAGTTCTCCCCAGTGTCCTGACCAATATTTATTCCCTTATCCAACATCACTGAAACAGATTATCTGGTCATTATCATTTTGCTGTTTGTGGGATCTTGCTGTGCGCAAATTGGCTGCCACATTTCAACATTGGCGACATTTCAAAATTACTTCGGTGACTGTAAAGCGATTTGGGACGTCTGGAAGTGGTGAAAGGTGCTACTGTAATTGAAATGCAAGTCTTTCCTTCTTTGAACACAGGCAGACGGGAGGGCAAGTCATCGGGGACCCAAGCCCTGCCCCCGTTTACACACGGCAGGCAGCAGAGAGGAAGAGGTCAGCAATGGTCCCAGTGGGAGGGAAATACCAGTTGGGGGTACAAGGCAACATTGTCCCTCATTCTCAGCCGCAATCCTGCTTGTGGAGGAGAATCTTGCCTCATGTTTCCTTGCAGAAACCTAAAGTAGTCAATTGCAGCATACACTAATGTTAGTACTTGCTGGGGCACAAGTCTTCCAAGTTTCTGGAGCTCACACTTCCCACTCTGTTCTTTTTACCCCGCCCCCCTTCTATTTTGCCCACCGTAATAATACAAACAAGCTGAGGCGAAGAGATCAAAAGTAATTCATCCTTTTGAAGTTGCTAGTCACGCACCCAGAGACAAATTGCCTGTCGCACAGACAGTGAGCTGCCAACAAAGAGAATAAACAACACGGAGACAAGAGACAGTGAACACAGGCCAGTGCAATTCATCAAAGGCAGGAAGCAATCATTTACATTAAAGCATTGATTTTAACTCTGTGCATTAGTGCAGCATGCAGGGGCCGGGGTGGGAGGGGAGGAGGCCAATGACAGCTGGCAAAGTCTGGGCCACTTTAGCATCCAGACCTCATTTCCACCTGGAAATCGCTACCTGGCCGGCAGGTGGAAGCGAGGTTTAGGGTTGTAGGAGGCCAGCACCAGGGGTCCAAGGGAATGATCCCTGGTATAAGGTAAGTGGTGACAGGAGGGGGGGGGAGGCAGAGGGAAGGGGAGGGAAGCCAGTTTAGCTTGCTGCCAGGTTTCATTGGTGGCTTCGGAATGGTGCATGAGTTGAATGACCCGGGACTGAAAGTGGAAGGAGGTCAGCGGACCCCGACTTTTAAATATTCATGAGGCCCCAGGCCTGGCTGTGGTGGGCGTCCTCCCCACGACCGAAAAAATAGAGCAGTGAAAATGGCAGTTGGCGCGAACATGTCAAAAACGGAGCGTGAAGTGCCCAGCCGCCATTTTAACCAGCCTGCCCGCCCCGTTCCAGCAGGGCGAGCAGGGTTAAAAATCGGTTCGTAAAACTCATGACGTCCGCAAGCAAAGATTTCATTACATCTTGAGGTAGGAGAGGAGACCAAATTAACGAGACACATTTCAGGGAATACAAGGAAGTACAGAAAAGAAAGCCTAATTTTGTTTAAAAAAAATTAAAAATTAGATGGTATAATCTTCTGTTTCTGATTCAGTGTGGTGGTACTAAGTTCTGCCAAAAAGGGAGGCAGGGATACTTGTTGAAGTAATTAGTCCCTTTTTAACAGGGGGCACAGTCTTCTCAAAATTGATGGGGGAAAATTGCAATTGATGAGCTTAAGTTGGAACGGTCAATGCTTTGATTATTTATTTATTTTCATTCCAACCCCTGAAAGGAAGAATTTGCATTTATATAGCGTCTTTCACATCCTCAGGATGCCCCAAAACGCCTCATGTACTTTTGAAGTGTAGTCACTGTTGTAATGCAGGAAACACAGCAGCCAATCTGTGCACAGCAAGGTCCCAGAAACAGCAGAGATAAACAGCAACAACATTCTGTATTTATATAGCGCCATTTATGTAGTAAGACACCCCAAGGCGCTTCACAGGAGCGTTATAAGACAAAAAAATTTGACACTGAGCCACATAAGGAGAAATTAGGGCAGGAGAGGTAGGTTTTAAGGAGTGTCTTAAAGCAGCAAAGAGAGGTAGAGAGGCGGAGAGGTTTAGGCAGGGAATTCCAGCGCTTAGGGTCTAGGCAACAGAAGGCACGGCCACCAATGGTTGAGCAATTATAATCAGGGATGCTCAAGAGGGCAGAATTAGAGGAATGCAGATATCTCTGGGGGTTGTGGGGCTGGAGGAGATTACAGAGATAGGGAGGGGCGAGGCCATGGAAGGATTTGAAAACAAGGATGAGAATTTTGAAATCGAGGTATTGCTTAACTGGGAACCAATGTAGGTCAGCGAGCACAGGGGTGATAGGTGAACGGGACTTGGTCTGAGTTAGGACACGGGCAGCCAAGTTTTGGATCACCTCAAGTTTACGTAGGGTAGAATGTAGGAGGCCAGCCAGGAGTGCGTTGGAATAGTCAAGTCTAGAGGTAACAAAGGCATGGATGAGGGTTTCAGCAGCAGATGAGCTGAGTGTGGTAAACCACTTTTATCGTTCACTATCGTTACACTATAGTTATCACTGTTATATTGTTCTCACTGTTGTATCACTATACGAGGTCGCCTCTTGTCACACTGTTATACCTGGGCTGACCATCACTGGCTCCGCCCATGGCTCCACCTACCTGCCCAGGTATAAAGGTAGTCGACTGGCTGGTATTCCTCCTTGCTGGATCCGATCACCCATGAGGGTGGGCTCTGTTATTTAGTCAATAAAAACCTATAGTTACTTTCCTAACTCGTCGCTTTTCATTGGACGAATTGATAGGTATATCAATTTTATTGACTAAATTTTAAGATGTCTCATCCAGACGCCCTGCCACAACAGCCACAGCAGCCTTCAGACGCCGAGCCGCAACAATCACAACAGCCGGCTTGGCTGCGAGCCCTCAGACCACCGTACCTGGATCTAAATCCACGGGCAGCGAACGCAGCCCTCGACTTCGATCACTGGCTGGGCTGCTTTGAAGCCTACCTGGAAGAGTCCAACGTGCCTCAGAGATCCAAGCTAAGAGTTCTGAACGCCCAACTGAGCCCTAAAGTATTCGCGCTCATCCGGGACCTTAAAACATACGAGGACGCCATCAACCGGCTGAAAAGACAGTACCAAACCCCGGTAAACCCCATGTATACCAGGCACCTCCTAAGGTCCCGCCCGCAACTGCCAGGGGAGCCGGTGGAGGAATTTTTACGGGTGCTACAAGCACTCGGCAGAGACTGTAACTTTAAAGCAGTAACGGCGGCAGAAAATACGGAAGACAACGTCCGCGATGCCTTCGTGAAAGGCCTACGGTTCGACTACTCACGGCAGCGATTACTGGAAGCAAAGGACCGCGACCTGGACAAAGCTGCAGCCCTCGCTCTCTCCCTGGAGGTGGCCCATCGGGACCAGGAGGCGTTCTCCAGGTACTGTTCGCGACCCTGGGACTCGGGCCCGACCCCTACCGCAATACCCTTCACCGCGCCGCCCCCGGGACCTACCTCAGCGTCGGCGTCCCGGACCCAATCGGGACCGCCACTGGCTCCGACATCGGACCCCCGCGGCTGCTTTTTCTGCGGCCAGGAGAAACACCCGAGGTCGCGCTGCCCAGCTAGGAACTCCACCTGCTCAACCTGCAGGAAGAAAGGCCACCTTGCTAAGGCCTGCAGAAGTGGATCTTCAGAGGCCAGCAGTGCCTCATGCGAACTGTGGGGGTGGCCATCTTCCTTCAAGGCAACAGAGGCCAGCATCCCCACACGTGAGTCATGGGGGCAGCCATCTTTGATCAAGGCAACCGACCCCAATAGTGCCTCATGTGAGTTATGGGGGCAGCCATTTTGTCCAACCTCGTGGGAGACGCCATTTTACCCACCACGCTCGACTGCCACCGTGCCTCCAGACCCGACGACCGCCTCACCCGCAGACGACAACGACTCGCTCAGCTACACACTAGCCTCCGTCACTCTGGATCAAGCCCGCCCGCATCACCTGTCCAAGTCGATGATGGACATCAAAGTAAACGGCCACGCCACGACCTGCCTGTTCGACAGCGGAAGCACGGAGAGCTTCATCCACCCAGACACGGTGAGCCACTACTCCCTCCCCGTCCTGCCAACGCGCAACTGAATCTCGATGGCATCAAGGTCCCACGCCACGGACATCAGCGGCTACTGTGTTGTGACCCTGTCGGTTAAGGGTACGGAGTATAAAAACTTTAAACTCCTCGTCCTCCCCCAGCTCTGCGCTGCCGTCCTACTAGGGCTGGACTTCCAATCCCACCTCCAAAGTGTCACCCTAGCATACGGTGGACCCCTCCCCTCACTCACAGTCGACAACCAGCGGATGTTAAACCGCCCACCGCGTAACACCTGCAGCCTATCCACCCTCAAGGTCCCGCCACCTTCCCTGTTCGCTAACCTAACCCCCGACTGCAAACCCGTCGCTACCAAGAGCGGGCTGTACAGCGCCGGGGACAGGGCCTTCATTAGCTATGAGGTGCGGCGCCTCCTGAAAGAGGGAATCATCGAGGGGAGCAGCAGCCCCTGGCGTGCCCAGGTCGTGGTCGTTAAGACCGGCGATAAAAATCGCTTGGTCATCGACTACAGCCAGACCATAAACAGGTACACCCAGCTGGACGCATACCCCCTTCCCCGCATATCTGACATGGTCAATCAGATTGCACAATACCGAGTATTCTCGACCATCGACCTTAAGTCGGCCTACCACCAACTCCCTATCAGCCCGGAGGACCGCCAGTATACCGCCTTCGAGGCGAACGGGCGCCTCTACCACTTCCTTAGGGTCCCCTTCGGTGTCACCAACGGGGTGTCGGTCTTCCAAAGGGAGATGGGCCGGATGGTCGACCAGAACGGACTGCAGGCCACGTTCCCTTATCTAGATAACGTCACCATCTGCGGCCGCGACCGGCAGGACCATGATGTGAATCTGGAGAAATTCCTCCGTACAGCCCAATGGCTGAACCTCACCTACAATAAGGAGAAATGTGTGTTTAACACCTCACGCCTTGCTATCCTCGGCTGTGTAGTAGAGAACGGAGTCATCGGCCCCGACCCCGAAAGAATGCGCCCCCTCATGGAGCTACCCCTCCCCCACTGTCCTAAGGCACTTAAGAGAACCCTGGGACTCTTCGCCTACTATGCCCAATGGGTGCCCAATTATGCGGACAAAGCCAGACCCCTCATGAAGTCCACATCCTTCCCCCTCACGGAGGAGGCGTGCGCGGCCTTCTCCCTCATTAAGGGAGACATAGCCAAGGCCACAATGCACGCAATGGATGAGTCCATCCCCTTCCAAGTGGAGAGCGATGCATCCGACTTCGCCCTAGCCGCTACCCTTAACCAGGAGGGGAGGCCAGTGGCCTTCTTCTCAAGGACCCGACAGGGCCCTGAGATCCGACACTCGTCGGTCGAGAAGGAAGCCCAGGCGATCGTGGAGGCGGTACGACGCTGGAGGCATTACCTGGCAGGCAAACGATTTACCCTCCTCACCGACCAGCGTTCGGTCGCTTTCATGTTTAATAACAAGCTGAGGGGCAAAATCAAGAATGACAAGATCTTGAGGTGGAGAATCGAGCTATCCACCTACGATTATGAGATCTTGTACCGGCCAGGTAAGCTGAACGAAACCCCCGATGCTCTTTCACGAATTACATGCGCCAGCGCGCATATTGATAGACTTCAGACCCTCCACAACGACCTCTGCCACCCCGGGGTCACCAGACTTTACTATTTCATTAAGGCCTGCAACCAGACCTACTCCATCGAGGAGGTCAGGACCATGACCAGGAACTGCCAGACCTGTGCCGAGTGCAAACCGCACTTCTATAGGCCGGACAAAGCAAGCCTGATCAAGGCCACCCGCCCCTTCGAGCGCCTGAGCATCGACTTTAAGGGGCCCCTACCGTCATCCGACCGTAATGTGTACTTCCTCAACATCGTTGATGAGTACTCCCGTTTCCCCTTTGCCTTCCCCTGCCCAGACATGACCAGTACCACGGTCATTAAATGCCTGAACGAACTCTTCGCCTTGTTCGGGTTCCCGAACTATATACATAGTGACCGGGGCTCCTCCTTCATGAGCGAGGAACTCCGCCAGTTCCTACTAGCGAGAGGTATTGCAGCAAGCAGGACCACCAGCTACAACCCCCGAGGGAACGGCCAGGTGGAAAGAGAGAACGCGACTGTCTGGAAGGCCGTCATCTTAGCCTTAAAGTCTAAGGGCCTCCCAACCTCCCGCTGGCAGGAAGTCCTCCCGACAGCGCTGCATTCCATCCGGTCACTACTTTGCACTGCCGTTAACGCCACCCCCCATGAATGAATGTTTGTTTTCCCCAGGAAGTCGACTACGGGAACCACTACCAACCTGGCTGACCTCTCCGGGGCCCGTCCTGCTGCGAAAGCACGTGAGGGCCCATAAAACGGACCCCCTGGTCGAGATGGTGAACCTCCTGCACGCCAACCCCCAGTACGCCTACGTGGCTTACCCAGATGGGCGGGAGGATACTGTCTCCTTACGAGACCTCGCACCCTCGGGCACTCCGGAGACACCACCTTTACCCCCCCCCACCACCCCCCAATTCCAGCCCAGGTAGACGGCATGCCAGAACCCCACGAGCCTTCGCCGACCACGCAGACACCAGCATTAACACCGGATAATGCAACACCGCCGCTGCGACGATCGGAGAGGCTTACGAGGCCTCCGGACAGACTGACATACCAGAACTGGTAGTACACTTCACCCCGCCGGACTCAAATCTAAAGAAGGCGTGAATGTGGTAAACCACTTTTATCGTTCACTATCGTTACACTATAGTTATCACTGTTATATTGTTATCACTGTTCTCACTGTTGTATCACTATACGAGGTCGCCTCTTGTCACACTGTTATACCTGGGCTGACCATCACTGACTCCGCCCATGGCTCCACCTACCTGCCCAGGTATAAAGGTAGTCGACTGGCTGGTATTCCTCCTTGCTGGATCCGATCACCCATGAGGGTGGGCTCTGTTATTTAGTCAATAAAAACCTATAGTTACTTTCCTAACTCGTCGCTTTTCATTGGACGAATTGATAGGTATATCACTGAGGCAAGGGCGGAGACGGGCGATGTTACGGAGGTGGAAATAGGCGGTCTTAGTTATGCTGCGGATATGTGGTCGGAAGCTCATATCAGGGTCAAATATGACACCAAGGTTGCGAACAGTGTGGTTCAGCCTCAGACAGATGTTAGGGAGAGGGATGGAGTCAGTGGCTAGGGAATGACTAGATAATGTGTTTTAGTGGGTTTCGTTGAGGGATAAATGTTGGCTAAGTCACCAGGAAAATTCCCTTGCTCTGCTTTGAACGGTCCCGTGGGATCTTTTACATCCACCTGAAGGGCCAGACATTTCATCGCCAAAAAGAAAATCAGACTAGGTGTACAATGGGCGGCTAATTCTATATTGTCCATTTAACACAAATGCCCAAAGTTAAAATTACACCATATGAGCACTGAAAATCAGAAATAACAACAGACTTCAATTCAGATGATGAGTTCTACTCAAATACTGACTTCTATCTCTTTCAGAAGCTGGCTAACTCACTGTGCTTGTCCACCATGGCCTATATTTAGATAAAAAAGGTGTTCCGTGACTGACAGTGGAATATTTTTTACCTTATAATGTCATCAGGTACAGCAAAGATTAGATGGTGTTTAACCTGGTCTTGATTCAAAATCATTTGCTAGAGGTGAAAGGGTATTGTGCTAAGCACTGCAACATCCAAACCATCTAATTAACTCTGAAAAATCTAAAGAGGAAGTTAACCCAGGCAAGTCTTTCTTATCTACGGCAGGAAGTGCTTCCAACAGGAATTTCCTATCAACATCATCATCATCTTTGAGCCTACAGACCGGGAACAGTCTGGGATAAAATGTGTTATTTCTGGAAAAAAAACACTCTCCGCTAGATGGAAGACGAAAAAGAAAAAAAGATAAGCGACCTTTCATCAACATTGCAAAGTGACGTAGAATGCCCCTTTGAAAGGGTTTTGCTGGTGGGACGCTCACATTAAAGGTCCCCCTCTCCCTCCCAAACCTTCTAACAAAACAATCCTCACACAACGAGAACATGGCCGCGCAGGTTATACTTACCTGACGACTTAGCATCAGTCAACTGCAGGAGCCAAATTAGTGGCAGTGGACAAGTAAAAGTGATCGCTTGGACACATACCATAATATGCAATGGCACTTTGTATTAGCTCCAAGTGTTAGATTGGAGCCAACAGAATGCAAAGTCATGGCAGGGCCGACGTCTTTAGCCAGTCTTGCTCCTGCTGGCTGAGTTAACAATGGTGTTGTGTTGGCACATTTGCACTCGATTTCTAATGTTACATTTGCCATAAAAAGTGATTTGAATGTAGTGCAATCAAGCAAGACGGGCATGAATACTTCAGCACTGGATGAACATACAAGAGGACTTAATAAAGTAACTCTGTACTGACTTATGACAGCTTCAGATCGGCAGCCAATAATAAAATGATGCCATTCCCAGTTGTTTCGATGGCAGGGTGCGCTGACAGTCTATGGCTGGTTTAAATGGAGCACTGCGCCACTATCCAACCAGCTTCTAAAAACCTTTTCTGACCACTATTATAATGCTTCCCTGTAAATCAACACACGAGGTATAACTACCTTCAAGGCTCAATGGGTAGCACCCTCGCCTCGGAGTCCGAAGGTTGTGGGTCTCAAGTCCTGCTCCAGGGACTTGAGCACAAAAATCTAGGCTGACGCTCCAGTGCACTGTTGAGGGATTGCGGCACTGTCGAGGGATTGCAGCACTGTCGGAGGTGCCATCTTTCGGATGAGATGTTAAACAGAGGCCCGTCTGCTCTCTCAGGTGGATGTAAAAGATCCCATGGCACTATTTCGAAGATGAGCAGGGGAGTTATCCCCGGTTTCCTGGCCAATATTTATCCCTCAATCAACATCACTAAAACAGATTATCTGGTCATTATCACATTGCTGTTTGTGGGAGCTTGCTGTGCACAAATTGACTGCTGTGTTTCCTGCACTACAACAGTGACTACACTTCAAAAAGTACTTCATTGGCTGTGAAGCACTTTGGGGCATCCGGTGGTCGTGAACAGCGCTATATAAATGCAAGTCTGTCTGTCTTCTTTTGGTCAAGCAACACTGGCCACCTCATATCAAACAACACAAACAAGCACAGTATATTGTATACTGTGTGAGGTTCACGGGGCTGAGACTGGTCTACGCCAGTAGCACGAAAGGGGCCGATAGCGAATCGGCAGCCCGTTCGGCATACCTCATTTCGATTTTCCTTTCCATTGACTTCAATGGCAGATCAATTCCACCCCCACATTGGGTCATGCAAAAATCCAATTTTTAAAGCCCATCAACTTGTTGTTTTATTAGAAAATCCCATTTATCCCAACCTATTTTTAGAGCCCTGCAGCCACACTTTATATATAAGCCAGAGCCTAGTTTTCCAAAAATGGGATTGAGCTGGTCCATGGCGCAGGTTGCCTCCACCTGGCAGCTCATGGTGGGTTGGGCCACACCAAAATTTCCAGGCCTGGCCTGCCCTGGCTTGTCTAGGGAGTTGGTGTAGGTCTATATAATGTGGAACTGGAGATAGTGATGGGTGCGGTCTATACCCACCCTAGGTGTTGTTGCCCCTGCCTCTGTTGGTTCCTCATTAACTCACCTTCCTTGTAAGGCGGTAACCACGAATTATGAAGGAACGTACTGGCTGGCAAAATAAAATCCTTAAAAACAATTGCAAAAGTGATGGGACAACAAAACCAATTGCATGGAGCAAAATGTAGCAGAAGGTAACAAAACCTGAAAAAAAAACCCACTCCAATAATTAACTTTAAACGCTGCTATTGTGACCTATTGGAGTAGATCAGACCCCGTGCATTTTATAGGGGTGAGACACTGTGGACCCACTCTCGCCTGAAGTTTAGAATTAGGTCCTATGCCAAATTTCCTATGAAAATCACTCTTTAATCAGCTTGTGCTCGCCAGTAGCACCGCCTCATTTTCTGCCCCCCCCCCCCCATGAGTTTTAAATATTTACATCAGTGCTGAAGAACTCCTTTCCCTGCCAATTATTGTTCATTAACATCTTTATTCACTTTGTGATTCATGGCAGTGCCGGCTTTAAAAAGCCAGAACATCTGTCAAACAACACCATAAAATGAGAATGTTCTTAGAAGATAATTCCACTTATAACTTGTTTTCAGAATTCATATAAAAAAGACATTCTTGTTCTGGCTGGACGATGACACTGGCATGTTTATCTGAGGCAAATCTGTTCAGCCAGTCTCAGTTTGGGAAATAGTTCCAGGTCCAGAGGGATGTTCAACATCTCTTTGTACAGTGAAATAAGACAAGACCATGTTTCTTCAAATGTCCTCACAAAAGAAATTCACTGATCCATACATTTTTTTTTTAAATTGCAAAAGTGTTATTATCTACAGGACTAATATTTCACACTTGCGAACCATTGATGTCAAGCTTTGCAGAGATCAGGATTTGTTTTTTTTACATGAAATGACTAGTAGGAGAGGTTGCAGAGATCCAGTAGACACAGCCATGGTTAATCACTGATTATTGACACCTCTTCAAGTATGTTGATGCAATTAGATGTTGAGGTTTCATCTCTGAACTATTAAGCAGCTGAACAGATAGGAATGGCCTCTAGAGATTTCAAAATGCTCTTTTCCTTCAGCTGTAGCACAGTGGTTGTTCGACTGACAGCAGAGAATAATGGCTAAGCAATCAAAGAATTAGCTTCCAGCTAAAACCATGTACAATCAGGGCGTTATAATTTATTTAGTAAAATTTCAATGTACGATTTGACCGCCTTAAAATTTAATCAAAGCTACAGGACACACAGCGCTGATTTTTGTGCTGCAAGTCAGAATGGCCAAGAGCTGGTGCAACTCTCGCTAGAATGTTAATTCGCTGGGGGCTCAGTCCATTTGATTACTTATTCACAACTCCAGGTGCCGACGTGGACTAGGGTTGCCAAACCTCCTGGACTCTCCAGGAATTGAAGATTAATCTCCAGGACACTGCTGCCAGCAAACCCGGGAGACAGAGACAAAAACAAAAATCACAGGGACATTAAAATAAAAAGTGTGCTTTTTGTTCCACTTTTGGTTATTAGTTATGAAAAATTGGACAAGGAGGAAAATAAAGCTAGTTGACTGGACAGGGTGGTTGGAGGCAGGAGGTCATGTGATGAGATCTTCAGGAATACCCTACTGTGGACAGGTGCAGGGAGCACAATAGTTACAAGTTACACATTAAGAAGTTCTAGATCTTTAAAAACAGGAAGTGGGGAGACATACTTTCTTACAGGCTTTGATAAGGCTCCACAGGCATCGTCACCAAGTCTAAAGGGAGAGAGAGAGAGCCAAGAAGTGAAAGGCAAATATAAAAAGGAAAGGAAACCTAAAGTATCGGTGTGAATCTGCAGGGAAGCGATGATACAAGCCCAGCACTCGACCCTCTGTTTGGTGGCTGCTGTGCAAGAGAGTGGCATCGTTTGCCACGCTGTCAGTCGTCAATATTGCACCATGCCGACAAGATGAAGGAGGCAGGCTCGAGGCCCCAGTTGGCTAATACAGTGAATGGCAGTGCCAGCCCTTTGCAACATTGTAGATGCAAGTGTCCTCTACAGCAGATGGCACAGTTCGGAATCTAGTTCTGTGGTGACCTGGACTCCATGAGAACAGTCTCCCTAGGCTACGTGGATAGACTAGAGAAGCTGGGGTTGTTCTCCTTGGAGCAGAGAAGGAGAAGAGGAGATTTGTTCGAGCTGCTAAAAATCATGAAGGGTTTAGATAGAGTAAATTAAGAGAAACTGTTTCCAATGGCTGAAAGGTCGATAACGAGAGGGCACAGATTTAAGGTGATTGGCAAAAGAACCAGAGGGGACATGAGGAAAAAATGTTTTATGCAACAAGTGGTTAGGATTTGAAATGCACTGCCTGATAGGGTGGTGGAAGCAGGGTGGTGGAAGCAGATTCAATAGTAGCTTTCAAAAGGTAATTAGATAAAAACTTGTAGGAGAAAAAATTGCATGGGTATGGGGGAAGAGCAGGGAAGTGGGACTAACTGAACTGCTCTTCGAAAGAGCCATCGCAGACTCGATGGGCCGAATGGCCTCCTTCTGTGCTATATGATTCTATAGGTCATTGCCAGGCAGGTGTACCAGGGCCTGCAGATAGAGTGGCATCTTGGTGGCTGCAGCTAGTTAAGAGTATTTTGCCTTTTGGTTGCCCTGGTGACATAGACCACGATTTTACTTATCTCGGTGGGTCCGTGGTGGGTAATGTCGGTGGCAGGTCCCGACCCCGCTGCCGTTTCCATCCTGGCCTCAAAGGAATTTCCCGTGATAGGGCTTGTTAAGCCCGCCCAGCATGTTTCCCCGTCAATTAGAGGAAGCGGGTCTGGTGACGCGTCATCAGCCTGTTTCCTTAAAGGGATCATGTCCAAATTTATTTTGACATTTGTGCTGTCAGTGTTCTAAAGCATTGAGGTGCTGCAAACACTGACCAGTACTGCACAGAGATGCAGGGCTGCACCCAGGCTCTCCCATGACTCCCTCCATATGCGGAAGACACCTCCCCAGGAGATCAACACAGCCTGGATTCGCATTGCAGAGGGGGGCACAAGCAGGGATGTGGTCAGGAGGACCTAGGTGCATTGCTGCAAACGTTTCAATGATCTCAGGAGATCACAAAATGTTAGTACAAAGCCACACTTTTCCTCATCCTGCTGTGCCTCTCATCACATCCTCATCACTCTGCCTTCCCTACCCTACTCCTGCACATCCTTACTCACACCAACTTAGCTTGGACCTCCACCCATCCCTCTCTATCTACATGATCACATCCCCATCTCACCAGCCACCACTCACCCTCATCAACATCCTAGTGCAATCATACCAACTAACAACATACAAGGGTAGGCACTTGGGTGTTTTATGCAATGTTTGTGTAAAGTTTCTGTTAATGTGGTGTCAACACTCTGCATTCTGGGACAGATTTCTGTGCACCTTTGGAAGTGGCTTAGTGAGTTGCAGTGAATGGCGAGACATAACGGTACCCCCCGCAATGGCAATGAGTGTGAAAGGAATGGCTTGGTCACTGTAGGGATGCTTTATGGTGTTGGTGTGGGGTGGTGTCAACCTGGCGCATCATGTGGCAGCCAGAGTGTACAGCATCAAGTGAAGTAAATCTGGCCATGGTGAGACTATCCCTGGCATCCTGGGCAGCAATGTGGTCAGGTGCTGATGCCCTGTGTCCTGTACAGCATCAGTTGATTGTGGAGAAGATTGGTGTTGTTGTTGGATCTGTCAATGGTGGGAGAGGTAATGAGGTCAGACTAGGTGGATACTTGTGTAAAGACTTGCAGCATGGTGAATCTATTGTGGAAATGCAGTGAGGAAGAGTTTGTGGCGGAGGGAAGATATCTCTAAGGTGGAAGATTTTACTGTACATTTGAAGCGGTCAACTCATCAGCTCAATGGCCACTGACCTCCTGCCTCAGCTTCACAGACGAGGTCTAGGCACAACGGGAAACCGGTGGGTGGCCTGTCAAATCCAAAAAGCTGGGAAAGAACCATGGATAAGCGGCTGTAAACAAGCCACTAATGATTTTAATTGCCGCCCCCGCCCGTCGGGTCTGCTCAGCACTGGCAGACCCAACATTGGGAAAATCCAGTGTGCGCGTTTTGACAGTAGGTCCCCGACCTGCTGTCAATCATTTTAAATTTAACAACTGACCCGCCACCCATCCCGCCCACTGAGCGTCGGCAAAATTCCGGCCATAAATTCTTACTGGCTTCAGAAAGGCTCAAAGGGCACCTTCTTTCGAGTCTAATGAGAGAGAGAGCAGTGCCACTGAAAAAGTATGTTGAAATGTGATTGGAGTGCCGTCAAGGAAGCATCAAAAATCAATCAGTCAGGCATGCACACATCTAGGTGGTGCTATTGCATCTTCTATCCCAGCTTCCTTTGGGAATAGAAGCCTCCCAAGGCACTAATTGTCTAACAATGCGATGTATTTTAACCTCTAGCCTGCAGATGAAGGTATAGATGAGAGGGCACAAAACACGTATTGTGTAAAATGACCTATCTAATATCCTTCCATAGCACCTCCTCCTCATCTTTACAACACCTCAAATAGGGGATTCATGACAAAAAAAAAATTACTAACAATTGGCACAAAGGCTCACAAGAACTTAAGTGCCAGCAGAAAAAAGGCCCAGAAATGGCCTGAAAACATTTACCTTTTTATTACTGTGCCCTTTAAATGAACTTTTGCCTGACTTCTCTGTCCATAGCAGCCCTCGATAACTAGTCTCTGCAATGTTGATTATGCTGGAAATGTTAGGAAGCTGCCCAGGATGTCCTCACCCCATTACAATATTTAAATTTAGCTCCTGTCTGCTTTATCAGGAGTTTCATTGCCTGTCCCAAGCCCTATGGAAAACATGAGCAACATATAAAATGGGTGGAGATCAGTCAGGAATGATCGCTGGCCATTTTAACGCCCCCATGCCCTGTTTGTGCCAATTTCCAAGGTGTAATGGAGACGAAAACCAGCCCCACATTCTGGTTTGTAGTGCGTTGGACTTTATTTCCTTTATTTTGTTGCTGCCAATGCATTGAAGGTATGTTTGTGGTACAAACAAGGCAATGTACATGTCTTTAGAGGCTCAGAACATTGTCTCCCGAGGTGGTTTCATTCCCTGCATTCAGAGCCATCCACTGGTTACCATTTATCCTGTCTGAGCTTCAGTCCCGCTCTGTACAGATATCTTGTTTTGATTTACTGGCTTGGGATGTTCTTCCAACGCAGGATTAGGACCACGAGTACAAACTGAAAAGTTGCAACTTTTGAAGAATTGGCCGTGTACGAACTTTATTCTTGCACAGCTGTTTCAGTGTTGCTTTGATTCTGTCTCACAATGTAAACAGAGCAAATCTGGTACACCATCATATTGTGGAACAACTTCTATTGAAAACAGTTCTGCAATATAAAATGCACCATACTATTTCACCAATAGCTATCAATCCATTGAACAAACAGCGCCTCGCCAGCGATGGAGAGTTCAATATGATTCGTAAGCCATATTATTCGGTTGAGAATCATCAACACAGTACTCAAAAGGTTACATAGTTATCTTAAGGCACAGAAACATACCTTTCCACAGGAACCTGTGATGTTTTCTGGTAGAATCTCTCTGCTGGGTCCCTTCTGCACAGCTGACTGGCTGACTGAATGTAGTGTTATTGTAAAGGATTAGAATCACCCAAAGGAAAAATGGAGAAGGGACAGCATTCTCGGAGAATTACAATCACTGGAGCACAGACTGACAGTGTTTGGAACAGAACAAAAAGACCAAACAAAATAAAATGATCAGCATCTTTAAGGCAAACAGCCAGAAATGTATGTGTGCTTGGCTTCAGAGGTGATGGTGGTACAGGGCGGTTAAGTACCAGCAGTACCATTAACAGCTGACTGCACCCAACAAATGGAGCAATTGAAAAAAAACAAAGGCCTGTTGAAGCATTGTCATCGGAGGCTGGACACACGCCAGGACCCAGAGCCCAGTGCGAGACGGACAATTAGGAATGTAGAGCTGAGCAATCACAGTTATGCACCAGATAAAACTCCACTGGAGAATAAAACTACAGTCATCTGGGAAATTAATTGCTGATGTTAGTATCAAAGTTAATCTTTTAAGAATTGTCAACATATTGGTCACCTAGTTAAAAGGCAGGGTCAAGACCAAGCACTAAACTGAAAACAGTAAACAGATGATCTTCGCATGCCCTGCCTGCACGTTTATAGTTACGCACTGATGATGGACGAGGTCAGGTAGAGCAGTTTTGTAATAGTATACAATAACCTTTTAAAACAGACTCAACAGTGGGACCTTAAAGATCATGATGTAAAACCTTTACGACCCGAAGACTAAACACTTTCATTAATTGAAATAAAATGGAGATAATTCTTCTTTTCTGAACCCCAGCCAAGAAAAGGCCAGATAAAAGACTGAAATCCAGCCGCTGTTAAAACATCGCACACAATTGTTTGAAGCAAGCGCCAAGTTGGTGCTCTTAGGGTCATTATGGGTCCCAAAACAACATTCTTCACAATCCACCCAGACCACTGAACAAAAGTACCATCATTATGCTCACATCGCATTTCATAGGATCATAACATTTTACAGCACCGAAGGAGGCCATTTGGCCCATTAGGCCTGCAACAGCATTTAAAATAATTTTTTAAAAAATGATTGAGGGTGCTGCCAGGCTAGCAACTTTGTAGATTGTAATAAAAGTGTAATTTGCACGCAGCCCATCCAAAGATTCCAATAGCAGTATAGCATATGGACTATTTGAACCTTGTGCCATTGCTAGTGCAGAGGTCCAGAGATACTGGTTGAGATGTTGGTTACACACACATGGCTTGTGCCAGGGCAGAGGTCCCGAGATGCTGGTTACACACACACATGGCTTGTGCCATTGCCAGGGCAGAGGTCCCGAGATGCTGGTTACACACACACATGGCTTGTGCCATTGCCAGGGCAGAGGTCCCGAGATGCTGGTTACACACACACATGGCTTGTGCCATTGCCAGGGCAGAGGTCCCAAGATGTTGGTTACACACATACTTTCAGCTGTGTTAGCATTCAAAGCATTCTATGAAATATTGATGAGTTTTGAAATATAGCTTTAAAAGAAAAGCAAATAATCAAAACTGATACAGTTAATGTGATTCCATTAGAAGGAAAGGAAAAAGCAAAGAGGAGCAGGAGGAAAGTATTCAAATTCTCTACGCTATCTGCAACTTGGACGCCTCAATCATCTGCACCTCGAGATCTGCCACCAGCTGGATTTGATTAAAATAAAAACATAACTTTTCATTTGTAGGGGATGGAAAATAAATGTGACAGGAATGATCCAAATGGTCGCTTGCCTCAACTCCTCACAAGCTGGGTGTCAGAGGTTTGCTGTAACTATTTCCTCATCACTACACTGGCTCTTTGCCAAACAGGGGAGTGTGTATTTGCTGACCATTGTGTGGCACTCCTTTACTGTGAGGAGATCCTTATGAGAATCCATAAACAAGGAGCATTAGTATGACATGATGAGTTATTGCATGGTGAAGAGCTCAAATACCAGGGAATAAAGGCGGCAAGTCAAGTGAAGCACTTTTTTTTTTTTTTTTAAGCACAAAAGCATAATAGAATTGTGCAATAAATTACCAGAAAGGTCATTGAAATGGAGAGCATAAATGGATTGGAGATAATTATGTGTGTTTATGCAGTGATACAGAACTGAGGTGATGGAGAGAGGTGGGCTTTGAATTCTCTCAAAAAAGGGGATGAACTCCTTCGGCCTAAGGATCTTTCCAGTTCCTAAAACTTCTTGTGCTCCTATGACCAAGGCATCACTAAGACACACGTTCATGGGGCTTACCATTTGTGTAGGTATTGACGTAGTACTTCCGACCCTGCGGCGATATGTAGCACTGCCAACCCTGTGGCAGGGGAGTGTGAGACATTTCTTCAATCAACTGTGGACTTACCGAGCCAGGTTTCTGTCAAAGACAAACACAAACGTTCAATTATTCCCAAAACTGCTGTTTGTAAGCAATGCATAGATTGCTACACAGTAAGTTTAAGTAACTTTGTCATATCCAGTAATGGATCAGATTCGCTGCCCATGCACATGTACAGGTTCATTGAGGACTCTTCATGCTAATAGGCGACTGTTAAGTCTGTGTGTTATAGTGAGAATTACTACACAGACCACAAGAGTAAATTCAACAGGGGTTTACTGGTTGGAGGTCGGACTATACTGAATACAATATTATTACACTGTGCTTATATACCGGTGTGGTCACCACCGGTATTACGTATACAGCAGCCAAAGAAAGTAGTACCTTTCTTAAGGTGGACCAGGCTTAAGTTCTCTTAAGGTGGAACAGGTTACATACACCACAATCCTCCCTTTTTAGCTTAACAGTCATATCCCCAAATAAACATAACATATATACATATATAACTTCAGGTATAACAGTTCAAAGGTTCAGTCTCTCAGGAGGCTCTCTGATTCGGCTTGGATAACGCCTTTCAGTGGTCTCTGATTCTTGTTGTTGAGGTGCCTCCTCTAGTTGGTTGCCAATGTATTGGGTGTCATCATCATCAAATACATTCTCGGCCGAGGTAGATGCTTCAGATTCATGAACGTCTTCCACAGCTGTCTGTCACAACCATGGGTTCGACCCTTGCTCTCGACTCTACCAGTTCCAAGTTAGCGAGATGCTGTTCATCACCATCACCTGTGATCAGAATGTCGTCCAGGTAACATTGTGTGCCTGGAATTCCCTGTAATACCTGCTCCATGGCCCTCTGCCAAATTGCTGGAGCTGATGCCACACCAAAAACCAGCCTATTGTACCGGTACAACCCTCGATGCGTGTTGATCGTGAGGTATTGGCGTGACTCTTCTTCAACCTCCATCTGCAAGTACGCCTGCGCCAGGTCTATCTTGGTGAAGTGTTTCCCGCCAGACAGTGAAGCGAAAATATCCTCAATCCATGGAAGCGGATACTGCACCGTGTGAAGCACCGGATTAACGGTGATCTTGAAATCTCCACAGATGCGAACCTTCCCTGGATCTCCTGGCTTATTGTTCGCAGGACGTTTCATAACGGGAACAATGGGCGTAGCCCACTCACTCCAATCTACTTTAGACAGTACCCCTGAACGTTCTAGTGCTTCCAGCTCCGCTTCAACCGCAGGTCGTATTGCATAGGGTACCGGTCTGGCTTTAAAAAATTTTGGTTGTGCATGTTCATCAATCTTGATGTTTGCCGTAATTCCTCAGTGTTCCCAGTCCCGGCTGGAACACCTCTTTAGCTTCATCCAATATTCTGGACAATCGTTTAGGTTTGACAGCTGTTTCCCCGGAATCTACCGTTAGTGCTTTCAAGGAGTGCCAGTCCATATTCATTTTCCTAATCCACTCCCGTCCTAGTAGTGGTGGACCTCCTTCAGGTAGCACATATAAGTCCATTACTTGGCTTCCTTCGCCCTTGTGGACCACTTCTACCTCTATTTTTCCGATGGGGTACACTCTTTGCCCAGTGTACGTTTTCAATATAATCTCCGTATCCTGTAAGGGAATATGTTGGAATAACCTTCTGTAATCTTTCTTATTCATGACCGTCAATGCCGATCCAGTGTCCAATTCCATTTTTACTTGGACTCCTGCTATCTTAAGAGTGACCCAAATTGTCTGGAGGTCTGTATCCTTACCAACGTTGTGTATTCTTAAGCTATCCAGTTCATTACTGCTAGCGTCTGAATCGGACTTCTGTTCAGTCAAACTGTTCTTTGTCACCTTGTGTACCTTTGCATATTTTCCTTGCGGTGACTTTTTATTGCTGGTCTTCTTTCCTGACCGGCATACTTTAGCTATGTGGCCAAGCCTGCCACACGTTCTGCATTCTTGGTTTTTAAACCAACACTGGTTCTGATCGTGCGTTGTCTTTCCACAGCGATAACATTTGACAGAACTCAAACCCAATTCGTTTGTACCGAGTTCCGGTGGCCGTAGGTGCATTACTGCCATGCCTCTCGCTGCGGCCTTGTGTGCTGCTGCCATAGTGACCGCCCTCGAGAGACAGCTCATTCTCCTCGAGCAGTCGCCTTTGTGTATCCTGTTTAAATAAACCACACACAAATCTATCTCGAAGTGCCTCTGTCAGTCCCGTTCCAAACTGACAATATTTTGCTAGCTTACGTAATTCCATCAAATATTCAGCATTGCTTTCATTTTGCAGCTGTCTTCTATCGTAAAATTTAAATCGTTCCGCTAGCATCAGCGGCGTGGGGCTAAGATGATTTTTTAGGACAGTAACAATCTGTTCGAACGTCTTACCCGCCGGTTCATCTGGTGATAACAGGTGTTTCAATTGCCCGTATGTCTTTGCACCCATTAAGTTTAGTAATGTTAGTGCTTTATCCGTCTCAGGAATTTTATTTGCCTTACAATAGTTTTGTACGCGTTCTACATACATAGCCCAGTCTTCTATATCACTGTCGAAGGCATTAATATTCCCATGTTTAGGCATCGTAGCAATTTATCGGATTTTTAATGTTATCTAAGATGGCGGCTTCCCGCTCTTGCCGTCGTCCTCCGCCCACAAAATGGCGGTTTTCCCGCGCTTGGCGGTCTTCACCCGTCCCCCGACGCTGTCTCCGCGGCTCTCGCGCCTTCAGTTTCCCCAGACGCTGCGCCTTTAGCCCGAATGCGGCCCTTATCTCCAGTCGCAATCGGTGTCCCGCGCTGCGCCTCTCGCTCGAAAGCGGCCCGGCCCTTATCTCTGGTCGCGATCGACCTCACCGCCCTTATTCCTCCGTCTTCCCAGCCCCGTCTGTACAGCCAACGCAGTTGACTTTCTGTCGCGTCGCTGCCCGGCTTACCCACCACGAGGTAGTAGAAGAAGCTGACAGTCGCTGATGGAGGCTTCGAGGTCGGAATGTCTTCTGCACTCCGGTTGCTCGATGCCTGCCGCTCGACGTGTCTTCCCGTAGGTGATGAGGGTGGAAACCTCTCTTCGACGTCCTGTCTGTGGATGAAGTCGCCGTGGAAATTACTGCAGCAGGGTAAGAATCGGACTCGTCGCCACTGTTAAGTCTGTGTGTTATAGTGAGAATTACTACACAGGCCACAAGAGTAAATTCAACAGGGGTTTACTGGTTGGAGGTCGGACTATACTGAATACAATATTATTACACTGTGCTTATATACCGGTGTGGTCACCACTGGTATTACGTATACAGCAGCCAAAGAAAGTAGTACCTTTCTTAAGGTGGAACAGGTTACATACACCACAGTGACGGTTAGTGAAACTTCCACCAAATACGAGTCAATTTAAAACAGAGGCAAAAGTTACAACATTCGAAGAATTTTGACTCAAGGCATCCAGGTCAGCCGTGGCTCAGTGGCAGTACTCTCGCCACGGAATCAGAAGGGTGAGGGTTCAAGTCCCACGTCAGAGAGTTAGCACAAAATCTAAGCGAACACTCCCTGAAAAGGATGGTAGAGGCAGAATCCCTCATCGCATTTAAAAAGTACTTGGCTATGCACTTGAAGTGCCGTAACCTACAGGGCTACGGACCAAGAGCTGGAAGGTGGGATTAGGCTGGATGGCTAGCACAGACATGACAGACCAAATGGCCTCCTTCGGTGCCATAAATTTCTATAATTCTATAAAAAGTGCTGCGAGCAACCCAGGAGAAGAATCATAGGGGCATTATATGTTTGTATTCTTCAATTTCTTTGACCACTATTGCTTCTTAGTTATAAAAATATTGGAGATGGGAGAAAATGCTGCTTGACTGGGCGGGCAGTTGGAGGTCTTGTGAGGACACCCCCCGGAATATGTCCAACCAAAACTGGCAACAATACTTTCAACAGAAATCAACTGTTGAATTGTTCACTGCATTGGTGAGCAATATTTGATTGATGAACTCTTAAATGTCAAAAGCATGCATTCATTACAAGTGATCTTTTAGTTCCTATGTGTTGTATATCAGAAGTAAAGCAAACAAAACCAACTGGATATCAAAACATTTCTTGACATATATGACAAATGATGAGTCCAAAAATGCACATTTCTCATCTTCTGATACCACTTTAGCATCAAACATTCAGCACACATATTTCCCAGCTTACAAGTTCAGGGTGCACTCGTGCTGCTGTAAATCAGCGAGCATCTGTTTCCCATTTCAACTTGATCAACTTTTTCCATATTACTTCTTCAACCAGTGCTAGCAAGCAGTCTTTTTAGGGCCAGTTCTTGCATCACATCAACACAGAGAACACAGCTCTGGATTGAAGCTGCTGATCTGAGGGCCAGTGGCGCAAGAGCACCTCCAGAAAGTATTGCATAGAGTGTACTGCTCAGAAACAGGCCATTCGGCCCAACAGGTCTGTGCCGGTGTTTATGCTCCACACGAGCCTCCTCCCACCCCTTCTCAACTAACCCCATCAGCATAACCTTTTATTCCTTTCTCTTGCATGTGCTTATCTAGCTTCCCCTTAAATGCATCTATACTGTTCAGCTTAACTTCTCCTTGTGGTAGTGAGTTCCAGATTCTAACCACTCTCTGGGCAAAGAAGTTGCTCCTGAATTCATTTGGGACTATCTTATATTAATGGCTCCTAGTATTGGTCTTCCCCACAAGTGGAAACATCTTCTCTTTGTCTACCCCATCGAACTCTATCATAATCTTAAAGACCGCTGTCAGGTCACTCCTCAGCCTTCTCTGTTCTAAGAAAAGAGCCCCAGCCTGTTCAGTCTTTCCTGATGGGTATAATCTCTCCATAGCACCCTTGTAAATTTTTTTTGCACCTTCGCCAGTGCCACTATATCCATTTTATAATATGGAGCCCAGAACTGTGCACAAGTTTACGTTATACTGGCTACAGCATAATTACAATGTGTGAGAAGCCATGTGTAAGGCATCGCCCAGCGTAGCACTGAGCTATACCGACCAGAATCATAGAATAGTTACAACACAGAAGGCGGCCATTCGAGTCCGTGCCGGCTCTCTGCAAGAGCACTCCAGCTAGTCCCACTCCCCTGCCCTTTCCCCGTAGCCTTGCAAAATTTTTTCCTTCATGTACTTATCCAATTCCCTTTTGAAAGCCACGACTGAATCTGCCTCCACCACCCTTTCAGGCAGTGCATTCCAGATCCTAACCACTCGCTGCATAAAAAAGTTTTTCCTGATGTCACCTTTGGCTCTTCTGCCAATCACCTTAAATCTCTGTCCTCTGGTTCTCGACCCTTACGTCAATGGGAACAGTTTCTCTCTCTCTACTCTGTCTAGGCCCCTCACTACTCTATAGTTCTTGCACCTCTCTAATTTCCCTGCAAATTTGCTCCTCTATATCCATCCCACTAGTTGGCGGCTTATAGAATACACCGAGTAGTGTGATGGCACCTCTATTGTTTCTCAACTCTAACCTAATAGATTCTGTCCTTGACCCTTCCAGGACATTCTCTCTCCAGCACTGTGTAATATTCTCTTTAATCAATACTGCCACCCCACCTCCTTTCTTTCCTTCTCCATCTTTCCTCAACACCTTATATCCAGGAATATTTAATATCCAAGCCTGCCCTTTTTTGAGCCAGGTCTCCGTTATTGCTATGACATAGTATTCCCAGAAGATTGCAGTTCAGATTCCTGAATTAGTTTATCACGGCTGAAGCAGCAGTTGAGGTACTACAGATGGTCTCTGTGATTTGAGCTACGGAATGGAAAAATCAGAGATGGTTCCCACTCCCGAGACCCCCCTGCTGGGAAATGTGCATGTGTGAACCTAAGAGGGTGAGTTAGGTTGTTGTGCCAGTCACAGTTGGATGAGCCTACCACCACACACTAGGGGTAATATCGACTTTGGATGATGGTGCAAAACGATTCAGCCACCCATTATAGATCTCTCCCGATTTTCATTTATCAGGGGAGATGTATAACGGGCAGCTGAATCGATGTTGCCCACTCTTCATCACCCAAAGTCAAAATTACCCCCACTGCTTATCCTCACGTGTTAGCAAAGGCCACTTGGATAAGGTACAAGAGTGGTGCTGGCACCTGCAAACCGGCAAGAGTTGGTCCCCATCAATAACAACTTGCATTTATAGAACGTCTTTAATGTCATAAAACATCCCAAAGCGTTTTACACAGGAGTAATCAGACACAAAGTGACACTGAGTCAAAGGAGGAGATATTTGGAGGGGCGACCAAAAGCTTGATCAAAGAGATGGGTTTTGAGTGGGATCTTCAAGGAGAGAGGCGGAGATACAGAGAGGTTTAGGGATGGAATTCCAGAGCATGAGGCTTGGCAGCTGAAGACACGGAACAATGGGGGCGCAGGGGGAATAAATGAAAGTAAAAAATACTGTTAATTAAGTAAAAAGAATTGTAACATAAAAACCCCTAATATTTTTCCAAGTTTAATCTTGAGTGATAAAATGGCAGGTTTTAATTGTTTTTAAAGTATGTTATTTGGCTGCAATACTATTCACAGCAGGGGAATGCTGATTAATGGATATCAAGCATGCCACATAAGTATAGCATTACAGTACATCCCCCCCGATGCCAAAATGATGTTAGCAACTAAATTAGACATTACATGTATTGGCAGGCAACTGTGAAGTCTAGCAGAGTATCTGTTGACTTTGGGAGGTTGGTTATACTGGGTTGTTTTTTAATGACAATTTAGCTCCAAAATTTATACTCCAACTTCAAGCTTGGAATGAACCATCAATCCTGATAAACGGCTTTCATCTGAAATAGACGAGCTCTGTGGCATAATTGGAACAAAAGGAAACATAAACCCATGTCAGATGTAATAGTTATATTTACTCCAATAAAGACAACATCAATAGATCTTTCCTACATAACCACAGTGAAGCACTTCAGGTTGCTCCAAGGCAGTGGAAGGTGCTAAATAAAATGCAAGTTCTCTCTTCTGGTTACTGAAATGGGAATACAAGAAACTCTCTGGTATCCGGCACCGACAGGATGACGGAGAGGGTTATGTACCGAGGCTATTTTTAACAAAGAGTCAGACTCCTGTTATTGAGGTGTTCGGACTTCTGACAGCGCCAAGAAGCCGAGTAGTGGCAGTTTGGAGAACTACCCCCACTGACTAACTCGGCCACCGTGGGAGATTCGGACTCGGCAACATTTCCGGTTATTGAGGTGTTTTTGGAGTATGAATTTTGCTGGTTAATAGAGAATTCCGGATATTTAGGTGCCGTTTAAACGAGAGTTTCCTGTACCAGATTTTGGATTAATTCATATTTCCCCTTCCCCATCTCGTTATCTCTTAAATAAACTTATGCCAAGGTGGAAAAGACGACAAGGGGGCAAACAAACTATAATCCTTGCAGTGAGTATTTTAGATGGACTTTCCTTTGAAAGGAGAGGGAAGATTATTTAGTTACATAAACTCAAATACAAGAAGTTGGTCCATCCTTGGAAATTTAAACAGATTTTAGAGCCTGAACATGTTAGTGCATTGCATTTGGTCCATGCACATTTTACAATACTTGGGGCACACAATGCAACAATAATGGTATTTTGTGAACCAGGTACCAACAAAAGAAAATGTTTGAGCTTTAAAAACCATTCACACAGCCAAACAGGAAGCACTTCAATTCATTACATAGGCCCGGAATTTGCGGTCAGTGGCGAAGCAAAGGCGTTCACCGCTAGCCTCGCAGTAAGCCTCACACAAAGATCTTGTGATCTGTGTCAAGAAGTTCGGGTTTTCCGGCGTGTAATTCAAATCAACGTTGTAGATTATAGGGGATCCCCTAGTGTGAGCTGCGGAGACGTCAACAAGCTGACTAAGCAGCCAATCAAAACGCAGAACAAGGAAGTGGATAAGCTCTTAAAATTCTAACTTTTTAAAAATGTTAGAGCAAGCAAAACAAAGATTGGGGCTCTCACATGGGGAAAGGCAAACCTGAAATAAAGACGAACAAACTTTACAAAAAAAATTAAACTATAATTTTATGCATTATCAAAATTTAAAATTAGTTTTTTGGGTCCATAACCTTTGTTTGGCAGTCAATACGCTGTTAAAACCCCAGTTACACCGAATTCCTTTGGGTCTCACTTTTAGTGGGGAATTTAACAGCGTAATTACTGCGGAAGAGCCGAAGTTTGTCAGTTTCCAATTGGAGAGATTTCACAGATTGCCGGCTCGGTTTGGGGAGGGGGGGGGGGGGGTCCACAGCACAGCCTGTGAAGGAGCAGTGAATGACAGACCACAACGTCAGGACCGTCATGTTAGGCGCTAAATCCTGAAGTTGCGGTCAGATTCAAAGGCAGAATGACAGCAAATAGTGCCAGTTCGCGGTCATCGGGACTGCAAATTCCGGGCTGTCATCTTAAATAAATAGGGTCTAAGGCTTGCTGACAGTGGAAAAGCTGCAGGTAAGGAAGGGTTTGCAGTCCACAACATCCGGTCTTCAGGAAGATTTTGAAATCTTTGCCAGAGTTTGAACAGGAAGTTGCTGAACTTTTCATCTAACTCATGAGTCGCACTCTTCCTGCCAAACAGCTTTTGAACATTTTACTTAAATATAGGACTGGCTTTTTATTTTTATATGAATGTTTTTTTTAAAAAAAGTCAGATTATTCATGTATTATTTTTAAACAGGTTTGATGGTGCAGCAAATTGAACCAAGTAACTTTAAGTAGAGCCACAGTTTCTATAACTATTCTGAAGAGCCCAAATATCTACTCCTGTGCATTCGTTCTGCAGTCGGATCAGTTAAACCAAAATCTAGTTCTAACGCTTGGATATTCAAAGCAGGTATTAAACTGGGACAAAGCGTATTTCAAATATACAGTACATGGCGTGTGTGCCTATAACAAAATAATTCACAGGTTTTTCCAAACTGGGCTCCACAAGGGGGATCCCAGGAGGTCAGCAAAGTCATCAGATTCCAGGTCAGGTATATCACGCATAACAGGCAACAGGTTGTGAAAATTCTGTATTCATTAATCTACTAGCCAATTATCGCTGTTGCCGTGAATCAATAAAATGATAGTGTAGCGGTACCGAGTGTCCCTTATTTACCAGGCATAATTCCCTTTAACGCGATGACGCGGGCGAACGCGAGTAAACGCGACGACGTCACATCGTACATCACGTGACCGTCCCAAGCGCAGGAAAACGCGATGACGTCATGACGCAATCCACGGGACTGCCTGGTCAGTCCTTGTGGCGTCTCCGTCTGGTTAAGACCTACTGCATGGCTCTCCTGTACCGATCCCGGCAAGCTATTTGAATTCATCTGTTCCTGCATTAAAGAACTCTGATTGTTCTCCTGGAGTCGACCTCGATTATTTGATAGGCATTCGTCCAGCACCTACATTGGTGAACCCGAATTCCTACAATTGGTGACCAACGACGTGAGGACGGGAGCTCATCAATACCTACCTTGGTGACCCCGTTTTTCATGAACGTTTTTCACGAAAGCAGCACAGCCGGACCCCGATTTTTCGTGAACGTTTTTCACAAAAGAAGCACGCATGGAAGCTAAAGCCGTTTCGCTCAGCTACCGCAACACTGGGAGCAACAATCGCCCTCGTGCTTTATTCTGGTAGAAGCCCCGTTCGCCCTGTGCAACATCGATACGGCGCAGACCACGTACCTGGATACGGTCTCCGTTTTCAACAGCTCTACCGACTTTCGGAGCGTCAGCCTCTTCGACAACCCCACAGCGGAACAGCAAGTATAAAATCCCCACAGCGCAGGTACAACACGTTTTCGGGCTCACAGGATCGGAGCGCGCCCTGGTGGAGATGCCACGAGGACCCGCCCCTCGCAAACCACGAGGACCCGCCCCTCGCAAACCACGAGGATTCCTCCCTCGCAAACCACGAAGATTCGCCCCTCGCAAACCACGAAGATTCGCCCCTCGCAAACCACGAAGATTCGCCCCTCGCAAACCACGAAGACCCATCCCCCGCCGACGCCGCACCAGCCCGTCAGCCTGCTGGTCTGTTTTTTCTACCACACTTTTCGGCGCGATGGCGAAGTGTTGCCACCCTCCCGGCAGTTTTCCCCCCTAAAATCAACAACAACTAGAAGCGTTGCCGCCCTCCTGGCAGTTTTCCCCCTACCGAAATCAACAACTAGAAGCGTTGCCGCCCTCTCTAGTGTTCCGCTCAACAAAAGCAAACATCTACTGACACTGCGACCATCGAGGACGGGTCCAACGGGCATCCCGCGGCCGTGATCGGCCACGCGGAAATTGCTGTTATCACCAATCACTGATCAACGCAGCAACGGTTCACTCTCTTCTGTGTTACTGTAGTAGCACTACGACACGCACCGTTCCGTGCGTTCCCGACTGCCGAAGAGTTCACTCGCCTGTCGGCAAGTTCACCGACCTGCCAAGACCCACGTTTATTTCCTCCTGGATCACCCATTCGGCGTTCCTGCAGATTTCGTCAGACTGGGGACCTTTTCCCAACAATGACAGCCATGGTCCGCGTCTGCCCAACCTGCCAGTCACTATGACGCGGCCAGCTGTTTCGCCCCAGCGCCCGTTTCGAACCACGGGCTACAGAGGTCACACGCTTCCACGGTCCTTCGCATGGCTGAATACGTTTTATTCGCCATGACGCCACGGTCCTTCGCAAGGCTGGATACGATTTATCCGCCACGACGTATGCAAGGATCCGCTCACGACCAGCACCTTTAGACCTCGCCCGCCACGTCGAGACAGCATGACCGCCCGCCTGACCATCAGCCACCCATCGTCGTCACGGCACACCTGGTACAATCGTCCGCCTGACCACCAGCCACCCATCATCGTTACGCCAACCCAAGTACAACCGCCCGCCAGACCGCCAGCCACCCGCCACCCAGCAGTCTCCGTCTCGAGACTACAGGAGTCGTTCGGACAGGCTTGTCAGACCACCTCACCGTTTGACGTCCGTTAAAGTGAATTCTGGGGGACGGACGCATGTAGCGGTACCACCGAGTGTCCCTTACTTACCAGACATAATTCCCTTTAACACGCTGACGCGGGCAAACGCGATGACGTCACGTCGCACATCACGTGACCGTCTCAAGCGCGGGAAAACGCGATGACGTCATGACGCACATCACGTGACCGCCCCAAGCGCAGGAAAACGCAGTGACGTCATGACGCAATCCACGGGGCTGCCTGGTCAGTCCTCATGGCGTCTCCATCTGGTTAAGACCTACTGCATGGCTCTCCTGTACCGATCCTGACAAGCTATTTGAATTCATCTGTTCCTGCATTAAAGAACTCTGATTGTTCTCCTGGAGTCGACCTCGATTATTTGATAGGCATTCGTCTAACACCTACATTGGTGAACCCAAATTCCTACAATAGCACCGATTTCTTTGGGTAGTTGACACTGACTTTTGAAAGCTTAGGACGTGGGGGTCCTCTAGAGTGTCAATATTTGCTGGGAGTCCCGCACACGCACGGTTTGAAAACACTGGTGCACATATGCGGTTTACAGTAGGACTGAAATGTGCAAGAGGCTGAACAATAGCAACTCCAAAAAAAAACCACAAAAACTTCTTTCAAAATCAACAATGGACATTAGATTAGATCCTATTGTTGCACTAGCAGAAAACCGATCGTGTGTGCAAACACCGAGTTACAGCAAGATTTTTGATACATTTGTCACTTTAATTATACTTTCAATTCTAAAAGAAAATGCCTGGTTGTCCCATGCATACTAGTATCCCCCCACACTGGCTGTTAATTGTGATATTTCCTTGACTACAGCACCAATTACTAAAGAGCATATATTTAAATAAGCCAGCCCATTATCATTCTGCTTTTTAAATAAATGTGCTAAATCAAATTGGAAATTACTTTAATACTTGTGATCTTACACTGCTATTTGGTCACATATTTATTTCTCCATACATATGAATTTGCTTCATCCTTCACGATTATGCAATACCTAACGTAATTTAATGATTTTAAGCAATGCATGACTTGCTGCTTAGGCAATGATTTTGAATACATAACCATAATTTCATTTTGCACAATGAAAGTGAAGTGCTGGTATCACCAGTACATTTTCAGATTACTTAAAGTGGAACGTGTTCATGAGCTCTGGTTTAATTAAATATACGCTCTTTAGTAATTGGTGCTTTCGTGCCAATGTAAACTAAGTCATATTCATTGACCAAAGGTTCAGGATTTTAACTCCAGTTGTTGATTGACATGATTTTATCTAATTTACCATTGAATGGATTTCTGTCTGGCATTTCACCGTCAGCCTAACAATACCTTATTCATGACTCACTGGTAAATGTGCTATTTATTCATATTGATTATAAAAGGTGCCTTACTGCCCTCATGTAGGACAATTAGCCCTCCCATAAGATTTTCTGTATAGGCGTACAGCACATAGAAGAAATCATGGGGTGAAAATTAATGCCAGTGATGATATTATAGGAATATTTGATGTATTTGTACCAGATTTCTCTACTATTTCAACAGAGACATTAACCTATTTAAACTAAGTCAGTCAACGCCTCCATTAAACTAGTGGAATTATTTGAAACAAGCCTGTTAAGTGTTTCTAGAATATCACTGGCAGTAATTTCTACCTCGGTAAGGGAACAAGTAATGTTAGTACAACTGGGAGCTTTACTTAGTTAGCAGCCCACCTGATGTAAGTGGATTTGAATGAATGCATTATTTGTTATCGCATCCATTTTAAGCTCTTTGCTCTTTCCAGTGAAGTCTTTGACCACCCATGTGTGGTTGAAGATGAATGGATTCAGTCTTGAGCCAAATCAATCCGCTAATAGTGTACACACTGAAAGTTTACTATTAGCACAAACACACTTTATATTTTACTTCATGCATAAAAAGACATACAGTGCCTTTCACGACCTCAGGATGTCCCAAAGCGCATTACAGCCAACAAAGTACTTTTGAAGAGTGGTCACTGTTGTAATGTAGGAAACGCGGCAGCCAATATGCACACAGTAAGGTCCCACAGCAATGAGATAATGACCAGATAACCTGTTTTAGTGATGTTGCTTTGAGTGCACTGGGGGGAATTCCCCTGCTTTTCTTCAAAATAATACCATGCGCTCTTTTACGTCTGTCTGAGGGGGGCACCGTTTAACGTCTCATCCGAAATACGGCACCTCCGACAATGCAGCACTCGCTCAGTACTGCACTCGAGTGCCAGCCTCGATTGTGTTCAAGTCTTTGCACTTCCCCCCCACCCCCCAACCCATTTCTGTTTCAGAAACATTTATTCGCATTATCTGCTTGCAGTATTTTGTTCTGTTCCTAGATCAGTAAGGAGAAAGATCACTATAAAGACGCGTTATCTGAATTTCTAAAGCATGAGTAGGCCACGAGCTGCTGGCATAGATTGAACACACATCAGGAACACACAGGCAGGTGGCAGTGCCTCTGAATTGTGTTGAGGGTGTGACAACACAGTAGAGCCAAATGAAGTACTTTTGGAAGTGTAGTCACTGTTGTAATATAATGCTACTACCAAGGTTGTAAAAGAATTGGAGAAAAGATTACATTTGGGAGAGAAGCAGAGAGAGAGAGAGAGAGAGAAAGTGCGCAGAATCAAATGGACCAAAACAGGCAGAATGAGGAAAAGAGAAAGCAGTTTGGATGACGGAAAGCAATGAAAAGTAGTAAACTGGACCGACGTAAAAAAAACAGGAACATTAAATAAAGCAAAAAGAAAATAGAATTAAAACAGGTGAAATGGTAAGAAACAGTTGAATGAAGTGAGCTTTGCTCCTTTCCATAGCATGCCAGTTTTTTATTGCACCTGTTGTTGCTGCACAAATATATTTTGCCCAATGAGAGGTCATTAACAACAGTAAGTCAATAGAACTCAAAATAGTGCAAGGCATCGAAGCAGTCCAACATTTCTTTACAAGCAGTGAATCTCACTGCAAAGATGTGATTTCAAGTTAAAAACGTGTAACCTTTTCCAGTTACTTGTTTTAAGCATCATCTCCAAGTCCAGGATATTTAACCTGTTAATTGCTAAAGATTTCCTATAAAGTCTGGAAATTATGCTGTTGTTATAAATGTGCCAACGTCTCTTAAAAAGTAATGGACATTGGAATTTAATATAACTGCATTAAGTGAATGTACGGCCCGTGCTGTCAGTCGCCAACCAATTTCATAAAGGGGGCCTGAAACAGATGTTAAGCCCCCCCGAGTTGCATAAGCAATGGGCCCAACAGTTTCAGGCGGTGCCCTGTACCACTACAGGGCACCCTAACCAATATGGCGTGCGGCGCACTTCCAGTGCAGACTGAGCGCACACATGTTCCACACCATATTGTGCCCTGCAGCGTCTGCCTTTCGCCGGAAAAATGGGCGCTCCACAACCGAATTTCTAGGCAAAGTATTCTTTCTTTTAGTTACAATATTTGTAAGGTCTATCATAAAAGATAGCACGTAAAAAAAATGTAAACTTTCTTTGAAGAGGAATGAATCTGCAGAGCGTTCGATGTTAGGAAACACCTCATGTAAATATCATTTGCACGAGGCTGTGAATTCAAGTCAGATATTTTATTCTGTCTAAATTGCAGTTTACTTCGATTATTCAGAGTCACCTGAGGCATTGGTTGGGGTCAAATTGCGGTTTGCAGACAGGAGATCAGCAACCTAGATTAACACTTCCTTAAAGTAACAGGGCCTACTGTTAGATGGACACTCTCACCGTGCATTATTAAAAAACGTAATTTAAGTTCAAACTCCTTCAATAATCTACTGAAACGTGAAGCACGAGTGTGACACAAGCTGCCACCTTCTGACTATCATCATCTAGATATGGCGATGTGCAATTATACCAAGCTGGTGATACTGGAGGTATCTGGCATCACCTCGGATCTCACACATCTTCCATACTTAAATGCTCAACGCTATCAACATCAATGTCAAACCAATATAAAACATATGACCGTCAATAAAAGGAGAATAATTCAGGAGGAGAAGGGAAATGTAACAATGAACCAGATGGCCAAGGGGAGATTTATAATAGTGTTCTTATTTTTGCAAAACCCAGCTTTATGCACATCAAGACTGACATGAGGTACAATTGAATTACTTATATTATTGCATATTGAAATTCCTCCAATCAGGCTTCCACAACTGCCATAGCATTGAAATAGCCCTAGCCAAAGTCACAATTGACATCCTCTGTGATTATGGTACATTAACCCTCTTTGCCCTCCCTATAACCATCAACATTGTTAACCACACCATCTTCTTCCAATACTCTATTGTTCGGCTCCATGGGATTGCCCTGGTTTGGTTGCACTCTTACCTATTTGATTATAGCTAAAGCAAGTCTCGATGGTTTCTCTTCCCACTCCTGCATCAGCCAAGGATCCATCCTCGGCCCCGTCCTCTTCCTCATCTGCACAATACCCCTTGGCGACATCATCTGCACACATGGCGCCTCAAATTTAAAATTCTAATCCTAGGGTTTAAAACGCTCCATGGCCTTGCCCCTTTCCAATCTCGGTTACCTCCTCCAGCCCAGAAGGCTCCTCCCCCAAACTCTGCATTCCTGACTCTGCAATTCCCTCCCTAAACCACTCTCCTCCCTTAACATACTCCTTAAAAGCTAATTCTTTGACTATACTTTTAGTGACCCCTTCTCTAATCTCGTCTTCTTTGGTTCAGTGTCCATCTTCTTCCCCTCACAGCCCCATGAAGCATCTTGTGATGTTTTTCTATCTTTAAAAAAGCTGCTATACAAGTGCAAGTTGTTTTAACATTATTCCAGCACCATTTTTACAAGCAGTTAAACTGCTCACTCACACTGCTTTGTGGTAGATGGCAGGACTTCACACATTTGTGTTCAATGACGAGCATGGAGTGCAGTTGGAGGTAATCTCACTCATCAATACTTTAAAGATTGTGCCAATGTTTATAGCTTCATTACTACTACTACTACTTTTGCATGATGGGTAAAGCTTTTAATGGGATGTCTAGTTTGGCTCTCCATTCACTGGCCTCCCAAGATGCCGAGTGGAGAAATGAGGTGCCGCCCGCAACAGATCTTAGTGGGCAAGGTGATGTGATGTGTTCCATGGTCTGGCACTTACGGCCGCAGTCACAATTCAGGTCGTCCCTCATCTTCCACTTGTGTAGCTGGCCGCCCTGTGCGGATTGGGTTGAGCGCTGCCCACCGTCTTCGAGGGAGGTCGAAGCCAAGGACCTCTGCTGTTGGGTCAGTGACGAGATGCTGGTCCTTTATGTTGTATGCGTCCCACGATTCCGTCCAGCTGGATAGTGGGTCGATACCAGCTGCATGAATATTGGCTGCTGTTTTCCCCAAGAGTGTGAAATTCACCTTGGGCAATAGTGCAAATCGGCAGCCCGTTTTACACTCGGAATAGAAAACTGGGCAGAGTGCAAAATGGGCTGCTGATTCACTGTCGCCCAAGACAAATTTCACTCCCGCTGTCTGTGAGCTCACTAATAGAGGTGGACATTTTGAAATAAGGCAGTGATAAAAGAAGGATGTCAGAGGCTACCAGAGGAAGTAGCAAAAAACCACACAAATTCTGTTTAAGTTGAGCAGGAAACCTGGAAAGGGACTTCCTGAATAGGGGGATCTCCTGCTTTTGAAGTGACGGGAGAACTCATTCAGATTTAAATATCAGCACATCCAAGATTAAAGAATTAACCCCTCGAATTCTGTTTTTGTAGCTGTCGCACAATAATGCAGCTGTTGTTGGAAAAGGTTACCCTTTGCACCTACTTCCTCCCTTTGTTTTTTTTTACTCTTGCAGGGATACAAATCGGAGGCACCAGCTATCCCTCTGCTATATTGCTTACGTGGCTATTCTACACTGGTGAGCCTGGATTGTATCTGCAGGCTATTGAACCGTGGAGGGTATCACCACCAACTCCAATCCTGTTCTCACATCCACGAACGTGCATTTTTAACTAAAGGTGACTGGGTAGTGCTCAAGAGCTAGAACCCTGCCTGATTGTTTATCCCTCCCTAGCCCAGAGGTGTTCAGGTTAATTGCAGTAGCGTAACTACCATTCCACCTGAAATCAGCCCATTCAGTGCAGACCAGGGATTGACTCTAGACCTTCTAGTCTGCATGGTTTAGTACTCCACTGGGTGGTGCCTTTACCCAGTAAGCCACTGGGAGAGCTCTTCCTTCAGTTTGTTTTGGGAAGCGTGGGGTACTAATATGAATGATTTCAAAACTGTATGTATTTTCCAAGACCATTTTTCTTCCTTCTGAAGCCTTCTCTTAACTTACCCTGGATTTATGGGAACAGTAGCATAGTGGTGATGCTACTGGACTAGTAATCCAGAGGCCTAGATTAATGACCAGGAGATGCGAGTCCAGATTCAGTTAATTAAATAAATCTGGAATAAAAAGCTAGTACCAGTAATGGTGACCATGAAATTACCGGATTGTCATAAAAACCCATCTGGTTCACTAATGTCCTTTAGGGAAGGAAATCTGCCGTCCTTACCTGGTCTGGCCTATACGTGACTCCAGACCCACAGCAAGGTGGTTGACTCTTAACTGCCCTCTGAAATGGCCCAGCAAGCCACTCAGTTGTACCAAACCGCTACTGCAGTGGTTCAAGGCGGCCGCTTACTACCACCTTCTCAAGGGCAATTAGGGATGGGCAATAAATGCTGGCCTTGCCAGCGATGCCCACATCCTGTAAACGAATATAAAAAAAGACGAGGTACATATTTAATTGGAAAGGTTGTTTTGACAGGAAAAAAAGTCTTCCATAATTTACTATGATAGAAGTAAGCAAAAAACGCACAAAAAAGATCCACCTACACAAAAATTAAGACCAGTGCTGGTCATGTTACAATTCTCCACTGACTCTAAATTAAATACAACCCGAATTGCATTGCCCCCTCTGAATAATATTACCCTCCCACTCTCCTGCTGAACAATGCAGCCACTGATGCACAAACAATGAGCGCTTGACAGTATTTCTAGAATATTATCAGCTTCTTGACACTCCGATCAGCAGTTTGCCTGGGGTGTGGAATTTAATGCAAGGCTATTTCTACACGTTGATTGAAATAAAGTGCCCACTCAGAAAATTTTCATGAAATATTCTGATAAATTACTCCTAGAATAAAATGGCAAAATTCAGCAATTTGGGGTAAAAATAATAAATATTGTGGCTTGACTGAGGGCTACAATGTCTACTAGTTAACTGAGTCTTATTACTCAGAGCTAGACTGATAGCTGTTGAGAAGAGGGCGGCGGTTGAAGGTCATATAGAAATGAGTAACAGTGCTGGACATATTTTCAGGAGAGGTAAGGGAAGGACCTTAAAGTAGGTGATCAACAGGAGGTACTGGAGAATAGGTGCACACCATGATAGACTATTCATATATGGATCTCAGATGGATCAGGCTTGATGCGTTGAATGGCATCTTCTTGCTCCAGACTTTATGATTTACATTGTAAATAGGAAAAGTAATGTTTCTCCTCGCATCTTCGACCCAACTTCACAATCACAGAAACCCCACAGTGCAGATAGAGGCCATTTCGGCCCATCGAGCCTGCACCGACACATATCCCACCCGATCCCCGTAACCCCTACACCAACACATATCCCACCCTATCCCCGTAACCCCACGTATTTAATCCCCCCCTAACACTAAGGGCCAATTTACCTAACTCGCACATCTTTGGACAAAAATGAACTATTTTTGACAAGTAATTATTGTCGGCTTTTTTTTTTTTTTTAAGTTTCTGCTTGAAACCCATCCCATTCTCTGACTGAAATGGTGCGCAACTAGCCCACCACTAATCTCGGTCACCATCGCTCGACCGTAACCCGGCTTCTCGTTCTCATTGTTCCCTCCCACTTCGGTGTCTTAATGAGAGTTCAAGTGCGAGCTATCAACACGTGGGCCTTAAAATTATCCTGCGTGAATATTAACATACATGTACAAAATAAATAAGTTAATGTGTCTGTTAAAACAGCAAAGTAAGTTCATGTAAACATGTTAAGCATTCATAGCCTAATACTCGCAGATAATGTTCCCTCTAACTCCCCCCCCCCGCGTGGGCCCTTTAAATTTGCTGCGCAGCCGCACATCTCTTCCAGCGGCAGCATTGGTTAGCGACCCTCGCGGGACCTCACGAGTGGCCGCGCACCTTCAAGGGAACATTGCTTGCAGAGTGCAATTTCAATACCATAGTTTGGATGGGAAAATCAATTGCCACCTGTTGGCAGCGGAGACACCCATGGGACCACTAGCCCGTGTACTGTACTATCTCAAACAACAGCTCACTCTTCACTTCTCCATCAGCATTTGCAGTCAACTTCATACAAACTCTGGATAAGAGCCCCTGATTTGAGTCATAAATGGGGTCTCACAGGACAGAGGTCATTTTAACTTTTGCCATTAGTATAAAAAGAGGCGATGCCATTGATGGAATGGAAAGTCCGGAGAGGTGTAAATTGGACGGCCCATCCGACATCACCTGTTTTACACTATCGCTAAAAGTTAAAATGACCCCCAAATTTCCAGAGAGTACAAGATTGGGAACTAAACTACTGTATACAAAAGGGCTATACTGCTGGGAACACACGATTTCAAGGAGGACGTCACTATAGTGATGGAACCCTTCCGTCAAAAATTCATCCAGGATTTAGTGACATACTTGAGATCTTATTTAGAATCAGGCGCCTGGCAGCACTTTTTCTACCCAAAGGGTAACATTCTTGGAGTAAATTATTAGGAAAGGTCATTGAAGCAGTAATTTGTTCAAGAGGCAATTTGATACACTTCTGGAGAAAGGAATTGCTAGATATGAGGAGGTGTTTGGGTGAGGGGGGATATTAAAAAGGAATGAATTGTAGCGCCCTATTGGCCTTTTCGTGTTCTCAATGTTCTTTTTTAAATATTCCATAGCAGTCAGCTTTAGATTGATGGCCTGTCTCCATCCGAATTGAGGCAACCACTTAATTCGAGCTGGATTCGAACAGAGCGGAGGCTCGCTGGACAACATGGTTCATTCCCCTCAGCCCCATGTTCTTTTGTTTGCTGGGAAAAATGAACCAAAATGTGAGTTCAAACCACTTGGCCTCAGCTTCACCAAAACAGCCAAATTTGGGCAGGTTTCGATCTGTAGCTCAGTTCCATGCTCACTCTTAATTAAGTACCTACCATTTTTTAACAAACAGTCCTGAAGCTATGACTCATGATCACTTCATAAAACTGCCACCGAGGGTTTAGCATATGCTGGCTGGGAATGTTACAATGACACAGAATAAATAGAGGGGTTCAAAAGGGGTCAGAAACTGGGTCTACAGCTTTCAAATGTCATTTGGACCCCAAGATTGCATTTCAGCCTTCGAGCACACTTTCAAACATCTGTTATTTTTACATCTCATGGAAAATCTTAGCAATTCTCAGTCAACACCCTTCTGCCTGCACTTGATCCTATTACTAAGGTTACTTTCATCAGGCTGCAAAATACCCCAACCTTATCCGGATATTCCTAGTTCCTGGACCCAAGTACATAACAACACACTCTCAATACATTGAATTGGAAGATCCCAAGTACAGTAACAAACAGCAAAAACAGGCATACGTTAAATAAAAACAAGTGGGTAATATCATTGCAGTACCATATTCCCATTCATGTTTTACAACAAGCGCTCCCTTCTCCTGACAGCCTGTCCACATTATGAATTCATGCTGGTAAATTTAGCTCTCTTTGAAAATATGAAGCAAAGAAATGGTGATGTCCGCCAGATGTGAAAGGCTCCAGGCAAACCGATATACCCCATTTGGTCATACCCCGCAGTCACCTGGGTGTGTATTAAAGATCAAACTTCAGTAGGCAGGTTCTTCTGATCCTGTTCCCGCCTGGCATCCACACACGCACTTTCCAGAATAGGTCACTAGATAGCAATCAGGAGCATGAATCCTGGCTGATTTCTACCCTCCTTAGTCTGGGGACACCAAAGTCGATTTTAGTGCCCCAACTGTTCCCTTGGCCGAGATCAACTGACTCCGCACCAACTGGCTGTTTCAATCTGAATATTTATCATTTTAAATGAAAATTCCAACTGTTATCTGCAGAATACGAAGAAGAACAGTTTTTATAACCTGAACTACCAGAAAAAAAGAGAACCTGTATTGAACACAATGGAAAATATTAACCACTACAACACATTTAGTTAATAGGACTTAAGCCTGTACAAAGAGACAGGGTCAAACAAGTGGGTCACAGGCCTGACTGAGCAATATATGGGGTGTGTCACCTGATCTGTGACACTTTTGCTGACCGTCGGGTATCCTTTTTTTATTGGCGAAATCAGCGTCACCGACTTAAGTCAGGAAGCCTATGTACTCAAACAGAGGAAGGATCCAAATTCTGTGATAGGATCAAGGTCTCATCAGTTAAGGTCCCAATGCTCTTCATGGAGAGACTAAGCAGAGATCCACATTACCTGCAGGAACACTTGAGGTATGCATGTGATATTTTTATTTTGATAAGCCAGGTACCCAATATGTGTGGAAACCAGTCATCATATTTTAAAATCTCCAATTCAAGCTCCTGAGAAATCTAACCCCAGTTGTAGGGTTTCTGCTTGCCCAGTATGGAATGCAAACTTTCTCTCAGTACGGTCACATCGTACTTACCCTGGTTCGGAGAACTGAGGCGCAGTTTGAAAGAGCCTAGGATTAGAAATCCCTAAATATGAGCAGCGGTACTGCTGGAGTTCAACTAGCCAAAGCCATACAGCTTAACAGAGCAGATGACTGGTCAGCTTGTCCAGTTAGGATCACCCTAAAACAGTAGAGCTTCAACTTGAAGGGTTATCTGGGGCCAATTGAGAAGGATCCAATCCCCTAGTGACAGCCTTCCAGGTTCCATTAGTCACCCCAGCTGATTGCTCAATTACCAACAACATACTGTGCAACTGTCTGCTTCAGATAATAGACCAAGTCTGCCATGGAGAATTGACCTGGTTCCAAACTTCCAGTGCCAGGTGTGTCATATTATAGCCAGCTCAACTTCAAAGAGGCCTCGCCTACCTCGCTCGCCCTGGGAGGATAGTCAGGAATTGGTCATTAGATAATTGGCAAGCACAGGTTTGAGCCCTCACTAGGAACTCCTCAGAACTGGCATGGTGAGCAGCACAGCTCACTATAAAATGTTGAAGAATCCTTTAACAAAAAGTGATTAAAGCCCTGTGTATATACACAATGGAACATTTTTTGTTTTGTTTCCAGGTGCAAGTCAGTGCTAAATGATAAAGAACTGGAGCAAAACCTGCCTGAAAGGTTAAGTGCTGTTGTACTCAATTTGCTGGTAAAGCTCATTTGTACAATAATTGAATAATCATTCACAGCACCAGGTGCAGAGTCAGATGCATTTAGAGAGCACAAAAGTGGTTGGGAAAAAAAAATTACGTGCAAGTTAAATTTAAAGGGAAAGGGCGTGCCACAACAAAAAATTAAAAACTCTAAAAAGCTTCAGAGCCTTAAAAAAGACTCTCAACCCATTAGCAGCCTTCAACAAGGCTGAAGGAACAGGGCATGAACAAATGGCAGGCAGAACTGTTGGGAAGCCAAGGTACTGGCATGACTCTACAGACACATGTCAAAGCAGCCCAGCACCAAGCTCCCTGTTTGATATCTGTTGAAGTCGAGGTGGTGCTGCACGAACCACCATCAGCATTAGTTGGGCCAAAGTGAGGTAATTACTCCTCTACAGATACAATTTTGTAGGGGGCCATCAGGAGAGAATGGAACACCTCTCAAGACAGCCTAAACTGCCTGGCATCTCTCCATGGGTCCTCCTCCTCCTTCTGAACACATCAGTTCAGAGGATTCTCATTTGGAAATCTACTGATGCCCATAATAACGCTGGTGGCAAGCAAATGATAAATTAATAGCTAGCAAAAAGGCTCACTGGAGCCTAAAATTGTCAGCAGAATTTCTTTTCTCTTTAAATTAACTAAATGGACCAGAAAGGGCAGTAAAATCACTTTATATGAGCCTTGCCCCCTTTCACATGAACTAATGTAGCTTCTGCCTGTTTTAGTTAGGAGCTTCCAACACCGACTCCAGATCCAAGTGGAAAATCGAATTAGACCGAAAGTAGATGGAGATCAGATGGAACTGTGGGGCCTTTATTTTAGCAGTCCCCAGCAGCTGCCCAAAACAGGTGCCCAACTTAGCACTCCAGAACCCGAACTGTGCCCGTATTAGGAAGGGATGGAGATGAAAATTGGCCCCAATGCTTTTGTTTCCTGATTTCTACTGGTACAGTAAAGATAAATCACCAGTAAGGTATTAACTGAACTGGTTTGTACTCCTGCCCCAAGGGAGCGATGCTGCAGAATGCAAAGTTAATGGTCTACGTTTTAATTCAAAAATGCCAACTTCACAACCAGCCTAAGGCTGAGGCTGGACAATTATCCCCTTGCCCTACCTATGAATGGAACTTAGCTACTGTTTGAGTGTTCTATCTATGCAAACAGGGTCATGGTATGGGTGTTGTTTTCTTTACGCTTTTACTCTGTTTAGGGAGGAGGTGGTGGTATAATAGCCAACTGTTCAGGAAATGCCTGCTGCCTTAAAGCGAATAGGTTTAGATACAAGTGTCTTGCAAATTGAATTTTTCAGCACTGATCAGAATATTTACCTGAACTAAAGCAAACCACGATAAGCTGGAATATGCGTGCCTGCAATAGTTAACATGCAATTTAAGGACTATTATCTGTTGAGTTCACAACACCTGAAGCAGGCTATTGTAAAAAGTGAGCAAGGTTTCCACAGGAAAAAATACTTCATATATTGAGGTAGAAATTGGTATACATTGCGCCCTTTTTTCGGGTATAAAAATGGCACAAAGCATACCAATTTGTGGGGCGACCTGCGCCCAATTGACACAGGCGTTGGCCCCACTGATAAATTTGTGGGGCCTTTATTTTAGCCGCCCCCAGCAGCTACCCAAAACAGGTGTTACTAATGCAAAAAGAAAATACTGCAGATGCTGGAAATCTGAGCTGTTGAAGGGCCCCTTTACAAAATTAGTTACCGATGAGTGGGCAGGTGTCGGGCCAGCCCCTCTCAAGATTCTTAATCGGCCCCTGCGACCACCAACTAAAGGCAAGTTATTTTTATTTTGTTTTTAAAAAAACCTTACCTGTGGAGCCAGGAGGAGCAGGAGTATGCCCCCTGACTCCACAGTCCTAACGATTGCCCTCTTCCATTGCCCGCTCCAACACCCCATCGCAGAACTTACCCAAGGCAGGTAGCCCAAAATGGACTTTTCTCGTGGCGTGAGCTTCCTGTCAAGATGTGACCGGTGCCAACAACTCGTCCCAAATTTGTAGATGAGGCCCGAGGACCAATTCCTGGCAAAAATGGGCCCAAAGTCATTTCTACCCCATTGTATTTTAATGAATCTAATATTACAGTTGTTTGAGCTTTTGTTACAGAATGATAGACATGCGTGGCTACCTGAGCAGGTAGATGTCTCATCTGAAAGATGGAACATCCAACAATGTGGTACTCCCTCTGCTGCAATGAAGTGACAGCCCAGAATTATATGCTCAAGTCGTGGAGTGGAGCTACAACCACAACCTTCTGATTCAGAAGGGAGAGTGCTATAACTGATGAAGGTATGAATTATGGTCGTGACAGTAGAGCAGGATAGGTGGAGGCAGGCAACATTTGGAGATGAAATAAAATGATCTCGATAATGGATCAAATGTAATGGAGGATCTGAACTCAGGAACAAGCAGCACTCTACAGTTTAACACTACTGGGCTTAACCTAAAGAGGCAGCCAGGGAAGCCCAAGCCGAAAGTACATAGGTAGGTGTTTGTGGGGGGCCCAACAGGATAGTCTTCAGTTCCTGACATTTAGCTGAAACAACATTCAGCTCAGCCAGGTCTGTGTTTGGCAGGTAGTTGGAAAGTTGCAACAACCTTAGGCTCAATGGAGGAGAGTGCATCATTGCTTTTGTAGTATTCATTTGCAAAATACCCTGTTCATGTGGACTAACTCATTTGCTGCTTGCTTTTTCAAAAAAAGTACACAAAATCTGTCAATTTAATTTAATCCAGAACAAAAGGAATATCAGAGGCAGGAATTATTTCAGCCAAAAATAAGGCTACATTGGAATCATTTTGTCACAGTATTCAGTCTATTTAATTTTATCAATTTAACAAACTCATTGGGGGCAGTGTTACATTATGATGAACTGTATTGCATAATTTACTGAATTTACTATAATCCAATCTGACATTTCAGTGCAGTACTGAAGAAGTGCTGCCTCGTTGAAGGTGCCCTCTTTCAGATGAGACGTTAAACCGAGGCCCCGTCTGCCCTCTCGGGTGAATGTAAAAGACCCCATTGCACTCTTCAAAGAAGAGCAAAGGAGATCGGGTCAATATTTAGCCCTCAACCATCATCACTAAAACAGGTTATCTGGTCATTGCTGTTTGTGGGGCCTTGCTGTGTGCAAATTGGCATCTGCAGTTCCCTGCAATACAATGATGACTACATTTCAAAAAGTACTTCCTTGGTTATAAAGTGCTTTGGGATGTCCTGAGGCCATGAAAGGCACTATATAAATGTAAGGAGTAGATTTTCCCGAACCTGTCGGGAAGAAGGCGGGACTTCCCCTTTCGGGTTTTTGACCCGCCTACTTCGACGTCCGGCCAATCCGCGCGATTTTCCCTTGATTGACCTTGCTGAGCCCGCTGGGCGGGCTCAGCAGGCCAATTAAGGGTCACCCAGCAACAGGTGACATCACAGACTGCAATTTCATCTGTCAAGAGTTTTTGACAGATGAAATATCAGTGTCTCACAGCTGTTTGAAGCTGTGAAACACTGACAGTCTGAGTTCTGACATGAGTCATTCTGCACAGACTCAGTTAGAACTCTTACCGGCACTCAAAGCTGAAGGCTGTCACTTTTCACAGATCGCAGCCGTTCAGCTTTCAGTGCCGGGTGAGTGATGGGCTCCTGACGGCTACAGGAAGAAAGGCTGTGAAGGCAAGTACAGGTAAGTAAAAGCTCTTTACACACTTTAGACACACCAAACACACTTACCTTTACACTCATGCACCCATCACTCACCTGAGCGCCAACATCGCGACCCCTCCAGCTCCTTCAACCCGACGGCCCGCCTGCTCTAACCTGGCGTGGTTTGGAGCTGTCGGGAAACCCATACGAAACCCCTCAAAATAGGGATTAGGCTAAAAACTGCCTGTTAACAGGCAGTTAATTAGCACTAATCCCTTCCCGCCTGGTTTCGGCGGGTCCCAGTGCGGGGCGGGTACCCGCCGCCCCTGAAACTTACGTGGGGCGGGGTTTTGGGCGGGATGGTGGCGGGACCCCCAAATTTGGGATTTCCCCCCACCACATGCCTGAAACCCCGCCTGACGGCTGGGGGAAAATCGAAGCCTAAGTGTCTTCCTTTCCTTCCTTTATGTAAGTTTTGAATCCAACTATTACACATGCATTGATAATTAGGCAACTAGGACAGATAATTACTTGGCAATCAATTCAATATGGAGAGTGATAAAAGGCCAGGGGGGGGAAAATTGGGTATCGCCCACTTTGGAGCGCTAATATCGGCCGGGCGCAAAGTTTAGCGCCCGGCTCTAATTATCGCTTCCGACTGCAAAATTCGCCTCTATCGCCCCTGGAGGTGATTTGAGCACTAAATCAGGCGCTACACACCTCTCTTAAGGTGCAAACGTCAGGGAGCGAGGCAGTACCTCAGAACGCTACCGAAGTTCAGGCGATGCCAATTACCAGGGAAGCCAGACACACTGGCGTTCTTAAAGGGGCGGGGCCATCTTGCTGGCCAGCCACTCCCTGCTCATTACAGCCTTGAATCTCGGCCTGGAGAGACCTCGAAAGCAATTGTGTTGGAAGCACTAATGGATAGGACCAGGGAAAGAGTTCAGCACTTAGGAACCTCAAAAGTGGTGCTGAGGGCCAAAACTCCTTAGGACAGCGTTAAATCTCTGCAGACGTCTCTCTCCCTCTCAACCTGCGTGTACCAAAAATTTTTCCGACAAGAAAAGGCAGGAAGCACCCGCCTTTAAATAGCGCTCCCCCAGAGCCTTCCCGACTTGAAAACGTCCCCCTCTACCTATCGCTCCTAGCGGCAGGCACTAAGGCAGGGGGGCGAGACTCAATATCCGGTCCGGGGCGCTACACGCTCGACTGATGTCACGATCTGCGGGTGCAGGAGATCGTGGCGGTAGTGTTTAGCACTGCTGCAAAATGACTGGTCCATTTCGCGAGCAGCGCTAAAATCGCCGCGCTCAGGCGCTAATTTCCTAGCGCCCCGTTAGCGACCCTCAGGCGCCAACGGGAGGCACTAACCAATCAAATTTCCCCCCCCCCCCCCGGATGATCTGTAGAGGCTTATTATGTTGGTACGGGTATAAATTCATTTTTTGCTCATCACATTTTATATTACTGAGGGGAGGAATGTCAGTGGTGGTTAGTGGAACATTTTCCACTTTAGCACAAAGTATCAACATGAAACAGTCCCGGGCCAGGTCCAGTTCAGGCTGGATGAAAAATAAAGCTTCTTCTACATTTCTCCAACAAAGACCCTTGACCTGAACATCATAGGAGCGCCCATTCCTGCTGGAACCTTTCCAGTTCTGAAATTAGCTAACTATCTGTGCGTGGGGGAGCTGCAAGTATTGGCATGCTTCCAGGACCCCCCCAGTCCTAACTTCTGAAAGACAATGTCAGCTACCCAGAGACAGTGCTATAATTTCAGAAAATGTGTTTAACTAGGGACGCAGCAACAGAAGCAAGTCAACACATAGAGAAAGAATGCAGAAATTTCAAGGCGCTGTGTTCAGGGTGCACAGTGTGCCTGTCCCCGAATTTACAGATACCTGATGACCACATGGACCCTCTTATGGGCCTGAGAGTCCATGGAACCTAGTTTGAAAACCTATGCAATAAGATTGGTGCTGAATTATCGTGATTGACAAACTCTAAAGCATAGTTTTTAAACTCCCGGCGGGAGTCGGAGAGACAGAGGGGCCGAAGCAGGCAGCAAACCATCTGGTTCCCCCCCCACCCGCAGCATGAGGCCTCATCTGTGTGCTGGTCATCAGTCTCCTGCCCGAACCTGGTGGGCGGCCCTAACTGGCCGATGGGCGAGTGCGTGATTCTGGGCAGGAGGCTACCGCTGGGAACTCGAAGGCAGTTAGGTTAAGTGCATGGGGTGGGTGGGCAGGGAGGCGGTCTGGAGGGCATAGTGATTGCGGTGGAGGGCGGGATGGGTCGGGGGGTGGGGGCGCAGGAGAAAGAGAATTCCAGGCAGGTGAGACCCAAGGTTTTCTGGTGGGGCTCAGAGGAGCTCCTCCTGACCCACAAGGAAACCAGAAAGAAATTTTCTGGCCCCGGATCCGCTTGCCGCCAAGTTTGCACAACAGCTTCCCCGCTCAGGCCTCGGTAAAAATTGCAGTTGGGCCACAGTGACGTCACTGGAGCCCGATCTACATAATTGGGGAAGGACCCCGCTGCCTTCTAGTAGGTGTCTCGCGCGCCTGCTGAAAACAGCAGCTTAAAATTGTATCTGGCGGGGAAGACTGCGGGATGGGCGACTGCAGGTTGGGCGGGGGGAGACTGCGGGATGGGTGGGGGTAGACTGCGGGATGAAGACTGCGGGATGGGTGGGGGGGCAAGACTGTGGGATGGGTGAGGGTAAGACTGCGGGATGGGTGGGGGGGTAAGACTGCAGGATGGGCGGGGGTAAGACTGCAGGATGGGCGGGGGTAATACTGCGGGATGGGCGGGGGATAAGACTGCGGGATGGGCGGGGGATAAGACTGCGGGATGGGCAGGGGGGTAAGACTGCGGGATGGGCGGGGGTAAGACTGCGGGATGGGCGGGGGGAAGACTGCGGGATGGGCGGGTGGGAAGTTGCTGCCCCTGGTTTTAACTGCTTGGCCTCCAGTTTCTGTCAGGTGGGCAGGGTTACAATCAGGCCTTAAGAGTTGCCATGAGGTTGTCTAAAATGCAAAATTTTACAAGATATCAAAGAATGCGATTCCATTAATCTGGGCCAAGTTCCAGATTTGAAAGGATAGTATGCAAATTGGCTACTGTGATCAAGCTTCAAACTTTATGTATTAAAGCCTTTCATGTGTTGTTGCTGCTCTCCTATTCCCACAAATGACGGCTTCATCCAAGAAAAGCTGGGACCAGCAGTATTCCTTAATTAGGTCCAGCTCTGCCAATATAAAATCTATTTTTAAACTACAGAGACATTTTTACCTATAAAAACTCCTTCGTTTCTTCTTTGTTGAAGAAGCCAAAGCAGGTTTGGGCACGTCTGTCTCTCTAATTAGCTGTGCTATTAGCTCCAGATTCAATTGAAACAGACCGTTTGAAATTATACAGCACATATCCCTGGCACAGTTGGGATTTCGACATCACCCAAAAATATCACATACACATTCCATCTAGTAAATGTATGTTATTTTATTACTTTGTGACAAAGAGATTATTCATTTTGTAAAACTGACTTCCAGAACTGGCCAGGAACAGCCTGATCCTAATGTTAAAACTTCAGCAGTAATCCAGAACTTTTTAATTTAAAAAAATCAGCAATTTGGAATTTGTAATACTGTAGTATAAGGTTTGTTTCATATGTTTGTTCGGATTTGGGAACAGGAGTTAAGGCTTGTATGGACTGTCATACTGTTAATCTTAATCCACTTGTGACAGGATCAAATTTAGCTATTACAAATTGCTATGGGATGTTTCTGAGCTACAGTGGTAGCTCACCCACCTCTGAGTCAGAAGGTCATGGATTCAAGTCCCACTCTAATCTAGGCTGACCAGTGTTGTACTGAGGGAGTGCTGCACTGTTTTGAGATGCCGTCTTTCGGATGAGACATTAAACGGAGACCCTGTCTGCTGTCTCAGGTGGATGCAAAAGATAAATTGAAAATGCCCACTTCACTTCCTCGACTGGGAGAGCTGGTACCAGAAGTGCAGGAGATGAGGAGCTCAGCATACCTGCCTCCACCATGAGATGTTTCAGTGGATGACGGGGGCAAAACCACAAAGAAGAACAGAGAATTGACGGCTGTGGTATGCAAGGCTGCCCTCGCACAACTCCCAGGGGGCAGACTGAACATTAACAAAAGCTCGGGTGTAGGCGATCTGCCCTCTCCAAGGAATGGTGGACGGTGCATTAGAGGGAAAAAATAGCATGAGGGGGTGGTTTCTCACCGTCCTGTCAGTCAGACCTAGAGTTATGAAGCCCAATGTCACTGGGCTTATTTTCTGCTAAACCATCATTTCTTGTCACACAACATTCTGGGACAGTGCATGTGATATTATTGGGTCATGCTGAAATTCCAATGGTGACAGAGATAATGTGCTGAGAAATTTTAATCTGTCTTTTTAAATTGAGTTTGGAGCTAATGCCAGATTTATATGTCAGGATGTGGAAATATTTCTATAATTGTGCTCCACTGATCTGAGGTGGCCTTTGTTCTTTTGCATCTGGGATGTAATACACCTACTGTTCCTTATTATCTGCAATCTATCCATGGATTAACCCCTGAACAAAACTGAAATCAAACCATGTCACATCTTAGGCAACAGTGCTGAAATACACTGTAAAGCCAGATTATTAATTATTTTTAAATTTGTACTTGGGATGTGGGCGACACCAGCAAGGCAACATTCATTGCCCATCCCTAGTTGTCTGTGGGCATTAAGAGTCAATCATGTAGTGTGGGTTCAGAGTGACATGTAGGCCAGATCGAGTGGGGCGACAGGTTCATAGAAACATAGAAACATAGGGGTTGATTTTCATTAAGCTGTCTGAAAGGAGGCGGGACTACAACATTCGGGTTTTAGTCCCGCCTACATCGACGTCCGGCCAATCCACGCGATTTTCCCTTGATTGACGTTGTTGAGCCCGCCCAGTGGGCTCAGTAGGCCAATTAAGGGCCACCCGGCAACAGGTGACATCACAGACTGAGGTCTTGACAGATGAAATATCAGTGTTTCACAGCTGTTTGAAGCTGTCAAACACTGACAGTCTGACTTCTAACCTGAGTCCTTCTCCACAGACTCAGTTAGAACTCTCACCAGCAATGAAAGCTGAAGGCTGTCACTTTTGACAGATCGCAGCCATTCAGCTTTCAGTTCCGGCTGAGTGATGGACTCCCGACGCCTACAGGAAGAAAGGCTGTTAAGGTAAGTACAGGTAATTTAAACTTCTTTACACACTTTAGACACACCAAACACACTTACCTTTGCACTTATGCACCCATCACTCACCTGAACACCGACATCGCGACCCCTCCAAGTCCTTCAACCCGACGGCCCGCCTGCTCTAACCTGGCGTGATTTGGAGCTGTCGGGAATCCCACACGACACCCCTCAAAATAGGGATTAGGCTAAAAACTGCCTGTTAACTATCTGTTAACAGGCAGTTAATTGGCAGTAATCCCTTCCCGCCTCGCGTCGGCGGGTAGCCGCCTCCTCTGAAACTTACGTGGAGGCGGGTTTTGGGCGGGTTGGTGTCGGGACCCCCGAATTTGGGATTTTTGCCCCCTGCCCGCCTAAAAGCCTGCCTCATGGCACACTGAAAATCTAGACCATAGAAGATAGGAGCAGGAGTAGGCCATTCGGCCCCTGCTCCGCCATTCAATGAGATCATGGCTGATCATCCAAATTCAGTACCCCGTTCCTGCCGTCTCTCCATATCCCTTGATCCCTTTAGCCTTAAGAAATATATCTAACTCCTTCTTGAATATATTTAATGAATTGGCCTCTACTGCCTTCTGTGGTAGAGAATTCCACAGGTTCACCACTCTTTGGGTGAAGAAATTCCTCCTCATCTCTGTCCTAAATGGCTTACCCCTTATCCTTAGACTGTGACCCCTGGTTCTGGACTCCCCGGCCATCGGGAACATCCTTCCTGCATTTAGTCTGTCTAGTCCTGTTAGAATTTTATAAGTTTCAGTGAGATCCCCTCTCATTCTTCTAAACTCCAGCGAGTACAAGCCCAATCGACCCAATCTCTCCTCATACATCATTCCTGCCATCCCAGGTATCAGCCTGGTGAATCTTCGCTGCACTCCCTCCATGGCAAGAACATCCTTCCTCAGATAAGGCATTCCCTTTCCTGTTACGTTTTTAATGACAAAGAACAACAACAACTTGTATTTATATAGCGCCTTTAACATAGTAAGACGAGAAAGACGCTTCACAGGAGTGTTAAAAGACAAAAATTTGACACTGAACCATTTAAGAAGAAATAAGTGCAGATGACCAAAAAGCTTGGTCAAAGAGGTAAGTTTTAAGGAGCATCTTAAAGGAGGAAAGAGAGGTGGCGAGGTTTAGGGAGGGAGTTCCAGAGCTTAGGGCCTTGGCAACAGAAGGCACGGCCACTGATGGTTAATCAGGAAAGCTCAAGAGGGCAGAATTAGAGGAGCGCAGATATCTCGGGGGGGGTTGTGGGGCTGAAGGAGATTACAGAGATAGGGAGGGGCGAGGCCATGGAGGGATTTGAAAACAAGGATGAGAATTTTGAAATCGAGGCGTTGCTTAACCGGGAGCCAATGTAGGTCAGCGAGCACAGGGGTGATGGGTGAACGGGACTTGGTGCAAGTTAGGACACAGGCAGCAGAATTTTGACTCACCTCACGTTTACGTAGGGTAGAACATGGGAGGCCAGCCAGGAATGCATTGGAATAGTCAAGTCTAGAGGTAACAATGGCATGGATGAGGGTTTCAGCAGTGGATGAGCTCAGGCGGGGGCAGAGACGGGCGATGTTACGGAGGTGGAAATAGGCGGTCTTAGTTATGCCGCAAAGAACAGCTTTGGTGGTTATTTCCTTCGGTGCCAGCTCTCAAGGTACCAGATTATTCGATTGATTTAATTTCTCAACTTGTCACGGTGTGATTTGAACTCACATGTTCGATGTTGACAATCCAGTACCATAACCACGATACTACCATACTCCAGTAATGCATGCAAAAGGTTTTATCTGTATTTGGCTGACAAAGGGTAAGTCAGCATTAGCATTAAACCACTTCTCCTGCTTTCACAATGCACAGCATCACTTTCAGACAGTTTCTGTACACATTGTATACCAGCTATTTTAAAGAATGAATGTTATGAAGCAGACAAAACCTGCAGACACGAATCATTTCTCAGATTAAAGGCATACCATCCTATTATTAGAACTTTTTTTTTCCTACAAATTCCTCTTTTGATTAAATTCCTCTCATTCTTAACTGTCAGCCTCAACAGGCCTGAGAGAGAAGTCAAGAACAAGCAAGCGATTGTGGACAGCTACGAAATAGAATTTTAAAAGTGTCAGGTCATTCAGTGCCATAGCGTTTTAATAAAGCAATATTACAAGGACGATGTTGAGCGTCTTAAAACTTTGAAGTGAAATAAAGAAAGAAAAATACATTTTTGATTTATTTGTGTGATAAAGGCTGCCCACACGTACTTCATTTGTTTTGATTTAGAAGTTTCATTTATGTGAAACCACATGCAGCATTTAAACCCACAATTGTTTGAGAAGTTTAGTAAAATTATACCAAATTGGTTCCATTTCAACAGTAAGATTTGTTATTTGAACCACAACTGCAAAAGGAAGTATAAAGAAAAGGTTTATGGTTTCTGTACGAACTTTGGAACAGTAAAATTATGTAAAACAATTTTTACAAAAAGGACATGAGTTCAATTCTTCAGATGCTTTGTTGGCAAATCATTATGGAAGCTGTGGTAAACCACTTTTATAGTTCACTATCGTTACACTATAGTTATCACTGTTATATCGTTACTCTATGGTTATCACTGTTCACACTGTTGTATCACTATACGAGGTCGCCTCTTGTCACGCTGTTATACCTGGGCTGACCACTGCTGACTCCGCCCATGGCTCCACCTACCTGCCCAGGTATAAAGGTGGTCGACTGGCTGGTATTCCTCCTTGTTGGATCCGATCACCCACGAGGGTGGGCTCTGTTATTTAGCCAATAAAAACCTATAGTTACTTTCTTAACTCGTCGCTTTTCATTGGATGAATTGATAGGTATATCAATTTTATTGGCTAAATTTTAAAATGTCGTTACTTGAGCAGCCAAACGACCAGCCAAACGACCAGCCAAACGACCAGCCAGACGCCCAGCTACAACAGCCACAGCAGCCGGCCTGGCTGCGAGCCCTCCGACCACCGTACCTGGATCTAAACCCACAGGCAGCAAACTCAGCCCTCGACTTCGAACACTGGCTGAGCTGTTTCGAATCCTACCTGGGAGAATCCGGCGTGCCTCAGAAATCCAAGCTAAGAGTTCTGACCGCCCAAGTGAGCCCTAAAGTATTCGCACTCATCCGGGACCTTAAAACATACGAGGCCGCCATCAACCTGCTGAAACAACAGTACCGGAGCCCGGTAAATTCTATGTATGCCAGACATCTCCTAAGATCCCGCCCGCAACAGCCAGGAGAGTCTGTAGATGAATTTTTACGGGCGCTACAAGCACTCGGCAGGGACTGTGACTTTAAAGCGGTAACGGCAGCAGAAAATACTGAAGATAATATCCGCGATGCCTTCGTGAAAGGCCTGCGCTCCGACTACTCACGGCAAAGACTGCTTGAAGCTAAGGACCTCGACCTGAACACAGCTGCAGCCCTCGCTCGCTCCCTAGAAGTGGCCCATCGGGACCTCGAGGCGTACTCCAGGTACTGTAATTTGCGACCCTGGGACTCGGGACCGACCCCGACCGCAATACCCCTCGCAGCGCCGCCCCTGGGACCTACCTCAGCGTCGGCGTCCCGGACCCGATCGGGACCGCCACCCCCGGTACCGGCTGCGACATCGGACCCCCGTGATCGGGCCGCCGGCTGCTTCTTCTGCGGCCAGGCGAAACACCCGAGGGCGCGCTGCCCAGCGAGAAACGCGACGTGCTCAAGCTGCCTGAAGAAAGGCCACTTTGCTAAGGCCTGCAGAGGGAGATCAACAGAGGCCAGCAGTGCCTCATGTGAGTTGTGGGGGTGGCCATCTTCCATCAAGGCCACAGATGCCAGCATCCCCACGTGTGAGTCATGGGGGCGGCCATCTTTGATCCAGGCAACCGACACCAGCAGTGCCTCATGTGAGTTGTGGGGGCAGCCATCTTCTCCGCCATTTGGTCCAACCTCGTGGGCGCCGCCATTTTACCCACCTTCTCTGCTCTAAGGAGAGCAACCCCAGCTTCTCCAATCTATCCACGTAACTGAAGTCCCTCATCCCTGGAACCATTCTTGTAAATCTTTTCTGCACCCTCTCCAAGGCCTTCATATCCTTCCTAAAGTGCGGTGCCCAGAATTGAACACAATACTCCAGTTGAGGCCGAACCAGTGTTTTATAAAAGTTCATCATAACTTCCTTGCTTTTGTACTCTATGGGCTCGATTTTGTCAATGGGGAGCTTTTGGAGGCGGGACTCCCACTTTTTGGGTTGTAGTCCCGCCTCCATCGACCTGTGGCCAACCCACGCTATTTTCCCTTGATTGACCTTGTTGAGCCCGCCCAGCGGGCTCAGCAAGCCAATTAAGGGCCACCCGGCAACAGGTGATGTCACAGACTGAAATTTCATCTGTCAAGACGTGTTGACAGATGAAATATCAACGTTTCACAGCTGTTTGAAGCTGTCAAACACTGACAGTCTTACTTCTAACCTGAGTCCTTCTACGCAGACTCAGTTAGAAATCTCACCGGCACTGAAAGCTGCAGGCTGTCACTTTTGACAGATCGCAGCCATTCTGCTTTCTGTGCCGGCTGAATGATGGACTCCCGACGCCTAGAGGAAGAAAGGCTGTTAAGGTAAGTACAGGTAATTTAAACTTCTTTACACACTTTAGACACACCAAACACACGTACCTTTGCACTCATGCACCCATCACTCACCTGAACACTGACATCTCGACCCCTCCAAGTCATTCAACCCGATGGCCCGACTCCTCTAACTTGGCGTGGTTTGGAGCCATCGGGAATCCCACACGACAACCTTCAAAATAGGGATTAGGCTAAAAACTGCCTGTTAACTACCTGTTAACAGACAGTTAATTGGCACTAATCCCTTCCCGCCTCGGGTTGGCGGGTCCCAGTGTGGGGTGGGTACCCGCCTCCTTTGAAACTTACATGGAGGCGGGTTTTGGGCAGGATGGTGTCAGAACCCCCGAATTCGGGAATTTAACCCCCCCCCCCCCCGCACGCCTCCAATCCCGACTCCACGGCACACTGAAAATCGACCCCTAAGCCTCTATTTATGAAGCCCAGGATCCCATATGCTTTTTTTTAATTGGGTGGTGCATTCATCAACTGAGCCACCAAGGGAGTAAACAGACCAAGCGCATCATAATATCAATTAATTGACCTCTGGGTCGAGCGTGCCTCCAGTACATCACTCCGCTGTGCTATTATTCTGTTCCACTGGTAGAAACCTACTTTCAGGTCAACATTAGGCCAGTGTTTTATTGCTTCTACCATCTGCACAAAGCAACAGCTTCTTTCAATGACGGTCATGACGGCTGCTCAATGAATGCTTGGAACAACTTTGATGTACACGTGTAGTGAAATATTAAAGAGTTCAACTTGACCTCCAAGTCAACCAGCCAGAATTGATATATTAGAAACTTTCCAGTACTACTGCATCTCAGTAATGTTAAACCTGTCTACATTTACACAAATCACCATAATTGGGTGAAGTTCATTTCAGAACTGAAGGGAATGCGTGGTAACTTTACTAAAAGCCCGATCAGACTGATGACTGCTCATTAAACATACATTTTGTTTCTTCACCAAGTATAATGATCTTACTGTGACACATTAACCAAAATTAGCAGTTATATTATCGGGGGTGATTCTGTGATCCAATGCTCCCAGTGAGCGCTCCTCAGGCAATCACAGCAGTGATTTTCTCCACTGGGAGTGCTGAATCATGTACTCACCCTTTATAGGTGGTCCCAAAGTTTAAATATATACTGTATATATATATATAGAAAAGTAAAAACAAAATCTAAAAATTATATATTCACTAGCTTAGCAGGCAAATGAGGTGACTGAGATAGTTGATTAATTTTAATGCAGAGAGGCACAGATTAATAACTAAAAATAATGGGGGGAAAAACGACAGATTTATCACTGAAGTCACAGGCTAATTACCCATAAAATAATCATTTCCCACATCAAACAAGGATAGAAAAAGTTCCATTTTCTATTTAAAATGGTAGTTTTCTTACAAAGAACCTTACAATTAAGATGAATCCTTTAGCACTTTTTGGATGTTTCAATTGACTTATGCAATGGTGACAACACCGTAAACAAGTTTGGCAAAGAATTGTCAATTGACCTCATGCTTTATGACAGAGCTCCGCATTCCACAATGGAGCATGTAATTAGCCCACAACTCCCATTATGTCTGTGATTAATTCATTCATTTTCAGCTCACAGTCTGGAGTGCCTAAAACAATCACATTAAAATAAATCTCTCCCTCTTGGTGCACTGGGGACAGATATAAAGTACTGTGGCTGGCCAACTTCCAGCACCTTTGTCTCCATCTGAACCAAATGCAATACAATTACTACAATATGGTAGAGCTTGTATGTAGCAAACCTGAAGGTACAGCGAGACTACAGCGGATCTTATATTGGGTTTAGTGGGTGGTTGGTGCTGCCAGCTCCCGATGCTTGGGTTTAGTGTAACCAGCGGGTGACTTCTCAGAATCAACTTGCTGGGGGCAAGGAAACTACATTTTCTACTGAAACACTTTACACATTCCTTGGCTTTGCAGGTAATATAAGTGAAATGATCTGGAAGCCATGGTGAAGCTTTGAACACTTACAATGACAGACTGGAATGTATTGTTCCCATTGCGGTCTCCATAGGGACCAGTGGAATGTGCTCACAGATCAATGGATGCCTCCAGTCATAAAGTGCACAACCTCTGCCCATACGCTGGCTGTCTCTCCTCATTGAAGTCATTCAAGTTCAGCGACAGGAAACATTCTCAGGGTCAGTCCTTTAAGGAAATACTGTTAACAGTTTCAGGGCAGGCTCATAAACCAAAAGCCCCTATATAGTGACAGACAGAATCTGGATTCACCCTACAATCCACACTTCAATGTGCCACTATTTTCTTACAATTGGAAAGCAAGTAATTAAGTTTTGCATAGGCATATTCATCCCATCCCAAGTAGGATATATTACTGGTGTCAATTCAGATGCTGGACAGTACAATTCCCTCCTCCCAAACCAACCAATGCAACTTCCTCATACAGTCAAAGCATCCTCTCTCTCAACCACAGGAGCCACATGCACCCTTTCCAATACAGTGTGTGCAAATGGGGTAAACCCATGCAACTCACAGATTCATTTACTTAACTCAGATTACAGAGTCTTCAAACCACTATTTACATCAGTACAGCAGATTGTTTTCATAGTCTGGAAGTTAATTTTCCCCACATTGTTAAGTCATTCACTGTCCACAAGGATAAGCAGATGACCTGTTCCTCAGCCTTGTAAATGTCAATTTGCCTTCCTTCTGTACAAGGAACTGCTTGCCCAGACCATGTGACGTTGTAACTTCCTCTACTTCAAACTGTCAAACATACAGTGAAAGATTTAATACAAAATACATTTGTGACACACTTAATATGAAAGCATTCTGCGCACTTCAATATCTACTTATATCTTTGATTATGAATCTGTGTCCTTACCTACTGTTTAACATCTCTATATAATAATTTTCTTAGCATTATTTGATCTCTTGTTCATTAAAAATGTTTTTACCTCAGTGAAATGGGATCACTTTAAATGTTGTTGTTGGAGAAATAAAAGTTAAATGTGTCCGTAATAAATTGCACAAAAACAATTTAACTCTTTACACTGACAGGAATCCCATACCCTTGGTATTACAAATGGGATTAGTTGAATTAAAGGGATGTCACATTTTGTCTTGTTTACAATGACATAAATCATGTTGAAATGTATCATTGCAATATTTATGGACAGTATATTGAAGTCCAGCTTTTCTGACACGTCTCCTTCCAAAGGAAAACAAGGTTTACTAAGCATGCCAAGATAATGCCCCATTAATTCCCTGGGTAGCACGGACTTTACTCAGTAGCGGTGAGCACATCCTGTTTTTGACACAGTATCGGCATCAATAGTTGATCTGACTGCATCAGGCCCTCCCAGTCCAGTATTTAATTGGCTCAAAGACTAACCGTTGAAGATGGTTTTAAGGCAGTTACACACTTTAACAATAAATGGTGGTGCAAGTAAACAGAAGAAGAAGAAAAAAAAACTTAAAACTTAAAATAAAAGCAAGAGGAGTTATTAGAATAGGGAAAAAAGACTAAAACTAAAGTTGAAAATTAACTTAGACATGGCCACTTGGACGAGATCCAAAATTGAAAAAAATAGACAGAATGGGGAAAAGGAACAACAGAGTAAGTACAGCTGATGTATTACTGTATTGTCTGTAAAATTGTGCTTTAGGTGTTCATTAGCTTATGGTCGATATTACAGTAATATACAAGGCACAAGTCAGTAGTGCGATGGAATACTCTCCACTTGCCTGGATGGATACAGCTGCAACAACACTCAAGAAGCTCGACACCATTCAGGACTAAGCAGTCCGCTTGATCGGCACCCCATCCACCAGCTTAACTTCCACTCCCTCCACCACTGGCGCATCGTGGCTGAAGTGTGTACTATTTACAGGTTTTTTTTTATTCGTTCCTGGGTTGTGGGCATCGCTGGCAAAGCCAGGATTTATTGCCTATCCCTAATTGCCCTTGAGAAGGTGGTGGTGAGCCGCCTTCTTGAACCACTGCAGTCTGTGGTGAGGAAGGTGCTCCCACAGTGTTGTTAGGGAGCTTGTTCCAGGATTTTGACCCAGCGATGATGAATGAATGGTGATATATTTACAAGTCAGGATAGTGTGTAACTTGGAGGGGAACTCGGAGGTAGTGGTGTTCCCATGCGCCTGCTGCCTTTGTCCTTCTAGGTGGTAGAGATCGCGGGTTTGGGAGGTGCTGCCAAAGAAGCCTTGGCGAGTTGCTGCAGTGCATCTTGTAGATGGTACACACTGCAGCCACGGTGCGCCGGTGGTGGAGGGATGAATGTTTAAGGTGGTGGATGGGGTGCCAATCAAGCGGGCTGCTTTGTCCTGGATGGTGTCGAGCTTCTTGAGTGTTGTTGGAGCTGTACTCATCCATCACACTCCTGACTTGTGCCTTGTAGATGGTGGAAAGGTTTTGGGGAGTCAGGAGGTGAGACACCCGCCGCAGAATACCCAGCCTCTGACCTGGTCTTATAGCCACAGTATTTGTGTGGCTGGTCCAGTTAAGTTTCTGGTCAATGGTGACCCCCTGGATGTTGATGGGAGGGGATTTGACGATGGTAATGCCATTGAATGTCAAGGGGCGGTGATTGGACTCTCACTTGTTGGAGATGGTCATTGCCTGGCACTTGTGTGGTGCGAATGTTACTTGCCACTTATCAGCCCAAGCACTGAATGTCATCCAGATCTTGCTGCATTCAGGCATGGACTGCTTCATTATCTGAGGAGTTGCGAATGGAACTGAACACTGTGCAATCATCAGTGAACATCCCCAGTTATGATCTTATGATGGAGGGAAGGTCATTGATGAAGCAGCTGAAGATGGTTGGGCCTAGGACACTGACCTGAGGAACTCCAGCAGCAATATCCTGGGGCTGAGGTGATTGACCTCCAACAATCACAACCATCTTCCTTTGTGCACTGCAGCAACTCGCCAAGGCTTTTTCGGCAGCACCCCTCAAACCCCCGTGGCCACGACCTAGAAGGACAAGGGCAGCAGGTGCATGGGAAGACCACCACCTCCAAGTTTCCCTCCAAGTCACGCACCATCCTGACGTGGACATATAATCGCCATTCCTGGGTCAAAATCCTGGAACTCCCTCCCGAACAGCAGTGTGGGAGTACCTTCACTACACAGACTGCAGCGGTTCAAGAATAAGGCCCACCACCACCTTCTCAAGGGTAAGTAGGAATGGCTAATAAATGCTGCCCTTGCCAGTGACACCCACATCCCGAGGATGAATTCAAAAAATGTAATATACGCCTGATCTTTGAGTAGCTTTATTACTATATTAATACTCATTGCATCGCAACAGTGTGTGAGCTGAGAACAAACAAAACCTTTCATCCCAGGAAGAGATAAGTTGCCCTGAACCTTCTGGCAAGTCTAAGAGTTAAAATACAAATATTGACCGTAAATGGTATTTTCATATTTTAAATTTTAATTCATAGCATTTGAAAGTGTGTCAAAAAAATCTCATTAAACTTGTAATCCGTTGGATGAATTAATCTAAGCTTTAAATCGTCACCGTGGTGTTCAGTGTCCTATCTAGTAACGTGATTTAACTCAAATGGTATCCAGTGTACCTTTTATGAAAAGTGTTCCTGACACTTGTGGAGTAATCAATGTGAGGAAGTAAATTGTTTCACGGCAAGATCTATGGGAGGGATAAAATGCTCCGTACAATACGTGCGATGGGACGGCTGACTCAGAGAACACAAACTGGCCTGTGTCAAAGTCACGTCCAGCCTATTGCTATAATAAAATGATTCCCAACTAAAAACATGATTAATACAAACAAGCTACATCTGAAATTCAAGATGGAAACATTTGCTGTGATTCTGCTATTAGCTAATGTATAAAAATATACACGAGATCATTCAGCTTTGGGAGTGTTGGACTTCCTTTTTGCACGATTGCTAAAGAAATGTTCAAGTAGCAGCATTAGGTATGAAAATCTAAAACCAAAAAATGCATTCACATTACAGACAGCTCAGTTCTTTAGCAAAGATATTACTGGGGATTGAAAGGCACCTCTGCATTCAGTCATGTTCTCAGATGCAGACAAATTGCTCTCTTCTAATGTCAGACTTTGAGGCTAGTTATACAGTTATATAATGCAAAGTTGTTGGCTTCATAATGACACAGATTGTGCCAAGCAATCCAGGTGTGAAATTGCCTGAAGTGCACTTAGACAAGAGGTGACAGACGACCTCCGGGAGTATCACACAGCTTTTCCTTCACTGCTGTGGTAGCACCATATGGAGCAAAGTATTGGGACTTTAATATTGGGTTTAATGGAGTGTTATTACTGCCCAATCCCCACGCATGGGTCTTGGACAGCTGCCAGCAATCTCAGAAAAAAACTTACCAGACTTGCTAAGACCATTGGGAGATTCATTCCTTCAGCCAAGACCCAATATAAAAGCAGCTTCTAAAAAGTTCCCAGCTGGTTCTTCAAACTTCATGTTTTTTTTAAATGGTAGCAGCGAGCCAGCTTTACGGAGAGATACAGCACAGTGTTTTCAGTATATTTCAAGTCTGCCGACCCGGAACAATGCAAAACAGGCCGGTAGCCGTCATAAAACAAAACTATTAAAGCCAGCAGCAGGACAGAATGAAAGTCACCTGTCTCTGATGGCTCTTAAAGGATACACATTAAGGAGTCTTGGCTGTATTAATCCTGATCCCCAGAGACCAATATCCAGAGTAGAAAGAGTAGGCTGGAAATGAGGCAGTCTTGCCTATGAAATAAAGAATGGAATTGTTGCCCTGGTTCAATGCTCCATGCAATTCTGACCCAGCACTGCAAATACACGGAGTAAGCTGGCCAAAGTGCCACTTTCTGGTCCTGTACCTGAATCGTTCTTTCAAAACATTCTCTATAACCTGAAATTGCTCTAAAACCTGGGTATCCTACACCAGGGTGCATGGAAACGATTACACATTCTTCAGTTGTTATTATAACACACCTCAACTACCTACTCCACCATTCATCATCTCACATGTAGAAGAGCGCAAGAGCAATATCTGAATATAATGAAACACTGGAGTTCGTGCAAAAATTTGTTTAACAATATAGTATAATTTTAAAACTTCATGCAATTAATGAGTTGCCCCACCCGTCCATACATCATTGTATCTTTCAGACACCTAACAATTGACTATAGTGGTCTGTATTTTACGATTCCTACGGGTGTGTACGAGGTGTGTACACACCCGTAGGGACATCGGGTATGCCAGTTTCAGGCATGCGAAGCGCATGCGCTGAAAACCGGCATTTCCGATCTGTCAAGAATCCTCTTGACAGATCGGAGGCCTGCCCTAGAGAAGGGCCTCTGCGAGGGGAGAATTCCGCTTTCTGCAGAACCTCCGCCCGCTGAAATCACTGAAAAATCTTATGCCTGGTAAAAGCAGACGTAAAGCCTGCTTTTACCAGCATAAGAGTTTTAAAAAGTTTAAATAAATACTTAAAAAAAAGATGGGCCAGAAATTCGGGTCGGAGGTTCCCCGCGGGCGCAAGCCCCCGACCTGCATTTACATAGCGCGCCTGCTGTTGTGCTGTGGGCCCGCATGGGATTCCGATCCTGGGCCTCCTCCAGCTGCCGGTGTGCAGTGCTCGGGTATCCCGGGGCGCAGTTAGTTCGCAGCATCCCCTGGGATCACGTGGACCATGGCGAGCCAATCGGAGCAGGGAATCTCCATTCATAGATTTGACAGGAAGACCTGTCAAATCTATGAATAGAGATCGGCCCCAAAACCTAAGTAAAATTTCAAATAATTTTTTTTTTTATCACATTTTTAAAAGAACTATAAATTACATAAATTAACTATTTTAAACAAAAATTTAAATTTTTGAAAAATTAATTAAAGTTTTTAACAGGGCTAAAAATAAACTTACCTTTCTTTAAAGTATTTAAAAATGATAAACCTGTGGAAAAAATGTTTTAATTTTACTTAATTAACCTCTTACCTTGTTAAAAGCAGGCCTTGCACAGCTGCTAGGGACTTACCCGCACGGATAAACCTGTAAAAAAATCAGAAGTTCCAGGTCTACGCGCTGCCTCACTGGCGCACACGTTTGACCTCCGAACCCCTCCTTCAAGGGAACGGAAGTTCCGGTTTCCAGCGCATGCATTGGCCTTATGGGTGAGTACAGGCCTTCTGGCCTGATACGTTTATTTTTAGCCCGTAAAAAACTTTATTATTTTTTTCAAAAAATTAGATTTTTCTTTAAAATATTTAATTTAATGTAATTTTAACTAATTTTAAATATGTGATTTAAAAAAAAATGTATTTAATGTTGTAGTGTCTTTTTTCAGTGCTCCCCATTCATACTTTTGACAGGTCTGTCTGTAATCGGGCCGTAATCGGAAATTACGGGCCAGTGTTTCACACACTATTTCACTTCTGCAACAGGGTGTTGGCTTGTACCTGTAACAAATAATACTCCTAACACATCTCACTTGCATCAATGAAATTCAAGTGTTCAAAAAAAAAATTACTTTTGGTTTATTCGGCAATCAGGAACAAACAAAATCTGACTTTAAATATTTCTCGTATACTTACATAGGTTTTGACTGCTGATCTAATCACCAATTACTGGGTATAATCTAAATCATAGGTGTCAGTAGTATGGGTATAGCATGCCTCTGGGGGGCCGGCTTGACCAGTCTGCTCTCTTTCCCGTTCTTGATATCCCTTTTCCCCACTTCAGTTCTCCATTTGTCACAGAAACCGTAGACAGCAAAGCTCAGCCAATGAGAGTGAATAAATTTGAATCTCCCTGAATGTAGGCCGGGACTCCCAGTTGCCTAGTTAGTAATAAATTGCTTCAGTTCTGGAACCAGAAATGCATCATTTTTAATGGGAGGACAAACGACAGCTTAATCATATTCCCTTAAAATAAAGTTATGGAAATGGAGCAGCAATTCAAACCACCCTTGTTTGAACCAGCTGTCTTAACTCTACAAAACAGCCCATCATAATTACTAGTATCAAAAAATAAATAAATTCAATAAAGCTTGTTACAAAACTTTATTGTAACATTCCTCAAAGTTTAGTAACAGGAAATGCATGTATTCGACAGTTAATTAAATTCAGTAATTGAGAGCTGATTGATTTTTCACTCATAAACAGACATTATACTTGAACAGTTAGTAAAAATGGACTATTTAAACAATCTTACTCTGATGCAATTGTCCACAACTAGAACTTAATATGAGCTCAAAGAGCTCACAGCGCTCTAAACTCTGCTAATCAGGATAAGAAAGAAACATATAAAAAAACCTGTAACCCACAGGGCAATAGCAGGATGTACACCCCGTCAATCTCAGCACCAAACCTGGGAGCATTGAAGAATCATGTTTGGGAGCAAACAGCAAATATTACTTTTCATTATGGCTATGAGAGGAAATCATTCTTAAATGCTCTAGGATGTATGCAGGACAAATCTAGACCCAGCACACAATGCAAAAGGAAGTTAGAATTGAAAACCACATATTGTGCTTCAATATCTGCAAAGTGATGCTTCCTGAAGATTTCTGACACACTAACCCCCGATTACAAGGCCATGTAGAATAAGGTCAAATTCTAAATAACAACAGAAATTGCTGGAAAAACTCAGCAGGTCAGGCAACATCCGTGGAGAGAAATTTGAGTTGACGTTTCGGGTCGAAACCCTTCTTCAAAACTGGAAAGAAAAGAAAATAGATCGAAGGCAGGGCTGTGATCGAACAAAAGAAGTAAAAGAGACAATAAAAGGTATTCGAAACCAGACGAGATGGTAATAGGCCAGAGGAGACAAAAGACAGCTGAGATTAGGTGTGAAGTGTGCTGGCAGGATAGGAGACAGCAAATTCTAGTCATGCATTTAACAGTGTAAAACAAGTGATAGAGGAAAGTCCAAGGTGTGTCAACGCACAAGCTTTAGTTTTTAACAAACAAGTTCCTCTCTCCAATTATTTTCCTCTCCTCGTCTTACACAGACCAATGCTGGGTATGGTCTCTCCTGTGTTGTCCAATTTGATTCGACTGCCCTCACTTGGTTCCACTCTTTCCTATCCTGTCATAGCCAGAGCTTCTTTGGCAATGGAATCTCTTCCCATCCCTACACCGTCACATCTGGATTCTCCAAGATTCCATTCTTCCCTCCTCCTTTTCCTATTTACATGCTACACTTTGGTGACATCATCCGCAGATGTGGAATTAGCTTCAGCATCTATTCTGTTGACAACCAGCTCTACCTCTCCACTGCATCTCTCAACCCTCCATTTGCTTTGTACTAGAAGATTTCATGCTCAATATTCAGTCTTGGATCATTTCCTCCTGCTAAATACTGGGAAGAATTTGGCCCCAAAATCAATACCCTCGCCACAGACTCCATTCCCCTCACTGGCCACTGTCTCAGTCTGAACCAGACTGTTTGCAATCTTGCCATTCTTTTTGAGCTACAGCTAAGTTTCCAACCCCATATCCTCTCCATAACAAAGAAAACTTACTTCCACCTTGGTAACATCTCCCACAGCTGCCTCTAGCTCAGCTCCTCCTAACACGATCGCCCCAGGGCTCTCCAATGTGCTCATGGCCGTCCTCTCATCTTCCACCCTCCTTAAACTTCAGCTCATCCAAAACTTTTCTGCCTGTACCTTATCATGTACCAAGTCCCACTCGCCATCACCCCTGTCCTCAGTGACCTCCATTGGCTCCCAGTCCCCAATGCCTCCGATTTAAAATGCTCATCCTTGTGATTAAATCCATCAGTGGCCTCGCCCCTCCCTATCTCTATAACGTCACCCAGTTCCGCAGCCATGCCCCTTGAACTCTCCATTCTTCTGATTCTAGTCTCTTATTCATAGAATCATTGAATCATAAAATCTTAGAATCTTACAGCACAGAAGGAGGCCATTCGCCCCATCGTGCATGTGCCAATTTAGACCCATACCCCAAACTTTATAGAATTCATCCCCCCTCCCTTCAAACCACCTAAGCCCCATGCTCTGGGATTGCCTCCCTAAACTCCTCTATGCCTCCTTATTCTCCTTTACAACCCCCAATAAAATCCATCTCTATGACTAAGATTTTGGTGCCCCCCCCTCCTAATCTTTTCTTCTTTGACTCGGTGTCCATTTTTCCATAGACCTCGATGAAACAGCTGGGAAGTGTTTTATATGTTAACGGTGCTTTATAAATGCAAGTTGTGGTGGGCACCTTGCCCGAGTGGCCATGTGTCAGCCAGGGCAGTGAGTGTTGGCAAGTTGTTCAACCAGTAAAGGGGCATCACAGCCAGGCCAAATCCTTTTCTCACCTGATACTTTCCCGCAGGACTCACTGGGAAGTAACCAGCAGCAGGAACCTCTGCCGGTGTTTCCATACCTAGCCCAGTGGCTCGACGTGCTGCTGAGATAAGGTAACTCAACATGACTGCGTCTTGAATCTAAAACATCCTGCTCTGTGCAGCTGAACTCCACACAGGGCGCCGCATTTTGCCATCTGGGAATGGACAGCTACACATTAAATATCAAAAGGTATTATTGCAGGAATTGCATACACTAAAAGAATATTTAAAATGTAGGTGACGGCCAAAGAATGTTGTCATCTTACCCCCCTAAAAGAGTACACCCATTGGAAAAGATTTCATTTATCCTATTTTTGGACTAGTGTGAAAGCTGACATGATGCTGCTTAAAAATCTATTTTATTTAGCAGCGTGAAAAAGAAGACAACTGCAAATCGAAACAGAGGAGATCATGTAAATGCACCGCTGTTGTGCCTGGTTTATGACGCGGCAGCAGAGATGCATAAACAGTGGATGGCGGACACCTTCTCCAACTCATTCTTTCCCATAAACTTCAAAACTGCGGAACTTCTCACTCCCTCAGTCCGCCTGTCCTCCTACAATCTATAAGCTGGGGTGTCTAAACGTTTTGTCTCTAATGGGCCACTTAGCTGAATATCATCAAGCTGCATGAACCATGTATAAACAAAGAGAATCTCAGAGGCAACTGATTTGACACTAAAATCCAAAAGAACAGCTTAACTTTGTTAAAAGCAAAGCCACATTGAACTCTGTGAATAAATACAAACTAAAATGAAACAATGAGATTCGAGTGATATATCGAGTACTGTTCACTGACCCAGATCCCTGATCTACTCCAGTAACTTTGCTGCACTTGCTCAGCCTTCCAATGCAGTTTTAAGACCCAGATACCTGACCTCCCCGTCCCGAACATAAAGTTTAACAAATCATTTAAATGTATTGGCTCCAGCATCCACAGGAAACCTGATAGTGATGAGTACATCACCTTGGCCTATTAAAGTTCAAGTTCCTTGCTGGTCTTAACTTTACAAGTTACTATTTAACTTTTAACCAAAGAAAGTAAACATATTTAAAAGTGGAAACAGAAAGAAACAAAACTGTCCTCACAGTGATTTTGTCGGTTTCTTGTAATAACACACTCAACTTGGCACTCGTAAGGGATGCACTTTTCAGTCAGTGTGTTGTGCTAGCTTGGTCTCCAGCTTTACTCTGGCTGACTTCTTGCCTAGGGTTGCGATTTAGGGAGTCTGCTCTGGGATGGACTGCAATGTTCTTCCTGACATTTGAGCTCCAAATTTTATATGGCAGCCATTTCCAGATTCTTCTGCATTCACAGTTCTAAATGTACCCCCAAATACTCAGCACAAGTTCTGAACTTCTTCAGCGATGAGCAACTGAAATTGTGTTTCAGGCTCTGGATTATGGTTATCTATGGTTAACTCTGCCATTTTGACTTAATTTGTCTCCACTCACTGTCCCCTCCTCCTTGGATAACTCCTCTGATAGACTAAGGATTTACACTCTATACCTGCCCGGATGCTTTTGGTTTAATTCCTTCCTTTCTAAATTTAACAAGTTATACCTTCTTCAGTCTTTGCAGGTTTCACAGGAGCAGTTAATTTAATCAAGGGCTGCATCCTCATTCCTCAATTTCTGGTTGCATTTCTTATATTTAGGGGTACGGTAGCATAGTGGTAATGTCACTGGGCTATAAATCCAGTAGATCTGGACAAGTGATCTGGAGGTGTGACTTCAAATCCCACCACGGCAGCTGGGGAATTTAAAATCAGTTAATTAAATAAATCTGGAATAAGTGATGACCATGAAACTACCAGATTGTCGTAAAAACCCATCTGGTTCACTAATGTCCTTTAGGGAAGGAAATCTGCCATCCTTACCTGGTCTGGCCGACATGTGACAGCAATGTGGTTGACTCCTAACTGCCCTCTGAAATGGCGTAGCAAGCCACTCAGCTGTACCCAACTGCTACAAAGAAGCATGGACTGCAGCGGTTCAAGAAGACGGCTCACTGCTGGAAGACAAGTCATGGGGCTGGATTTCCGGGGCTTCACTGAACCCATGCTTCTTGATTTACCTCATTTCTCCTACCCTTTTCTACCTTGTTGGTTTCCTGTGATATGGGCTTTCATCCTTTGCTTCGGTTTCTTAACTTAAAAATTGAGAGGTAATATAGGGGTAAAAATAAAAGCACTAATACTAATGGAAGCTTCTGCCCAGTTAAGGGTAGTGGGTTGGGGTGAAAGGGTGTCTGAAGTGCAGGCTTTCCAAGAAGAAATAAAGCAATGAGCAAAGTTAGCATGTTAGCAGAGGGTTAAATTGAAACATTTTAACTGCTAAATCGCATACTAGGATTGGAATTTAGCTTTTTATCTGAATGTCAAACAAAGGGATTTTAGTGCTGGAGAATGGATGATTTATCCTCTCTGGGCACCCTGTGGCAGCATCAAGCATCATTATTTTAAGTATGGCACAGCCAAAGGCAGAGAAAAGCCTCCTCCATTCCGTCCATGTAATTTAAACCGAACCTCACAAAAACATGCCCTGCCACGCCAGTGTGCCACTTCCAAAGCTTGTGCTACCCACTGCACCACAGCTGACACTGTGGCTCTGTGGGTAGCACACTTGCCTTTGAGTCAGAAGGTTGTGGGTTCAAGTCCCACTCCAGAGACTTGAGCACATAAAGTTAGGCTGACACTCAAGTGCAGTGCTGAGGGAGTGCTGCATTGTCAGAGGTGCAGTCTTTCAGATGATGCGTTAAACCGAGGCCCCCGTCTGCTCTCTCAGGTGGATGTAAAAGATCCCATGGCACTATTTCGAAGAAGAGCAGGGCAGTTATCCCCGGTGTCTTGGCCGATATTTATCCCTCAACCAGCATAACCAGAACAGATTATCTGGTCAGTATCACATTGCTGTTTGCGGGAGCTTGCTGTGCGCAAATTGGCTGCCGCGTTTCCCACATTACAACAGTGACACCACTTCAAAAGTACTTCATCGGCTGTAAAGCGCTTTGAGATGTCCGGTGGTCGTGAAAGGTGCGATATAAATGCAAGTCTTTCTTTTTTTCTTTTTATTTCCTGTCTCTCTGAGTAAGACTGACAACTTGAGTCAAACTGTGGATAGTTCCGTGCGGCAGGCTAACAGCCAAAAATAACTGCTTTGATACTTTTCAAACAGGTAGAACCTCTACGGCTGGCAGAGATAAGAGACTCAGTTTAACTGAATACGAACGTACGTCAGAAAGTAATGTAGTAACTCACAACACCCCCAGATCATCATTCAGATATATAATCCTCTCATTTTGTGAAACATTGCTTCTCTCAGTCTACTGAAAACGAGCAACTTTTAGACTGCCTGGTCTGCTTTTCAAGCACGAAATATATCGAAGCACAAATAGACATGACAGGCTCTGTTTTACAGAAGTACCACAAAGTAGGCTATCATCCCCTCCCCCTTTCCCAGCCCCTACACTTGCTTAAAAATCTGTTCCATTTCCTGCTTTTTTCCAGTTCTGACGAAAGACCATCGACCTGAAACGTTAACTCTGTTTCTCTCTTCACAGATGCTGCCTGACCTGCTGAGTTTCTCCAGCATTTTCTGTTTTTATATTTATTATTAATAATTACTTATACAAGGTACCAGAGCACAACCAATACCCATGGAAGCATAACTCAGCAATGAATCACTGCCTTCAGGACAGACAAAAATGAATTAATCCTCCACAGCTCCAGCTACACGTGCTACTCCACTGAATCACGGAGAGTTTGAATACCTGGGCTGTCAAAGGATTCCAGTCTGACAGGAGGCTGGTGATCATTTAGAAGAACATTACAACATCAGTTGAAAGGAGTTTGGTGAGGTTTAATGTCTCACCAGCTTCACCTCCCACAAAACTGCACAGCGTCATAGATCTTCAAGATTGTAGTTTCACCACTGCCCAGAGAAATGCCAAACATGCCTGACTTCACGGAAGCAGTTGTAATGCAGAAGGGTGAAATGCAGACTATTCAGAGGATGCATCATGTAAACTACTCTGGTGTTTAGTTTCATGAGAAGGCATTTGGTAAACTTTTTTAGGAGGGGTTAGGGAAAAAAAGACCTGGATTGCACCTTCGCCATTTTTGTCATGACTTAGTCATCAAGCCACGTGTTTATAAAATAACAAATAACAAGTTGACCAAACCTGTACCTTTAAATGGTTTCTTTACTCTCTCACATGCTCTGCACACGGTAAAATATAACAAAAGCACACTGCACCCCAAGAGCCTGCTGTCTCTGGCCTGAGCTTAGTCTTGCAAGAAGCATCCCTGAAGCAGATCATTTTCACATCCAAATGATGTTATTTAGAGCAGGGCAGGTGTTTCACATCTTGCTGCAGGGTTTCCAGAGAACTGGAAACTATACAATGCCAGCCATTGGCAAATTCATTAAAACCCCACACGGATGGGAGCTAATGAGAAGGCAGATCTGACCAAAACTGCTGTTATCGCCAAGTATAATTACCACACTCAAATCCTTACACAACATATTTCACTAAGGACTCATCTCATGTATGCTGTTAGAGTAAGGATGTGAATATGTTCAGCACAGCATGCTGTGGATAGACATGCAATTAAAAGGTTTTTAAAAAAATACTTAACAGATTCTGATTATGTGGAACAGAACAACACAAGGTACTGGCAACAGAGCAATTAGCAGAAAATCTCTTTATGGGGATATAGAATGGACTCCAATGGGGGTCCAGCTTTTCAGTGTACTCTTTTGGTGAAGCAATAAACAAATAAACTGCAACTTAACAAAAATACATTAAATGAAACTTAACAAATTAAATTAAAATTTGGTTGCCGGGAGTGATGATGCACTCCAGTCCCTGCGGTGCCCACCGGTCGCGGAAGGCCTCGAGCGTGCCGGCGGACACCGCGTGCTCCATCTCCAGGGCCACCCGGGCACGAATGTGGCCGCAGAAGAGAGGCAGGCAGTCGGGCTGAACGACCCCCTCGACCGCCCGCTGCCTGGACCTGTTAATGGCCACTTTGACCAGGCCCAGGAGCAGTCCTACGAGGTGGTCCCCCAACCTGCCCGCTCCCCTCCGCACCGGCTGGTCAAAGATCAGGAGCGTAGGACTGAAGCGCAGCCAAAAGCCGAGGAGCAGCCCCTTCAAATAGTGAAAGAGGGGCTGCCCAATGGGGGTCACATTGAGTATTTACCAAACTAAGTGGCATGTTCCAACAATTGGTTGGACATAGTACGAGTAAGAATACTGCTTCATTTCAGGGAGATGTAACACAAATATGCACTGTGACAAGCTTAAAGAAAATATTAGCATGTGGGAGACTACAGTCTCCCGCGTAAAGAAATAGGCAACACAGCGAGCTACAAGAAATAGGTCTTTACTCCAACTCTCACAATACAGTACTGAATTCGTAAAGCCCGCGAGCCTGTGATGACTCACGGATTGGTCACCTGCTGGAACCTGATTGGTTTTCCTTCTCTCAGCAGCAGGCAAGTCTGAACATGCCTTATTCCTCTCAGCTTGCAACTGTCTTGCGGGGGGAGGGGAATACAGCAGTTAAAAGGGGATTATACAGGTTTATCTACATACACACAGTGTTTCCCCAATGTGGCAACGCCACATACGCCCCCCCAGAATCCTCGTTAACTGTAAAAGTCAGTCTCTGCGGAGGTTTGACCAAACGGCCGTAGCGGCTGTAGTAGCCATCTGGCGTGTGAGGAGGGCTGTCTGGGAGGTCGGCCAGTTGGTTCGTCGGCTGGTCTGGCGGCTGGTCTGCCGGTGGGCTGGCTGGACAGGCTGCCGGCGAAGGTGGGGCGGCAGCCGGGAAGTAAGGTTCTGGCGTGTCTTGGTCCTCTTGTGGGGCTGCCGCCAATGCAGGAGGTCTGCCCCGCCGTGGGGGAAGAGCCGGACGAAACGGGAAGCTGAGGTCCAGGTGCGCCGGTTTGAGGCGGTCTACTGAAATAAGGTCCAGCTTCCCGCCGACGTCGATAAGAAAAGCTTTGTCCCCCGTCTCCAATACTGAGAAGGGGCCGGTGTATGGTGCCTGCAGCGGGCCTCTGTGCGCGTCCCAGCGCACGAAGACGAACTGCGCATGTCGTAAGTCCTGAGGCACGTAGGACGGCTGCGGGCCGTGTTGCGAAGTGGGCACTGGACGGAATTGCTGGGCCGCGTCCTGGTGCAGGGAAAGCTGTCTGGCGGCCGACCACGGCTCCGTTGTCAGGGGGAGGAAGTCGCCTGGTACTCTGAGCGGTTGGCCGTAGACCATCTCGGCTGCGGAGGCGCGGAGGTCCTCTTTGGGCGTGGTGCGCAATCCCAGGAGGACCCAGGGTAGTTTGTCGATCCAGCTGGTGTCGGCCAGGCTGGCGCGGAGGGAGGCTTTCAAGGAACGATGAAAGCGCTCGCAGAGCCCGTTGGCCTGCGGGTGGTAGGCTGTTGTCCTGTGCAACTTGGTGCCGAGGCCGGCGGTGATGGCATTCCACAAGTGGGAGGTGAACTGGGGGCCTCTGTCCGAGGATATGTCGGTCGGCACGCCGAACCGGGCCACCCATGTCGAGACGGATGCTCGCGCGACGTCGGTCGTGGTGGTGGAGGCGAGGGGAACCGCCTCGGGCCATCTGGTGGTGCGGTCGACGATCGTGAGCAGGTGTGTGAAACCGTGCGATGGCGGCAAGGGGCCTACCAGATCGACGTGGACGTGGTCGAAACGCCTCTTGGGCACTGGGAAACACTCCAATGGCGCCTTGGTGTGCTGCTGGACCTTAGCGCGCTGACACGCCACGCATGTGTTGGTCCAGTCTCTCACATCCTTGTGGAGTCCAGGCCAGATGAACTTGGCAGACATGAGTTTCTGAGACGCACGCATCCCTGGATGTGAGAGGCCGTGGATGATGTCGAAATCTCGCTTGCGCCAGGCGGATGGGACGACCGGCCTAGGCGAGGGGACTGAGACGTCGCACAGGAGGGTTGTGCCTGCTGCGTGGAAGTGGATGTCGGTCAGAGTGAGGCTGGTGGTTGACATCCTGAGGGCCTGGATCTCCGCGTCGGTGGCCTGGTCTCTCGCCATGCTGGCGTAGTCGACGCCCAGATGCACTGCGTGGAGCGAGGGTCTTGAGAGGCAGTCGGCCACCAAATTGTCCTTGCCGGCGACGTGGCGGATGTCCGTGGTGAACTCCGAGATGAAGTTGAGTTGGCGCTGTTGGCGCGCGGACCAGGGTTCGGTTACTTTGGCCATGGCGAAAGTGAGCGGCTTGTGGTCCACGAATGCGGTGAACGGCCGGCCTTCCAGGAGGAAACGGAAGTGCCGGATTGCCAGGAACAGGGCCAGGAGCTCTCTGTCGAACATGCTGTAGGCCTGCTCGTTCTTGTGCAGCTGTCGGCTGAAAAATGCCAGTGGCTGCCACGCGCCTTCGACCCACTGTTGCTGGACAGCGCCGACGGCGTAATCCGAGGCGTCCGTGGTGAGGGCGGTCTTGGCGCCCGGGATGGGGTGGGCCAGTAGTGTGACATTGGCCAAGGCGCTTTTGGTCTGGTGGAAGGCTGTCGCCATCTCGCTGAGTTGCTCTTTGCCCGTTTTGCCCCTGGTGGCTTCGTAGAGGGGGCGCATGAGTGAGGCGGCCTTGGGCACGAAACGGTGATAGAAATTGACCATCCCCAAAAATTCCTGCAGCGCCTTGACCGAGGTGGGCTGGGGAAAGTCCGCCACCGCCTGCACCTTGGAAGGTAGGGGAATGGCTCCCCTTGGCGAGATTCTGTGGCCGAGAAAGTCAATTTGGCCGGGTTGATGATTAGCCCGTGTTGGCTGAGGCGCTGGAAAAGAGAGCGCAAATGCGCGATGTGCTCGGCCTTGCTGGTGCTGGCCACGAGGATATCATCCAGATAGACGAACAGGAAGCTCAGGTCCCGTAGGACGGAATCGATGAGCCGTTGGAAGGCCTGTGCGGCGTTCTTGAGCCCGAAGGGCATGCGCAGGAACTCGAACAGTCCGAAGTGGGCGATGACCGCCATCTTCTGGACGTCTGCGTGGTGGACGGGGACCTGATGGTAGCCACGAATCAGGTCGACCTTGGAAAAGACGGACTTCCCTGCTAGGTGTGCCGGGAAGTCTTGGATGTGCGGAATGGGGCATCTATCGGGCGTGGTGGCGTCGTTGAGCCGTCTGTAGTCGCCGCAGGGGCGCCAGCCACCGCCCGGCTTGGGCACAATGTGGAGGGGGGATGACCAGGGGCTGTTCGAGCGGCGGATGATGCCCAGTTTCTCCATCGTGGCGAATTCTTCCTTGGCCACTGCCATCTTGGCTGGGTCCAGGCGTCTGGCTCGGGCAAACACTGGTGGTCCCGTAGTGGCGATGTGGTGCTAGACACCATGCTTGGCTGCCGCGGCTGAGAAGGTCGGTTGTGTGAGCCTCGGGAAATCTGCGAGTAGGCGGGCGTAGTCGTCATCCGCCGGGGCAGAGCAGGACCCGACGAGGGCCGGGCTGTTGCTCTGCTGGCAGGCCAGTGAAGCGAAAGTTGCTGCGTCGATCAGGCGCCTGTCGCGGATGTCGACCAGGAGTCCGTGGGCACAAAGAAAATCGGCGCCCAGCAAGGGATGTGCCACCGAGGCCGTCACGAAATCCCACATAAATCGCTGGCCGTTGAAACAAACCTCGGCCCGTCGCTTTCCAAAAGTAGCGATGGCTGCGCCATTTGCCGCCACGAGAGGTGGGCCGCTGCAGCCTGCCTGGATGTTGAGCTGGGAGGCAGGAATTATGCTGCATTGGGCTCTGGTGTTGCAAAGGAATCTGCGCCCTGAAAGGGAGTCGGTTATGTACAGCAGTTTACCTGCAGTGCCGATGGCCATCGTGGCGGCGGGGGTGCGATCGAGCGGGCCTAGACGGCGGCGCGGGGCTGACGCGTTGGGCCGGGCGGCCATCTTGGTTTGATCGAAAGAGCAGGGTGCTCTGCAGCGTTGGGCCTTGTGGCCGAAACGCGCGTGGTAGTAGCATAGTTCTGCGGCCTGGCGTGGCGGCGCGCACTCGGTGGTGTCGGGGAGCCTCGCGGCTGCACAGTCGAGTTGGGCGACGGCGAAGACTTTGTCCGCGGCAGCTGCCAGTTGTATGCAGTCCGTGATCAGGGACCCCGCGAGGGCAGTCTGTACCTGCTGAGGAAGCAGGCTGAGGAAAAGGGCCCGAAACAAGAAGCACTGCGGTTCAGAGCCCAGGAGCGCAAGCACCGGCTCATCAACTGGGTCGGGGTAGAGTCGCCGAGGCCTGGTAGTGAAAGAAGCCTACGGGCCCTCTCCTCCCCAGACAGGCCGTAAGCCTGCAGCAAGCGGCCCTTAATGGTTGAGTACTTGCCGGTCTGTGGTGGGTTCCCCAGCAGGTCGAGAACTTCGGCGGCGGTGGAGCTTGCTAGTGCTGAGACTACGTGGAGGTACCTTTCTTCATCGTCTTGAACCCTGCAAAGGGGGAATTGGGCCTCTGTGCACGCGAACCAAGCTGGTGCTTGGTGTTCCCAGAAGGTGGGGAGCTTCAAGGACGCGGCGCCGGCCGACATCGGGCTGCTGCTGGTTGCCGTCGGGTCGTTGCTGGCCTCTGTAGGGCTACGTGAGTCGGGGGCTTCGGCCGCCAACATTCGGGGTCACCAATGTGGGAGACTACAGTCTCCCGCGTAAAGAAATAGGCAACACAGCGAGCTACAAGAAATAGGTCTTTACTCCAACTCTCACAATACAGTACTGAATTCGTAAAGCCCGCGAGCCTGTGATGACTCACGGATTGGTCACCTGCTGGAACCTGATTGGTTTTCCTTCTCTCAGCAGCAGGCAAGTCTGAACATGCCTTATTCCTCTCAGCTTGCAACTGTCTTGCGGGGGGAGGGGAATACAGCAGTTAAAAGGGGATTATACAGGTTTATCTACATACAGACAGTGTTTCCCCAAAAGCAGATACTTTTGGGGCATTATCTGTTTGTAAAGCAGTGTCCAAATCTAACCTGTGCCAAATTGGCTTTATTGCAATTTTAGAAATCAAACGAATCTGGACATCAAAATATATCAGCATTCTGCACACTTTGGATGCGCACACACTTAAGGTAAGTTATCGGGCACTTAGACAAATTTTTGAAGTCATGTTAAGCTGTTAGCACTCTTTCAGCATATTACACAATACAAACACCTGGGGAGAGGGAACGGATACTTCTACCTGGCAGTTTGTGTTATCTTTTATAGTCTTGCATATATACTGGCGGAGCGGACTGTTGCTGAGGGAAGGTTGCAGATGCCAGCCATCCTCTGGTACCTCATCCAAGCGACCATTCTTCGTGCGTCTACATTGGCAGTGAGCTTTAATGAGCTATTTGAGAATAGGGCGCACTATAACCAAGCCCAATTCTGTCACCAGATGTTGACTCATGCACTTCCCAACAGCGGTCACTGGAAAGCAACTAGCAGCCAGGAACCAGAGCTCATATTTTTCCTCTCACTATTCCAACAGCACTGAGGAAATGAATACATTTCCAGGCTTTTCTTAAAAGGCAAATCACATTTTTGGAGAGGGAAGCATCAAAATACAGATATTGTAATATATAGAATACATAGAGGGTATCCGATGCGAATGTGGTTATATGGTATTTATCAGAAGAGGTAAACTGCCCTCAACTGACAAGATGGAAGCGAGTTAGGTAGTGTTGTTGCACAATTATTATCAAGCATTTTACTTATACGATTGCTTTTTAACTTATTATGATTTAATCTTTTTCTCCCTCCGTAGTTGTTTCGTGTGACAATACATATTGCCACACAGGTAGCTCAATGATTAGTGGTTCGCACCGTGAAGGGTTAATAATTGTGATGGCAGGAATCAGATATGATGCGTGACAGTGGAGAATTTTGTGGAACAACTTTACTCTTTGTACAGTTCTGCACAAATTTGTTTTGCAAACATTTAAGCAGTGGCCTGCGTTGTAATGAAAGGTAGGCTTGTGTGGGCTAATGGCTATAAAATACTGGCAAACAGAGGGTGATGCAGTGGTCTCATACTATGTCTTTCTCTTTCTTCCAACGGAGCCAAACAGAAGATCTGTGGGTAACAAGTGTGGAGGCTGATAGCAGCAAATTTGTTCAACTTAGTTGAGAAAACCCAGGCAGAACTATCTTCCCACATACCAAGCAGTCTTGCACTTGCTCTAACTGTTGGAAAGCACTGCGAGTAGCCATGGCAACTCCCCTGCCATGAGTGCCCCATGGCAATCTGGAGCGTCAGCAGTACAAAAAAAAAATCACTGCTGCTACACAGCTGCCACAGAAAAAGGCTTGTACAGCCCAGAGCAAACCTATCCTACCACCATCAGAACAAAACAGAACCAAACCGAGCACTCCACCAACATCACGTTCCAACGATCAGTTCCATCCCCTTGAATGAACAAATGGCAAATGAGAATGAGATGACCACCATGACGATAACTGCCTCTAAGGATTCTGGGACACCACTGCAGCCGCGCCACATGACATAGCAAAGACGACCAGAAAACATCCTACGTACAATAACACATAATTTCACTTCTAATGCAAAAGTCATACAAGCATATAACTATTATACTGTACGGCATATACTGTTTCCTCAAGATCATATTAATTCTATTTATACCAAGACTTGTATGTCTGGTTTATGACTTTCAGTGCTTCTGAGGTGTGCGGTTTCCTTCAGTCACTAGATATGCAGTGTTTTTTTTTGCTGTTTAGAAACCGTGAAGTGAAGCCAAATTAGGGGCAGGCAAGTTTTGATTTTAAAACCTTGGAGATTATAGGAGGGAGGGAAGATTTGTGAATGGCAAACAACTTCCACAGTTTTGAGGTGCTGGAGGAGATGGGTCATATACAGGAAACTTTCTGGTATCCGGCACTGACGGTACCGAGCTGGTGCCGTACCATCAAAACTGCCGTAGAAACCAGCGCTAATGTTAAAACATGCGGAGCTTTTGAGCTCCGTGTGAATCAACAAACCCTGTTGCTTAGCAACAGCTTCAAAACAGTCGGCCGCAGCTTAAAAGCGTCTCTGTAGCTAAGCAACAACTTCAGCTAGACCTTGCAGAGCCTGACTGGAAAAAAAAGCAACGAGAAGTAAAAAAACTTATAGGAAACGGCTCCTGAATTTTGCCGGTAGATAGAGCTTTCCGGTTAAACGAAAGTTTCCTGTATTTTTATCTCATTGACAATATATCTCCATCAAATATATAAATGTGAACATTGCTAAACTATAGAGGCTCGAGACCCTGCTAATTAGTATTTTGATAGGCAGGAATGAACGGAACCAATGAAAGTCTGATGGCATTTACTGTCCCCAATTACAAATCCTTATATATAAAAGAAATCCCTTCACTGTCACCAATGCTTTCACCTTTTTGTGCAATATAAAGCTGTAGCGAAGAACAGAAATGCGTAGATATTTTTTATCTATTAACAGTATGTCAGCTTTGAGGCTTGAAGCATTAATCAGAGCATCTTTACTGCATTACACAGGCAGCACTTAATAATCACCCCAAATCCAATCTAAATAACAACTTCCTTCTAGTTGAATAATCTTCAATCATTCCTGGCAATTTGCTTTGCGTAGATTTTAATCTAATAAGATAATGTCAACATATATTAATGTTTAATTATGGACAGAAAAACTTGAATGCTCTTTAAAAATAATTTGTGGGGGAAGATTGTGTGCTGTCCAAGGTAAGAGAGGTCAGTGTGGAGAATGGAAAATGCTTTTTTATCTGATGAGTTGATGACAGTCAAAATCTTTTAGATACGGTATATAATGAGACAGTCAGAAGATAAATCCCTTTCTATTTCCCCCTTTTTTAAAAATTATACACCATGGGCGAGAAATTCATATACTTACCGCCACCTGTTAGCGCCAGCGATTCTCGAAAAAATGGCGGCCGCCGCTCTTGCGTCAGCTGGAGGCAGTCCCCGCGGCGGCCACCATATCCGTGGGCCCTTTTGTGCTGCCAATAACCGGCAGTGCCCTGTAGATAAAAAAGGCGGCGTGGTGATGTCAGTCAACGCCGACTTAACGCCACCCACATGAACTTCGACCCTAGTGCTCAATTCAGCGCTGGGTCCGAAGCACGCCAGGTTAACCTGGCAGGCAAGCAGGCTGACAGACACTGACAGGAGATATCTGCAGCTGTTAAAGGGACACACACTTCAATCAGGTAAGTTTGAATGGAAGGGTTTGGCCTTGGTTTCTCTGATTTTATTGAAGTGGTGGCTTGCTGCAATATAGGTGAAAGGTTGTTTTTAAGTGTTTTGGTTGTGCTGCTGGACGCTTGCAAGGGCTCAGATAGTAAGTGAACGTCTTCGAGAAGACAGAACATGCTGCGAATACTCAGCAAGTCAGGCTACTTCCACGGAGTTCACGTCTCAGGTCGACGTGCTGCCTGACCAACTGAGTATTTGCAGCATCTTATGCTGTCATTTCACATTTACAGCACACGCTTGCAGAGGGGAGAGGAAGACGCCGAAGAGGAGGAAGCCGAAGAGGAGGAATCAAACAATAGGATGCATCCCAGACAGCCCCTGTGTGGCCGGGATATCCAGGATGGAATCATCCACCTGCGGTCCCACTGGCTGGGCAGGCTACCTCCTCTTGTTGACCCACTGGCTGGGCAGGCTACCTCCTCTTGTTGACCCACTGGCTGGGCAGGCTACCTCCTCTTGTTGACCCACTGGCTGGGCAGGCTACCTCCTCTTGTTGACCCACTGGCTGGGTAGGCTGCATTTCTTGGGTGTGTGAAATGAGAAAGACACAAGGGTGGAGTTGTGTTGACGGGAGGGCGGGAAACCTAGAGGTGCAGGCCAGAAGGGGGATAATGTACGGGGATGCCCGCATCTTGTATCATTTCAGCCCTGCCGCTGGCCAAGGGCTCAGCCATGCCCCTGCCAAGAATGGCCTGCACCGTCTCCTCCAATGGGGTGAGGTGATGCTAGGAATGGTAGGTGTGCCTCGTCATTGGTGCAGATTGTTGGTAGGTGAGTGATTGGGGGTTCTGCATTGAGCAGTGTGCGAGGCTAGTGGTACAGTTGGTAGCTGATGGCTTTTGAAGATGCATTCACTGACCTTGACCAGTGGTCTGAGGTCATGAAGCTTCTTTGGACACTGGAGCCAGGTGGTGGGGGTGACACTGCTGGCAGTGACGGCCTCGGTGATGTACTCCCACATCGTTCTTTCTGGAGGGCCTCCTGGCCCCTGTGAGTAGAGGGCCGCTCTTGCAGTGTTGACCCCCTGCACAAAGCTGGAGTGCTGCGTGTGAGACCCTGGGTGCCTCTTCCCTGGCCTGCTGAGCCAGTTGTGTTAGTGTTGAGGCAGTTTTCCCATTTGTCCAGTTTAGGAAGGTAATTCAGCTTTAAGAGCTGAATAATCACATTTGGAACTTCTTTTAAACATTCAATATTTGTAAAAAGACAGAAATGGCTGAAGAATGCATTGAATCAGTGCATATTATTTTGTCTTGCTTCAATGTGCATGGCCCCTTTAAATTTCAGAGCGCCTCACTGCCCACAATGCATTGCGAACTTCACAGCCTCGCACACAGACGCTCGGGGAAGCAGCAACGCCGCACCAGGACTACAAATTGGTCCCGGATCCCTGGTGCAACGCCACCAGGACGGCGTTGCAACTAAGGTTAGCACTGCATCACCTATCTCCAGGCCCCCCACACCAATTTAGGTCAGTTAGCGCTGCGGCCATTTCAGGCGGCCGTTAACGGCAGTTGGTGATCACCAATTTTCCATTAATAAACATTATTAATAGACATTAATAAACTTGCAAAAGGCTGTGTAATTGGCAAATGAATTTCAATATACAGTAGATAATTGTAAGGTGGTAAATTTTGGTAGGAAGAATAAGGAGGCCACATATTCCTTGGAAAATAAGTGTCTAACTGGAGTAGAGGAGCAGAATGATCTGGGAATACAGATACACAAATCACTACAAGCAGCGAAGCAGGTTAATAAGGCCATAAAAACAAAGTAAAAAGGAGAAACTTGTTTATCCAGAGAGTGTTAAGAATGTGGAGCTCACTACCACACAGCAGGAGGCGAATAGCATTGATGCATTTACGAGGAAGCTAGATAAACACATCAGGCAGAAAGGAAGAGAAAGATATGTTGATAGGATTAGATGAAGAAGGGTGTGAAGAGACTCGTGTGGAGCATAAACACCGACATGGACCTGTTGGGCCCAACGGTCTGTTTCTCTGCTGTACAGGAAACTCTCGTTTAAACGGCACCTAAATACCCGGAATACTCTATTAACCGGCAAAATTCATACTCCAAAAACAACACCTCAATAACCGGAAATGTTGCTGAGTCCGAGTCTCCCGCGGTGGCCGAGTTAGTCAGTGGGGGCAGTTCTCCAAATTGCCACTACTCGGCTTCTTGGCGCTGTCGGAAGTTGGAACACCTCAATAACAGGAGTCCGACTTTCCCACGCTGCCGGCAGTCTCTTTAACACAACATTCTGCAGGTGAGTACCCAATTATACTGCACATTTCTTGATTTTTTAATTTTTGTTTGTTAAAAATAGCCTCGGTAGATAACCCTCTCCGTCATCCGGAATTTTTAATCAACCGGCACCATCCCGGTCCCGTCGGTGCCGGATATCAAAGAGTTTCCTGTATGTAATACTTTTATCATCTGGGCTAGGAACATAGGAACAGAAGTACGCCATTCAGTCCCTCGAGGCTGCTCCACCATTCAATTAGATCGTGGCTGAACTCCATTTTCCTGCCTTTGATCCATATCCCTTGATACCCTTACCTGACAAAAATCTAACGATCTCTGTCTTGAAAGCTCCGATTGTTCCCCAGCATCCACAGCCTTTTGGGGGTGGGAGTTCCAAATTGCTATAACACTTTGTGGGAAAAAGTGCTTCCTGATTTCCCTCCTAAATGGCCATGTTCCCTCATTTTTGATTCCCCCACCAGAGGAAATAGTTTTTCTGTTTCTACCCTATCGAATCCTTTTAACACTTTGAACACCTCGATCAAATCAAACTTCAATCTTCTGTACTCAAGGGAATACAAGCCAGGCTTATGCAACTTGTCCTCATAATTTAACCCTCTAAGCCCTGGTATCATTCTTTGAATCTGCGCTGTATTCCCTGTCCAAGGCCAATTCGTCCTTGCTGAGGTGCGATGCCTAAAACTGAATGCACTGCACCAGGTGGGGCTTGAACGAGGTTCTATAAAACTCAGGCACAATTTCCCCCCTTTGTAATCCAGTCTCCTTGAGATAAAGGCCAACATTCCATTAGCCTTTTTGTACCTGTCTACTAACCTTTACATGATTTGTGCACTTGGACTCCCACATCTCTTTACTCCTCTACAGTTCCTAGTTTCTCACCACTTAGAAAATATTCCGACTTATCTTTCTTAGGTCCAAAGTGGATGACCTCACACTTGCCCACATTGAACCCCATCTGCTGTAGTTTTGCCCACTCACTGAATCTGTCAATTTCCCTTTGCAACTTTCTGCTCCTGTCTGGACTACTTACTGTCCCTCCTAATTTAGTGACATCTGTAAACTTGGACATACAACTCTCTATTCCTTTATCCAAGTCATTAATAAATATGATGAAAAGTTGAGGCCCCAGAACAGATCCCTGGGGAACACCACGGCCCCGATTTTCGGCTTGTGTGGGAAATGGTCGGGTTTCCCTGAATGTGGGGTTTCTGACACACATAAAAAAGTGTCAGCCAGCTCCATGCGATTTTCCCTCAAGTGGCCAATTAATTCCCAGCATGTGGGAAGCCTTGCTAATTGTCCAATTTCAGTCAGAAATCCCCACAGTATGATGTCATCATTCGTGGTGCTTTCAAAGTGTTCAGCAAGCTTCTCCACCTCTGCAGGCTTCTCAACCACTCTTGCACAATGGCAGAGGAGCCTGCACCAGCTGCTGCCAGTGGCAAAGGCCGAGCTGCCTTCAAATTCGACGAGGCTTCACTGCAGGCATTATTGGATGGGGTTAGGGCCCACAGGGAGGTCCTCTTCCCTAGGTCAGGGAGGAAGAGGCCTCCCGCTGAGACCAATGCTGCATGGATGCAGGTGTCAGCAGATGCCAACTCGCTGGGAGTCACCAGAAGAACATAGAAACATAGAAACTAGGAGCAGGAGTAGGCCATTCGGCCCTTCGAGCCTGCTCCGCCATTCAACGAGATCATGGCTGATCATCCAAACCCTAGCACCCAGTCCCTACACCGGCAGCCATCCCACCCAAGCCCTATCCCCGTAACCCCGTAACCCCACATATTTAATCCCCCCTAACACTAAGGGTCAATTTTTATCATGGCCAATCAACCTAACCCGCACATCTTTGGATTACATCTTGGCATTACACCTTGGCATTACATCTCTAACTCCTTCCTTAACTCCCCCACAGTACCATCCAGAGCCCCCATCCTCACTGTGGAGGAGGAAGAGGCTGTGCAGCCAGACTCCTCAGAGGAAGCTCCAACCTCTGAGGGCGCAGCGTCAGGAGAAGTAAGCGCACCCAGCACCAGCGCAGACACTCACACCTCGGGGGGACCTTCGGGACATAGAGTAGTGTTGTCACCTGGTGTTTCACAGCTCACAAGTGAGCCTCAGCAGATTCTGGAGGCAGGGACAACAGTGGAGAGTCCTCGTCGGAGGGCGCAGGACTCTGCCAGCTCAGCTCAGCTGCACTGCACGTCGACCCTCTGCCTCTGGGTCCATCCGCAAGAGAAGAGGTGATGGATCTCCATGCACAGATGCAGGAGTCTCTGGCAGGTTTTGTCTCCAGGGTCGCTGCGAGTGTGGAGCGAATGGAGGAATCCATAGCGACCATGAGCAGAGCCTTTGTGGAGTCATTGGTGCATGAACGCATCACCATGGAAAGGTTGGCGACCTCCATGGAGGAGATAACTCGCCAGGGTACGGAAAACATGGTGAGTGCTCATAAGAGAATGACATCTCTTGAGGAGCGTTGGCCATCTGTTGAACAGAGAAACCAGATCTTCATGGAAGTCCTTCTGAGTAGGACTGCCAGTGCAGAAACGGGTCCCCATGGCCCCCTAAAGCACAGCAAGGTGCTCTCAAGCCACTTCCAAGCGCTGGCCCCTTCTGGCCTGTGCAGCTTCAGGTGAGTGAGCAGCAGCCTGGTGCTCCTGGTGCTCATCCAGCTGCTCCTGGTTCTGCTGCTGCCACCTCTGCTGCTGGAGATCCTCTAATGGCAAGAAGGGAAGGAAAAAAAGGCGTCCCCTGCTTCTGGTAGATGCCTCCGCTGAGGAAGCGCTGAGTGAGGGTGGTGAGAGGGGCTTCCCAGGAGATCACATTGGAGAAGTGTGTGAGGCTCCAACCTTCCACAGCTGTGCCTAAGCCTTGAAGAAGTAGCCCCAAGCCTGCAACAACAAGGTCCTTTAACATACAAGTGCTGTCCCTTTAAATCGCAGCTTCTCCGATTGACCTGCAGCTGCAAGCAAGCAAGCCGGGATGCTTCACGCCAGGTCTCATCAGTGGGGTTCCCCGCAGGCGTGTTTAGCGTGGGGAACCCCTGAAAGTCGCAAGGGCACCCTAAAATCGGCTTAAACAAGGTGATAATTGATCATTATTGTTCCGACGGCCAGTCCTGCCAGCGGCGGGTGGGACTGAAGCGGGTCGGAGAGAAACGGCGGTCCAAAAGTCAAACAGGGCGGGGAATCAGGCGGGGGGGGGGTCGCGACCCGCTTTTTCAGTGATTTTCGGCCCCCGGCCGCATGAACAGCCGCCCGACGGCTGCCAGAAAATCGACCCCCACGTGTCACTTCCTGCTTTATCCCCACTCTCTGACTCCTACCTCCCAACCCAAGTCAAAAGGCTACCTCCAATTCCATGTGCTTTCATATTTGTTAATAATCTTTTGTGTGGAATAACAAAAATGGTATGTTAACCTTTATTACAAAGAGATTAGAGTATAAGAGTAATGAAGTCTTACTACAATTATATAGGGCTTTGGTGAGACCACGCCTGGAGTACCATGTACAATTTTGGTCTCTTTACCTACGGAATACTTAGAGAGAGTGCAACAAAGGGTCACTAGATCGATTCCTGGGATGAGGGGTGACGTAAGTAAACTACTAGTCACTTGGTCAGGGTATTAAGCAAGGTTTTAATTGACTGTTTCACAACATGGAAGTCTAGTTATCCTTCACTAGTTCCTGTGTACAAAATGTCCCTGAGCAAGCTGGGCCCGTGCCAGAGTATTTATACTCTCCCTGGACAGCGCCACCAGCAGGCCACCCGGTATATTTCATAAGTCCTTTCTACATAAATGGCACGATTTATGTCAAGGGGATTGTCCTATGAGGAGAGATTTAGTAATCTAGGCCTATATTTCCTAGAATTTAGAAGAATAAGAGTTGATCTCAATGAAACATATAAAACTCTTAAGTGCTTGACAGGGTAGATGCAGGGAGGATGTTTCCCCTGACTGGGAGTCTAGAACTATATGTGTCAGAGTCTCAGAATAAGGGGCCGGCCGTTTAGAACTGAGATGAGGAAAAATTTCTTCACTCAAAGTGTTGTGAATCTTTGGAATTCTCTACCCCAGAGAGCTGTGGATACTCAGTCATTGAGTATATTCAAGACTGAGATCAATGGATTTTTGGATACTAAGTGAATCAAAGGATATATGGGGATAATGCGGGAAGGCGAAGTTGAGTAGAAAATGAGCCATGATCTTATTGAATAGCGGAGCAGACTCGAAGGGCCGAATAGCTTACTTTCATGTAGCAAACCATCCCAAGGAACTTCACAGGAGCGTTATCAAACAAAATTTGACACTGAGCCACATCGAGCATATTCCAGAGTTTAGGGCCAGAGTTTATTGGCACGACTGCCAATCCAACTAACAAGGAAGAGGTAGCATGAATTCGACTGCCACTTGACAGAATCCCATCAGAGGGAACAGATTCAAGCTAAACATGAAACATTCACCTAGAATCATATAGGAACCTTATCAAATGCCTTCTGGAAGTTCATATAGATAACATCCATAGACACTTCTTAGCCCTCCTTATTAGAGACTTGATTTAGAATTAGAGATCTGTCAGACATAACAAAGCCATGCTGGCTCTCTCTGATCAGGTCATATTTGCTGAAGTGCTCAGTCACTCTATCCTTAATGACCAACTCTAATAGCTTCCCCAGAACTGACATTAAACTGACAGGCCTGTAGTTACCTGGTTTCTTTCTCCCACCCTTCTTAAATAATGGAGTGACATTAGCAATTTTCCAGTCTAAAGACACAATTACCGTATCAAGAGAACTTGAAAGTGTTTAACTGACGGCAGTTCTTCACAGTAATATTAAGTAAAACTGATCACTGACCATATATAAGGGCTAAAAACCTGATTCACTCAGAATGATTAGTTATTTAAATTTGTCTGATCATGGTCATTTTGTGGATTTATTTCTCAACCCATCTGGTTCAAATTGAAAAATCCATCTGAAGCTGAACTGCCATGTAAGAATGCATTATAGTTTATGAAACCCACATTGTGTCATTGCTATAATTAATTTATTATTTTACTGTTTAATAAATTTATTTTGCACCAAAGTCAAGGAAGATCACGAGAGGGCACGACAAAATGAGTCAGTCGAAATAAAGTGAAGAGTTCTTTGTTCGATCCCTGGGCATACCTGGATATCTGGGCAAGTGAGAGCACTGTCAGGGAGCTCACCGAAAAGAATGGTCCAATGTCAGCCATGGCTCAGTTGGTAGCACCCTGGCCTCTGAGTCAGAAGGTTGTGGGTTCAAATTCCACTCCAGAGACCTGAGCACAAAAATCTAGGCTGACACTCCAGTGCAGCACTCCCTCAGTGCTGCACTGTTGGAGGTGCCGTCTTTCGGATGAGACGTTAAACTGAGACCCCATCTGCTCTCTCAGGTGGACGTAAAAGATCCCATGGCACTATTTCAAAGAAGAGCAGGAGAGTTATCCCTGGTGTCCTGGCCAATATTTATCCCTCAATAAACATCACTAAAAAACAGATTGTCTGGTCATTATCACATTGCTGTTTATGGGAGCTTGCTGTGCGCGAATTGGCTGCTGCGTTTCCCACATTACAACAGTGACTACACTTCAAAAAGTGCTTCATTGGCTGTAAAGCGCTTTGGGACATCCGGTGGTTGTGAAAGGTGCTACATAAATGCAAGTTTTTCTTTTTTTCTTTTCTCCCAGCCCCCTCAACCTCTCTCAAAAATCTACAATAGAGTAATGAAAATCCACCAAAACGTAACAGAAATGCTATGTAATTTTATTCACCAAGAAAAGAAGCTGAAGTGCAAATAACAAAAGAAACATTAACAGCCTGAGCAGTGAGGTAATATCTTGCACAACGCCCCACAAAACTTCCAATGGCTAATCATGAAGGCGCATAATTGAGGGTGTGGTTGGCAGAGATTCCACTGTAATCATCATGTGATAAGCAGGTTAGTACGGTTAGTCATCGAGCACTTGTTATTTGAGAAACTTCCCAGCAGTGTTGTTCTGGTCTATGTGAATTGCATCACTTTAGAACCACTGTCTCATGCGTCATTCTCATATCTAGATAAAGAGTGAGTAACCAGTTTCTCATGGTTTCTTTTGAACTCTCTGCCAGAATATCAGCAAAAGCATTGCAACTTGCCCTCAGATTTTTCCTCTCTCCCTTCTTGAGAAAACACCTCATCCCATTCACAATATTTCTGGCAGAGACAGAAACTGCACCAAATGAAGTATTATTGGGGGGAAAGAGGAGAGATGAGAACCTTTGCCTCTCCACTCTGTGGCACAGTATGCTAATAGACCAACATGCTGCTCCACCTGCCGAAATCATCAATAGCTGATTTGTACTATGCTCTTATCTAGCATTGATAAGAAGTCATGCAAGCTAGTAACCAAGAGAGAAACAATTGAGTGGTGAATGGGAAAGGCAAGTTAAGTCTTGCAATTGGTGGTATTTAGTTGAAGATGTATCTGCAATCACTTTACTCCCTGTGTTGACATGGTTAGTGCTTATAAGAACACAAAAAGACCATGGAACAAGAAAGACCATCAAGCCTGTTCCTTCCACAAGTCATGAATAATCCAATCTATCATGAAATTTACCTAACCCAATAAGTCTCCCAAGGAAGGGTTCTACAAAGTTTCTACCGCCACCCCCTCCTTCCAAGATTGAGAAAGCACATGCAACTATGCATGCTAGTCAGTCTTGGCTCAGTGGTAGCACTCTCGCCTCGGAGTCTGACCATTCCAGAGACTTGAGCACATAATCTAGGCTGGCAATTCGGTGTCAGTACTGAGGGAGTGCTGCACTGTCGGAGGTCTCATCTTTCAGATGAGATATTACCTGAGAGGGCGGATGGGACCTCAGTTTGAGTGTAAAGGTTCCCACAGCATTATTCAAAGACGAGCAGGGGAGATCTCCCGGTTCCCTGGCCAACATTTATCCCTCAGCCAACAACTAAAACAGATTTATAAATATTACTTATTACGTGATTATGATTATGTGCTCAAGTCTCTGGTGTGATCCCACAACCTTCAGATTCATAGGTGAGTGTGCTACACTGAGCCAAGGCTGACTAGAGTGCAAAGTTACATGTGCATTCTCAATCTTGGAAGGAAGGCGATAGAAACTTTGACGAACCTGTCATTAAAACAGGTCATTTATTTCATTGCTGTTTGTAAATTGGCTACAGTGTTTCCTACATTACAACAGTGACTACACTTCAAAAGTACTTCACTGGTTGTAAAGCGCTTTACAATATCCTGAGGTCATGAAAGGTGCTATATAAATGCAAGTTCTTTCTACCTTTTCTTTCTACTTTCTTCTTATGTTCTTATGTTCTTATGTTCTTATACACCCTGGGCCGTGATATTTCTGGAGCCTCAGCAGCATCATACTCCCCATATCATTCAATTTTCTCTATCTGTAATTAACGATATACTTAATTCTCATTCCCAGTTTCAACCAGGTATTCACCAAGATCTTTTTCAATAAAGTGTTAGTCAACACAGCATCAACCGCTTCCCCTGGGAGTCTATGTTATGTGTTCATGACTCTGTGGAAAAGAAAAATCTATTTAACCTAATTTTGTTTCAGGTGCGTAAATTTTACTCATGCCTTCTAGTTCTGTGATCATAGCCAAAAATTAAATAACCTGCTAATGTCTACACAGTATTCATTCTACTCTGAAAACCTGAATAAAGTCTCCTTACAATTTCCTTCTCTGTAATGAAAACATGTTCACATTTGTGGTCTTTCCTCATAACGCACAACCCTGAGCCCTGGAATAATCTTTGCTGGTCTCCACTGAACACTCTCCAATACATCAACACAGACTAGCTTGTACCTCAGTTATATCCGTCACTATTTCATTGTTAAAAAAAAGCCTGAAAGCAAACACATTAAACTGACACAAACTGCAGCTGTAAATACCTTCCTGGCATGTGGGAAAAACAATTTTTAACAGCAGAATCATCTCCTGTTCACAATCTGTAACAGGGCCAATAGACGCACTGTTGCTGGGGCCAGAAATTCAGCTCATTCCATGGGTGCATCTAGAGACCAAAACCAACACTGAAACAGCTCGACAGTAAATAAAGCTGCTGTGCCTGGCACAAGCACTCTCAAGGTTAATCAAATTTACCAATTAATAGTCTCTGTGTATTTAGGTGTTAAATAGTGCAACTTATTTCTACAAAGCTAACTTTTGATATTTTGAATTTAAGAATACTTCTCTTGAGAAGGATTTATTGCACCTTATCAATGAGCCAAGTTAGAATTTGGTAGAAAATGTACTGATGGATAATGCAGATTGCTATTCACTAGAAAGGTTGAATTATGGTCATTGAACATTGAGATAATAAAATAATGCAAGAACCTCGTTGTTTTATTAAATTCAAAAAGAGGACTGGGGAAGGAAAACTGCAAATGTATTTGTTCTGCTTGGCTTGCTCCTGAAGAGGCCACCTACATTGCTCTTACGTTTTTCTTAGTGATCATGTAATTCTGTTGCACCAGTCAACTTATAAATACAAATATACATTTAAAACCATTTTAAAAACATCAAGCGAGGTAGAGGTTGCACCATTTGCACAAAAATGAGCTGAACCAAGTAGAGTGCCACATCCCCACCAGCCATAGCCTGACCAGCTCACACATTCAGACTCATCATTCCAGCTAGGAGGAAAGATGGGAACTGCTTGATTAGAAGATTAACGATCAATGCGTCAAACATAAAATAAAAAATATAATATTCTGTAGAGAAATGATATTCCTTTAAAGGGTTTTTTCATTTATTAAGCTTCAGTGCCCTAATGGCTCAGCTTTTTAAACCACTGAAGAGCTAAGCATTATAAACCAAGATTGAATCCCCAACCAGTGCTGTGATAGTCGACCTCAGGCTGGATAATAGGAACACTACAATTGGCTGCTGCATCCTCAGTCAGGGAAGTGAGGAATCAGGCAGAGTTTCCACTCTTGATCACTATTTACCGATCTTCTTCCATGTTTGTGGAAGGTTGGTGAGGTTAGGATCTGATTCAACTGTGATGCCCCTGTGGTTTGCAAGACGTGCTGACACTCACCGTCTAGGCTTGCACATGAAGAATGGCCACTTAGGCAAGGGGACGGGCGTCTTTCTACCAGTGCACTAGAACCCTGATCGATCAAGGAGACAATGCCTTCATGAGCAGAGTGATATAAAAAAGAGGAAAAAAATTGTAATTGTAACAAGTTTCTGTCTTGTTTGTGTCAGCTGTGGCTCAGTTGGTGCACTCTCATCTCTTAGTCAGAAGGTTGTGCGTTCAAGTCCCACTCCAGAGACTTGAGCACAAAAGTCTGGGCTGACACTCCAGTGTAGTGCTGAGGGAGTGCTGCACTGTCGGAGGTGCCCTCTTTTGAATGAGACGTTAAGCTGAGACCCCATCTGCTCTCTCAGGCGGAGGTAAAAGATCCCATAGCACTATTTCAAAGAAGAGCAGGGGAGTTATCCCCAGTGTCCTGGCCAATATTTATCCCTCAATTAACATCACTAAAATAGATTATCTGGTCATTATCGCATTGCTGTTGTGGGAGCTTGCTGTGTGCAAATTGGCTGCCGCGTTTCCTACATTACAACAGTGACTACACTTCAAAAAGTACCTCATTGGCTGTAAAGTACTTTGGGACATCCGGTGGTCATGAAAGGCGCTATATAAACACAAGTCTGTCTTTCTTTCTCATAGAACAATAAATTCAAATGACTGAGGGCAAGCCCTTAAAATTTCCAAATAGATTTCTTCCCGAAAAAACGGATAAATTTAATTGGAATGTTAGCTTGTCAGAATCTTCTGTTTTGAGTATATTTCTGCTAAGTAGTTCGTAGCCTATCTAATAGAGGGAAGCGCTGATTGGTGGGTAGCTGTTGAGTGTTTCTTGTAAAGTTTTAAGTTTATTTCTGCTAAATTACCTCCATAGTCTGGTGAATAGAAGCATGGCAGGGCAGCTCAGTCCCATGATTTGCACATCCTGTGCCATGTGGGAAATCCTGGATGCTTCTTGCGGCCTGGACGACCACGTGTGCAGGAAGTGTCGCCAACTGCAGCAACTTGAGCTCCGGGTTTCGGAGCTTGAGCGGCAACTGGAGTCACTACAGTGCATCCGCGAGGCTCAGAAATACTTGGAAAGCATGTTTCTAGAAGTGGTCACCCCGCAGCCTCAGAATGTGCAGGCAGAGAAGGAATGGGTGGCCCAGACAGAGAACGAGGATCAGGTAGGTAAGGCAGGAATACCCAGAGTGCATCTCGCTCACTAACCGGTTCACAGTTCTGGAAACTGGTGGGGGTGATGGCTCCTCTGGGGAGAGCAGCCAGAGCCAGGCCACGGCACCACGGGTGGCTCAGCTGCACATGGGAGGAGGAAGAAGAGTGGAAGAGCAATAGTGATAGGGGATTCATTGGTTAGGGGAACAGATAGACATTTCTGTGGACGCAGACATGACTCCAGGAAAGTACAAAAAGTAAATGCTGCAGATGCTGGAAATCTGAAATAAAAACAGAAAATGCTGGAGAAACTCAGCAGGTCAGGCAGCATCTGTGAAGAGAGAAACAGAGTTAATGTTTCAGGTCGATGACCTTTCGTCAGAACTGGAAAAAAGCAGGAAATGGTACAGATTTTTAAGCAAGTGTAGTGGCTGGGAAATGGGGGAGGGGATGAAAGAACAAAAGGGAATGTCTGTGATAGAATAGAAGGCAGGAGAGATTAAGAGACGTTGAGAGACATTAAGAGATATTCAAGGCAAGAGGAGATGGTAATGGGACAGGTTAAGAAACAAAGGATGGCTCTAGATGAAGTGTAAATTGCGCTGGCAGAATGGAAGACAGCTGCCATGTGGGAGAAGAACAGAACAAAAGTGCGGATAAAAAATATATATGATAGGGACCGGGGTTATGATCTGAAATTGTTGTACTCTATGTTGAGTCCAGAAGGCTGTAAAGTGCCTAAAGTGCCTAATCGAAAGATGAGGTGCTGTTCCTCGAGCTTCCGTGGAACAATGCAAGAGGCTGAGGATGGTGCGGTCTGAGTGGGAGTGGAGTTTCTCTCAGATCCAACCCCGACATTATCATTAAACCTGCTGACAAGGGTGGTGCTGTTGTTGTTTGGCGAACCGACCTCTACCTAGCGGAAGCTGAACGCCAACTCTCCGACACCTCCTCCTACCTCCACCTGGACCATGACCCCACTACCGAACATCAAACCACCGTTTCCAAGACTGTCACTGACCTCAACTCCTCTGGAGATCTTCCCTCCACGGCCACCAACCTCATAGTTCCCCAACCCAGCACAGCCCGCTTCTACCTCCTTCCCAAGATCCACAAACAGGACTGCCCTGGTAGACCCATCGTTTCAGCCTGTTCTTGCCCCATGGAACTTATCTCTTCCTATCTCAAGTCTATCTTTCCCCCCCTTGTCCAGTCTCTTCCCACCTACATCCGCGACTCTTCCGACACCCTCCGCCACTTTAACAGTTTCCAGTTTCCTGGCCCCAACCGTCTCCTTTTCACTATGGACATCCAATCCCTCTACACCTCCATCCCCCACCAGGATGGCCTGAGGGCGCTCTGCTTCTTCCTTGAACAGAGGCCCAACCAGTTCCCATCCACCACCACCCTCCTCCGCCTGGCTGAACTTGTTCTCACATTGAACAACTTCTCCTTTGACTCCACTCACTTCCTCCAAATCAAAGGTGTTGCTATGGGAACCCGCATTGTTCCTAGCTATGCCTGCCTTTTCGTGGGATATGTGGAACACTAGATAATTTCATTCACTTTGCTTCCAATTTCCACCCTTCCCTCACCTTCACATGGTCCATCTCCGACTCTTCCCTTCCCTTCCTCGACTTCTCCGTCTCCATCTCTGGGGATAGGTTATTGACAAACATTCACTACAAGCCCAATGACTCCCACAGCTACCTGGACTACACTTCCTCCCACCCCGCCTCCTGTAAGGACTCTATTTCATTCTCCCAGTTTCTCCATCTCTGCCGCATCTGCTCTGACGATGCCACTTTCCATACTACTGCTTCCGACATATCTTCATTTTTCCTCAACCAAGGATTCCCCTCTACAGAGGTTGACATGGCCCTTAACCTTGTCCGTTCTATCTCCCGCACTTCTGCCCTCACCACTGCCCCTCCCTCCCGGAACCACGATAGAGTTCCCCTTGTCCTCACCTTTCACCCCACCAGCCTCCACATTCAATGGATCATCCTCCACCATTTCCGCCACCTCCAGCGTGATCCCACCACCAAACACATTTTCCCCTCACCTCCCTTTTCAGCATTCCGTAGGGACCGCTCCCTCCGAGACACCCTAGTCCACTCCTCTATCACCCCCAGCACCCCTTCCCCTTCACCTGGCACCTTCCCGTACAAGCACAGGAGATGCAACACCTGCCCTTATACCTCCCCACTTCTCACTGTCCAGGGCCCCAAACACCCCTTCCAGGTGAAACAGCGATTTACTTGTACTTCTTGCAATTTAGTATACTGTATTCGCTGCTCACGATGTGGTCTCCTCTACATTGGGGAGACCAAACGCAGATTGGGTGACCGCTTTGCGGAACACCTCCATTCAGTCCGTAAGGGGGACCCCGAGCTTCTGGTCGCTTGTCATTTTAATTCACCACTCCACTCCCACTCAGACTGCACCATCCTCGGCCTCTTGCATTGTTCCACGGAAGCTCAGCGTAAGCTTGAGGAACAGCACCTCATCTTTCGATTAGGCACTTTACAGCCTTCTGGACTCAACATAGAGTACAACAATTTCAGATCATAACCCCGGCCCCTATCATATATATATTTTATCCGCACTTTTGTTCTGTTCTTCTCTCCCACATGGCAGCTGTCTTCCATTCTGCCAGCACAATTTACACTTCATCTAGAGCTATCTTTTGTTTCTTAACCTGTCCCATTACCATCTCCTCTTGCCTTGAATATCTCTCAATGTCTCTTAATCTCTCCTGCCTTCTATCCTATCACAGGCCTTCCCTTTTGTTCTTTCATCCCCTCCCCCATTTCCCAGCCACTACACTTGCTTAAAAATCTGTTCCATTGCCTGCTTTTTTCCAGTTCTGATGAAAGGTCATCGACCTGAAACGTTAACTCTGTTTCTCTCTTCACAGATGCTGCTTGAGCTACTGAGTTTCTCCAGCATTTTCTGTTTTTACTCCAGGCTAGTATGTTGCCTCCCTGGCGCCAGGGTCAAGGATGTCAATGAGCAGCTGCAGGATACTCTGAGGGGGGAGGGTGAACAGCCAGAGGTCGTTGTCCATATCGGTTCCAATGATATAAGCAGAAAGAGGGATGAGGTCCTGTAGGCAGACTATAAGGAGCTAGGAAAGAGCTTAAAAAAGCAGGACCTCAAAGGTAGTAATCTCTGGATCACTCCCGGTGCCATGTGCTAGTGAGTACAGGAATAGGAGGATAGAACAGATGAATGCGTGGCTGGAGAGATGGTGCAGGAGGGAGGGCTTTAGATTCCTGAGGCATTGGGACCGTTTCTGGGGAAGGTGGGACCTGTACAAGCTGAACGGGTTACACCTCAACAGAGCCGGGACCAATATTCTCGCAGGGAGATTTGCAAGTGCTGTTGGGGAGGGTTTAAACTAGCTTGGCAGGGGGATGAGCACCAGCATATAGGAGTAGAAAAGAAGAACATGGTGCATAAAAGAGTGAGTGTGTTGGACAGTACTAGAGAAGAAAGTAGTACCAGAGGCGGAAGTAGTACCATATTAAATAGGAGCAGACTAAGAAAGACTACGAAAAATTCAAAAATGGGTTTAGAATGCATGTACGTAAACGCACAAAATGTGGTGAATAAGGTTGGTGAGCTACAAGCACAATTAGCCGTGTGGCAATATGATGTTGTGGCAATAACAGAAGCATGGCTTAAAAACGGTGAGGACTGGGCACTTAATATTCAAGGGTACAAGGTGTTCAGAAAAGATAGGGAAGCAAAAAAGGGAGGTGGGATGGCAGTGCTGATTAAGGAAGACATTGTAGTGTTGGAAATGGAGAGGACAAGGACAGAATCCATTTGGTTAGAGTTGAGGAGCAAAAAGGGTATGATCACGCTATTGGGGGTATTCTATAGGCCTCCAAATAGTTAGAGGGAGGTAGAGGAGCAAATCTGCAGGGAAATTGCAGAGATATGCAAGAGCTATAGAGTGGTGATATTGAGGGACTTTAATTACCCAAGTATCGATTGGGATAATGCTAGGATAAAGGGAAAGGAGAGGGAGGAAATTCTGAAATATGTTCAGGAGAATTTCCTTGACCAGTATGTTCTTGGCCCAACTAGGAAGGAGGCATTGCTGGATCTGGTGCTGGGGAATGAAGTGGGCCAGGTCGACCAAGTGTCTGTGGGAGAACACTTGGGTACGAGTGATCATCGTATCATAAGATTTAGATTAGCAATGAAGAGGAGCAAAGAGCAATCTAGAGTGGAACTTCTAAACTGGAATAGGGCTAACTTCAATGGGATGTGAAAGGATCTAGCTAGAGTAAAATGGAACCAAAGACTAACAGGAAAAACTGTAATGGAACAATGGGTGCTCTTTAAGGAGGAGATGTTCCAAGTACAGGCTAGGTACATTCCAACAAGAGCGAAGGGTAAGGGAACCAAAGCAAGGGCTCCTTGGATGACGAGGGAGATAGAGAAGATGATGAAACAAAAAAAGAGGGTGTATGATGCATGTCAGGTGAATTCTTCAAGGGAGAACCAGACCAAATACAATAAGTTGAGAGGGGAAGTGAAGATGAAAATAAGATTGGCAAAGAGAGAACATGACAGTAGAATGGCGGTTAACATAAAAGGGAACCCAAAAATCTTCTACCGGCTTGTAAACAGTAAGCGGGTAGTAAGAGGTGGGGTGGGGCCTGTTAGGGACAAAGAAGGTGATATATGCACAGGGCAAGGCTAGAATACTCAATGACTACTTTGTATTGGTGTTTACTAAGGAAGTGGATGCTAACAAAATATCGGTAGAAGTGGAAAGGTAGAAGCAATGGAAGGGGTGAAAATTGATAGACAGGGATGTAATAGAAAGGTTGGGTATGCTTAGAGTGGATAAGTCACATGGTCCAGATGGCTTGCATCCCAGGTTGCTAACGGAATTGGGGGAGGAAATAGCGGAAGGGCTTGCCATAATTTTCCAATCTTCCCTAGATGCGGGGGAGGTGCCTGAGGATTGGAAAGTGGCAAATGTGACACCATTTTTCAAGAAAGGGTGTAAGGACAATCCTAGTAACTACAGGCCGGTTAGTTTAACATCAGTGGTGGGTAAAGTTTTAGAATCAATAATCAAGGAAAAAATTAACAGGAGGTTTAAGCTAATTAAGGAGAACCAACATGGATTTTTAAAAGGCAGATCGTGTTTTATTAATTTAATTGAATTTTTTGATGAAGTAACAGGGAGGATTGATGAAAGGAATGCAATGGATGTTGTCTACATGGAATTTAGGAAGGCGTTTGACAAAGTACCATATAGAAGGCTGGTTAACAAAACTGAGGCTCATAGAATAGGTGGGTCAGTGGCAGCTTGGATAAGGAATTGGCTTAAGGACAGAAAACAGCGAGTGGTGATAAATGGCTGTTTTTCAGACTGGAGGATGGTAGACAGTGGTGTTCCCCAAGGGTCAGTGCTGGGGTCACTGCTTTTTTTATATATATATATAAATGGCCTGGATATTCGAATACAGAGTAGAATTTCTAAATTTGTGTGGCAAACAGTGAGGATGATACCAATTGACTGCAACAGGACATAGAAAGGCTAGCAGAATGGGCAGACAAGTGGTAGATGGAATTTAATACAGAGAAGTGTGAGGTGATGCATTTTGGCAGAAGAAACAGGGAGAGGCAATATACACTTAATGGCACAGTTTTAAAGAGTGTGCAGGGACAGAGGGACCTGTGAGTTAATGTGCATAGGTCCCTGAAGGTGGCAGGACATACTGAGAGAGTGGTTAGCAAAGCATATGGGATCTTGGGCTTCATAAATAGAGGAATTGAGTACAAAAGTAGAGAAGTTATGCTGAACCTTTATAAAGTGCTGGATAGGCCACAACTGGAGTATTGCCTCCAGTTCTGGTCACCACACTTTAGGAAGGATGTGAAGGCCCTTGAGAGGGTGCAGAGGAGATTTACCAGAATGGTTCCAGGGATGGGGGATCTTAGCTACAAGGACAAGTTGGAGAAGCTGGATTTGTTTTCATTAGAGCAAAGGAGGTTGAGGGGTGATTTGATAGAGGTGTACAAGATTATGATGGGTTTGGATAGGCTAAACGGGGAAAGGCTGTTCCCACTAGTTGATGGTACAAGGACTATGGGACACAGATTTTAGGTTTTGGGCAAGAAATACAGGGGAGACGTGAGGAAAAACTTTTTTACGCAGCGAGTGGTGAGGACCTGGAACTCGCTGCCAACGTAAGTGATGGAAGCGGAGACACTCAATGTTTTCAAGGGGAGACTGGATAGGCACTTGAGGGAAATAAACTTGCAGGGCTATGGGGATAGAGTGGGCGAATGGGACTGACTGGATTGCTCTACAGAGAGCTGGCACGGACTCGATGGGCCGAATGGCCTCCTTCTGTGCTGTTATGACTCTATGGGCTGGATTTTGCCAATGGGGAACTTTTGGAGGCGGGACTCCCACTTGTCGGGTTTTAGTCCCGCCTCCATCAACTTCTGGCCAACCCACGCTATTTTCCCTTGATTGACCTCGTTAGGCCCGCCCAGCGGGTTTAGCAGGCCAACTAAGGGAAGCGGATTACAGAGAACATCAGCGTATGACGTTTCATCTGTCAAAAATTTGACAGATGAATTGTCATCGTTTGACAGCTCTGTGAAGCTGTCAAACTCTGACATTCTCTGTAGTTTGAGGAGTTCTTGTATTCAAGACTCATCAAACCTCTTTCTTTAGCAGAAATTAGATGGTTGTTGTATTGGAGATTGCAGCAGCCATCTGTCATCTCTGCTGGTGAGATGCGAGACTCTCTGCATCCCCAACAATTGAAGCCTGCGGGAAGAATCAAAGGTAAGTAAACATTTTCTATCACTTTCCACTCACCTCGCATACTTACCTCTCCAGACTTCCACCCACCACTTCTCTTCACAGCGCACTTTTGCACCCCTCCGAACCCCGCAGACCCACTACTCGTCTCGGTGACCCTGGCGGGATTCGCAGCCTTTGGGAAGCCTGCACTTGTGTGGGTAAAATGGGGATAGTCCTCTTTTCTGCCTGTTAACTAACAGGCAGTTAAGTGGCTGTAATCCCCTTCCTGCCTTTAAGGAGACAGGACCCAGTGCGGGTCAGCTACCCGCCTCCCGGGAAGATGACACGGAGGTGGGTTGGGGGCGGGATGGGCCCCCAGATTCTGCCATTTTCCCGGCAGTCCCACCTCCATACCCGCCTCCCCAGGGCTGGCAAGATCGCACCCACTGACCCTATGATGATGTTCATTAGAGTCTTAAAACGTTTCTGTTACAAGTGGTCAAATGCATGGTGGATTCAAAAGGGCTCCACTAATCGCTAAAGCTGCTTCCTGGTTAAGACACAAGCACGGACCCACCCCACCCCCCGCATCTCCCACCTTTCGAATTATTGCCAAGAGTCCTTTGCCGCAGGTAGACTCATCTTTGCCAGCTTGATCAAAACAGAAACCATACTGAGGTTTTGCTTCTAATTCTCAGCAATGAGACATCATTTCCCTTAGGCGTGTGTCAGAGCAGTTTAAAAATAAAACAAGTCTTATTGCCAAACAGCCACCTTCTGCACTTCCTTCTCTTTTTGTAAGAGTGACCTAATACTGCACATCTGGACAGTGCTTGATGATACATGGTCACACCTCTCTGAACAATCATTCTCACAAAATGCTCTTAGCGCCAATACAATTTTAAAAAATCAAAATAGTTCCATTGATTGTTATACTGTCAGTTTTGCACCCTTCTGAAGCAGTTTGTAACATTGCAAAACAAAGTGACTGTGTCACTCAGCAGTCTGGTCCTGATCTGGTTCCAGGGTGCAATGGTGCAAGACCACCTTGGGACATAGCTCCAGTGTAGTGTCAAATCAAGTTTAAAGAGGGCTCAGGCATATGTTGGATTTCTTGGTAACTTTATAAACAGAAGCAGAGAATTTCTACCACCTCCCCCCTCCGCGCCCCCCCCACCACCACCAATGTTTTGAGAGAGTGAATGCTCCTGCCAGCCCTCTCAAACTATTAACAATTTGCCAGGTCCGAGCAGGGCTCTGCATATGAGTGCAAACACACAGACACATACAGATCTCTCCTGGCACCCTTAGTGCGATTGACAGCCTTTCGCAGCCCACAGTAAAGCATGGGTGTTGTCAGCTGTGCGTTGTACCCCGCAGTTACTGGTCCCGGACTGGTAGTAGAGTTTAATCCCAGCCTCAGTAACTGTAGCCATTGGCCTTCATGCAAGGAGGAAAGCTTATTTGAGCAAAGTATCATGGCCTAGAAATGCGTCTGGGGCGGTGGCACAGAACGGGCGGTATTGGATTGGCCGCCTGTTATACGCAGCGCCTGATATTCGGTTCTATTGCAGTCAATGCCCGGTTTGTGCCACCATCAGAGATGAATTTCTAGCCCCATGTCTTTTTGAGGTGTTAAAAGTTTTAAATAGTAGCAAATTTGAAAATTAATATATTTTATATCAATATTAAGTAATCGGCTTTGACAGTCTCTACATCATTATCACACAAAACATCTGAAAAGTTATGTTCAGAACTAGTATTCACTGCACTCAAGTAGCTGTCATAACGAACCCAGAGAAGCATAATTTCAATTATTTTGATCTGAAGAAAGGATTTAGCTATCAATATATTTTGTGTCTGCACACCTGTAGTGATCACATGACTGTACCTCTAAGGTCATTTTCATGCTTCCTGATTGTTCCATTGTGTTTCATTGACCTGGCCAATGAGGTGGGATATATGGTAGATGGGGATGGAGAGGGTAAGTAAGAGATATTTTAGTTGCCATGACTATTGCACGTTTTCTGCTCATTCCCAACCTTAGCCTTCATTTTACTCCCTCCAGGCATGTTCCTGCTCGTTCACTGAGCTTCCCCTTATTCCCGACCATCCTCTGTGTCAGCTTTCCTGACCACTCCTGTATCTCCCAATCTCTCTTACACAGTTCAACTTCCTTCTGGCTTCAAAATTGCCCGGCCTTAGACCTAGACTACCCCATCTCTGAGCCACCAATTAGTAGCTTCAATCCCCCCCCCCCACCCCTACCACCCCAAATTCCTTCCCAGGCCAAACGCCATCATTCCATTCCCATGTAGCAATAGGTCCACATCCCCCATGCTCCTTCCCAGCCTCCAGTTTCCCTGTATGATTGGACCCTTCCTATCTGGTGCAAGAATACATCTCTTGCCCATTAATCGTTAGCTGCTGTCTTACTGCGCATCCTGGTCTTTAAGTACACAAAAAATACAAATTCAGTAAATCAGTGGGGAACATTTAAAAGAAAGAGAGGGAAGAACAGACACGCAAAATGTGGGAGAAGGAGTGATAAAAAGAATTGGAGAGAGCAGAGAGATACAAAAATTACAACAAGCAACAATGTGAGGAAGCCAAATAGAGAGAAGATTGAAAGGCGAAGGGAAAGACAAACTAAGAAAGATTGAAGAGAAACAGAGAGACAGTTACAGGAAGAGACAATTTTTTGTTGCCCTTGAGTGACGCCATGGGAGGATGACGAGTATGTTATAAACCGTGATAGTTTAAATACTTGAAAATATAAATATACACAGGATGAGTATAAGTCAGGAAGTGGAGGGGACAAAATTCAACACAAACATTACTTTCAAGGAACAATACACATTTCAAATAGAACCAGATTTGACTGAGAGTAACCTCTCCCTGAACCGAATGGCGAAGGCTTCTAAAGTGCATTTTCAGATTATTCCAGGATTGTAACAGGTATAACGTTCATCTCATGACTACTGGCTGCAAGAGGACATCCCAGCATTGCTAGGCAGCTAAGTACGCCACAGTTGAAGGTATTCTATCAGTTCTCAGTGGGGCTGCTGGAGTGGACACCTCTCGGCAACAGTGTTGTTTCTCTTGAGGAGAAAGCCAGCAGCTCTCACTGCCAGAGAATGGATAGGTAGTACCATTGTGAGAGTCAACACGAAATTTATTACCGATATGCCGATTCTATTAGTGAAAGGATCATACAGTGATGACAGTGAAGATGCTTAAGGGAATAAGAAAGGAATTCAGGAAGACTGAGAATTAGATTTGTGAAGTCCTGAAAGTATTAACCTCCCCCAGCAGACGTGATAAAGATCAGATAAACAAGTTAATCATTTGTGTGCATTGGCTGGTTTACTGATGTTAGTTTTGGAGTTCTTCCATCACAAATGAACTGCAGCAGCTTAAATATTTAAAATACCTGTCACAGCATTTGTCTGGACAACTATTTGCAGTTTCCATTTATTTAGTATGGTAAATGGTTTCTTTCTAAAAGCTTATGGAGTAAAAGGTCACTTGGCATTTTTATTACAAGAAAGTGTGTTTATATTGACCAAATTCTGAACTCTATTCACTTTTTACACTAGACGCATACAGGAACATAATGGGAAGATCAACTGTTACTGCTCACCCTCCCACTGGAAAAAATACTACCATCACACTTCAGCTTTGAATAGTTCAATTCCGTTATCATTAATTCAATGGCAGGGATTTGTCTGTATGCTGTGTAAACAACTTTACAATTCTGATTGTCATATTTAGGAGACTTTGACAGCAATAAACATCCTGCATTTTGTAGTGTCTTTAATGTAATAAATGTCCCAAGGTGCTTAATTTAGGAGAGAATAACCAAGCAACTGTAAAAGGTATGGAAAGACTACCAAAAGCAACAGTAGCAACAGCAACAACTTGCATTTATATAGCATTTTTAACGTAGTAAAACGTTCCACGGCGCGCTTCACAGGAGCAATTATCAAACATAATTTGACACCAAGCCACATAAGGAGCTATTAGGACAGGTGACTTGGTCAAAGAGGTAGGTTTTAATGAGCATCTTAAAGGAGGAGAGGCAGAGAGCAATATTTCCTGTAAGCTGCACAGCACTCCAGGGATCCCACGCAGCGACCATACAAAATTAGAGGGAACATTGGTAGAGAGGTGGAGAGATTTAGGGAGGGAATTCCAGAGCTTAGGGCCGAGGCAGCTGAGGAGAAGAGTATGCAATACAGAGTGATACCATAGACAGTGTAAAATGGGACTAAGTTAAGTCAGACAGTTTTCCAGATTGTTACTTAAAACGTTAATCCAAGCTGGTGGAATGAACATCAAAGCCCGAGTATAGAGTTGTTCCCAGAATTTCTGGTATTCCTGTAGGCACAATATGCTCTATTCACAAATATTTAGTGGCTTTCCACAAATTTTCTGCAAACATAGGCCGCCTTTCAGGAAATGTGCAGAATACCACAAAAGAACTTCTCACAAAGCTTTTGTTGAAAGCCTACTGACCTACTGGAGTACATAATTGCAACATTAATTGTTCAATATAAGAAAATATAAATGATGGTTCTGTGGATATTTCAAGCTATGTGGCGCAACTAATTTGATAAAAATTGGCAAAACTACTGCCAAGCAAAGAAACAGGAAGCAACAAATTTGCTAGCTGCTTTCAATTGGAGTTTGTTAGTTTTAACATGCATATTTTCCAAACTAAAAAGTATGCAATTACCGATGATAAAAGTGCTAAATCATTTTTTTAACCAAATTCAAAAGGTCCATTACAGATCAAACAAAGTTACAGTGGCCTGAAGTGGCACATAAAGGAAAATGTTATTCACTAGGCTAGATCAACAGAAGCAGGGCTACTGACGTGACTGAGGGAGAAGAAGCCCTTCAGCCCAGGCCATTCAATATACCTGAAATAGAGGCAGGCCATCTCTGTATTTATGGTATAGTAATAGTTTTTGAAAAGACACACTGTGATAGCTGGTGGTTCATGTTGCCCAATTGATTACACCAGGAGCATTTTGAAATGTCGCTGGTACCCTTATTTAACTTGCTTTTTTTTTATTGGCTTATGGGATCTGGGCGTCGCTGGCAAGGCCAGCATTTATTGCCCATCCCTAGTTGCCCTTGAGAAGGTGGTGGTGAGCCGCCTTCTTCAACTGCTGCAGTCCGTGTGGTGAAGGTACTCCCACGGTGCTGTTAGGGAGGGAGTTCCAGGATTTTGACCTAGCGACGACGAAGGAACGATGATATATTTCCAAGTCAGGATGGTGCGTGATTTGGAGGGGAACTTGGAGGTGGTGGTGTTCCCATGCACCTGCTGCCCTTGTCCTTCTAGGTGGAAGAGGTCGCGGGTTTGGGAGGTGCTGCCGAAGAAGCCTTGGCGAGTTGCTGCAGTGCATCTTGGAGATGGTACACACTGCAGCCACGGTACGCCAGTGGTGGAGGGAGTGAATGGTTAAGGTGGTGGATGGGGTGCCAATCAAGCGGGCTACTTTGTCCTGGATGGTGTCGAGCTTCTTGAGTGTTGTTGGAACTGCACTCATCCAGGCAAGTGGAGAGTATTCCATCACACTTCAGACTTGTTGCCACCTCATTGGCCTTCTATGCCAAGTATCAGGAGCTGCTCATCCGACAACCATGTTGGCCACTTGAAATACCAAAATAAGACAAGTACACCTAACAAACTCCGTCTTGCTTCTCTGTACTTGTGTGAAAGGAGAGTATAAAAACAATGGCATGACCTTGAAGAAGTAGAGGGTAGTAAGATCTTGGATAGTGATGAACTCAAAATTACACTTGAGTTCAAAAGAGGTCCAACACACTGTAAAGTTATTCAGCCTGTACCACTGAATAATCTCGGTACTGTGCTAGTCTGATTGAAGAAGGTTACCCTAGTTATAGAACATCTTCTCCTGAAATCACCTATTTCCTTGTCATTTATCTATAAGTGAAATAAATGATAGCCATATTGTCACAATGGACCTCAGTTGTATTGTAGGGCAGTTTAATCCTCATTGTGGTTAGATAATAACACCGTGAGGCTCCCATAATTCAATTTCCCTACCATGTACAATTTTTTCTGGCCACTAAACCTTGTGAATAGCTCGTAACAATAATTTGCTGTGGCTCATCTCCAACAATCTCTTTTCCACAAATATTTTCCACAAAATCACACTTTGTGAACCACCTGTGTCTATTAAAATGCTACAGACTGTGGGAACATTACTGATCGTTATTCCACATCTACAAATGCTTAGGAAAAAAAAAACAAGATATGTGGTTCTGGATATGACCCATTGTTGAGTCTGTTAGCCACTGTTACAAGGATGGGGCAAAGTTAAGTATTTTGAGAGGGATATTTTCTGTCTTTGTGTTTCTGCTTGCCTCACCCAGGTTATATTTTTACATTTCTAATTATTTTAACATACCCGAAACTTACACGACTTTGGCTAAAATTGCAACTGTTTTGTGGTATTCTTAAAATAGGTTATTTTATACAGGGAGTCCCTGAGGATAAATGAAATGTAACTCCACCTAGATAAAAATTGTTGAACAACAAATAAAATCTAAACTTCATAAAATAATTTCCCAACCTCATTTTAATCCCATGTCTATTAGAAGACTACAGGAACTTGCCAGCTGACACTTTGGGTACCATTTTGGAGCATTTACTAAACTTACTCCTTACTGTAAAAGATAAACAAATTCATTACAAGTCCATGGTTCCCAAGGACTTCAAGGTGGACTTTATAACAGTTTCAAAATTCAACTTGCGCATCCCATGAACTTGAATCCCCTAATGAGCTTTACAGTGGGCTGCAGAGTATTTTTGCCTTTCTGTTTAGCTCAAGTCTATGTATGAAATTTGGCTGGATTGAAAACAGAAGACATCTTTATGGTGAATTTATTTATTCTAAATGTTTAAATGTTGAAGGGTGGATACCCACCCAGTGGGGAGGATACATCTGAAAGGTTACGGAGGAAATTAGGCAAAGTGGGAAACACTTACTACAGGTAGACTACCCTTTATCCGAACTTCCGAAAACCGAAACCCTCTAAAAACCGAAGGTTTTTTCGGTCAGCGTAAGTCGTGCGCACGACATGACCAGAGTGGCGCACGACTTACAGGCCTAGCCGGATAAGGGATAGTGTAGCATTTTTCCACACTTCTGAAAACCGAAATCGCTCAGTGTAAGTGTACCATCCTTTATCCGCACATCCGAAACCAGAAAGCCTCTGAAAGCCGAAAGTGGCGCAAAGCATGACTTCTGAAAACCGAAATCGCTCAGCGTAAGTCGTGCACACGACCCCGACCCCCGCCGACCCCCACCCCCGACCCCCCGCCGAACCCGACCCCCGCCGACCCCGACCCCCACCGACCCCCGACCCCCCCGCCGAACCCCACCCCCGCCGACCCCGCCCCATTTCGGATAAGAGATAGTGTACCAGCCTTTATCCGCACATCCGAAACCAGAAAACCTCTGAAAGCCGAAAGTGGCGCAAAGCATGACCCGACGCTGCCGATGCTTGACCCACGCAGGTGTTATGCTGCTCTGTGTGATATTTGCTGCTCTGTGTGATATTTGCTGCTCTGTGTGATATTTGCTGCTCTGTGTGATATTTGCTGCTCTCTTACATATTTGCTGCTCTCTTAGATATTTGCTGCTCTCTTAGATATTTGCTGCTCTCTTAGATATTTGCTGGCTTTTAACAATTTGTGAAAATGCTAAAAAGAGCTGCAGATACCCCAATGGGTAACAGTGAGAAGCAGAGAAGGAAGCATCGCTCATTATCGATATCGCAGAAAGTGGAGTTATTGCAGAAGCTTGATCGTGGTGTGTCTGTGCGACATCTTACTGAAGAATATGGTGTGGGAACTACCACCGTATATGACTTAAAGAAACAGAAAGACAAGTTGTTGAAATTTTACACTGACAGTGATGACCATAAACTAATGAAAAGTAGGAAAACATTGCATAGGGCAAAAAATGAAGATCTTGACCGTGTGCTGATTGAGTGGATTCGACAACGCAGAGGTGAACGTGTGCCACTGACTGGTTTGATGGTCATGAAGCAAGCTAGAATATACCATGAAGAACTGAACATTGAAGTTGAGTGTGAATATTCAGAAGGTTGGCTGCATAAATTTAAGAAGCGTCATGGTATAAAATATCTGAAAATCTGTGGTGAAAAAGCTTCTGCTGATCATGAAGCAGCTGAAAATTACATAGATGAGTTTGCAAAAATAATATCTGATGAAAACCTCGGTCCTGAACAAATTTACAATGCTGATGAAACAGCTCTGTTCTGGCGCTACGTTCCTAGAAAAACATTAGCAACGGCTGATGAGAGTGCACCAGCAGGTTTTAAGGATGCTAAGGACAGGTTGACTGTTTTTGGGTGTGCCAATGCTGCAGGCACACTCAAGTTAAAGTTGGTAGTGATTGGAAAAAGCCAACATCCGAGATGTTTGAAAGCTGTATGCAATTTACCTGTGCATTATTATGCGAGCAGGAAAGCATGGGTAACCAGAGGAATATTTTCTCACTGGTTCAATAACCACTTCGTACCAGCGACACGAGCTCATTGCAGGCAAGTTGGACTGGAAGAAAACTGCAAAATTTTATTGTTCCTGGACAACTGCTCCGCACATCCCCCTCCTGAACTTCTTGTGAAAAATTATGTTTTCGGCATTAACTTTCCCCCTAATGTGACATCTTTAATACAGCCTTGTGACCAAGGAATTTTACGCTCCATGAAGAGCAAGTATAAAGACGTTTTTTTGAACTCTATGCTTGATGCAATCAACAGAGGTGAAGGAATCCAAAGCTTCCTGAAAGAATTCAATGTTAAGGATGCCATTTATGCAGTTGCTAATGCTTGGAACGATGTTGACAAACCAACATTAACAAATGCTTGGCACAGACTTTGGCCTTCAACGATGTTTCATGAAGATGGACCTGCAGATGACGAGTTTGAAGGATTTCCTGTCAGCCAGGAGAGGATGATGATATCAAACCTCCTCACTTACGCCAAAGGTTTATCATCCGAAAGTGTAAATACGTTAGAGGAAGCTGACATCGAAGAAGTGCTGAACATTGACAATGATGCACCTGTTGTGCATTCGTTGAGTGATGGGGAAATTGCTGAAAAGGTGTTAAATAAAGACAAGCATGAGGACAGTAGTGATGATGATGATGACATTGTGAACACAGGTGACAAAATCCCCATAGACGATATGGTGACAATATGTGATCAGTTAATTGCTGGCCTTGAAAAACGTGCATTTATCAGTGAGCAAGAGATTATGCAAGTTTACTCAATTAAAGAGAGACTGCTTAGACAGAAACCAATGTTAATGAGACAGATGACACTGGAAGAAGTCTTTAAAAAGGCCGTCTGTCGTAGTGCTGCTTCATCACTTGAGAATCCTGTTCCTGGCCCATCTTCAGATGTCCAACTCCAACCTGATGACAATGATGACAACACTGATGTACCCTCTTCTCCAAGATCCTCAAGCCAGATGTAATGTACCTTTATTGCATGTTTATGTACAGGTATTTAGCTTAGTTTGTACCTGTACATGTTTGAAGTTTTACTGAATGTTTTCCTTACAAATAAACTGTACTACAGTATTTATCCCTGTAACTACAGTATTTATAGTCGTTATTTATCCCACTCAGGTATTCATAAGGTCCGCCGACCCCCACCCTTTCGGATAAGGGATAGTGTATCCTTTATCCGCACTCCCGAAAACCGAATTAATCTGAAAACCGAAGTGTTTTCGCTCAGTTTAAGTCGTGCGCACGACCCCGACCCCCGCCGAGCCACCGCCGACCCCCACCCTTGCCGACCCCCACCCCCGACCACGACCCCCCGCCGATCCCCCCGCTGACCCCGACCCCCCGCCGACCCCCACCCTTTCGGATAAGGGATAGTGTATCCTTTATCCACACTCCCGCAAACCGAATTACTCTGAAAACCGAAGTGTTTTCGCTCACCTTCCGAAATCCGAAATTTCCCGAAAACCGAAACACGGCTGGTCCCGAGGTTTTCGGATAAAGGGTAGTCTACCTGTATTGAGCAGTTATTTCTCACTTCCCTTCTTCTTCTCAGATGTTGCACTTTATCTCCCGTCACATCTTCAAACTAGCCACAGAGTCTCTGGACTCCACGCAGCTTGTGCACATGTTGAATGAAGGTTCACTGGATAAGACCAATTCCTCTATTCTACAATTAGGGCCACTTCATTGATAATTTGAAATCATAAACGTTTTTTTTTCTTCACAAGGATTTGCTTATTTTGTCTCCCTTCTCCCAAAGTCTCTCCCTGCACCAGCCGCACTGTATGGTGATTCGAATCCAGGCATTCACCAATATAGCCAGCGACAGGCACGAGAGAGTTAACCTGGGTGACTAGTTCCCTGCTTTTACTCTCCTTGAGCGAAAGCGATTTTTTAAAGTTAATTCTCAGGATGTTGCCCTGTACAACTGAGTCACTTCAAAGGGCAGTTAAGAGTCAACTACGTTGATGTGGGACTGGAATCACATATCGGCCAGACCGGGTAAGGATGGCAAGTTTACTTCTCTAAAGGACATTCGTGAACTAGTTGGGTTTTTACAACAATCCGACAGCTTCATGGCCACTTTTACTGATGCCAGCTTTTGATTTCCAGATTTAAAGAAGACTTGCATTTTTTTGCACCTTTCACGACCACCGGATGTCTCAAAGCGCTTTACAGCCAATGAAGTACTTTTGGAGTGTAGTCACTGTTGTCATGTGTTACAATTACAATTCCAGTAACATAACCATTTGATTTGATTCCAGGCATCTATCACTATTGCCAAGGAGAGGTGTGAGAGAGTTACCTGGGAGACTAGTTCCCTTTTTTTCTCTCCTTGCAAGAAAGCGATTTGCCTCCACTCACCACCTTCTAATAAGGGCATGGCTGAAAATGATAAACTCCATTTGGAGAATGATGGAACAAATGACTTTCTCTTTTTCAAATAGTTGAAAACAAATCATCTGCTTATACATCAGCAGGCATTAAACTACAACTTTTTGCCAAAACATATAGGTCAATTATACTTTACATTTTGCGCCAATAAGAAGCAGTTTCAACTTCATGTAAATGCAAACTTTAACTCGGGTATAAAGTTGTCTCAAACAGTGAGAGCACCTCAAGGAGGGAATCTTACGCCTCACCTTCACACTGACTGCAGTATAACTGCAAGGTGAAATTTGAAAATTACCAATATAGACCACTGTAACCTTATCAAACTTAATTTTAATCATTTTATGTGTTAAGAGCTGCCTATCTACTCAGCTCTATCTTAACATTAGTGCTTCTTTTGCCCTCTTTTTCTCCACCAAAGGTGCTGACTCCTTACTGGGCATGGTTCCATGGGAATCAGTGCTCTCCAGTACCTTGCTCAAGGCCCAGTTGTTCACGTGCAAGACTGGCCTGTGGATTTCAGCAGGATATTTACCAAGGGGTCTCTCCTTTCCTGAATTTGCAACAAGGCTTGCTGCTACTGGTAACAATCCTACCAGCTCCCCAAATGAGGCGCAGCTATTCACTCTCCAAGTCATTGGGAGGGCGGGAAAGGGAACTGGGCAGTAAAATGAAGCCAGCATTCAGATAGTCATCAGCAGAGCCTGTCGTAAATGGTCACTCTGTAAAATTAGAATCTGATAGGCAGATCAGTTCCACAAATACAGCATTTATTTCCATATGTACAAATTCCAGGTTTTGTAAAATAAACTGACACTGCAGGTATAGCAGCAGTGATTCAGTATTCATGGCGAGGACCAAACCACAGAAACATTTTAACAGGCTCCCACTTATAACGTGAGTTAGCCAGTTTCTTAAGGATACAATAGCTCTTTGGGGTCCGATTCATATCTTGTCAGATATCTCTTCAGATATGAATCACTTTGGTTATGAAGTCTTCAATGTTAAAAATTAACAAGCCATTAATCAGTCAGTCTTTTTCAGTGAATGGATTATGTGTGAGTTTTCATTAATTATCAATTACAGGTCTCTGTGAAAGCACCACTGAAACATTGAAAACACTTCAGTACAGTACCGAGGGATTGTTGCAGTGTAAGAGCTGCTGTCTTTCGGATGAGGCATTAAACCAATCTGTTTTCTCAGGTGGATATTAAAGATCTCATGGTGCTACTTGAAGAAGAGCAGGGGGGTTCTCCCGGTGTCCTGGCCAACACTTAGCCCTCAGTACATATTCTTCATAATATACATGAACGTAGTACAGGAAACTCTTTGGTATCCGGCACCGACGGGACCGGGATGGTGCCGGTTGATTAAAAATTCCGGATGACGGAGAGGGTTATCTACAGAGGCTATTTTTAACGAACAAAAATTAAAAAATCAAGAAATGTGCAGTATACAGTAATTGGATTTCCGACAGTGCCAAGAAGCTGAGTAGTGGCAGTTTGGAGAACTACCCCCACTGACTAACTCGGCCACCGTGGGAGACTCGGACTCGGACTCGGCAACATTGCCGGCTATTGAGGTGTTGTTTTCGGAGTATGAATTTTGCCAGTTAATAGAGAATTCCGGATATTTAGGTGCCGTTTAAACGAGAGTTTCCTGTATATAGTTTCATCTTATTCTCATGTGATGTAATAACATTGTCTGAAATTGTACTCAGTTATTATTAAATGACCAATGATACAAGTAGGGACGTTGTTTCTTTAGTATCTGTCGCACGTCATATCTAAATCTCAGTGGACATGCACTGCACTGATTCAGCAAGACATGAGGGAGAAACAAGAAGCAAAGAGTTGAAATCTCACTGAAGTCAAGCCCTTCTCCAGTGTTGAAGATAGGAAGAAACTGACAGCCCCAGCCACAGACTGGCTCAATGTGCTCTACTCCATTCCTGTCAACTTCAATCTACACAGGACATTAGTTTCCTTGTTTACGTTATTGTATGAGTTGCAAAGGGAGGCCTTCAGTTTATAAGATCTTGTTCCAAAAATGTTAGGAGTCTTTCCTCTCTCCACAGCCCCACATTCTTTCAGCTGAGGAACATAAGTCACCAGTCTGGTAAGGGCATTGAACCATTCTGACATCTGTAGTCTGAGACTAGGGCTAACTTTAGTGACCGGAAGAATATTTTGGTGAGAAGTGGGTGTTTTATTTTAAAAAGTAAAATAGACATTAGATTAAACCCCAAACTTCCTTCTAATAAATAAAAATAAACAAAGCCTTGTTCCTTTCACTAATAAGGATTCCTTATTTATGCTGGGCTCGTAACGATGATATATCACGCAGATAAGGCAGCCCACCCTCCGCAGTGATGGCTGCATGGGAACGAACATCCTGCATGTGTATAAGTAGATAGTGGAACTACCTGTGATACAATTTATTTGGAGTTTTCAGAAGCTTTTGACAAAAGTCCCAATTAAACTAAAGGTCACAAGAATCCAAGGTAGAACTGGGAATCTGAAAAGAAGCGGTTAAAAAATAAGAAATAGAAAGACGTAATGACAGACTGGGGGAGTCGTTGTGTCCCACAGGGGTTCAGTGTTTGGAATTGTGTTGTTTCTAAATTACATTTATATTCTCAGTGTTAAAGCTAGGAAATGCAGTCAATGCAGAATAGACAGCAAAGATATTGGCAAAAGGCATGCAATTGGACAGGATTGTTGCAATGTGGATTGATTCATGGAGAAAGAGAACTTCATAAAAAGGGTGTGGAGCAGACCAGAGGACCCATTCATTTAAATTAACTTAAACAGATAATTTGAAGAATTTCTTTACCAAAGGAATGTTTGGAGTAATCTACTAGGCAGGGCAGTAGAACCAAAATCATTAGAGATGTTCTAAATTCAGCTGGATGCAATAATGAGAGCTAGGATAGAGTTTAGCTTTTGAGGGACCAAATGGCCCTTTTCACTCTTAGCACATACATGTAAATCATCAGCGTTTCACCCTGTCATCAGTGGGGGACCAATGTGTATATCAGCACAAACAGGTATCCTCTTTTGCACTCTCATGCTGCTCCTCCCAGGTCCGGTGACTATCACCCGAATTTCTGATACGTGCTCTCAACAGGTAAAGTTCCCTGCCAGCAGCACAGCATCGGAAAATGAACCTTTAAAGTGTCTACATTTCACAACAGAAACAAGACTGGGGATGTGAAAAACCCTATGAAAGGACTGCTGGAGAAAAGGCTGCAGAAATAATTTCTAATGTGGCTGTGTGTTCCCATCACCTGCAGTGTGAATCCATTCCCCCAGACAGGATGTGGAATAAAGACCAACATGACAAGATCACCATCACTCCTGCTATTGTATCAGAGCTGGAGAGTGGATGAAGCTCACTAGGACCAGTGTATTTGAGCAAATGCTACTCCAATCCTTCATTTAACAAGAATGTATATTTAACAGCTTTTTAGCAGTGCAGTTGGTAAGCTTGCTGTGTGGTTCAGTGGGAAGAACCCTTGCATTCTAAGGAAATAGCTGGTGTAGAACTGAGCCACACAAATAAGAACGATCCCAAGTTTGATTCTGCAAATGAGTCCAGGAGCTGGATACACTGGATCCCAGCCTATCCCAGCAGTTTCTATGGGGCCCTCTTTGGGGCAGAGCCTCTGTTGTGGGGTGGGGTGGGAACTGGACAGTTCCAGGCCTGGACTTTCCACGACCCCAGCTTTGTGGGGCATTGGCGGTACAGTACACCAAAGGAAAGTAGCCTACCGATTGTCAGAATTGGGGTCTGCTTGAGGTCCAAAGCCGAGTCATGACCTGGACCCCCAAAGATTGGAAAAATAATCCCAGCAATTTTTGTCCCCCTTATAAGGGCTCTCTAGGCCGCAATTTGCAGTCTTTTCTGGCAGATGGGCACCTACAATGTGCCCCTAATGGTATGGGTGCCCACTACCATTATTTAAGTTAGGTGACCTCCTTCCAGGTCCTGCATACTTTGGCAGGGCCAGCACCAGAGGTCACCTGCAGGAGAATCCTGCCACTTGTACTGGGATCGATGACCTGCAGATGTTCGGGGGCCTAGTCGGTACCAAATTGGCAATTGGCTTCAGCACTCCTGGGCTAATGAGGAGGAGAAAGAAAAATCATCTAAGATTCTCACTCCTGATTGCAATCCAGTGACTGCGATTGTGAGACAAGGACTCAACGCGACACAGCTGTGACGTCCCTGCGGTTAAATTGCCTGCTCATCTCATGCCTGTAGAACTGCATTTGTGCAAGGTACCAGAAATCTCCCAACAACCAGGGAACCATATTCCCGCAACAGTCAATGGCTTCAGGAGGAGATGAGAAGAGAACATTGGTGTAAAGAATATGGGCTAAATGTTGCCATTAGTTAGGTTTTGTCCTGCACCCTTCAGCTCAAAACTTTTTTGCACTGGAACTTGCTGGAACTGTGAGCTGATAACAGTGAGGGTAACAGGGCATCTGGGACCAACCGTGTATCACTTTAATTAATGAGATTTAAGGATTGAGAAAGAAACAGTGGAAGGCTGAGAAGGAAATAGGGTGAGTTAAGAGTCAAATCAGGTACAGAAAGAGAGGGGAAAAAATTGGATTATGAGAGAGAGAAAAAAACACAGAAAGGAAAAGTAAGAAAATATGTAAAATTTGAATTTTTTTAAAAATTGGCAAGAATTATTTATTACATGCAGGAATGAGGTTGAACAGTTTAAATTGTTCCTTTTCTGGACTGGAGAGATTGATTGGCATTACATTAACAATTATCACATCGTTAAAAGGGTATTTATGCTCTTAATCACCAGCCCTAACTATCTGTGGTGAGTTTAATGGGCAATTAGTGTGCAAACTCAGCAAGTTCTTAAAAATTATGGGGAGGCTAAGGGCGAGATGCTGTTTGGTGTAAATCGGCCAGCAAGTCTGGAGATTCGCAACTCATGGTGTATCTCTGAATCCCGTGAATTTTCTGGCCAATTTGCACGTTAATAATGGCATGCGTTGTTCATACGCCATTATTTTTCCAGCAAGATTCAGCTCCTTATTTTAAAAATGTTATCAATCCATCAGGAGTTAATTAAGTTTATAATTTCTTTTTGCACTTTGTTCACCTGAAAGTACATTGAATCCTTCTAAATGATTCAATAGTCTCATTACTTGCTGCATGCTTCCTAATATGATGGTTCTGATGATTTCATGTCACTAAAACAGATCCAGAGTTAGATTGTGGATCAGGTGAAAAAGTGGACAAACTTATGAAATTTGGTTAGTCAGAAAGTTTCTGAACTCATAGATTACTGTTCGCAGACAGTTAGACCAGTGGTTCTCAAACCGGGGTCCGCAGACCCTTGGGGGTCCGGAGAGACTTTCCAGGGGGTCTGCGGAATAATGAGTACCGAGCAGGGGTGGTGCTGTGGTCAAGAGTAAGCGAATGAGTGGCGGGCTTGGTGTGAGCGGAGTGCAGCCGCCACATGTGCAGCGCAGAGTGGGCTGGCTGCCTCACTCGCCTAGGAGGGCGGCATGAAGATCGGCAGGCAGTTAAGAAGGCAAATGGTATGTTGGCCTTCATAGCGAGAGGATTCATGTACAGGAGCAAGGATGTCTTGCTGCAGTTGTACAGGGCCTTGGTAAGACCACACCTTGAGTATTGTGTGCAGTTTTGGTCGCCTTATCTGAGGAAGGATGTTCTTGCCATGGAGGGAGTGCAGCGAAGATTCACCAGACTGATACCTGGGATGGCAGGAATGACGTATAAGGAGAGATTGGGTCGATTAGGCTTATATTCGCTAGAGTTTAGAAGAATGAGAGGGGATCTCATTGAAACTTTTAAAATTCTAACAGGACTAGACAGACTAGATGCAGGAAGGATGTTCCTGATGGTGGGGAGTCCAGAACCAGGGGTCACAGTCTAAGGATAAGGGGTAAGCCATTTAGGACTGAGATGAGGAGGAATTTCTTCACCCAGAGAGTGGTGAACCTGTGGAATTCTCTGCCACACAGGGCAGTTGAAGCCAATTCATTAAATATATTCAAGAAAGAGTTGGATATATTTCTTGAGGCTAAAGGGATCAAGGGATATGGGGAGAAGGCAGGGACAGGGTACTGAATTTGGATGATCAGCCATGATCTCATTAAATGGTGGAGCAGGCTCGAGGGGCCGAATGGCCTACTCCTGCTCCTATCTTCTATGTTTCTGGCAGGTAGGCCCGCAGTTACCAAGGCTGGTGGTGGGCGCCAAAAAGTAGATCGATGATGGTGTGGCACACCCATCTCACTGATATCTGTAAGTAAAGACCTGTTTTCTTAAAAGCATTATTAAAACACTCTTTATCTGCAGCACTTTCATATTATTAGTATTATACAGTATTATAATTTAGATATGGGGGGTCCATGATTGCTAATCCATTTGAAAAGGGGTCTTTCAACCAAAAACGTTTGAGAACCACTGAGGTAGACAAACTCACAACCCCGATAAAAATTGCTCTACTCCCAGCAAAACCACCCTGTAAGCTTAAAGAGAAACATTGCATTACAACCAAAAATAAAGTATCAAAATTAAGGTCAGAGTTCTAGTTACGGCTAAATAAAAATACTGACCAACAGGGGTGATGTCAGGAAGCACTTCTTCACAAAGGGTAGTGGAAATCTGGCACTCTCTCCCCCAAAAAGCTGTTTAGGCTGGTGGGTCAACTGAAAATTTCAAAACTGAGATCGATAGATTCTTGTTAGGCAAGGGTATTAAGGGTTATGGAACCAAGGCAGGTAGATGGGAGTTGAGATACAGATCAGCCATGATCTAAACTGAATGGCGGAACAGGCTCGGGGGCTGAATGGCCTCCTCCTGTTTCGATGTTCCTTCCTATGTTCCTAACTCAATTCATCTTCCATTGACAGTTCAGCAAATAATAGTTTTCACTTAAATAACAACAGAAAATGTTGGAAACACTCCGCAGGTCAGGCAGCATCGAGGAGAGAGAAACAGAGTCAACATTTCGGGTCGAACCCTTCGTCAGAACTGGAAAAGGTTAGGGAGGAGAGATTTTTAAGCGGGCAGGGAAAGGGGGGAGGAAAGAACAAAGGGAAGGTCTGTGATGGGATAGAAAGCAGGAGAGATTGACTGACAAAAGGGATGATGGTGCAAGGCAAAAGAAGATGGTAATGGGACAAGTTAAGAAACAAAAGATGGCTCTAGATGATGTGTGGATGATGATGGCAGCAACATTAGCAGCTACCATGTGAGGAAACAAGAGAGAAAAAAATAAAGAAATACAGGGGCCAATTTACAGTCTGAAATTGTTGAACTCGATGTAAAGTCCAGAAGGCTGTAAAGTGCCTAATAGAAAGATGAGGTGCTGTTCCTCGAGCTTATGTTGAGCTTCATTGGAACAATGTAAGAGGCCGAGGACAGAGAGATCAGAGTGAGAGTGGAGAGGAGAATTAAAGTGACAGGCGACCGGAAGCTCGGGGTCACGCTTGCGGACTGAATGGAGGTGTTCCGCAAAGCGGTCACCCAATCTGCATTTGGTCTCCCCAATGTAGAGGAGACTGCATCGTGAGCAGCAAATACAGTATACCAGGTTGTAAGAAGTACAAGTAAATCGCTGTTTCACCTGGAGTGTTTGGGGCCCTGGACGATGGGAAGGGAGGAGGTAAAAGGGCAGGTGTTGCATCTCCTGCGCTTGCATGGGAAGGTGCCGGGGTGTTGGGAGTGATAGAGGAGTGGACCAGGGTGTCGCGGAGGGAGCAGTCCCTTCGGAATGCTGGAAGAGGGGGGTGGGGAGAGGGGAAGATGTGTTTGGTGGTGGGATCATGCTGGAGGTGACGGAAATGGCGCAGGATGACCTGTTGAATGTGGAGGCTGGTGGGGTGGGGTGCGAGGGGACAAGAGGCACCCTATCGTGATTCTGGAAGGGAGGGGAAGGGGTGAGAGCAGAAGTGCGGGAAATGGAATGGACACAGTCGAGGGCCATGTCACTGTGTCCTCTTCAATTCCCCCTCTGTGAGAAGGGCAAGTCGGGGATCTGCTTCTAGGTGTCTTTTGCTCTCAACATGTTTGCCAGTAGAAGTCCAAGAACAAAGTCGGGTGACCTGCCTACCAACCTGCTTTGTGAGAAAGTGGCCCGCTCCTCACCTGACAGCGTGGCTGAGGTCAGGAACTCAAACTGAGCAAATTACAAGCTACAAAAAGGCAATCTACAGGAAACTCTATTATCCGGCACCAACGGGACCGGCGTGGTGCCGGTTCATCAAAAAGTCCAGATTACAGAGAGGTATAGTTTAAAAGGTACGAGAGCTCCGTACACAGCAACAAATCCAGGCTTCCCTGTTGCTTAGCAACATGTGCAGGAACTCCGGCCACAGACCAAGCGTCCCTGTTGCTTAGCAACAAGTGCACGAACCCCAGTTACACAGCCACAGATCCAGGAACTGCTACTAATATGAAGTAAAACTTACCTGAACCTACTCCTGAATTTTGCCGGTTAACAGAGATTTCTGGTTATTTGGGTGCCGGTTAAAAGAGAGTTTCCGGCATGTGACCAATTTGACAGATCATCCATTTACTATCCAAGTTAGCTAGAGATAGGCTTGCTAGCTGCTTACTGCAATTGTGCACCAAAAAATAAAGGACGTGCTATAAAGCACATCCTGATTATTTTTTTCTCCAACGAGCCCTGTGCAATTATGGGACCAAAAGAGGAATTAATTCCAGTGCTAAGAAAATCAGACATGGTATTAGGCAGAGGCCTCACCCTGGCTAGCCAAAGCTGAACACAGCTCCCTTATCACCCAGCTCTAAGAGAGTGATGAAAACAAAATTAATGAGTCTGGAACTCGTGAGTTTTCTGAAAATTGGAATTTCCAATGAGGGGGAAACAACATTTTAAAACAAAGGGGTAACATTCCTACATACCCACTGGGATTGTCAGGACAGAAACATTTCAAAAAAACTGTAAGCCAAACACGAACCTCAACATGTTTAAGCTTCTTTAAATGGTACAGTGTCGCAATCTTTGTTCCAAATCATGATTAAAAGGCTGTATTATACATGCACAACAACAGTGGCAAAAACTGGTATTTTAAGCTTTTGTTGTTACTTCTTGCTTTACTAATATGCTAAGTTAAAAGCAACAGAAAATGCTGGAAAAACTCAGCAGGCCAGGCAACATCCGTGGAGAGAAATTAGAGGCAACGTTTCGGGTCAAAACCCTTTATCAAGTCTAATTTCTCTCCACGGATGTTGCCTGGCCTGCTGAGTTTTTCCAGCATTTTCTGTTGTTATTTCGGATTTCCAGCATCCGCAGTATTTTGCTATCGTACTAAGTTACGAGCATATTGCTTAACCGAACAGGGACACTGAACCAACAAGGGGAGGGAAGCAGATTAGGTAAAACTGCTGGTCACCAAGGGGGTCATTCTGACTTTGGGCTCCAGTGTAAAATGGGCCATATTGGATTAGCTGCCCATTATGCATCTCACCTGATTTTCATTTCCACTGATCAACGGGCCGCTGATCCAAGGTTGCCAGTTTTACACGAACGCCCAAAGTCAAAATGATCCCCCAAGTGTTACCCAGCTCTACCTTCAAAAGAGAAACGGATAGAATCTAGCAAAGTAGGAGCACCAATTTGTTTAAAGTTTTCAATTGTTCACGTTGAGTGTCCCCCTAGCTCCTATAACCGAGCTCTCCAATTTCAGACAGCGTATCGGGGGATGGCACCAAACAGATGCTTCCTGCCAGAGAGAGATTAGGATGGCACTGGTGGAGGCATGGGAGCTAGTTACTGGGTGACCCGGGAGAAGAACAGGAGAAAAATAAACCACCTTGCACAAAAGAAAATACTGTTGTACACTGCAGCTAATGAATATATGGATACTATGTACAGACCCAATTGCGCACAACAATGTATATTTGCACAGGTTAGTGTCAGTTGAGAGAGTCCCCATCCTGCGTTGTGTGTATGCCAGCCCTAACATTTTATTTGCATAGCCAAGTTTTTAGGACAAGAGACACAACAAATCAAACATTCCTTTCCATGAATGCAGATGTGGCTACGCAACAAGGTCCCTGGCACTATTGATGACCACGCGTGCAGCTGTAATCCTTTCACAAACTGAGCCTCATTTAAAAAAAAAAAAAAAAAATTTCCCCTTCCAATTATTTCCCCCCCCCTCAAGTGAACAGTTCTACAGAAATTAATAAGACTGGATGCAAAAAGTGTTTGTAAGAAGCCTAACCTCGTTCTGACCCAGACAGTCTAAGTTTAAGATGGCATGTTATTCAGATATTTCTTGTAGATTTGAATTGTGAAAACAAATTAAACGATCACTGGGGTCTAAATATTTGATGATATCATATTAGGATCCAACAATTCACAAACATTGGGAAATGTGTTCCCGGTCACAGCTTTACGTCGAACAGTTCTATTTTTCAAAAGGAGAGAGATGCTTCAGATGGAAGCATTTAAGTTGCTGTGAGAAGCAGCAAATGCCTTCTATAGTACAAGCCAGTAGTACGGCTTTCTTTACCTTGCTGCCAGATTTTGAGCTGCTGTTTCTGGCAAAGCAATGGAATAAATGAAGCACATGCTGCAGAACTTTATCCAATTGATAAACTCTGCTTGGTAAACGTCAATTCCCCCTGGCATAAAACATCACGTAACGGAGAAAGAAGGAATTTGCATTTATATAGCACCTTTCATGACCTTAGGGTGTCCCAAAGAGCACTTCACAGCCAATTAATTACTTTTGGAGTGTTGTCACTGTTGTAATGTAGGAAATGCGGCAGCCAATTTGCGCACAGCAAGCTCCCACAAACAGCAATGAGATAATGACCAGATAATCTGTTTTAGTGATGTTGGTTGAGGGATAAATATCGGCCAGGACACCGAGGAGAATTTCCTTGCTCTTCTTCGAATAGTGCCATGGGATCTTTTACATCCACCTGAGCGGGCAGATGTGTTTAATGTCTCATCCGAAAGACGGCACTTCCGACAGTGCAGCACTCCCTCAGCACTGCACTGGAGTGTCAGCCTGGATTTTGTGCTCAAGTCTCTGGAGTGGGACTTGAACCCGCAATCTTCTGACTCAGAGGCGAGAGTGCTACAGAGGCGTAGTTGTGAATGCAGGCACAGGTAGGACTGTGCACCCGATTTGTGGCCAAGATGATATGACATCCGCTAGGCAAATCCTGCAGGCCACGTATGGGGTGCACAGACCTCTGGGCCCAAACTCCCAAGATGCTTCCCAGTCACGCAAAGCTCTGCGTTCGGAGTGCTATATCATAAAAAATGCACGACCCCATTTCAAAGACCGAAATGAGATTGTAATGTTGTTTGAAATTCTCTTTCATTGCTTTGATGGTGAAATGACTTTGAAGATCAGGATCAATGAGAAAGTGGTCAGAATTTGGTAGTTGCTGTACACAATTTAAAAAATACCTACAACAGAGACACAGGACTTTATTTTAAATAAGCTCTTAAGTCTTTTAAAAACAGAGAATGAAATAATTTCTGCAGCCACCAAAATCCTCAAAGGGTTTATTATGAATGACTTGAATCTGAGGCTTCTTTTAAAACATAGAATGTAACTGGAGAAATAGAATGAGGATAACGAGGCTGGTTCAGCTACACTGATGATCCTAATCAGCCCAAACTCTGGCATCTTCTGACTCATTCTCTCACAGTCAGTCCTGACCTCTTAAAACTCTACGGTTTTCTGAGATGTTTATATATTTAGTTCTGTCGACTCTAGTGTCTTGTGATGCTTCCCCTCACTGTTGCTCCAGACTCCAACTTCTGTCGATATGTTCTCTCACATTTGGGGCTGGATTTTCCTCTTTGCACTGCCACTGCCACAACCCGGGCACATTTTCCTGGGTTTGGGGGGGGTCATTAAACATACTCTCCGTCACAAGAGGGAACCCGCCGCTGCTAACAATGGAAGCTTCCCCTGCTGCTGCAGTGAAAGAGCCGCTGCAGCATCAGTAGAGGCGGCTGGGCATTTAAAGGGGCGGAAAAGGCTTGAAAAAGGCAAGGGGAAAACTCGTTTTTAAGCCTTGGCCAAGACCGAGGCCTAAAGAGGTAAGCCCTTTGAGCCAACATGGAGGATCTTTCGCCATTGGAGATCATTAATCCCTTAATATAAGTAATGTGGCGCAAGTACCTCCAAAGGCACCGAAATCCTGCCTGGGAGTTAGTTTCAATCTGTGACTTGGAGGCCCAGTGTTGTCAACAGCAATGGCTGCTACCAACTGCTCTTACATTGGATCAAGCAGTTTGATTCTAGCCATCAGTACTCTCAAAGAAGCAAAGGAAGTTTGCCAGTCCTGTCCTGCACAGTCCTCCCTATCTCAGCAGTGTTGTACAGCATTATATATAAGGATATACAATTGGAGATTCTCAGTTATGGTGTGGTACACACAGATAGTGTTTGTTATTGGTTTTTTCAAAGCTTGCATACCTCTACATATTTTGTACATTTTGATTACACAGTTCTTGAAGGTTTGTTGACATGGATCTGTATACACTGGGAGCAATGTGTGTTTTAAAATTGAGGCAATCTTGGTGACTGAGATTTGATGCACAAGGGTATTTAATGAATATTGTTAGGGTCATTTTAACCTTATCTGTGCAGCAGGAAACTGATGTGATGGGATTGGCTACCCATTTTATATCAAGCTCAATTTTACTTTCCATTGACTTGCTGTTGTATATAAATGTTTCCTTTCTTTCTTACAGCTGGTAATAATCATCTGACACAATGACAAAATGAATAATTATCCCAATTAACAACCCAGATTATGTACACGACTGAGCTTGGAAGCTAAGAGGAGGAGCTGGTGGCCCTACTTCACATTGCATGGATTAGTTTATATAATTCCACATCCTACTAGCTTTTCAGCATTCTCCTATTTTTCCAACAGTTCCCTCCTCCCACTCTTCCTCTCCTGAAGCTGCTGATGCGCAGTTGCCGAGTTGGTCGCACCCTCGCCTCCGAGTCAGAAGGTTGTGAGTTCCAAGTCCCACTCCAAAGATTTGAGCATATAATCCAAACTGACGCACCAGTGCAGTGCTGAGGGAGTGCTGCACTGTCGAAGGTGCCACCTTTCAGATGAGACGTTAAACCGAGTCCCTGTCTGCCCTCTCAGGTGGATGTAAAAGATCCCATGGCACTATTTCAAAGGAGGGCAGGGAAGGTCTGGCCAACATTTATCCCACAACCAACATTACTAAAAAAAATAATTATCTAGTCATTATCAGATTGCTGTTTGTGAGACCGTGCCGTGCACAAAATGGCTGCCGCGTTTCCTACATTACAACAGTGACTACACTTCAAAAGTACTTCATTGGCTGTAAAGTGCTTTGGGGCGTCTTGAGGTCATGAAAGGCGATATATAAATGCAAGACTTTCTTTTCTTTTTTCACAGTTGACGTCAATTCCATGTCGCTGGATATTGATCGGCAGCAGAAACCTTGGGTGATTTCCTCCTCTCTAATCGAGGAGTGCTGAGGTGAACTGTAACACCCTTAAAGTTGCTCCAACTGAGACCAGTGAACTCAGCACCAATCGTGGATTGACCTAGCTGGGACAATCCTGATCTGTACGGTTCACCGTTCAGCCATTTGAGCAGCCCTAGCCCAGTTAGTAACAAGAACTTAAAAGATTTATGTAACAGTCAAAATCAAGTTTACAAATGGAAAAATAAAACAATAAAGGGGGAAAAGCACGAGGTACCGACAATTGCCAAATTGTGACCACAGCTACAAGTACATAACATAGATGTAGTGGCATTACCAGCATGAGATGTGACATCTGAGGAGAAGATTCAAACCCGTTCTAAAACAATTAATGGATCCCTCTGTGCTAAGAGCACATGAAGACTGGAATACCCAAGTAGGCCAAAATATATATCCAGCTGCTTCTGGGACCATAATGTGAAAAGTAACAATTCTGGCCAAGACCAACCCTCGAGTTCCTTTCTATGTTCTGAATAATCAGCAGCGATCATATTTTGATTAAAAATCCCTGGGCAGGACATTAGGCAGTGTCCTCCAGAGCCCAGATTCAACAATCTGCAAAGTCCTTCACCCAAGCCGTATATCAATGAACCAGGTCGATGTTAAAATTAAGACACAACTGATAATAGTCGAGAACCATGATTACAAGGAAACACATTTTATCCTCACAACAATCAGGGAACCAGCAAGAACAACATTTGCAATACCTCCTTCATTCACTATCTAGGCTTCCAGGTGAAGAATGACCACTTGGGCAAGGTACCAAGGGAACCAGTCAGTACCTGAAGAAATAAACTTCAGTACAAGCCATCTCCTCCTCAAGAAGTGAAAAACTGAACAAAAAAAAACAAGTATTACATTAAAAAAATAGGGCTTCCTTGCACTGCATCTAGATTATACAGCCCAGTTAATTATCATTAATATTGTGGATGAAGAAGACGAAGAATATTCTGTGAAGGAAACCTTTTACGTTGTAAGCCAGCTGATGACATGAGTGGTACAATTGGCCTCAGCACCCTTAGGTTCGGAAGGGAAAAATTGGCCAGCATTTCTGCTCATGATGACCATCCTGCTCGAAGTGGGATTGTGTTTGGATCAGATGAGGATAGGTTCGGGTACGGCTGCAATACCTCTTACAACCAAATAGCCTCCCAACACAAACTGTCCAGGCTCACCTGGGGATAATGGCCACGTGGGTGTAGAAAAAGAGGGTGATCAGCATCCATGGAAGTAACACTTTCTGCACGGGGTGAGGGAGGCGAGGTGAGAAATAAATTCTGGCAAGATTATATGTATCTGAACGGTTGTTAAACAGCAATGGCCCTGCCCAAAGGGCTCTGTTAGATGTTTTATAATAAGTATCAGATTCGTATGTGCCTGCCTACACATGTCACACAGCTACATTCCTCGACTTTTTCATCAGGCTTCCCATAGCTTTTAATGAATGCAATACTCACATTAAAGGGAAAGCTCTTTTGCTGGAAGCTCAAAATGAATCCAGAATATCATTTAAAAAAATGAAATTATGTACATTAAATGCAGGCACTGTATTGATACATGCACACATTCTGCATAGTTAATGGCTCGTAATCTAAGCAGGAGCACTTCACATTCTAATTTGCAATGTATGTTTCAGCCAAAAGTCTGAAGTGTGAGTAATTCTTGATATGGGGGCATTTTTTTTTTTGAGTTGTAATAAAATTACATTATAACGAGAACAAGCCCTAGGCTGACTGAATCTGTCAGCTCTCATTTTCACCACAAAAGATGCGCATCACTGAAAACATTTCAATTCTTTCTTTCCTTGCAGAAAAAGAACCCAGGAAATAATAGAAAAATAAGAACTCCGACATCAATAGCTTTAAAAATGTGAATTTTGGTTTCAAAACAAGGACTTGCGTTTATAAGCATTTTATAAACATTTCATGGTGCTTTAAATATGGAGAGAGAAAAAATTAGCTAGGGTTCCCCCATTCCTTGTTACTATGAAGTAGATCCTGCTGGAGCGTGAGTGGACTCGTGCGAGTGGACGCCTGGTGAGAATCGGATTGGCCTCAGCAGCAACGCCCCCTACGGTTCCAACACTCACGGTCAAGGCTGCCACATGAAGAATGGTCACTTGGGGTGAGGCACTGGCGAGCTCAAGGAATTTGTAAAAGCATAGCCCAGCATGCGTCGGTGCCTGTAGGTGAGCAGAATAAAATGCAGGCTGTGTTAAACGAATGTATTGGTGGAACATGAGACTTGCGAAGAAGCCAACATTGGTAACTCAGCTGCCCCTGCTGATGGGGAGCACTACCTCTCCCCTCCCTGGTAATTAGCTGGCTACACAGTCATCACACAGCAGTCTGTCAAAGCAGTAATAGCAGACACCATTTGCACACTACAACAGCAAGTGTCAAAAGAACCACATGTAGTAGAAGGAGGCAGAGTAAAGAGAGCAAATGGGTTTTTCGCTGTCCTTTTATACTCTGAAAGGCCTCCCATGGATAGCGTGATAGTGACACACTGGAATGGGTGTATTTAACATCCAAGAAATCTCAGCAACAGGGTTTGTTTACTAAAAGTCCTGACTACTTTGGAGGCGATTTTACGTCACAGGAGAGCAGAGGCCCTTTCTCCTTCCGTTGGCTGGACTGCTGGGTATAAGTGACCCAAGTAACTGGAACTAACGGCATCATAGGGTGCTTTTATATTTGGTGGCTCCGTATTTCAGGTCACAGGACAGCGACATTGGTGCAGCAGCTCCGCGGCTTTACATCGCTAAAAGCAGCTGCCCTACCCTGACAGCCAAATTGTAAACTCGCACTTCCATGGGTCTACAATACAGCTGTCAGGTAAGGGAACGCGTTATAATGATGTAAACTTGGGGAAACGGGCCCACTGATGCTGCTACCCCGTGATCTGAACTACAGAAGTCTGCAGACCCACAAAACTAAAGCCCCGAATTTAAACCATTGATGAGAAGGGGGCGCACAGGGGGTTAAAATCAGGCAGTCTGATACTCACTGCATCTGCCCTCAGGTTATGCCATTCGGCATTTTTAATTTTTGCAGGTTTTCCTCGAGGGCCAGGGAGGAGCTGTGTTGCTCTTCTGGGCCCCACAATGAAACCTCTGACCTCTCCTGCCCTCGGATTGCCTCCCACCCCCGGCGACCGCCTCTGAATGGCCCCCTCCCCCTAGACTTAGCTGTGCCAAGGACCCTACCCGTGGATCCCCGGTGACAGGCCTCCTGCCACACTTGCCCGCTCAGCCCGCCGGTGCCATGTTATTGCTGCCGAGTTCAGGCGGGAGCCGGGCCTAACGCTTAAATGAGGCCCAGGAGTTAAAATGGCACGGGCCACACGTTGGCAGGCCACGCCCATGGCAAGCCTGACGCTCGTCCCGCCGGTCCCATGCTCTCCCCCTCCCCCCAACCCGTCTAAAATCGGGGCTCATGAACCTGCCATCAGGTTAAGACCAACAGTCCCTATAAAGTAAATATGAGGAGCTGGCCCCTTGCACTTGCAGTCTTAATTACAATCAGGTCTGTACAGTACAGAGCGAAGCCCCGAGTGGCCAGCAGCTGACTGAAAAGCAATATGGGGAAGAGTAGGGCACAAAGGTGGTCCTCCCTCAACAGGAACAGTAAAAATTGCAGGTTTTAAATACCATAAAATAGCATTTTATAGCTACTTTTACAGTTGCTGGTTCCCATTGAATGTAGCCAGGAGCAACATCAAATTTAAGCTTGCCAGATTCACTAAGGCTAATAACTGGGAAGGCCTTTTTTTATAAAAAAAAACTGGGGATCCAGAAATTTTACTTTGGAGTTTCCGCCTGATGCACAGAACCCACACATCTGAAGCCAGCGGCACCGGCACGATGTGAAAGCTGTTTTTGCAAGTTCCAAGCATTTATTCTGCTTGGAAGTCTTGGTTCCAATGGTGAGATTGCAGCTGCCCACTTTACATTAGAAACTCTCAGTTGGGCACCTCTGCAGTGCTTTTTTGACACATGTACACTATGGGGCTTTCCCTGCATCAGAACATGAGATTTTGCCCACCCAGTCTTTCATTTTTTTCCCCCTTTAATGTTCATTGGCCTAGAAATTCGGTGGCGCCCCAAGCTCGCCTGGGCGCCGGAAGTCCCGCCCCAGAAGGAGCCGATTACGCCAGCGCGATATTCAGTTTCAGCGGCCCAAACGGAAGCAGGGCGCTGCTCAAGGCGCCCCGCGTTCCTCTTGGGGCGCTGAAACTGAATATCGCAGCGCAACGTGCCGCAGAGTGCGCTGCGGTACTGCAGGCCTTCCTCCCCTTCTTAAAGGGGAGGGGCCTGCACCAGCGCGATCAGAGATCGCGAGTGCCGGCAAAAGAGCCCGGCACCGAGGAGAGGTGCTGGGCTCTTGGGACACAGCCGGCACTGCCCGGGGGGTGGGGGGGCTCAGGAGGCTGGGGACGGCGGCGCGAGGAGGTGCTGACAGGCGGCCAGCAAAAAAAATGGCCGCCCGCACCTCCCCTTTAATTAGCGCCACTACCGCCGCAGGTTGGCCCCCCTGAACCGGTCGCAGATTGCGACCGGCGTTACAGCGGGGGGCGCGACCCAATATCGCAATCAGGGCGGTAGCGGGGCGCTGCGCACACCGATGACGTCATCAGTGGTGGCGCAGCGCTACAGGCTAACGCCGCCATTAGCGCCCTGCTAAATTTCGCGGGGGGCGTGGCCAGTGGCGCTAAAGCCATTAAGTGCCCTCTTTGGGCGCTAACTGGTGGCGCAGCCCACTGAATTTCTAGGCCATTGTGTCCTTGTAGGTCTGGCCATAATTATTTGTAACACACATCACGGTATCAACACTTTTGGTTGTGCAGGCTACAGGGGTTATTAATTCAACATGGAAGCTGCCAAAAATTTACACTGTTGTGCTGATTCAGTCCCTGAGTGAATCTACCTCACAAATGGGCCTTCTTGTGCTGGCTTTGATTCAGAGCGCAGGATTTGGGGTTTACATTATTCTTTAAAAAAGCTGGATACTTGTGTCTGTGCTGATCTGCAGATGAGATACAGACTCCACTGTATAATGGCAGTGGGTTTGACAGCAATATGGCAACAGTATGTTACTATAACTCTTTCACAAGATATTCCGTAAGAGAATGTTTGTTATTACATGCAGCAACAGCCAAACTTGATTAAGAAAAACGTAGCCATCACAACACAGAAGCTTCAAATAAAGATAGAACATCCAACTTGTATCAAAATAATTGTGAAATACCACAAACTACAGCCTCTGAATGGTCCACAGTCCCATCTGTCACAATATGGACCGACTGCTTCATGCAATTACAGTACTTGTCTGTGATACGGAATGTGGCTATAAGGTCGGCAATGTTCCCTCTAAGTTTTTCCCGTGCACGGTCCCTTTAAATTTGCTGCGTGGCCGTGCATGCCCGTGTCTCCCAGCGGCAACAGCTTGTGAGCGGCCTGCGCGGGACGTCCCGATTGGTGCGCGGCCCGCCGCCCGCCCGCGCATCGAAGGTAGGTCAATTTTGTTTCCTCACCCCCGTCCAATTTTTTTCCCCTGTTCCCTTCAGGGCATTGACTCTTGCTGAGGTACAGTTCCATACCGTACACACTAGCATCACTTCTGCACCTCACCAAAGCGTTCATTGTTAGCCTAGACAGTGAATGTTGACAAGCCATCACAGCTGATCCTGTTCTCATCTGACATCCACACACTCATGCTTTACATAGAAACACAGAAGATAGGAGCAGGAGCAGGCCATTTGGCCCCTCGAGCCTGTTCCGCCATTTAATGAGATCATGGCTGATCATCTTAATTCAGTACCTTGTCCCTGCTTTCTCCCCATATCCCTTGATCCCTTTAGCAGCAGAAGTCATTGAATGGCGATGAGGAGTAAGAGTGAGGATTTTTCTCTTCCCTAGCTGGGGCTAATTGCAGCGTCCCAACTGCTGTCTTTGGCTGACATCAGCTGCCTCGGCACAGACCAGAAATCAAGCCTGGGGCTTCCTTGTCCATGGGATTTAGCACTGTGCCAGGTGATGCCTTCACCCTCTAAGCCATTGGGGTACAGATCTCATTTTAAGTAGCCATCACAGAAACAGAGTCACAATGGTGGTACCTCACTTAACCTGTGAATGGAGCTTGCTGCGTCACGTATGAGTGTATTAGGTATGGTTGGGACCACAAGTTGTTTAACTGTGACATGCAAGTGTTCTCTGTTTATTATCCGTCTGTAAGCAGATAAGTAATTCGCTCCAAGATTTAAAGAGGGCATTTTGTCATCTCCCTAAAATACTCTGAATGGAGGTATTTTATACAAATGGTTTTGTCCACTGTTGTATATTTCTAATGTTCTTTTTCTTGTTGCAGAGTGTAGTGTCCGCGTATCAATAACACATGGACTGCAGGAGAACGGTAATAACAGGTGTTTACTGAACAGAGGGTATGCTGGAACTGAAAGTACAGAAGCCTGCTATGGCTTTATATACATGTGTGGTCATTGCCGGTACTACAGTATAAAAGCAGTTCTCTCTTAAAGGTACATACACAACAATTCCTCCCCTTTTAGATAAACAGTACATAACATTCATTTAACAATTAAATAATAACTAATTACAATTACAATTTTCTTTGTACTATATACATCAGCTGAAAGTAATCATTTATAAATTCAGTCTTTGAGGAGGCTTCCTGATCCTGTCTGGATAGCGCCTTTCTCGAGTATCCTGTTCTTGCGGCGGAGTCGATTCTGGCTCATTGTCATTGGTTGGTTCGTCAGCTTCCAATACCACTGATTCTGAGGTAGACGCAATCTGTACTTCGGGTTCATCACCAGGTGTGCATGCTCGTGGTATGGGTTTGACTTGTTCCTGTGACTCTAGAATCTGGTCAGCATGGCATCTCACGATGCTCTCTCCAACGTCCACTGTGTACATTAGTGGTCCCTGCCGTGTGCATATCGTTCCTGGCTGCCATTTTTCTGTTTGGTAGTCGCGGGCCAAGACTGGTTGCCCTATCTTGAAGCTCCTGGTTGGCTTTTCATTGATGTGCTGGAATTGCTTATTCTCAACATCTCGTCTTATGTTTGGTTTGAGCAAGTCCAGGCGACATCTTAACCCGCGGTTAAAGAACATCATGGCTGGAGCTTGGTTGGTGACTGCATGTGTCGCATTTCAGTAAGCAAACAAGAAATTATCCACCTTGTGTTGCAGTGGTATGTTGTCGTTATACATCGCCTTTATTGCTTTTTTAAAGGTTTGAACAAACCCCTCAGCCAATTCATTTGTGGCTGGATGATAGGGGGCGGATGTGTAATGCTTTACCCCATTATTCCTCAAAAACCTCCGGAAATCCTAGGACACAAACTGTGGTCCATTGTCGGAGCAAATCTGTTCTGGCAAGCCATTCCTGGCAAAGATGGTCTGTAGGACTGCAATAGTTTTCTCCATGTTGGTGGAGGACATTTTGATGACCTCTGGCCATTTCGAATGTGCATCCACGGCGATTAAAAACATTGAGTCCATAAATGGACCAGCAAAATCAATGTGTACCCATTGCCATGGAGATGAGGGCCACTCCCATGGGTGTAGCGGGGCCTGTGGTGGAGCGTTTTGGACTTTCTGGCATCCTGTGCATCTCTTGGTCGTTTCCTCGATTTCTTTATCGATTCCCGGCCACCACACAAACGCCCTGGCTAGGCTCTTCATTTTTACCCCTCCCAGATGACCCTCATGAAGCTCATTGAGCATTCTTTCTCTCAACTTGGGTGGAATTACCACTCGGGATCCACACATCAAGGTCCCCCGGCACACTGACAGCTGTTCTCTCCTTGGCGAGAATGCTGGCAACAGTGAGTCGCCATGTGCTGGCCATCCCTTCACCGTCAAATCATAGACCCGAGAGAGTGTCGGGTCATTTCGGGTTTCCTTCTCTATACTTGAGTTTGTAACAGGTAGACATTCGGCTATGGTCGAATGGAATATCTCAACAAGGTCCACTGCGGGTGCTTCCTCCACCGTAGGCAGCGGCACGCACGACAGCCCATCAGCGTTTCCATGCTGTTTCGTGCCCTTATACTCTATGTCGTATTGCTGTGCCCCTAGAAGAAGGGACCATCTTTGCAGCCGTTGCGCCGTCATCACCGGAACGCCCTTCTTTGGGTTAAAAATGGAGACAAGAGGCTGGTGATCAGTCAGTAAGGTGAATTTCTGCCCGTGCAGATGATTGAACTTCTTCACCCCCCACGCCAGGCTGAGGGCCTCTCTGTCAATCTGGGCGTAGTTACGCTCGGCTGAAGTTAACGAGCGTGACGCAAAGGCTATTGGCCTCTCTGAACCGTCAAGGAATTTGTGCGACAGCACCGCTCCAATGCCTTAGGGAGATGCATCACATGCCAACCGAATCGGTAGTGATGGATTGTAGTGGGCCAATACTTCTTTTGAAGTGATTAGGCATTTACATTTCTGAAAGGCACGCTTACACTCATCACTCCATTTCCATGCTACTCCAGTTTGCAGCAGGGCGTTCAGCGGGTGCAGAATTGCAGACAATTTTGGCAAGAACTTATGGTAGTAGTTCACCAACCCAAGGAACGACCTCAGTTGTGACACATTTTCCGGTGCTGGAGCCTTGACTACTGCCTCAATCTTGTCTGGGGATTTATGTAACCCCTCTTCATCAATCACGTGGCCACAATACGAGATTTGTTTCCTGAAAAACTCGCATTTGGGGCGGTTGGCTCGTAGCCCATATTCTTGTAATCTAGTGAGCACCTGCTCCAGGTTGGCAAGGTGTTCACTGTCATTTCCACCCATAACCAGGATGTCGTCCAAATAACACTGGGTCCCCGGGATCCCTTGCAGGACTTGTTCCATCGCCCTCTGCCAAATAGCCGGAGCTGATGCTACCCCGAATACCAGTCGGTTGTACTGGTAAAGACCTTTGTGAGTGTTTATCGTGAGGTATTTTCTAGATGCTTCTTCTACCTGCATTTGTAGATATGCTTGGGCCAGATCAATCTTCGTAAAGCGTTTCCCTCCAGATAGTGAGGCGAAAATATCTTCTATCCGCGGAAGTGGATATTGTACTGTGTGAAGGACTGGGTTCACAGTTACCTTAAAGTCCCCACAGATGCGAACCTTCTTCGGTTCCCCAGGCGTGCTGCTCAACGATTTCTACATTACAGGAATGATGGGCGTGGCCCACTCGCTCCAGTCCACCTTGGACAGCACACCCGAACGCTCCAGACTCTCCAGTTCTGCTTCGACGGCTGGGCGGATCGCATACGGTACCGGTCTGGCCTTAAAAAATTTTGGGTTTGCGTTATCTTCAATTTTTATCGTTGCCGTTATGCCTTTTAGAGTCCCAAGTCCTTGCTGGAACACTTCTTTCGCGTCAGTTAGAATTTTTGACAGTCGTCCAGGTGTGACGTCGTCATCCTTTTTGTCAGCCACAGTTAGCGCCTGAATGGAATGCCAATCCAATTGTATTTTTCGGATCCATTCACGTCCCAATAATGGTGGTCCTCCATCTTGTAGTATATATAGATACAGTTCCTGTGTTTCCTTGCCGTTGTATTTAACGGGCACCCTTATTTTTCCTCTGGGGTAGACTTTTTGCCCCGTATATGTCTTCAAGACAATGGACGTATCCTTCAAGGGAATGTGTGAGAATAGTCGCTCGTAGTCTCGTCGATTCATGACTGTTAGGGCTGATCCTGTGTCCAATTCCATCTTTACTTGGGACCCTGCTATCATGAGGGTGACCCAAATGGTTTGGTGATCCTCCTTTGCGATCACGTTGTGTAACTTTAGACAACGTGGTCTCCTGCTCCCGGAGTCATTATCACTCTTCTGGTCTTCTGAACTACTGTCCGTCATCTTTTTTACTTTCTTGTACTTTTCCTTAGTAGTTCTTTTAGTATTGGTTTTCTTTCCCGACCTGCAGACTCGTGCTATGTGTCCCACTTTTCCACATTGCCTGCATACTTTGTCCTTAATCCAGCAATCCTTCTGGTCATGGGTTGTTCTGCCGCAGCGATAGCACTTTTCTGCTCCATATGCCATTTCATTGGTGCTATATTCTTGTGGTTTTTGTTGTATTTCCGCAGCTCCCCGTGCTGCTGCTTCGTAGGATATTGCAACGCTGAAAGCCTTTTCTAGCGTAAGGTCCTTTTCCGAAAGTAGTCGTTTCTGGGTTCCTTCACTCTGGAGCCCGCAGACAAACTTATCCCTTAAGGTATCTGCCAGTCCTGCTCCGAACTGGCAGTGTTTCGATAACTTGCGTAGTTCCGTAAGACAGTCAGCATTACTCTCGTCTTTGTGCTGGTTTCGTTTATGGAACTTGAATCTTTCTGCTATCAGCAGCGGTGTAGGGTTTAGATGTTCCTGTAAGATATTAACAATCTCTTCAAAGCTTTTCTCCATTGATTTAGCTGGGGTAATTAAATTCCGCAATAGGCCGTACGTTCTCGCGCCCATCAAATTCAATAATACCGACGCCTTCTTTTCAGCAGCCACCTCATTTGCCTTGCAGTACACTTCAATTCTTTCCACATACGTGGTCCAGTCTTCTATTTCGTTATCGAAAGCAGTGATGCTGCCACTCTTCGGCATCTTGGGTGGTTTTAAATGGCGCCTCCCGCGCTTTTCCTTCTTCCCCATGGATTAAAATGGCGCCTCCCGCGCTTTTCCTTCTTCCCTCTGCTGCCAATGCTGCTCCTAGCATTCTAACAAGTAATGGCGGCGCCCCACGGCTTTCTGCGCGTCTCTTTTCCTTCCCCTTTTTATTATTTTTTTCCAACGCTGCCCGACTCTTGAGCACCAGCCGCGCCCTGTGCGCGCCACCCTCGCTCTCTCTTTTTCTTCCCGACGACGCTGCTCGGCCCCCTTGCAGAGCCGCTTGATCGAGCTCTAGCCCGCCGCAGTCCGGGAAGGGTCAGCGCACTACCTGCTACCAGCCCGATTTGCTGGGACACCTTGACTGGTGAACCAGGCCCAGCTCTCCACAGCTTCCCCTGCGATTCTCTGAACTCCGATGGATCACTGGGCGGTTGCCCACGGTCGATGCCTGTTGCTCTGGCTTCGACCTCCAAGAAGCTTCTTTTCAGGGATGGATCCCCGTGAGGTGATGCAGTACTGCAGGTGAGTTTGAACCTGCTCGTCGCCACTGTAGTGTCCGCGTATCAATAACACACGGACTGCAGGAGAACAGTAATAACAGGTGTTTACTGAGCAGAGGGTATGCTGGAACTGAAAGTACAGAAGCCTGCTATGGCTTTATATACAGGTGTGGTCATTACCGGTACTACAGTATAAAAGCAGTTCTCTCTTAAAGGTACATACACAACACAGAGGTCCAAAGATGTGCAGTGGAATCTGAAAACCATACAATAATTTCTCTGGGTTTCCAGTAGAATAGCCTGAGTACTAGGTATATACAGTGATTAAATTCCCTCCAGCCTGTTGTGGAAAAGCCACAAAGAATGATTGGCATGCTCATGCCAATTTCGAAATCATAAGTGGAATGGGAGTTCCTCAGTTTGCATTCATGTCATTTTACTGCTACAGAAATTGCTGCCTGGGGCAAAGGGCAGATGAAGACTTTGTCAGTCGGTTTTGTTCTTTCTGATAAGGATCTCCAGAGACAAGAGAAGTCCACACAAAGAAAACACTTGGAGCTTCTTTGTTTTATTTTATTCTGATTTAAATTTAGGTGCACAACATTTTCACCTATACAGCAAGACTAACTGTTTTCTTTTACACTGTAAACGGTTACACAATACTCCATAAGTGTCTCACTATCAGCTAGGGTTCCCTTAGCCAGCCATCAACGAGGTGTCATTGTGCAAGTTATTTGAATTAACAGGCTCATTGCTGTCTTAAAAGGGAAATATTCTTTTGACGATAAGTAGCAATGACGGCGAGGTTTGGGAATGAAATTGCAGAGTGCAAGGCGTAATAGCTTGAGGCTACTATCACTGATGGTGGAACGTAGTGAAATGGGGCTCACTGTCGACCAGTTGAGGAGTGGAAAATGCAAGCTGGGACATAGTGCAGGAGGAAATTGCCACGGTAGGATGGAATGAGGCCTCGGAGGGATTCGGAAACAAAGGTGAAGATTTTCCAATCATTGTGCTGGGGATGGGGAGCCAGGGGCGGCCAGCAAGAAGTCGGTTGATGGGTAAGCATTACTTAGAAACTTCAACTTTGACAAAGGAAATGGGAAGATCTCAGCAGAAGTTTGGGGCCGCTAAATTCGGTGACGCCCCGCCAGCACGTTTGCGCCGGAAATTTAGCGCCCGCCGCCGAGCCAGTTGTGCCCGCCCCAAATTCACTTTCAGCGCCCCAAAGCGGAAGCGGGCGCTGGTACAGGGTGTGCCCGCCCCGCTTGGGGCACTGAAAGTGAATTTCAGCGCTGCCGGTCCCGCTGCGCCACCCGATGCGGAGCGGCAGGCTGCTGTACTGCAGGCCTCCCCCTTCTCTTAAGGGGGAGGTGCCTGCAACGGCCGGAGCCCCGTTGAAAGTGCCGGCAAAAGAGCCCGGCACAACGGCGAAGTGCCGGGCTCCACGGAAACCAGCCGGCAATGCCGCGGGGGGGGGGGGGTGGAGGAGGCCGGGGAAGGAGGTGCGGGCAGGTGGCCGCCGAAAAAGCGGCCGGCCGCACCTCCGCTTTAAATAGCGCCTCTAAGGCTGCAGCACGGCCAGGTTTTCAAAACGTTGTTAGCGGCCGCCAGGGAAGAGGCGGCCGCTACTGAAGATGGGGATCGGCGTGGTTTCGGGCGGTACCGGGGCGCTGCGCACACCGATGACGTCATCGGTGCCGGCGCAGCGCTACCGGCTTACGCCGATTTAAAGGCCCACCTAATTTCAGCGGCGACGCAACTTCCGGCGCAACCCACTCTTGCGCCCCTAAATGGGCGCAAACCCAAGGGAATTTCTAGGCCCGGGTGTTTACTAAAATAATGTTCTGTTTTGAAAGGGTGACTTCTGTGTGCTGTTTTCTCTCTCTAACATTTCCATTGGGTACTAAACTCTGCTGGATTCTAATGCAAAATAAAAGACATGGGGCTAGATTTTCAGTTGCTTGCGCCAGCAGTTAGCGCCTTAAGAGAAGTGATTTTCGGGCACTATGCGTGTAGCGCCTGGGCGCAGCGCAGTTTGCGCCCCGCCCCAAATTAAGTTGCCCGTTAGCGCCGGTGCAAAGTTTAGCGGCCGCCCGGATGCGCGCGCAGAAAATGACATCACATCCTCGTGCAACGCCCTTTGGCCGCCCCGAATCCAAACTTCAGTCGGACCGCCTCCTCCTCCTCCTCCTCCTCCTCCTCCTCCTCTTCCTCCTCCTCGTTTCCCCCCCCCCACACACTCTGCTTTTGAAAAGAACACATGCACCCTTCCCCTTTAAGAGCTCAGTGGCACCAGAGTGTCTGCCGTGCGCTGCGCCCGAGCTCGGGCGTTGCGCTCTGCACCGCCGGCTTAGCGCCTAAAGATAGTAGTGGAACGCCTCTTTTAGCGCTCCACCAACCTCTTAGGGCGAAGCCACTGAATTTCTGGCAACGGGGCGCTACTTTGGGGCGGGCGCTAACTTCAGCCGGGCGCTAAGGTTAGCGCTCCAAAACTGTCTATACTGAAAATCTAGCCCATGATTCCTATGGCGTGCAAACATGTGGGATTGGTTTTCTTCTGTTTATTTTGCTGGAACAGGAGGTCTGAATTCAACGGCTGAGTAACCCACTCACATTTTCACGGGCCTGTTCCTTGAATGTTGGATCATTTACACGACAGAGCGCAGCTAACGACAGAGAGCCACGAGTCTATAGTTGGCTGCACTCCTGTAGCGTAAATGCACATTTTGTTAACATGCAGCTTTTTGGGTCACCCAGGTAAACAGCAGGAGACTCGAATAACAGGTTTCCAATGGTGTGCGGCCTGTCCAGTCTCAAAAAAGGAACCCAAAAGCTGAAGAAAGGATTTTAAAGTTATAGTGAACAGTAATGACTGCAATTAGCAGCCATTTCGACTGAAGTCAATCGAGCTAAAAACTTGTCACTGTGCTTAGGTACATCACACTGGATTTTCTGCATTGAGTCAAAAAACTCCTGCCTCAAGCATCTAGATATGTGTGCGCTATCCATAAGAAAAGGGCAGTGGAAGACCCACAACGAAACCGTGAAAGTGAAAGTTTCATCAGCCTTCAAAGCTAACCGTTTAATGCATAAAGTTTCAGCACTCACAGAAAATCCCTTTGTTCTCTTCTCCGCTCAACTTCTTCTCAAACTACTATGGGCTTTTTTTTCCCAGGGCCTTTCTTCCCTCCTTCAAATTTGCAAGTTATTTTCTTACATCTTTTGAAGTCCCTCAGGCCAAGCACTATTTCTTGCAGGAGGTGGGCGGGCAAGAGATTCGTTCCGGGCCTTTGCAACGTGGGTTTTGAACATACTGTAAAAGAGGTTTGCGACATTGGCGCGGCTTGATTTGGTCTTATATTAATGCTGCCTCTGAGGAAGCACAGGACTCTGTCCAGCCCAGTGTCCCACTGCTCTGCGGTTCAGTGTATTAGTGTTCCAATACATTGTGCCACCAAGCCTGAAGAGTCTTCTAAATCAGAAGTATACAGCCACGGCAGAACCACAATGCTCTTCGCCAGTATTAAATTTTGCAAAAACAACCAGCCGATCACAAATTACTACACACTTTGAACAAAAATAAACTGGAAGCCGAGTCATGATGGATTTTAAAATGGAAAACCAATGCAATTCTAACAGGGGAAAATTCAGACCTCAGAGTCACGAAAGACAACAAATCCTGGCGGGGGTTGCAGTGCGTTTCTGCACACACACCTCGTGCTATGGAGTGGTACATTATTTTTCCTCCATGACGAGTTCCTGGACTTGGACAAGCACTATCCATGAGGGAATGAAGGATCGAGGGGGAAGTCAACCCATGTTGCCCTTGTGCATTCAGCCAAAGTGACATAGGCAGCACCACAGAATGGGAACAATTGATGAACAGTGTGCAATCCCCCTCCCAGCAAACAAATGTAGACAGAAACAGAATAAACCTCAATTAAAAAGGAGCCCATTGAAACTGGTCTATTTGCTTTCTTATTTTCACTGAGGGTCGACTGTTGCCCTTTTCCTTTCTGGGGGTACATATATCTGTTTTAGTGCATTTAGACACTTTAACATTGACACCTTGGTCAAATGACACACAAGTATAAAATAAACAGGCTTATGAGTTTCTACATTTACAGCAGGGCTCCTCTTGCTCAATGAGAATTTTTGGGGTTGGACTGAACTTCCTTGCTAAAATTTTTACCCACCATTTCACAATCACTGATGATGATAATTTTGGCTGTGATCTTAGTCTATATCTAACTTTGGCAATTAACGCAAGAGCTTTTTTTTTGGGCTGCGCTCTCTGAAAAATGAATTTGGGGGTTTAATTCCCTCTGTGCACTCTTTGGGGTAGATCTTGACTTTGTGCGACAGTATAAAATCGCTAACAGGTGGGCAGCCTTTTTTACATCTCCCGATTTTTATTTCCATTGAAGTCACCCACTTTATAATATCGCACCAAGTCCCTTTCAGCGCACTGGTCAAAACAGCAATGACAAAATCCTGTGTGCACTATTATAACAAAGTAGTTAACCCATTTGAAACAAACCAGATAATGGGGTCGATATTAACCCCCGCACGAAGGACCGGAGAAGGACTGGGGTGGTTTGGTTAAAAATAAAAAAATTGCGAAACGTGTGATGGGACACATCATTATAGCATTTATATTTATAATTATTCCAGCTGAATGGAGACAGGAGCTACTGGGTCCAGAAGGTAAGTGCTTTTTATGGCACTCCCTGTGAGTCAGGAGGGGCAGCAGTGCTTCCTCCCGACCCCTCACACAAACCTCTCCTCGCTCAACCTCCACCAAGCCCTGATCATTCCCACTTGTTGGGGATCTGGCTGCGGCCTCCTAACGCTGGCTTTTTTTTTGGAGACGGAAAAATGATATAAGGGCCTGGCATTATTTCCCTCCCTCCCTCCCAGCAAATATCAGGGCCAATCACTTTGTTAGAATGTGTGTAAATAACAATTAAACGTGAACGCATTAACTAGTGAGTTAAAAATAGCACAGAGAAAATTAAACCCCTAAAAGGGTAAAACACAAGATTATCAAGCATAACCTGTTTGATAATAAAATGTGAAGTTCACTGTAAAAAGGTTTCAGGCTGTGGCAGTATAAATGATTGTGAAGAATTATTCCATGTCAACTCCAGCAACATTTAGGAAGCCAGTTCCTGGAGGCCTTTCTAGATCCTGGTCTCGGACTTACAAGACTCAGTCACGAGAGAACATTCACTCTGCTTTCAGGAAAGGAAGAATTAATATTCTTTGCAACAGAATAGTAATGGAGAAATAAAATATAACTCACACACAAAGTTTGGTTAACAGGTGCTTGGAAGGATGAATATCCAATATTTTTTTCTGTTTTTTTCTTCCTATCGAATGTTGTCTCCTGAAGTCATTGACTCCTTGTTGAGTATGATGCCATGGACACTGGAAATCCTCTGACACCTCTCCCAAATAGCAACTCTTCCTGTGTTAGCCTTGACATTGCGTACAGACAGGTTATTCAACTACAGAAGCTCAGTCATGTCCACAAACATGCACATTCCAGGAAGATTCATAGATAACGATCGCGACTAGCAACTTTGGTTTATAGTTCCCCTCCCTAGCCCAGAGTGCTGTGGTCAATTGTAGAATCCTTACCTCTGTCCTGGCCACGGTCAGAATAATCAGCAGAGCAGGGTTAGAACCTGGACTCAGTACCACACCACTTACACACTCATCCAGCAAGAGAACTACCGAAATACACCAGCATTAAATACAGAGATATCTTTTGTGATCAATTCACTAAAACATTTTGAAAACTACTATAAGAAATTTAGCCCCTTTACAGTAACCGTGGACTTCTCTGGTGGCAGGAAAAAATGGTGCTCACAGTCATAAACATAAAATAAAATATTAATATTTAGCATTGTACTAAATGCAGCATTTAAATGCTGTTGCATACTAAGGAGTGACTAGGGGCACACATTACAATCCCTTCACTCTCTCAAGGTCAGTAGAAAACCTTCCAAATGGTTTAAGGAAAAAAACATTCTACACAAGTTGCACGAATAAAAATACCAGCTTCTCCAAAACACAAGGTCCCACAAAAATCCTCAATGCTTTCTGTGAGCATTTGAACTACTCCTGGAGCACGATAACTGTGCCAACAGAAACACTGCCATTCAAAAGCCTTACCATCCCAGAGGAATAGAAATTTCCAAATCATTTGAAGCTTAAGAGATAATTAAAATGTATATAAAAATATATATATATATATAACCTCGTAATGGCCGATGGAGCACAAACAGGACACTGCGGCTGAGATGGTGATTGCAGAACGGATGACAGAGTTAAAAGGAATCTTAATCTGTGAACTGTGGGAGGGAATGTTAAACATTCCTATATCCTAACTAGGGAGTTAATCAGAATTGAAAGATTTAACAACGCAAGGTTGAAGCAAATGGGCTGTAAACAAATGGGAATTGGTGACCTTTTGGCTAGCTTTTCAAGTTCAAAATGCCCTGAGAACTACTTGTTCCACTAAAAAGTTATTTTTTTAATTCAGAAAGCAACAAATAAACTTTTCTGGTTTCTCTCCTCCCCCCCCGCAACCCCACCGCCCCCAGATGTGCAATTTCATAAGTTATTTTCACAAACAGCTTCCAAAATCAGGCCATGAAATGCACAATGCCAGACACTGTTAACTTCCAGCAGACGGGAATTACATCACATTTCTCAACAACAAGGACCATTTTGTAAAGCTGCCTTTAAAAATCATGTTAATCACTTTGACCTTTGATAGGTCTTTGGGTCCCAATGGGTGACTTTCTCATTAATGCTTTTACTGTAGTGTGACTTCAAGCTGTCCTTCCTCGTTTCGCTTGTAGTTAAACAACAGGACATAGACGGGCAAGAAATTTCATTTAGCCCCAATGTACTGTGTTCTAAAGTACCCATTAATATCTATTAGCCATTCCAGAAAAACAATATTACTCCTAATTTAATGGATATCATCCATTTCAATATTAGTCATTTCTATATCATCAGGACACTTCAGTGACCTCAATTAAAGTACTTCACATTTAAAAAGGAATATAAAAGGGCAATTAGTGGAGGTCAAACCATTACAGTTCCACAGGGATAAACTTTAATATCTTTTAAGTTCACATAGAAACAGGAGGAGGCCACTGAGTCCTTCGAGCCTGTTCCACTATTCAATTAGATCATGGCTGATCTGTATCTTAATTCCATTTACCCGCCTTTGTTCCATATCCTTAATACCCTTACCTAACAAAAATCTACCAGTCTCCGTTTTGAAATTTCAACTGCCATAACCTCAACAGCTTTCTGGGGGAGAGAGGTCCAGCTTTCTACTACCCTTTGTATGAAGAGGTGCTTCCTGACATCACCCCTGAATGGGCTAGCACTAATTTGAAGCTTATGCCCCCTTGTTGTGGACTCTCCCACCATAGGAAACAGTTTTTCTCTTTCTACCCTATCAGTTCCTTCAGTCAACTTAAACACCTCAATCAGATCATCCCTTAATCTCAAGGGAATACAAGCCCAGTCTATGCAGTTACACAGAAGCAACATGAAACAAAGTTCAAGACAAAATATTACGAACTGTACTGGCAGTTAAGTATGACAGCTCCTTCACTTGCACGAAGGGACTCCTGGACCTAGCACACAGGCCAGAATGATTTTGAATAGGAGACCGAATGCATTATTTATTTTATGAGTTCTCCAGCTTTCTCCTTTCTTAAATCCCTGCCCATGTAATAAATCGTACTTGGCTGAGGGACCAAGCAAGCAACAGGCACCCAGGTCTCCTAATGCTGGTCTACAACCAGACATTGACAGATGCTTTGGAGTGGCTCAAGGCATCATCTCCCTTTGGAGAATTGCCTGGAATACCATTTCTCAAATGTGCCGCTGATGCTCTTTGGAAAATTGATTGTGCATTTATTTTTTAAAAAACACAATTGGTATATTCAACAAGTGCCAATCTACCTTTGGTTGCCTTATCTGAGGAAGGATGTTCTTGCCATGGAAGGAGTGCAGCGAAGATTCACCAGGCTGATACCTGGGATGGCAGGAATGACGTATGAGGAGAGATTGGGTCGATTGGGCTTGTACTTGCTGGAGTTTAGAAGAATGAGAGGGGATCTCATCGAAACTTATAAAATTCTAACAGGACTAGACAGACTAAATGCAGGAAGGATGTTCCCGATGGCCGGGGAGTCCAGAACCAGGGGTCACAGTCTAAGGATAAGGGGTAAGCCATTTAGGACAGAGATGAGGAGGAATTTCTTCACCCAGAGAGTGGTGAACCTGTGGAATTCTCTACCAAAGAAGGTAGTAGAGGCCAATTCATTAAATATATTCAAGAAGGAGTTGGATATATTTCTTAAGGCTAAAGGGATCAAGGGATATGGAGAGAAGGCAGGGACAGGGTACTGAATTTGGACGATCAGCCATGATCTCATTGAATGGCGGAGCAGGCTCGAGGGGCCGAATGGCCTACTCCTGCTCCTATCTTCTATGTTTCTATGTTTCTATGCTTCAGGTCTGATGCAAAAATAAGCCGCACTTTATTTTCCTCAGCATCAAACTGACAGTTTCATTCTATGGGTCGTCAATAAATTAACATTAGTAGCAGTTTGGTCAAATATTTTCAAATTTAATGCAGAACCATTGTTCACTCCCCATAAAACTTTCTAGAATACAATTAATTTAATTTTTAAAAACACAGCTACCATACCTTCAACTGAACCTCTGAGGAGATGACAGTTTTATTAGTTACATGGCATGGGCGGAAAGGAATGTAATTACGTCTCATGTATTCCTGCTTTCTATCTGGATTTATTGTGTAATGAATCAAATATTCTGAAATTGTACAGGATGAAAAGAAAATGAACTATAATTTGATTTTAGTCTTAATAAGGAAATAGGGGACGGTGCTGAGCTAAACCCAGCAGCAGTGGACCTCAGGTAAGTGCTGGGAGGAGAATGAAAACAGGAGGGGAGTTGATCATGGGCCGGCAGCGGCCCTCAGGAGGGCTGTAGAACTGGGAGGAACACTCCCGTTTCACCTGGCTCCACGAGAACATTCTCTAAAATTATTTTTAAAAACCCCACCTTTCTTTGGCCGCAGCAGCCACTGAAGATTCCCGAGTGAGGCAGGCCTGACTCCTGCCCCGCTCATCGCAGACCAATTTCAGCAAGAGGGCCTAAAACAGGCATTATGCCTCCCATTTCCATATGTAAGAGACCTAGGGGGTGAAATTGGGTATCGGCCCATTTGGGACGCTAACACTTTAAAAGTTAAGAAAATTTGCGCCAGGCGCTAATGTTTCTAAACTTTTCAAAAATTCGGTTTTGCGCTCCAGGAAGGAAGTGAAGCACTAAATCAAGTACTCCACTTCCTTCTTGGAGCACAATTGGCAGCAGGTGGGACGGAGACTTAAGCAGCGCTGCACACTGGGTCGTGCAGCGCTGCCGCGTTCAAAGGCTCCTTCCCTCCCTTAAAGGGAAGGGCCATCACTTCAGGCTCCGCAATAGAAAAATTACCAACCTGGACCACCAAGGCAGCCGCGATCAGCCCGGCACTCAAGCAGAGTGCTACGCTGATCGATCACGGGCAGGAACCCGCGAAAAAAACGAACAAGAAAGGTAAGTTTTTTTTTTACTTACCTTGGCCACCTCGCCTTTAATCGTCGCCCCTGAAGCGGCTGGCTGCCCGATACACGCCCCCTGCAGCTGTCGGTGTTTTCGCCCGGCGCTGCTGCAGCGGGGGGGGGGGGGGGGCGAAAGTCAATTTTGGGTCCAAGGCACTACTGGGACGATGCGCATGGCGATGATGTCACGATCTCCAAGCAAAGGAGATCGGGGCGCAACGCCGTAGTGCCACCGCAAAACTCCCGCCAAATATGACGGGAGGCGATGTCAGCGCCACGCCCGGTCACAAAGCCATTTGCGCCCGCTAACAGGAGGCACACAGGTACCCAATTTCTCGCCAAGACGTCTGTTTAGGGCCGCTGCCAGGGACGCCTGAAAAATGCCCAACCCAATTTCGGGTTGAATGTCTTTTGGGCGTTCTTGGGGCGCTGGATGTTGGTCCTTGAAATTAGGCTTTATTTTTGGGGCCTGTTTTACGCCCCAAAAACAGACGCAACAAGGTCCAATTTCTACCCTGAAGAAACCATCGCTGTATCAAAGAAAACATCATTCTCATTCCTTATTTTGGCAAATGTTTCAAATTTAAGAATGATGAATACAATGAAGCTCTCCTGCAGTAATCATCTAAACACTGAATGATTGCCAAGTTTCATTTCCCACTAGGCTTCTTTGATCACCATGTATAGCAGGAAGCGAGCCAAGAAGTGGATACAGCGACAGACAGACATTCGGTAAAGGAGATTTTTTTTTTTCATATTTCAATTACTATTCAGTCCTGGAAGCTAATACCTAAGGAAAAGAAATTCCGAAGTTGAAGAAAAAACAGTTCTCTATCGTAGTCAGTTTCCCGATATCCAATTTCTCCAAGTTATCTCATTGTGAGACAATAATGTATGTTGCCTGCTGCCATCTGTATCTACCCAGTACATGGAGTGCTATCCAACAGAACTACAGCCACCCTACTACTGATGGACGATAGGGTCATTGGGCCTGTAATTTTTAGAAATAGTGTTTTCTACGTTAGCTTCAAATTATCCCAGGTAAGGTTCAACAAATATCAGAACCCAAACCCCCCAACCTCAGAAATGTCCTCCTCAGCAACAGGACCACAGATTATTTTTCTGTGCAGGCATCTTTACTAGTGCCTGAATGAGATTGTCAATTAATGCTGCATTATAAGTAACTTTGTGTTGTCGGACCCACTACCACTGTAGCAATTGTTTTGTGAACAGCGTGCACCTTTAAATCATCAACGTATGAGCCACTGTGAAATATCAAATCAATTTGTGTTCACTTGCTTGACCCATATCAAGTCGGAGTCCGTCTGGATGCATATGGCTTTGATTCATTCTGTACTGAATTTAATTTACCTTGCTTACAAGTTGTTGCTGTCAAATGCTTCCATATCTTGCTGAAATAAAAACATAAAGTGATTTTAAGGGTGTTAAATCTTTATTTCATCTAAGAATGAGGATGGATAGCCTGAGTGGTGGACTTACGATGGATGGATTATAACAAAGTATACAAAGCCAAAATCACAGCAGAAATACGAGAGGGGATCATGGCTGATTCAATGTCAAAGGACCCTCCCTCTTTATGCAGACCAGATCTTCATAACCATATTCAACCTGTATGATTGTTTGTTATTTTCACACAGGCTAACGCTAAATAAGTAATAATGAGAAATTCTATCAGTGCTAAGTTTGTGTTATGTATAAATTGAAGTGACCGCATAATACAATATATTTATTTTTGCTTTGTCCTGTAAGTGTTGCTGAGACTTCGGAAGGTGCCAAACGCACCCCAATACCTCATCCAAATTGCCCTGCTTCAAGTGGGAGTTTAGAAAGTGAGCATCAGCAGACAATTACAGATTGGAGCAGGAACCATGGGTGACTTTGTTTCCCTTCATAGCACAGAGGCACCGAGGCCAGTTGGAAATGTTCCTATTTCTTGCCATGATTGAGATCAGTTAACTCGGCAAAGACTGGAGATGAACCCTGGAACGTTCCTGTTCTATATGGTTTAGTATCACACCAGGTGATGTCTTTATAGACCAAAGCTTCAGTGGAACTCCACATCTCTGTAGACGTATGGCCCTGACCTAGACATCTCCACGATATGCAAATTACTGATTTTTGTTTTGCGTGAAATCTATCTTGGAGACATTTTAGTGATAAAAAGAGTAGAGTATATGAGGGCAAAATTGGTCACTAGTACTGTCAGCGTTAGCATCAATATCATCTTCAATCCCATAAACCTGAGTGCAAAAAGCACATTTTCATTCAGCGGTACAATGTGTAATTACAAACTTTGTTGATATTTCTTAAACCCTACTCCGCCACTGGAAGGACCTGGCCTCGCACTGATCCTGTCCCAAATCCCGTGGACAGGGTCATTAGCATATAAGGGGCAAGGACCCAGGTAATACAGCACTTCCATAGCATCTGTCCATTGGCGGGGGGCAGGAACAGCCTTTGACCCCAAGGTAATAAGAAGCACACAAGAGCTGAGCATTACTGAAGGTGCCACCTGGCTAGTAGCAGTTGATAACTCTGGGATTGTTTGCCAGTAGGAAAACACCATTGAGGGGGTCAATTTCTGTCGGATTGTTTTGCGTGGTGTAGAAGAAGCGGGAGAACCTGCAGGATTTAACCTGGATAACACCATCCTGTCAGTCCCATCTCTTCTTTTGGCATCAGGACAGAAGGAGGACACAGGTACGGGAAGCACACAGCCCCGCCCATCAAAATATCCCAACTTAAAGTAAAGGGGTGGAGACCCAGTAGAACCTGCCCCAAGTTCTACCCCCTGCTAGATTCAAGTCTTTCTTCCACCCTCTGAGGCTGAATCCAATTTCCCCAGATGCAATGAAGTGATTTTATGAACAAATACATTAATAAGGTAAGAGTCCTCGCATTATTTTATTTGGCTAGTAAATAATGGGAATGCGAGCACAGCATACACCTGTTGTCCTGCAAAGTGAAAATTTCTGAGCTACCAGGCTAGTGCAGCTCCCCCAGAATTATTTAAAAATCTGTTTGTAATACCAATTTGTGTATTTGCTATGTATGCTGCAAACAGGGGCACTGAAAATAAAACATAACAAATGAGAAGATTATTTGACGATCAAATCTGCTCCTTCCACAGTCTCCTCTATCATAGACTTGACATTTATTATCTGCAGGGGATTTTTTTTTCCAATTCATTCTCAAGATGTGGGTGTCACTGGCAGGGCTGGCATTTATTGTCCATCTTTAATTGCGCTGGTGGTGGTGGGCTTTGATACAACTGGGGGGCTTGGTAGGCTACTTCAGAGGTAAGAGTCAACCATGTTGGAATTACATATAGACCAAACCAGATAAGGACGGCAGGTTTCCTTCCCTAAAGGACATAGTGAACCAGTTGGGTTTTTACAATACACAACAGCTTCGTGGCCACTTTTACTGACACCAGTCTTGTTTTTTTTTATTTACTGATTTTTTTTTTTACATTGAATTCAAATTCTCAAATTGCCATGGTGGGATTGTTAATTTATGTTCTCATGGATTACTAGCCCAATAACTTAACCATTACACTATCATACCCTATGCTCTCACTTACAATTCCTTGATGCCCAAAGTAATCAAGTGAAGCTCCAGAATATTCATCTGTCCTCACAACCCACTATTGAACTCTGAGGTGCTGTGCTCCACGGGCAATATTTCCTCCTCCTGCTCCTGGCCTCAGCTGCAGAGGACCATTGTATGATGTGGATTAATTCATCATCTCAGTTTATATCTACAGTCACAAATCCCATTCCATACCAAGTTTATCCAGCTCATTTTTCCATGCATTAAACAGCTGACCTTAGGGCCATTACTGGAAATCTGCCCTGTATATCCACTACTCTGTGGAAAAAAATGTATTTGTACTCTCTGATCTCACTTGGGGCTTGTTCATTTTAAACAAAAACGAAAGGAAAATCGCCACCCACCACGTCGCTAATGTTAGTCAGCCCTCTGCGATGAGTCCATGTCGGACCTCTTAAATCGAGCAGCAAGGCAGAAGGCAGAGAGAAATCGGTGCATCTTTACTGAACTGTAAATCCTACAAAATCTTGAAACGGCTCTCTGGGGCCCTGTTAAATCTGGCTATGTTCACCCCACTAACTGCTGCTAAGTATATTCACTTCACAGGTTATTTAAAACCTGCGCTGGACATAGTATTCCTGCTAATCAACTGCACATTTCTCAACAGACTTGTAGTAATGTCATCACAAATGTTCATACTTTCACAAAATCCATGGGGATATCCAATAAAAGCTGTAGGCTAAGTTTCCCACGCTAAATCAACAATGCCATTATGCTACAGTTTATCAATAACATAAATCATATGAGAAAATTAAAACATAGATTGGACTAATTTGTTAAACAAGCAATGGAATGAACTTTTTTTTTTACATGTATTTGTTTATTTAATGATTTATTAGGATCCTTGTTCAACGTCAGTATCAACGACTTGACTCTGGCTTTTGCGCTGGAACTAATCTTGGGGTTTCGCGCTTCATTGGCACAGTGCAAAGATTTATTCCGCAACTAACCTGACCTAGGAGCTGCACACAATGGTTATAACATCAGGGCTCTCCATATTGTGAGATCAGTTTCGCTAAAGACTTTACAATCTTATAGGGCCAGATTTTGCTGCCAAAATAATGCTAAGGCTAATGGCGCTCGCTGTTATTTATGCGTAAATGGTACGGCAACGTCAGGCGAGGAGCAGATGCGCGGTTAAATGCGGATACCCAAACACTGCTGTCCGAGTTGCGCCGCTCCGCTGTTAACTTCGCGGAAATGGCATCTCGCTGTCTGCCTCTCCACTGACCTGCATTGAATGTCGTGAAGTTGCTGCATTTGCACAGTAGATACAAACTAAACCTGCTGCAGATACTTTGGGCTAGTAATTAGTAGTGGAAATACCCTTTTAACAATGTGATAATTGTTAATTACTGCCAATCAATCTCTCTGACACTGAAAATTAACCATTACAAGTGTGGAGTCTCTCTCATTCCTTCAGGTTTTGAATTTTTGGGGGAGATTTTAAAAAATGTCATACTTTTCCTTTCTTCTCTCTCTGTTAATCCAATCTTTTTTACCCTCTTTATTTTTTTTTCTGTACCTGATTAGGCACTGAATTCACCCCCTTCAATCCACCCTCCTCCTCAATCCTTCCTATGTTTATTTCTCAAGCCTTAAATCTCATTGGTTAAGGAGATACTCTGTTGGTTGCCCAGCTCACTCAGGTCCCAGACGTCCTGTTTTCCTCTCTGCGCTATTATCAGCTCGCACTTTCAACAACTTTGTGGGCAAAACTATTTTGAGCTAAAGGGTGCAGCGACAAGTCTAACTAATGGCAGATGCAGTTAGATGCCCGGCTACAGCAAAATCTGGCCCATGTATTTTTCCTGTAGATCCTTGATGATTTTCCTATAATCGTTCCTATATACCAGCGACCTAAACAGCAGGCCTGGTGAAGGATTCAGAGCAGATTATTGCTTGATCCATTTTATTTATCAGAGAATAAGGTACAGCATTGGAACTGGTGAACCTAAAAAAAAAGTCAGTATGCTAAATTCTGTAGATTGTAGATGCTGTGACAACTAAATATATTTACAATGAAATTCTACAAAAGTTTTAACAAGTAATATTAAAATGAACCCAAAGTTTTGAAATAAAAGAGGCAGCTTCTCCAAAGGAATCACTGTGAATAAGGTTTGAAATCCTAGAGTATTAGAAGGTTCAAGAACAGAAATTCTACAGGACTTTTTCTATACAGCATATCCCGGAAGATAATTACATTTGGTTCTGCCCAGGGGACGTTGATTAGAATATAAAAATGCATAAAGAAGGAAATGCCATTTGCCTCATCCAGCTCATAAGAACATAAGAAATAGGAGCAGGAGTAGGCCAATCGGCCCCTCGAGCCTGCTCCGCCATTCAATAAGATCATGGCTGATCTGATCCTAACCTCAAATCTACTTTCACTCTCCATCCCACCCAAACCCATGTGATCTCCCGGGAGAGGCGAAAAACCAGATAAAAAACCCAATGGCCAATTTGGGATAAAAAATCTGGGAAATTCCTCTCCGACCCATCTAGGCGATCAAAACTCGTCCAGGAGATCACTCTGTCCCTGTATTTCCTGCAGTACTTACCTTCTGTAAGAGGTGATCTCCACCCCAGCCAGGAACAGGCCCAATTTACTCTTGAAGGACTCCTAGCTGACAGCCTGTTCCTGAAGTCTCCACTAATCCCTGTGAATAGAACCATCTCCTGAAATCTAACACAGAATTAGAACACAAGAAGTAGGAGCAGGACCAGGCTACACGGCCCCTGGGCCCGCTCCGCCACCCACAGGGCCATGGCCGATCCGAATCTAGACTCATGTCCGATTTCCTGCCCGCTCCCCGTAACCCCTAATTCCCTTTACTTCTAGGAAACTGTCTATTTCTGTTTTAAATTTATTCAAATTCCACAGACCTACCACCCCCTGAGTGAAGAAGTTTCTCCTCATCTCAGTTTTGAAAGAGCAGCCCCTTATTCTAAGATTATGCCCCCTAGTTCTAGTTTCACCCATCATTGGGAACATCCTCACCGCATCCACCCGATCAAGCCCCTTCACAATCTTATATGTTTCAATAAGATCGCCTCTTATTCTTCTGAACTCCAATGAGTAGAGTCCCAATCTACTCAACCTCTCCTCTTAACAGAGTGAACCTTCTTTATACTGCCTCAAGAGCAAGTATGTCTTTTCTTAAGTATGGACACCAAAACTGTATGCAGTATTCCAGGTGTGGTCTCACCAATACCTTGTACAACTGCAGCAATACCTCCCTGTTTTTATATTCCATCCCCCTAGCAATAAAAGCCAACATTCCATTGGCCTTCTTGATTACCTGCTGCCCCTGCATACTAACTTCTTGAGTTTCATGCACCAGGACCCCCAGATCCCTTTGTACTACAGTACTTTCCAGTTTCTTGCCATTAAGATAATAACTTGCTCTATGATTTTTCCTGCCAAAGTGCATAACCTCACACTTTCCAGTATTATATTCCATCTGCCAAATCTCTGCCCACTTACTTAGCCTGTCTATGTCCCTTTGCAGTTTTTTTATGTCCTCCTCACTCACTGCTTTCCCTCCCATCTTTGTATCATCTGCAAACTTTGATATGTTACACTCGGTCCCTTCCTCCAAACCGTTAATATAGATTGTAAAGAGTTGGGGTCCCAGCACTGACCCCTGCGGAACACCACTAGTTACTGATTGCCAGTCTGAGAATGAACCATTTATCCCAACTCTCTGCTTTCTGTTAGATAGCCAATCTTCCACCCATGCCAGAATATTACCCCCAATCCCGTGATTTTTTATCTTGAGCAATAATCTTTTGTGTGGCACCTTGTCAAATGCCTTTTGGAAGTCTAAATACACTACGTCCACTGGTTCCCCTTTATCCACCCTGTATGTTACGTCCTCAAAGAACTCAAGCCTGTTTCATGACCTGATCTGAACACTTAACCTGAGCCCATATCCCTCTACCCCATACTGAATCAAACATTATTCCTTGTCCCTTTTTAACATTTCAACTAATCCGAGTCAGTATTCACTGCACTAGATTGCAGTCTATTCCATATTCTGATAGCTAAGCATGTCATTCTTTAAATTTAGCTTGTGACTTCTTCAGATTATAATCATATTTCCTGGTTCTGCAATTCTGGATTTGCACAAAATGTCTCTACATCGACCTCACCAATTCCCCTTACTATTTTAAGGACCTGGATAACATCCCACATCCAATTATCTTTTCTCTTATTACAGCATAATGAATAGTAAAGAGTAATTTAATATTTTTCAACCTACAAAGTTATCCATTACATAGAGATAATTATTCTCCATAACAAATATTAAATCCTTGAAGATCTGAGAAATTCATGTAAAAGTTCTTGATTAAAACTTGATTGATTTTAGAATAATGATCCTCCTTTCAAACACCCATAATTACCACAGTTCTAAAGGACAGTACAGGAAACTCTCGATTTACCGGCACTGAAATAACCGGCAAAATTCAGGAGTAGGTTCAGGTAAGTTTTACTTCATATTAGTGGCCATTCCTGGATCTGTGGCTGTGAAACCAGGGTTCCTGCACTTGTTGCTAAGCAACAGGGAAGCCTGGATTTGTTGCTGTGTACGGAGCTCTCGTACCTTTTACTATACCTCACTGTAATCCAGACTTTTTGATAAACCAACACCACGCCGGTCCCGTCGGTGCCAAATAAAAAAGAGTTTCCTGTACCGTGGCTAATATTTCATATCAGGCACATAGTACTATAGTCTAGCTTTTTTGTGATCAGCCCTATTTTACCATATGGATGATGGGCCCAATTCTCTTACAGTTAAAATGATCACTAATAGAGCTCCAAACATTCATTGCTGAGGAAACCATAGCATGATTCTTGAGGTTATTTTGGTTTTTTTTGTGTGGGTGGACTTTCTTGTTTTTACCTTTTTATATTTCTCTCCTTCCTCTCTCTCGAAGCCATGGTCCATTCTTTGGGAGAAAGCTAGGCAGCCAGATTTGTGTAAATGTCTCTCAGGAATTTCCCTTAAGAATGCTCCAAGGAGATTCATCCGTTGCATTTCCCCCCTCCCCTCTCTCACACCCGCTGTGTACTCACTCTATGAATGTGTTCACCCTCGGACTATCCGACAACACCTGCTGACATGTGCACATGTAGTCAGTTACAACAGGATCACAGACAGAGAATATTTGTTAAAAATTGCCCAGGCGAGGCAATGACAGTACACTTTCAAGTTGTCAACAAGCAGTGTCAGCAATCTCACTATGAGGAGATACATAGCAGTGGCCAGGGACTTATCCACAGGAAGAAATAAAAGAATCAAAAGGAGAGAGTCGCTTTGAGCCACCCTAAGCATCTCCAAGCAGATTATATAATACAGAGAAATTAACAGAGTCCTGGGAGCTAGTTCGCTGCCTTCTTGCCTAGGAATACAGTGCAAGTTAGGGAAGGGAAGAAATGCCATAACATTTCCTTCTTGCGATGATAATGTTAAATCTTGCCATAAGCTTTACTCAGGAAAACACTCAACGTACTTTACAAGTAATTCAGATACATTCCAAGGACTAATCTCCAGTTTAATTATTTCATCTCGACAGCAGGTTGGTTCAAGTGTAACAGCAGATTTAATTTTCTTATTAGCAAATCAATCTGAATCTCCAGAAACCCTGAATCTAAGTCATACAAGAAACCTTTTGCTAGTGACTGGAATACAGATTGTCAGAACTTAAACAGCATTTTACTAGTCTGCCAGCGTTAACTTTAACTCCCATTTCTGAACAGGATTACTTTGATAGGGCCAGTTTTCCACTCTGACCACACCCCCCCCCTTACTTATTTACTTTTTTCCCCCAAAGATTAAATTTAACTCCTTCAATGCAACAATCAAGGGTCAGTTGGGGTCAAGTGTATTAAATGTTATGTATTTTGTGTTCTCCTCCCACCTGTGGTGGCGCTGTCACAGGAGATAAATGGTTGGGTGTTCTCTGTTAGTTTAGCTCTCTTTCCAGACTTAGCAACATTGCTGAAGCCGTTACATCAGTTGCTATGTCAAGGCAAAACATGGAAATGGACTGAACTGTGCAATGAAGCTTTCGCCCAAGCAAAGAAAGCATTGCTGAAATCGGAGGTCCTGACACACTTCGACCCAAAGCTACCCGTGCAGCTAGCATGTGATGCATCACCATATGGTGTGGGAGCAGTCATATCCCACATCATGCCTTCGGGTGAAGAGAAACCTATCGCCTTCGCATCACGCACCTTGAACAAGGCCGAGAGTAACTATGCGCAGATCGAGCGCGAGGCCTTGGGAATCGTTTTTGGAATTCGAAAATTTCATCAGTACCTGTTTGGGAGAAGGTTCACACTCCTGATGGACCACCGTCCATTGACTTCAATCTTCGGGCCCCACACCGGAATTCCGTCTCTCGCTGCAAGCAGGATGCAAAGGTGGACTTTACTGTTGTCAGGACACACATACGACATCAAATATCGCAAATCAGACTTGCACGGCAACGCAGACAGTCTCTCGAGGCTACCCTTGCCTGTTACTCCCCCAGAGCCTCGTCAGATAGACATCTTCTACTTTAGACAAGTGGAGGGAGCACCTGTCACTGCAGTTCAGGTGCGAAGGTACACCCGCAACGATCCAGTCCTGTCTGAGGTAATGGATGATGTCATTCGAGGGAGAGCTATAGGAGATTCTCCTAGTTTGAAACCTTACGTTTCAAAAAGAAATGAGCTCTCCATCCAGGCAGGTTGTCTTCTTTGGGGACGCCGTGTCATCATTCCGCCACCTCTGAGGGAACCTATACTGCAACAACTTCATACAGGCCACAGTGGGATGGTTCGGATGAAGGAAATGGCAAGAAGCTACTTCTGGTGGCCAGGTCTCGATGGGAATATTGAGGAGAAAGCCAAAACATGTTCCCCATGTCAAAGGGTCCGGAATGTTCCACAGCTGGCAACCCTACACCCCTGGGATTGGCCTGCAGAAGTGTGGCAGCGAGTACATGTGGACTTCGCCGGTTCTTTCGAAGAGAAGATGTTTATGGTGGTTGTGGACACTCGTAGCAAGTGGCCGGAGGTCGCTGTGATGAGGTCTACCACGGCAGAGAAAACAATTGAGAAACTTGGTGAGATGTTCAGCCGTTATGGCTCACCGGAACAACTCGTAAGTGACAACGGCCCACAATTTGTATCACAGGAGTTTGCAACCTTCCTGCATGTGAATGGTGTCCAACACATCAGGTCTGCACCCTATCATCCCTCTACTAACGGCCAGGCAGAAAGGTTTGTGCAAACTTTGAAGCACGCCTTGAAGGCATCGCAAGATCAGGGCTCAATCCATCAACGTCTGAACAGCTTCCTGTTGTCCTACAGGAACGAGCCGCATGCCACAACCAAAACTTCCCCCGCTTCGCTCATGATGAAGAGGCAGTTGCGGACAAGTTTTGACTTACTCAAACCTCCAAGGGCAGAGCAGGTTGTCCATCGTCAACAACAAGCTCAAGTTGAAAAGAGAGAGAAAAGAGCCAAGGAGAGACTGTTTCATCCGGGAGAGTACGTCCTAGCTCGAAACTACAACACTGGACCGAAATGGGTTCCTGCTACGGTGATCGCGCAGACGGGCCCTGTGTCTTACACGGTTGAGACCGCTGAGGACGTCGTCTGGAGAAGACACACAGATCAACTGTTGCTAGGAGCAGAGACAGCCACAGAGGCTCCAACGGCTGGTTGGCCTGAACTGTTTCCGGATGATACCGCAAACCAGCATCCTTTGCCACAGTGCTCTTCTCCAACACAGGAAGTCAAAGAGACTGTTCCACCTGTGCAAACTCCTGACTTTCGACTGACACAGGCACCTTCTCCATCCAGGCCTGTGTCAATGCCTACTGCTGTGGAAGCCAGCGATGACCGCCGGTATCCTGTCAGAGAGCGGCGGCCTCCAAGACGCTTGGATCTGTAGGCTTAGTGACTTACCCACAAGACTGGGGCAGAATAAACCCCAGGGTAAAGTCAGGGGTTGAGGCAGTCTACCTCTACCCTAGGTTCGTTGAGTGCATTGAAAGTAACTTACCTGTTGAGGAAAAAAGTGGACCTTCCATTTAAGAGGGGAGGAAATGTTATGTATTTTGTGTTCTCCTCCCACCTGTGGTGGCGCTGTCACAGGAGATAAATGGTTGGGTGTTCTCTGTTAGTTTAGCTCTCTTTGTTCGGAACTTGCCAGAACTTCCTTTCCTTCCAATAAAGCACTTCATGTTTGAATCTCTGAGTTCTGAGTCCTAAATTGTGTCTAGGTAGAAAGGTACCGACACAACATTATGAAACACAGTTGTAATCCTATCACATTTAATGTGATTAGGTGTTAGCTCCTGTTTCTGAGAATGGATTCCAAATAGCTTGACGAGAGATTCTTCCTTAGGCTTTTCAATACTGTAGTGTACCAACATATTTTAGAGTACTGTACAGTCACGATATGCAGTTGCTGTTTCACATGTCCCTCCAAAAACATTGCAGCTTGGACCTATCTACCTGCGTCTTGTAACAAAGACATTTTCTGTTAGTACAGTGTTTCTTTGATTATTATATTAGGCAACACACTAGCAACTGGAACAAGGTCAGAGCTCTCTCAAACAAGCCTAACTCTGATGGTAGCACAGAAAGACACGGAGAACTTGTAAAGGAATATCAATAGGCAAGTGACAGATTTCCCATAGCCTGAGTCTTGCTTCAACCATCAGTTAACAGCAGTGTTTACCAAGGGGCAGCCAGATATGAAGTTTTCTGGAATCTGATGTCACCTCAGGGCTGGGATCTATATTCTCACTGTGTGGATACACTTAGGCATTCTTCTACTGTGAACATAGTGTGCCTACTCTAGCTGCTGGGTGTGGTGTCAATATTTGTGAATAATATGGAAGAGTATTATTATGACACCTGTTAACATGACCCTGGCTTGTTCACTTGTGTATATCCAAGAATTGCTGTCTTTGTTCATACTATGTTACCAACTTTTGGCAACCAATGGTGTACTGTTTGTCCCCTTGTATTTTACAGACTTTTTTGTAATTTTCTTTACTTCACTTCCCCCCAACACCCCCCGAATACAACATCCCCATCAGATGCCTATTTGCAGCTTTCTGCCAATGATGGACTATAGCCAGCTGCTGGGTGGTGTGTTAGGAATACCTAGGGTGACCAAAGGAGAAGAGTGAAGAGCCTAGCCTCAATTCTGTGATCCTTCATCTATCAACCAATGGAACTATTTCACCATCTGTGCTGCTTCAGCCATTGTGTTTTTGTAAACTCCAAAACAAAGATCTATACTAATTTGAGATACAGCCATCCCACATAACATAAAACACCAACAAATTAATTGAATGTTCTTAAAAAACATATTTAAAAAAAAGAAAGTCAGTCAAAGTGTCAAGTTGGATTCAAAACTGGCTCGAGGCAGGAAGCAGAGGGTAATGGTTGATGGGTGTTTTTGTGACTGGAAGGCTGTTTCCAGTGGGGTTCCGCAGGGCTCAGTACTAGGTCCCTTGCTTTTTGTGGTATATATCAATGATCTAGATTTGAATATAGGGGGTATGATTAAGAAGTTTGCAGATGATACTAAAATCAGCTGTGTGGTTGATACTGAAGAAGGAAGCTGTAAACTGCAGGAAGATATCAATAAATTGGTCAGGTGGGCAGAACAGTGGCAAATGGAATTCAATCTGGAGAAGTGTGAGGTAATGCATTTGGGGAGGGCTAACAAGGAAAGGGAATACACATTAAATGGTAGGACACTGAGTAAACGTAGAAACATAGAAGATAGGAGCAGGAGTAGGCCATTCGGCCTTTCAAGCCTGCTCCGCCATTCAATGAGATCATGGCTGATCATCCAAATTCAGTACCCTGTCCCTGCCTTCTCCCCATATCCCTTGATCCCTTTAGCCTTAAGAAATATATCCAACTCCTTCTTGAATATATTTAATGAACTGGCCTCTACCGCCCTCTGTGGCAGAGAATTCCACAGGTTCACCACTCTCTGGGTGAAGAAATTCCTCCTCATTTCAGTCCTAAATGGCTTACCCCTTATCCTTAGACTATGATCCCTGGTTCTGGACTCCCCGGCCATCGGAAACATCCTTCCTGCATCTAGTCTGTCCAGGCCTGACAGAATTTTATAGGTTTCGATGAGATCCCCTCTCAATCTTCTAAACTCCAGTGAGTATAAGCCCAATCGACACAATCTCTCCTCATACGTCATTCCTGCCATCCCAGGTATCAGCCTGGTGAATCTTCGCTGCACTCCTTCCATGGCAAGAACGTCCTTCCTCAGGTAAGGCGACCAAAACTGCACACAATATTCAAGGTGCGGTTTCACCAAGGCCCTGTACAACTGTAGCAAGACATCCTTGTTCCTGTACTTGAACCCTCTTGCTACGAAGGCCAACATACCATTTGCATTCTTAACCGCCTGCTGCACCTGCATGCTTACCTTCAGCGACTGGTGCACAAGAACACCCAGGTCTCTTCGCACTTCCCCTTCTCCCAATCTATTGCCATTCAAATAATAATCTGCCTTCCTGTTTTTGCCACCAAAGTGGATAACCTCACATTTATCCACATTATAGTGCATTTGCCATGTTTCTGCCCAATCACCCAACCTGTCCAAATCGTACTGGAGTTTCACGACATCCTCCTCACAGCATACCCTCCCACCCAGCTTTGTGTCGTCTGCAAATTTGGAGATATTACATCCAATTCCCTCGTCCAGATCATTAATATATATTGTGAACAGTAGTGTAGAGGAACAAAGGGACCTTGGAGTGCATGTCCACAGGTCCCTGAAGATAGCAGGCCAGGTAGATAAGATGGTTAAGAAGGCATACGGAATGCTTGCCTTTATTAGCCGTGGCATAGAATACAAGAGCAGGGGGGTTATGCTTCAACTGTATAAAACATTAGTTAGGCCTCAGCTAGAGTACTGCGTGCAGTTCTGGTCACCACATTACAGGAAAGATGTGATTGCACTAGAGAGGGTACAGAGGAGATTTACAAGGATATTGCCAGGAGTAGAAAATCTTAGCTAGGAGGAAAGACTAGATAGGCTGGGTTTGTTTTCCTTGGAACAGAGGAGGCTGAGCGGAGACCTTATTGAGGTGTATAAAATTATGAGAGGCCTAGATAAAGTGGGTAGAAAGGGCCTATTTCCCTTAGCAGAGGGGTCAAAAATTTAAAGTAATTGGTGGAAGGTTTAGAGGGGATTTGAGGGGAATTTTCTTCACCCAGAGGGTTGTGAGGGTCTGGAACTCACTGCCTGAAAGGCTGATAGAGGCAGAAACCCTAACCACATTAAAAAAGTACTTGGATGTGCACTTGGGATGCTGTAACCTGCAGGGCTACGGACCAAGGGCTGGGAAGTGGGATTAGGCTGGATAACTCTTTGTTGGCCGGCGCGGACACGATGGGCCAAAATGGCCTCCTTCCGTGCTGTAACTTTCTATGATTCTGTGATTCTATGAGTCAATAGCCTTTAATTGATTTAATTGCTAATTTGCACAGAGATATTGAGCAGAGGCCTGTACAAGTGAACGTAAAAGATCCCAAGGCACTGTTCAAAGAAGGGCAGCACGGTGGCATAGTGGTTAGCACTGTTGCCTCACAGCGCCAGGGACCCGGGTTCGAATCCGGCCTCGGGTGACTGTCTGTGTGGAGTTTGCACATTCTCCCCGTGTTTGCGTGGGTTTCCTCCGGGTGCTCCGGTTTCCTCCCACAGTCCAAAGATGTGCGGGTTAGGTTGATTGGCTATGATAAATTGACCCTTAATGTTAGGGGGATTAAATACGTGGGGTTACGGGGATAGGGTGGGATATGTGTTGGTGTAGGGGTTACGGAGATCGGGTGGGATATGTGTCGGTGCAGGCTCGATGGGCCGAAATGGCCTCTATCTGCACTGTGGGGTTTCTGTGATTTCTGTGAAGAGCAATGAGTTCTCCTGTGTCCAAAGCTCATCCTTCAACCAACATCACCAAAACAGAAAAGAAAAGACTTGCATTTATATCGTGCCTTTCATGACCTCAGGATGTCCCAAAGCACTTTACAGCCAATGAAGTACTTTTTGAAGTGGAGTCACTGTTGTAATGTAGAAAACACGGCAGCCAATTTGCGCACAACAAGCTCCCACAAACAGTAATGTGATAATGACCAGATAATCTGTTTTTGTTATGTTGATTTAAATAAATATTGGCCAGGACACCGGCGATAACTCCCCTGCTCTTCTTCAAAATAGTGCCAAGGGATCTTTTACGTCCTCTTGAGAGAGAAGACAGGGCCTCGGTTTAACATCTCATCCGAAAGACGGCACCTCCGACAGTGCAGCACTCCCTCAGCACTGAACTGGGAGTGTCAGCCTAGATTTTTGTGCTCAATTCCCTGGAGTGGGACTTAAACCCATAACCTGCTGACTCAGAGGTGAGAGTGCTACCCACTGAGCCACAGCTCAGGTTAACGGGTCACTTATCTCACTGCTGTTTGGGGAACATTGCAGTGCGCAAATTGCCTACAAAACAATAGTGACTACAGTTCAAAAGTAATTAATTAGTGATGTGCTGAGTATGCTAAAGGTTTTCTATGAACATAAATGTTTCTTTGTGGCCTTAGTGGGGCTGGCCAGATTAAGGGAAGAGAAATTCAGGAAAAAAATTTAGCAATTATCTCTTGTATATTAAAAATGGTACTGCTGTTTACGAATTAAAAGTTTGGAAGTTAGAAGGGAAGTAAAGCGTAATTTTTTCCACAAATGTAACTGTGGAATAAATTACCAAGGAAGGCCGCTGAAGCGGACATTGCCCTTGTGTTTTGTTTGGTTTTGATTAATAGGTGACAGATCGAACAAAAATAATGAAACTTACTGCTCTTACATGAAAAACCACTATTGCTGGAAATTTTAAATAAACTTAGAAAATGCACTGCATTAAAATGAGAATAATTCACACCTGAGCATTAACATACATGTTAAATAAATCGGGACAAGTATCAAGTATAAAGATCAACGATAGAAAAAAAAATACTGAATAATTGGAGACTCTTTTCTCAAAAATTACAGCCACCCGCACCTGTGATACTCTTTCAACAACCCCTGCCGAGGGACTCTTCCAACCACCACTCCCCAATGATATCGTTCTCCCCACCCACTCCTGAGGTACTTTTCCAGAATCCTATGCTGAGATACTTTTCCTACTCCCCACCACTGCGGTACTTCCCCCACCCCCTATCCCATGCCCACCTTCCTCTCCCTTTCCCTCATGCATCTCTCCTTTGCTCTCCAATCTCTCTCGCTCTGCCCTTCCTCACCCCTTCCTCTGCCTTGGTCCAATTATCCCCTTGGTCTGCCGCTGCTTGGTCTGAAACAATCACTACCCATGTGCAACACCACAGAACATCAACTCATGATGAAAGCAATATTTTTTCTGGTGTCTTTCAAGGAGTAAGAGTATCCGGCAGCCATGAAATGAGAATACACAAACTGATAGCCTTGCAAAAATCTCTCTTCCTTTTCCACTAGTCAGCTTTACCAACTAAGTTTTCAGATTATTAGAGGTTTCCTGTGGACCTGCTCCATGACTACAAGCCACAATATGGTACAAACATGAATCGCAAGGTAATTTGTCTGGCTGTCAACTGTATGCACATACCGTTCAAATTTCTTATCCTGTTGGCAATTTTAAAACATCAGTTTGTATTAGAACATAACATAAGAACATAAGAAATAGAAGCAGGAGTAGGCCATTTGGCCCTTCGAGCCTGCTCCGCCATTCAATGAGATCATGGTTGATCTTTTGCCTCAACTCCATTCACCAGCCCTATCGTCATATCCCTTGATGCCCTTGCTAGTCAGAAATCTATCGACTTCTGTTTTGAATATACCCAACGACTGAGCCTCCACAGCCCTCTGGGGTAGAGAATTAAAGATTTACCACCCTCTGTGTGAAGAAATTTCTTCTCATCTCAGTCCTGAATGGCCTACCCTTTATCTTGAGGTTGTGGCCCCCGGTTCTAGACTCCCCAGCCAAGGGAAACATTCTCCCAGCATCCACCCTATCAAGCCCTGTAATAATTTTGTATGCTTCAATGAGATCCCCTCTCATTCTTCTGAATTCAACAGAATACACTCCCTCTATGGCAAGTATATCCTTCCTTAGGTAAGGAGACCAAAATTGTACACAGTACTCCAGGTGTAGTCTCACCAAGGCCCTATATAATTGGAGTAAGATTTCTTTACTCCTGTACTCAAATCCTCTTGTAATGAAGGCCAGCATACCATTTGCCTTCTAATGGCTTGCTGCACCTGCACATTCACTTTCAGTGACTCATGTAAAAGGACACCCAGGTCCCTTTGAGCATCTGTGAAGTAGCCAAATTACTACTTTACCTTAGTTTTTATGTTAGAATATGTATAACAATATCCTCCAAAAAAAAGTACTATGGACTATAATTTACATATCCCTGCAAAATAGATGGAGTATTGAGGTGACAGAATCCCTTCACTGAAGTCCTGAGTTTGTGTACTTTTCAGTCATTTCTCTTTTGCCATCCTGGACCATATGTTTGTTAAGGTATGTATAATGCAGGCTGCTGGACAATAAAATTCACAAGCATGATGGATATTAAATAGTTTTTCTCCTTTCATTTCAGCCATGGCTCACTGGTAGCAGTCTGGCCTCTGAGTGAGGGGTTGTGGGTTCAAGTCTTGATCACATAGCCTAGGCAGGCATTTCAGTGCAGTACTGACATTTTGGGGGGGATTTTAACATAAAAAACAGGGGGGTTGGGGGTAGTTAAATTGTTAAAAATCGGATTCCCGACCTGAACCTGCTTCCAACCCGCCCACTTCCAGTTTTAACGTCATTTAAAATATTATAACGAAGCTGGAAGCTTCTTTTTTAACCACAATTTTGTTTTCAACTGCATGTGGACAGGTTTAACACAATTCGTAAAACCCAGCAGTTACAGCAAGGCGGGGACTGCTGCATCCAGGAGATAAGAGCCTTTATACCTACCTCCTGGATCCAGGGTCCCGAACCTAACCCACCCACCCCCCCCACCGCGATCGGAGACCCCCTCATGAGGTCTCCGATCAACCCCTGCCCAAGTCTGCCCCCACTCCTCCCCGATGATGCTGAGGCCGCCACGATCCTCCGGTAGTTGGCCACGATCTTCCCTTCACCCACCATGATAGGGTTGCCCTTGTCCTCACCTTTCACCCCACCAGCCTCCACATTCAACGGATCATCCTCCGCCATTTCCGCCACCTCCAGCTTGATCCCACCACCAAACACATCTTCCCCTCACCTCCCCTTTCAGCATTCATAAGAACATAAGAACATAAGAAATAGGAGCAGGAGTAGGCCAATCGGCCCCTCAAGCCTGCTCCGCCATTCAATAGGATCATGGCTGATCTGATCCTAACCGCCAATCTACTATCACAGAACCATCTCCTAAATCTAACAGAATTAGACACACGAAATAGGAGCAGGATCAGGCTACACGGCCCCTGGGCCTGCTCCGCTACCCACAGGGCCATGTCCGATCCGAACCTAGACTCATGTCCAAATTCCTGCCCGCTCCCCGTAACCCTTAATTCCCTTTATTTCTAGGAAACTGTCTATTTCTGTTTTAAATTTATGTAATGATGTAGCTTCTACAGCTTTTTGGGGCAGCATATTCCATGGACCTACCACCCTCTGAGTGAAGTAGTTCCTCCTCATCTCAGTTTTGAAAGAGCAGCCCCTTATTCTAAGACTATGCCCCCTAGTTCTAGTTTCACCCATCATCGGGAACATCCTCCCTGCATCCACCCGATCCAACCCCTTCACAATCTTATATGTTTCAATAAGATCGCCTCTCATTCTTCTGAACTCCAATGAGTAGAGTCCCAATCTACTCAACCTCTCCTCATATGTCCATCCCCTCATCCCCGGGATTAACCGAGTGAACCTTCTTTGTACTGACTCAAGAGCAAGTATGTCTTTTCTTAAGTATGGACACCAAAACTATATGCAGTATTCCAGGTGCGGTCTTACCAATACCTTGTACAACTGAAGCAATACCTCCCTATTTTTATATTCTATCCCCCTAGCAATGAAAGCCAACATTCCATTGGCCTTCTTAATCACTTGCTGCACCTGCATACTAACCTTTTGAGTTTCGTGCACCAGGACCCCCAGATCCCTTTGTACTTCAGTACTTTCCAGTTTCTTGCCATTAAGATAATAACTTGCTCCACGATTTTTCCTGCCAAAGTGCATAACCTCACAGTTTCCAGTATTGTATTCCATCTGCCAAATCTCTGCCCACTTACTTAGCCTGTCTATGTCCCCTTGCAGGTTTTTTATGTCCTCCTCACTCACTACTTTCCCTCCCATCTTAGTATCATCTGCAAACTTTGATATGTTACACTCGGTCCCCTCCTCCAAATCGTTAATATAGATTGTAAAGAGTTGGGGACCCAGCACTGACCCCTGTGGAACACCACTAGTTACTGATTGCCAGTCCGAGAATGAACCATTTATCCCAACTCTCTGCCTTCTTTTAGATAGCCAATCCTCTATCCATGCCAGAATATTACCCCCAATCCCGTGATTTTTTATCTTAAGCAATAATCTTTTGTGTGGCACCTTGTCAAATGCCTTTTGGAAGTCTAAATACACTACGTCCACTGGTTCCCCTTTATCCACCCTATATGTTACTTCCTCAAAGAACTCCAGCAAATTTGTCAAACATGACCTCCCCTTCATAAAACCATGCTGACTTTGTCCTATTAAATTATGATTATCCAAATGTCCTGTTACTGTCTCCTTAATAATGGACTCCAATATTTTACCTACCACAGATGTTAGGCTAACCGGTCTATAGTTTCCAGCCTTCTGTCTACTGCCCTTTTTAAATAAGGGCGTTACATTAGCAGTTTTCCAGTCTGCCGGGACCTTTGCTGAGTCCAGGGAGTTTTGGAAAATTATTACCAATGCATCCACAATCCCTACCGCCACATCCCTCAAGACCCTAGGATGTAAGCCATCAGGTCCAGGTGATTTATCCGCCTTGAGTCCCATTATTTTACCGAGTACCACTTCCTTAGTGATTTTGATCGTGTTTAGCTCCTCCCCCCCTATAGCCCCCTGTTTGTCCAGTGTTGGGAAATTCTTAGTGTCTTCTACTGTAAAGACTGATACAAAATATTCATTCAGTGTTTTTGCCATCTCCATATTTCCCACCATTAATTTCCCGGTCTCATCCTCTAAGGGACCAACATTTACTTTAGCCACCCTTTTTCTTTTTATATAACTATAAAAACTCTTACTATCTGTTTTTATATTTTTTGCTAATTTACTTTCATAATCTATCTTCCCTTTCTTAATCAATCTTTTTGTTATTTTTTGCTGTCTTTTAAAGTTTTCCCAATCCTCTATCCCCCCACTAGATTTGGCTATCTTATATGCCCTTGTTTTTAGTCGAATACTATCCTTAATTTCTTTACTTAGCCACGGATGGCTGTCTTTTCTTTTACACCCTTTTCTTCTCAGTGGAATATATATTTTTTGGAAGTTGTAAAATAACTCCTTAAATGTACACCACTGATCATGTATCGTCTTACCCTTTAATCTATTTTCCCAATCCACTCTACTCAATTCCGCTCTCATACCTTCATAGTCTCCTTTATTCAAGCTTAGCACGCTTGTTTGAGATCCAACCTTCTCACCCTCTAATTGAATATGGAATTCAACCATGTTATGGTCACTCATTCCAAGTGGATCCTTTACTAGGACATTTTTAATTAATCCTGTCTCGTTACACCGGACCAGATCTAAGGTTGCTTGCCCCCTGGTCGGTTCAGTTACATACTGCTCAAGAAACCCATCCCTAATACACTCAATGAACTCATCCTCAAGGCAGCCCTGCCCAATTTGATTTGTCCAATTAATATGATAGTTGAAATCCCCCATAATTATAGATGTTCCCTTATTACAAGCCTCAACTATTTCCTGATTGATACTCCGTCCAACATAGTTGCAACTGTTCGGAGGCCTATAGACTACGCCCACTAGTGTTTTTTTCCCCTTATTATTCCTTACCTCCACCCAAACTGTTTCATTATCCTGATCTTTTGACCCAATATCATTTCTCTGTATTACAGTGATTCCTTCCTTTATTAACATAGCCACCCCACCTCCCCTTCCTTCCTGCCTGTCCTTCCTGATCGTTAAATAACCTGGCATGTTTAATTCCCAGGCATCATCACCCTGCAGCCATGTTTCTGTAATGGCCACAAGATCATACCCATATGTAGTTATTTGTGCCATTAACTCGTCTATTTTGTTACGAATGCTACGTGCATTCAGATAGAGAACTTTCAAATATGTTTTGTGACACTTAGTTCCTGCTTTTGCCCTTTTTGTTACTTTACCTTTTACTCCAAACCTTCTGCCCCTTCCTGACACGCTCTGGTTTTTAATTTCCCCACTGCTACCTAAGTCTATGACCTTCTCTGTTGTCATTTTTAATTGCTCTCTCGGAACCTCCCCCCCACTAGTTAGTTTAAAGCCCTCTCTACAGCCCTAGTTATGTGATCCGCCAGGACTCTAGTCCCAGCACTGGCCAAGTGAAGCCCGTCCCAACGGAACAGCTCCCTCCTGCCCCAGTATTGGTGCCAGTGTCCCAGGAAGCAAAACCCATTTCTCCCACACCAGTCTTTGAAGGGATTGCTCACTCCACGACACCCTGGTCCACTCCTCTATCACCCACAACACCCATTCCCCCGGCACCTTCCTGTGCAAGCGCAGGAGATGCAAGACATGCCCTTTTACCTCCACCCTTCCCACTGTCCAGGGCCCCAAACACCCCTTCCAGGTGAAACAGTGATTTACTTGTACTTCTTGCAATTTAGTACACTGTATTCGCTGCTCACGATGCAGTCTCCTCTACATTGGGGAGACCAAACGCAGATTGGGCGACCGCTTTGCCGAACACCTCCGTTCAGTCCGTAAGGATGACCCCAAGCTTCCGGTCGCCTGTCACTTTAATTCTCCGTTCCACTCCCACTCTGACCTCACCGTCGGCCTCTTACACTGTTCCAATGAAGCTCAGCGTAAGCTCGAGGAACAGCACCTCATCTTTCGATTAGGCACTCTACAGCCTTCTGGACTCAACATAGAGTTCAACAATTTCAGACCATAACCTCGGCCCCTATCCTTTTTTTCCCATTTTATTATTTATTTATTTTCTCTCTCTCCCACATGACAGCTGTCTTTCATTCTGCCAGTGCCACTTACACTTCGTCTAGAGCCATCAATTGTTTCTTAACTTGTCCCATTACCATCTCCTTTTGCCTTGCACCATCATCCCTTTTGTCTCTTAATCTCTCCTGCCTTCCATCCTATCACAGACCTTCCCTTTTGTTCTTTCCTCCCCTCCCCCTTTTCCCTGCCTCTGCACTTATTTAAAACTCTGTTCCATCTCCTGCTTTTTCCAGTTCTGACGAAGGGTCATCGACCTGAAACGTTAACTCTGTTTCTCTCTCCACAGATGCTGCCTGACCTGCTGTGTATTTCCAGCATTTTATGTTTTTATTTCATTTTTCCAGCATCCACAGTATTTTGCTTTTGTAGTAGATGCCTCAGTGTATATAAAATAGTAAACCGTATGGAAAAGGTATATCTAGAATAGTACTTTAAATTAAACGGTAGGACATAGTGACAAAGGTTCACACTAGTAAACGATAAGTTTAGGACTGATTACAGGAAGTTCTTCTTTACTCAGAGAGTGACTGAGATGCAGTGACTGAGGCAAAAATCGGGGAATCAGTTAAGAGACAATTAGATGCAGCAATGGGAAGACTGTGTCCTTTTGGATGGATGCAATAAGATGGGCCGAATGACCATCCTAATCTGTAATTACGATAGCAAAAAATTACCTTGTTCTCTTTTGAAATTGGATAATCCAATGTCCGGGCTACATAATAACCTGGTGCCATCATCTGGGATCAGTGCATTGAATCATTGATAATTTGTGTATTCATTCTAAATTTTTTAAACTAAATTCTGGGAGTCTGTTTCCAGCACAAATAAATCAATACCTACATATTAGGGTTTGCCTTTGAACCAAATCATGGCCCAATCCAAACTTGAAAATCCAGTATAACAATGATATCAGGTACTGCTTCCTCTTTGTAGTTTGACTTCAATTTTACGTCTCAAAATTCATCCTGATGGTTTTAGTCAACTTATAATGACCATTTAATTATAATGAGGCTTAATTATATTGTTATCAGTTTTCACAAGTCTCAGCCAAGTCACAAGTCTGGTGTCCGAGCACCTTACAGATCAAGTTAGAGAAAAATATATCAAAATTAACTGCATCGAGCCCCACACCAAGCAGCACATGCGCTTCAAGGTCAATCGTGTGAGCCTGTGGGTTAGATACATAGAAGATAGGAGCAGGAGTAGGCCATTCGGCCCTTCGTGCCTGCTCCGCCATTCGATGAGATCATGGCTGATCCTTTAATTCAGTATCCCGTCCCCGCCTTCTCTCCGTAACCCTTAACCCCTTTTGCCCGTAGAAATATATCTAATTCCCTCTTAAATATATTTAATGAGCTGGCGTACACTGCCCTCTGTGGCAATGAGTTCCACAGGTTCACCACTCTCTGAGTGAAGAAATTCCCCCTCATCTCTGTCCTAAATGGTTTAGCCCTTATCCTTAAATTATGTCCTCTAGTTCTGTTCTCACCCGCCAAGGGAAACATTCCTTCTGCATCCAGTCTGTCTAGACCTGTCAGAATTTTATACACTTCTATGAGGTCCCCTCTCAATCTTCTAAACTCCAGTGTGTACATCCCTAAACTACATAGTCTCTCCTCATAGGTCATTCCCGCCATTCCTGGTATCAGCCTGGTGAATCGCCGCTGCACCCCCTCCATGGCAAGAACATCCTTCCTCAGATGAGGCGACCAAAACTGTACACAGTACTCGAGGTGTGGTCTCACCAGTGCCCTGTACAGCTGCAGCAAGGTATCCCTGTTCCTGTATTCTAACCCTTTTGCTATGAAGGCCAGCATACCGTTTGCCTTCTTGACCGCCTGTTGCACCTGCATGCTCGCCTTCAGTGACTGGTGTACAAGAACACCCAGGTCTCTCTGTACTTCCCCCTCTCCCAATCTATTGCCATTTAAATAATAATTTGCCCTCCCGTTCCTGCACCCAAGGTGGATAACTTCGCACTTGTCCACATTATAGTGCATCTGCCATTTATCCGCCCAATCGCCCAGTCTGTCCAAATCGCTCTGGAGCTTCCTGGTCTCTTCCTCTTCCTCTTCCTCTTCCTCTGTTAACAGATGTTGCAGCCAGATTGGTGTTAGGGTAAATTAATCTGACTCTCATCCTAGCTGCTTCATTTGTACAGCTCAGTGCTCTACAGTGAAGTGTAATCAATAACCAATTCAATGGCCAAGAGGCACAAAGGAGGAATACCCTGGTAAAGAGAAATCTCCAAACCAATTGGTGAGGAAAAAAACGAATAAATCTAAGGTACACTTGTAAGGAAGGTTTTGTCTGTTTTGCTCCAATTGTTTGCATTTTGTGGATTGTTAAACAACATTTGCACCGTAGATCAGTCTTCATGCCTGATACAGCTGACTGAAGCTACAATTATGAATAACGAGTTGAGGTGAGTGGAGTTAAAAATATTCACTCAATTGTCTCCATTAATTATGTTTTATTTATATTATTTATACACAGAATATGAAATTTGGAAACCAAATAAGTGAACGTTGACATTTTTTCAGAGCAACTGAACTTGATTTGTCGTAGCTGCAGTAATTCAACAAATACACATGATTCTTCGCCACCAATGGTAAGCATCAGTGATGCTGTGCTTCCCAATTTTAATTTGCATTATCTTATGTTAGGGCTTTGCCGAGTATTTATCTGCCCTTGTCCTGGTGAAAATTATGCGCCATAGCTCAGAGGGACATAAAAACCTGATTTAAGTTCTCAGTGCTTGTAACAGTTGGATCGCTTACAAGGAATGGCTGTTGTACGCTCTCAATTAACGCAAAGCTGTTCCCTCTGCATTCTGTTCACTTATTTTCCTTCTCTTTTAGTTAGTCTCTTTTAGCCCAACTTACGTCATCCAGTGCCACACACTATTTCCAAACACAGAAATCTGGCAGTACCTGCTCTGAGGCCATTGCTGTCTTTCAGGCAGAAGGCACTTTTCCAAATATAAAAAATTGTACACTGAAATGTGATGGAGTCTGTAACCGAACATGGAAATGTAATGCATCAAGCACCTCTTTAAACATATTTAGGCTGTGATTTCATCTTGTACAAACGCTATAAAATATAAGTAGATCGGCACTTTGGCAATACAAAACACTGTCGCTCAACAAAGCATATTTTTTTTATTGACACCTATATAAAATCTAAAGCATATTTATTGCTACATGTCAGGTTGAGTGAAGGTATAATGGTGTACAAAGTGCTAATTGTCCATTTGATCTTTTCAATCCTGACTTAAAGCACTAACTTTGTAATTTTAAGGTGCTATAAATATGGCATAAATATGGCAAAAATATACACCAAACCTGTTATAAAAGGCTTTCCATCTATTAAAAAGGGAGTAAAAATAAAAAGGAGAAAGGAGCTAATCCATTACTTAAAACCAGAACTATTCCACTCTGGACCAGGTGAAATAATGAATTAAACTAGTTTGAGGGCTGCGAGCTACATTTTCATGCTATTAGCATACAGCATATCTATGCCAATCAGTGCAACAAAGCACCATTTTTGGGCACAAGTTTAATCTTGGGGCAGTTGGCTCAAAGACTGTACCTATACCACACAACAAGAGAAAGGAGTGTGTTTGGATTTGCTTTGATGATCTTCTCTACTCTCCCTTCTTTACTCTCGTTCATCACAGTGGATCATTCGCGGATTACCGTAAACCTTGATGAAATCAGCTGGCCCATTTTTCAGTGTAAGTAAAACGTGACAAGTCGTGCAATTTATTCACATCTATTTAATGGACCGTGACAGATTGTGTTTATGCTTCAGCAATCACAACTGCAACAAGGGCTTGCTCTATAAATGTTCTGGTCTTGTTATGCATTGATGAACACCGGTGTTGTTGGAATAAAGCAACAAAAGAACCTGGGGCAGTTCATAGCCACAAGCAGCTTCACAGCGCTCTTGTGACTGAACATGTTTCCTTACTTTAGTCTGGATTTTCTTCTTGCTCTACAATGAAAACATATATCCCAAAATATTTTTAGAAACCATTGGAGGAGATAGGTATGCTATGAGTTTGTGCGTGAAACTTTTATATAATATACAAAAAAAAATGAATCAACTTTCATTATTGTTAAATATGATTTCCTATGCAAATTGCCACAGCACATTTGAATATAATCGAAACACTACACTTCAAAATGACGCGCACTCCAAATGTTAAATAGCTGTTTTTACAGATCTTGCATTCTCCAAGAACAATGTTGTATTAAATGTCTTCCACAAACTATGCTGTGCACCAGCAAACGCTGAATATTTACTAAGAGTCCATTAATATGCTGAAAAGCAGTTTTGAAGTCATGCTATGATTTGCTTTAGTCAGATCAGCTTTATAAGCATTATTACAAATGAGCATGATTTCTGCCTCACCTGAATATCAAGAGTAATGTGTAAGTGACACCAGTATGCTTTGTATTTGATAGCCCCAAATAATGCTCAGATCAGCTTGGTGTCCACTACGGTCACAATGGGACTACTGAAAATGGAATCAAAATTCAAAAAGACAATCAGATTACTTCTGTTTTATTGATACACATGGTGAAGAGACACCAGGTTGGAAGTTACAGATATTATATTTACAGTAGGATTAATTTTATTAACAAGTCCATATGTAAAAAAAGGCTCGTATTTATAAAGTACTTTTCATGACCTCAGGATATCCCAAAGCGCTTTGCAACCAATTAAATACTTTTGAAGTTTAGGCACTATTGTAATTTAGAATTCGCGGCAGCCAATTTGCGCACAGCAAGCTCCCTCAAGCAGCAATGAAAATAAATGACCAGATCATCTGTTTTAATTGTTAGCTAAGGGATAAATGTTGGTCAGGACACCGGAGAACTCCGCTGCTCTTCTTCAAATAGTACCGTGGGATCTTTTCTGTCCACCTGAGAGGGCAGACGGGGCCTCGGTCTCACCTGAAAGATGACATCTCCGACAGCGCAACACTCCCTCAGTACTGCACTGAAGTGTCAGCCTAGATTAGGGCCTCAAGTCTCTGGAGTGACCCACAACCTTCTGACTCAGAGGCGAGCGCGCTACCCACTGAGCTACAGCTGACACCTAAATGTAACAGATAGATTTGACAATACCCAGTCCATGATGTCTTTCTATCTAAGTACTATGCATAGTTTTGTTTGAAACCTACATTTCAATTAGACGAGCCCAGGTTTCATTCATCCTATCAATCTATGCTTTTGCCAATTCCTACCCATCTTCCTTTCAAACCTGCAGCAGTTTTTTTTGTCTCCTTTCCTTCATCCTTAAACAGTAGTGGATATTGCCGTGCTCTTCAGTGTAGGTAAAACCACTCTACAATGCTTATGGAATGCATTCACTGTGTTAAGGATAGATGTAAACTATCACAGTATTAACCAATGTATACTTATCAGAAATTTATGGGCACAATTTAAACTGTACAAACCAGTTCTAGTAAAATATGGGAATTTCAAACCATGATTGCATTAACACCTCTATTGTTCAAGCAATGCTTGGAAATATAACCAAGATAATTTGGAACATAGTTTACTGCTTTTCATTCAATTGCAAAACACCATACATGTCCTGAGTTGAATTTTTAGTTAATTATAAATAAACTCTGCGTTTACACCAAGAACTCAGATTTCCTGTGGTTTACCTCACAATAAAGTCTCCACTGTATAAACTAAAATCATATTGTATTAAAATAGTATCTCAATCTACCTCTTTGCATAAAAGACAAAAACTGTTGGGAATGGAGCTGGCTGCAAGTATCGAGGATGAATTGGTGAATTGGTCAGTAATGGGGGAAAAAAACAATGCTTCGAACACCAGTGACATTAATCACAGTCAATAACTGTCCAGTTTTCAATAGCTGTATATTTGCATCACAACAGATTTCAGAAAGGTTCTCACTATTGCATGTTTTGAATGTATATTGCATAATACATTCAACGTCATTCCCTATCTGGATGTGCAAATCTCTCACAGGTTATACATTATCCATTGATTGGACACTGATCAACTTTCATGGTTCTTTAAACATCTCTGATTGTATACAATAGCTTTAAGGCATAACACAGGGCACAAATGAGCCTGCAACCAGCTGATCTTCTTAGCATTTGGCAAGGCAATATGATAATATTGATATGCATCAATGATGTCAACACATTACATTATTTACCATTTTTTTCTCATATATAGCAGTAATTTGAGCATAGAGAGGATGAAAATGGACCTTTAAATGGATTGATTATTAGTTGTCAAAACACATTTGCAGCCTTTGAAGGTCTGAATGACTTTCATACTGTAAGAAACAATTTTGTTTAACCGTACATTTGTTTTAGAATATGGACCAAAATGTTGCACAGCATCAGTAAAACCAACCACAGAACACAAAAACTCTCTTGATTTATAGTACACTTTGTTCTCTCTGGAAGGACTGAGAAGCCTTCTCCATATGTTACAGTCTCCTGCCAAAGTTCTGACCTTCTCGTAACCAAAGCCATATGTGTTAACATCTTGCGACATGGAGTTTATCCATTTCTTCTGTGGTATCCTTCAATTTATTACTTTCCTTTACCCGTTCCCACTGGATGAAGATTGGGAAGCCGAAAGGTTTCACTCTTCTTAGTGTGACCAAATAATGCTAACCTTCTTCTGGTTCTAATTTTGCCCATGAAGATGACCTCCTGTTGATAGTACCGAACCAACCAAGGCTGCTCAATCTCCCAACTACAAGTACAGTTAGCTGGTCTGAGGGTTCATCCAGAATGGAAGGATTTGAACTTTAATGCTATCAGTTAGCAGGAGAATAGTAGATACTTGGGAGTGACTACAGCCAGTAATCTAATTAAGGAGCTCAAATGGTATCACAAGCTTCAAGAGGGACCTTTGTAGCTCTCATCTAATCTGTGAAAGGAAAATTACCGCTTAAAAAAATTACTCCCAAGGTACCGATTACTTCAATAATAACCTGCAAATTTTAAACTTTATGGCTTGGGCTTGGGGCCTTTTTCTTCGTGGCTATAGCTGTCATTACCAGTGGCACGAGCTGGTGAACTCCATGCTTTTGGTGTGCAGGATGTTCACAGCAAAGGACTGACAATAGTGACACACTCACAGCAAATTTAAAATGAGGCAATAATTAACAGCTAATTACCAGAAACTCTGGGGCCAATGACACGCTTAATTATTTTTCAATCTAAGATAATAAAGAAAATGGAAGAATTTGCATTTATATGGCAATTTGTTTTTAAAAGAATTCAATACATTGTCCATTTTCTACAAATTCTGAACAGATTGGACATTTTTAAATAACGAAAGGAATAATAGCAGAGTATAAGTATAAGGGCAGTAGGCACATGGGAGCACCATCATCTCCAAGTTCCCCTCCAAGTCACACACCATCCTGACTTAGAAGTATATCGTCGTTCCTTCATCGTCGCTGGGTCAAAATCCTGGAACTCCCTCCCTAACAGCACTGTGGGAGTACCTTCACCACACAGACTGCAGCGGTTCAAGGCAGTGGCTCACGACCACCTTCTCAAGGGCAATTAGGGATGGGCAATAAATGCTGGCCTTGCCAGCGACACCCAGATCCCACGAACTAATAAATAAAATAAAAGTGAATGTGTTTGGAAGTGTGGGTGAATGAAAGATAAAGGGAGAGAGAAGGAAGGAGGGAGGGAGGGGGAAAAAATCTCAATTTGTATTGCAGTGATCTTGGAGAACCCACCATTCAAGAATATCCTGGCAGCTGGTTGCTGGCACACTAACTGCATAAACACAATCTGTGGGCTGGATTTTGTTTTCATTTTACCGTTGTGTATTGGGATGCAAAAGAAAAACAAAAGCTTTTCTCTGATTCAGAATCAAATGTTTGACACAAAGAGCCATTAGCCAGTGAGAGCATCAGAAGCAATGTGCATTTCATCCTCAGAGATCACAACCTATTGTTCCACCCAACGGCAGCTAGGAAATCACAAAGAAACCATTTGGAACTCGCCAGTTAAATAATAGGGATGTGAAAGTACTGTAATGTGTTACACAAGCAAATGTATAGCCTATCTTTTATTATTAGCGGGATTTTGTCGGTGCCGGTTTTGCAGGGCGGGAAACAGTCCCGCCTCCAGCTGGCCAGAGCGCTTGTTAAGAGGATTAAATGCTCATTAAGGGCCTTCATGATTTTTCGACCATTTTGGCATGTTCCATGACCCTCCTAAACCACGCCGGCTAAACCTGTCAGATTGACTAGTGGGTGGTCTCCTCGCAGCTGCAGGTTCAACATTAAATCATTTATTTCATCAGGGATTAGTTGCAGGTGGCAGAACTTTGCTTTAAAAGGTCTTTGAGCACTTTTAGAAGGCCTTCCAAAGTCAAAGGTGCTGCAGCTTGAATCTATCAACTGTTGGACCTCCTTGGAAGACCCTCTCCCCGCTTGCAATGAGCGCTTCCCCAAAAGAGGCATCTGCAAGCAGCATGGGAACCATTCATTTTCTTTCACCGTGGACCTCAGATTCGGATGAGGAGCATCCACGGCAGCTGCAGAACCAGGCAGCTCAGCAGCAACAGCAGCAGGAGCCCCAACCTCCTGCTCAGCCACCTGATGTTGCACAGGGCAGAAGGCGGCAGCGCATCGAGGTACCTCGCCGCAGGAGATACCCCCCACAGAGGGTTTACAGACAGAGGATGAGCTACCTCAACATGAGTGAGCAGCAGTGCCAAAGGAGGCTGAGATTTTCGCGAGAGGTTGTCCGAGAGATCTGCGGACTGCTGCAGCAAGACCTGGTGCCCAGAGGAAAGGGTGGTCACCCCTTACCAGTGGCTGTCAAAGTCACCACCGCACTCTACTTCTTTGCCTCAGGCTCCTTCCAGGGATCATCAGCAGACATCAGTGGCATCTCCCAGTCAGCTGCCCCCAGTTGCATCACGCAAGTTACCGATGCCCTTTTCGCAAAGGCCCACAATTACATACAGTTCACAAGGGATCAAGCAAGTATAACTGCCCATTCGGTTGGCTTTGCAAATATGGCAGGCATGCCAATGGTGCAGGGCGTCATAGACTGCACACATGTGGCCCTTAGGGTGCCCCATCACAACCCAGCTATCTTTGTCAACTGAAAGGGCATCCACTCCCTCAACGTATAGTTGGTGTGTAACCACAAGAAGGAGTTCTTGCATGTTTGCGCCAAGTTCTGTGGTAGTTGCCATGATTCTTTCATCCTGCAGCACTTTAGTGTTCCTCCGCTTTTCAATTCGCCAAACCAACTTAACGGATGGCTCCTTGGTGACAAAGGCTACCCCCTGAAGAAGTGGCTAATGACGCCGATCAGGAGGCCAGCTAACAAGGCTGAAGAGCGCTACAACGCCAGCCACACTTCGACCAGGTCCATCATCGAACAAACCATTGGGTTGTTGAAGATGCGCTTCTGTTGCCTTGACTGATCAGGTGGGGCCCTGCATTATACACCATACAGGGTCTCCAGAATGGTTGTGGTCTGCTGTGCACTGCACAACATCACACAGCGTCGTGGCTTGCAGCTTCCTGAGGAGCAAATGGCTGAGTTCCAGCCCTCCTCAGATGAGGATGATGAGGAGGAGGAGGAGGCTGAGGAGGAGGAGGATCTGGAGGAGCAGGAGCAGAAGGAGGAGGAGCAGCAGAGGAACGAGCGCCGGTCTATCGACCAGCAGCAGTGGCAGCACGCGAGCACATGGCTGCCCAGGATGAACTTATCCTGGCCAGATTTGCATAGCTTGCCCAATGATGTCTTTGGCTCCATCCTAAGACATCATTGACTCTCTGGCCTCCTTTCACTCAGGCCACCAACCTGACAACACAAGTGTGCCGCTGCCCGCAATGTAGAGCTGCCTAAGGCGAAAGAATGATGCCATGATGCCAACTTTTTGGCATCAAATCATTTTAATGCTTTCCAACGGGGATGGCATTTCATCAATACACAGAAACATTCACCCAATCTGTTCACAGATCTGGAGGTTATATCCCTTGCCAGCTGTACCCGCACAGCCTTGGTTTCTTTGGGAGGCCTCTTCCTCCCAGATAAGTAGAAGAGCACCTCCCTGCTAGCTGTCATCCACTGAAACAACATTTGCAGCGCCTCAGCCGAGAGCCTTGGGGAGGCCCTTGCCTTGGAATTGGACATAGTGGTTTCTCAGAATATGTTGCAGGTGGTGCAGCATAGGCAGAAATGCTGTGGAATGAGCCAAGCAGCAAGAAGCCATAAAATCAGACTGGAAAAGTGATGTCAGCAGAGGCGAGTTTCAGTCCCAAAACACTAATTGACCAAGGGCATCCCACGCCTCTGAAATCAACTGGCCAATCACAGGAAAATCGCAATTTTTTGAAAACTATCAGTGGAGGCGGGTTTCAAACCCACCCAAACCAAAATCCGCCTCCATCTCGCCTCCAGTGGGAAAATCACCCTCATCATGTCTGTGCCAGCTCTTTGCTGGAGCAATCCAAAACTAATTCCACTGTCCTGTTCTCTGCTCAGAGTCCTGCATCTGCCTCTGGTTCAAATATTTATCCACGATAGTCCCTCTGTGTAAAGAAATTCATCCCAATTTCTCTCCTCACTCTCCTGGTGGCAATTTTAAATTGATGACTCCTCAGCAGTGATTCTCCAAGCAGAGAAATGGTCTTTCACTATTCACTGAAGCAAAACTCTTCATAATTTTAAAAACCACTAAAAAAAATCTTCCCTGCTCTAGTGGAAATAATAACTGTGTCTCAAGACTCTTCTCATAGTTTCCCATCTCTGGCATCATCCTGGTGAATCTACACCTAACACTCGCTATGGCTTTAATGTCCTTTCTACAGCGGGGTGCCCAAAACTGCACTAACTGTGATTTAACCTACCTTTTGTTCTAATTTATCATGACTTCTTTACTCCTGTACGCTATGCCCTATTTATAGAACCGAAATGCTGCTGATCTTCTTATGGATTTATCCGCCTGTTCTTTCACTTTCAGGGAATTATGTTCATCTCATCAGCCTATTACCCAGATGCAAAGCAGAGGAAACAGAGGTGGATCCGGACAGGTGGAACTTGATGTTCATTCTGCATGCTGACATTTCCTCCTCCTGTGCCCACATTTAAACTAATCACTTAACCATCATCCTCAGAATTATGCCCCCACTGCATCTGTATGAATTTTTTCGACCAGTCAGCCTTTTTGCCCTCACTGAAGACGACTATGGCCGCGATTTTGTCGACGCTCAGAGGGCGGATTCGGAGGCGGGTCCGCTGTCAAAATCAAAATGATTGACAGCGGGTTGGGAACCCGCTCCGAATCCGCCTCCATGTAAGTTTCCAAAATGTCGGGTCTGCGATTTCAGAACAGACCCGACACCAAGCGGCAGGGGAGGCATTTAAGATAGTTAAATGCTTGTTAACTACTATTTTGCCAGCCTATTTCTATTTTACTACTTTTTTAATGGGGCTCACATCGTTTGGAGATCACATCAGGTAAGTAGGTCGGGCTCTCAATGCTGTAGAATACTGATAGCAGAACTGTCAAGATCCATTTGAACATGGCCCCTTTAAGGAAACTGGCTGATGACACGTCATCAAATGATGTCATCAGACCCCCTTCCTATTAATTGGCCGGGGGCCTCGCAGGGCGGGCTTAACAAGCCCAATCAATGAAAAATCACTTGGAGATTGCGGGCTGCAGTTGGCAGCGGGCTGGGACTGCGACACCGACCCTGGCCACCCCGGACCCGCCTCAGTCGGCAAAATCGCAGCCTACCAATCTAATGGTGATTTGTGCTGAGTTATAGGCAACTTTTACCTGTGGACCTGCATCCACAACATTATTGGTGAGGACCAATGTTGAGAAATATTTTTGGCACTGGGTATGCATTTTGAGTGTGTGAGGGGCTGGGGAGAAAAGGAAACTTCCTGCAAAGATTGTGGAAAACATTTCAAAAATCGTATCCGCTTTCTTTTTTAAAAAGTTGTGCTTATCTAGGTGAACTTTTGTGCTCAAAGTGAGAAATATCAGCGCTTGGGAATAGAACGGCTTTTCCACCTTTGCTGCCCAGTCACGCAGTGTTGCCATTAAACATTCACAGGCCAGCTATAGTATGGCCAGCTGTAAATTAAAGCTTCCTCATCCCCAGCTGTTGGTATTGGGGAAATGAGAGCCATGACATTTATAAGTTGCAAGAGTTGCACAATTGCAAACTTGATGAAATATATGGAATGATGTTCATTTTTAGTGAAGAATTACATCATAACGGGTTGCATTTTTAAACTAAAATTAGTAATTGTCACTTTTAATGAGTAACGGTTGGCAGATCTGCTCTACTTTGCCCCAGCAATGCAACTTAATCCTCAGAAAAGCACCTCCTATTGCATCTCACACTAGTCAACTTATAGCTTCTTTGAATAAGACTACCAATTTAGTGCTAACATGCGATGAATTATGGTGAGTTTTCTACTGTAAGCTTGCATCCACTAGGAACTAGACTAAGAGAGCTCAAAGTCATTACATATCAGATCCTTGCAGTTGGCAGAGATGACTTTCACCTCATAAGTCTAGGCTGAAGTCCCAGAGGAAAAGGAATAATGTGTGAAGTCTCCATAGTAAACCCAGTGGGATCAATTTTCACTTCTATTGCCTGGTGTTAACGAGACAGTAACGGTCTCAAAACACTGACAAACAGGCCGGGGCCATTTTTGAAAGGGGCCCAGCACAAAGCACCCGCCTGCCTCAAGCGGTAGGCCCCTTTTAATATGCAAATCGGGGTCCGAGAACCTCGATTGTCATTTTAGGTCGGAACTGGTTGGAGCAGTTCCACGGTCGATGGAGCCGAAGAGGCCCAGCCAAGGAAGGTTTGAAATTATTTTTCTGGGGCCCGGAGGAGCCTCTGCGATCGTGACTCCCCGTCCCCTCCCCATCCCCCCCAGGCAGCCCGATATTGGGAGGCATTGACCGCGCTGTATTGGGACACCCGTTTGGTGCCCTGCAACTCTCCAACCCGATGTTAATGACACTGGTGCCTTAAAATCATGGCTGCCTCTTCTCCATAGGTATGGTGTGATCGGCCATCACCCTCTGCTTGTCAGTCGGCCAAGGGTCAAAATCGTTCCTTTTTGTGTCATCCAATCCTCCAGTTCTGAAGGAGCTTTCAATATCACTTTCTTACTCAGCAAGTTGTGATCTGGAATGCACTGCCTGAAAGGGTGGTGGAAGCAGATTCAATAGTAACTTTCAAAAAGGAATTGGATAAATACTTGGAGGGAAAAAAATGACAGGGCTATGGGGAAAGAGCAGGGGAGTGGGATTAATTGGATAGCTCTACCAAAGAGCTGGCACAGGCATGATGGGCCGAATGGCCTCCTTCTGTGCTGCATTCTACTGTGATAATTGCTCAGTACAGCATTAACACAAGGTTACCTTTTTGTTCATGAAACAATCATTGCAGGGAGGATGGGGTGAAGTTCTAAAACGTTGTAGCTTTTAATGTTAGCAAACCATAACAGAAGGAAGTACCATCAATTGAAATTTCAAAATAAAAAATCTTTCACTTCACCTTCCTACCTTTCAAAAAAGTGGGAAATAAAAGTTTGTCATTTTCATTGAGCTGCTAATCTTGTAAAAGATGCGTTAACTGATATATTCCATTCAACAACAACTTGCATTCATATAGCACCTTTAACGTAGTAAAACGTCCCAAGGTGCTTCACAGGAGTGTTATCAAACAAAAGTTGACACCGAGCCACATAAGGAGATATTCGGACAGTTAACTGAAAGCTTGGTCCAAGAGGAGAGGTAGAGAAGCGGGGAGATTTAGGCAGGGAATACTAGAGCTTAGGGCTTTGGCAGCTGAAGGCACGGCCGCCAATGGCGGAGCGATTAAAATCGGGGATGCCCAAGAGGCCAGAATCAGCGGAGCGCAGAGATCTGAGAGGGTTGTAGGGCTGGAGGAGAGGCCATGGAGGGATTTGAAAACAAGGATGAGAATTTTAAAATTGAGGTGTTGCTGGATCGGGAGCCAATGTAAGTCAACGAACAGAGGGGTGACGGGCGAGCGGGACTTGGTGCAAGTTAGGGTACAGGCAGCAGAGTTTTGGAGGAGCTCAAGTTTATGTAGGGTGGATAATGGGAGGCCGGCCCGGAGAGCATTGGAATAGTCGAGTCTAGAGATTGCAAAGGCATGCATGAGGGGTTCAGCAGCAGGTGAGCTGAGGCAGGGGTGGAGCCGGGCGATGTTACGGGGGTGGAAGTAGACCGTCTTGGTGGTGGAGCGGTTATGTGGTCGGAAGCACAACTCGGTGTCTAATACAACACCAAGGTTGCGAACAGTCTGGTTCAGCCTCAGACAGTTGCCAGGGAGATGGATGGAGTCGGTGGCGAGGGAATGGAGTTCGTGGCGGGGACCAAAGACAAATCACCACAGTATCCATTAAAATCAACAGATTTAAGTTGCAGCAGTGTTTTTAAAAAGCAAGTCACACATAAAAAGAACAACACAGTCAGTTTTATTCTGCTGAAATGTAATATTGACCAATACATTAACAAAAAACTTTAATCATAAATGCTTTCTGTTTCTTTCTTTACACATTCCACAGTGAAGATATGTACAGTATATTTCCATGGCATCACAGAGAAAAAATATTGCTTGCATCAGCTAGTTAAGAATTAACTCAAATTACAAGTTTAAGGAAGTAGAGAAAGGGGTAACATTTTGCATGCATCTGTTCTCCATTATAGTGCAGCTGTGGAGGTGTCCAATTCCACTGCTATTACTAGGACTGCTCTGACAAACACACACTGCCAGTGGCTTGCCAGTTGATGAGCCCACAGCTGATCATTTACCAGATTTGTGGGTGTAGTTCTATTCTGTGAGGAGGGGAGGGAACAAATGGGAGCAAAAATAAATGCCACTGCACAAGAATTTGTGAACACATGATCCCATCACCAACCACAGCTCCATCCCCTTCCCCTTTTCTGAAGGGACCCTTCTCTCCGTAACACACTCTTCCACCATCCCTACTTCCAGCTGCCCTTCCCTAGGCACCTTGCTGTGCAAATGCAGGAGATGCAACACCTGACCATTCACCTCCTCTCCCACCACTTTTGGATGAGCTCAAGTTTATATAAAGTGGAAGATGAGAGGCCGACCAGGAGATCATTGGAATAGTCAAATCTAGAGGTTACAAAGGCATGGATGAGGGTTTCAGCAGCAAATGAGCTGAGGCAGGGTGGAATCGGGCGTTTCAAACACTCCTTCTGTGTGAGACAGCAATTTACGTCCACTGTCTCTAATTTAGTTTATTGTATTTGCTGTTCACAGTGCAGTCTCCGTAGATTTAGCGGCTTCCGTGTTGAGCGCTTCCCTTCTGTCCACAAGTGCTTCAGGCCGAGCTACCTGTGGCTTGCCTCCCAGCCAATCCCACACTGACCTCTCTGACATTGGCCTTATACACTGTTCCAACAAAGCTCAAGGCAAGCTTCAAGAACAATATCTTGTCTTTCTCCTTGGCACCCTGCAACACTCTGGTCTGAACACCGACTTTAGTAACTTCTGATTTTGGCCATATCCTTATTTTCAAACCTGTTTTTATTCCACATCTGACCCTAGGTTTTCTATCTTGCCAATTTTCTTGCATTTCCCAGACCTCTTATTTCCTTGACTATTCATCCCCTTTGTCTCTTTATTGTCTTAATGTTTCTGCCTATTGCTTGCTTGAGGTTACATCATCCCACTACTCATTCCACTCTGGGTTAGTCTGGCATTTTATATACGTATTACCCCCGTTCCCTTTTCCTGAGTGTATTAATATGCCCGTCGCATCCAATTTTTTAGTTTTAAAGAAGAATCAGCACCCAAAACATTGACTTGTTGGTTCCCTCCACAGAAGCTGATTGACCTGCTGTGTGCTTCCTGTAATTTTTGTTTCAGATTTCCAGCATCTATAGTATTTTGTTTTTTACCTTGTGAACTTAACTTTTGGCTGTTACACTACTATGGAGGTAAATGTGAATCCCTGGAGGCAAATTCACAATATTCATCTTTTTACAGTGCAAAGCACTTCAGAAAGGCATTGATGGAACACATTTTAGGCAATGAAAAGCCTTCAAACAGCCAGGAATAGCATCCTTTGAACACTGTTGGAATTCCATCCTATTAGTGAAAGGGGTACATTTGCTTTGCAGATGGCACTATTATCTATCACAATGCTGGCTCTGTAATTAGATTTTTATGAGCATAATTTTGGCTTTTAAAAAAAGTTACAAAACCTTTGCAGCTGGGCGGTTTGATGGGCTAGCACAGTGTCTTTTAGCATATGGGACCTTGGTTTGAATTCCGCTGGCTATAAAGGTCTTGCATGTAATAAATTTGGGTTGTCTTAGCCCAGTTCCCTGTAAGTGAAGGTGCACAGTACAAAATTGGCCATAATTCAATACAAATCGACAATTTTACTCACAGAGGTTATAAAGATGAATGGAGCAGAAAAAAAATAATCACACTGGTGTTGTGAGGATTGTTGCTCTGAAGTTGGGATTAAGGCATGTTACTCGTGTGGATTAAAGGGAGCTGGCCAATGCTATGTCTGACCTGGGAATGCTCAATATTGACACCTGGGCTCTAAAAGTAGAAAACCATTTCATTCTGCAGCACTGAGATTGGTCAATTTGCTGAGCACAGGTATTTAACAAGGGTGGAAGCAACCACCGGCATCAAGGCACCAGGAATAAAATCGTGACACGTTCTTCGATTTACAAGGACAAAAGTTCTGCACATCTGTAAAAGCAGGATGCTTTTCCAGACAGCAGTGCCCATTTCAAAATTAAGTCTGACAAGATCAAGATGTTTCCGTGTACGAAGCCATGTTCATTCAGTATCCTAACCAACCCATTCCATGAGATCAAATCCACAAAACTCGCTTTAATTACACCATGGTCCCTCCAATCGCTGCCATTTTCTCCCCAATCTCTTCTAATAATAATACAGGAGTAATTTTTCTATTATTTGTTTTCATAATACAAGAAACATTTGCGTAGAAATACTAAACCTTTCACCTATGGCAGTTCTTTTTAAAGATGCAACACACTGAAGAAGTTTACATTTTAGATACCAATCAAACTGATAATGGCTTTTATCAAGTGTTCTGGTGCCCTGGGATGGAGTGAAGGACAATGTCAATAGATGTGAAGGATTGTGTCTGAAAGTACTGCCATCTGGTCAGATTTGACTCAACTGTTGCAGATAAGATGAAGAGAGCGCCGTTAAGATAAATTTTCTGGCAAACAAGGGTGGATTTTAACCCAGCTCTATCCAATTAAATTTATTTCAGACCTAAATTTGAATTTGTTGTGCCAAAATTGAATCCAGGAGAGAGAATATCCCCCATGGCATGCAATCTAAGTGCCACAGAGAAGCAGCTGGGTTTTGCACACAGCTTGACATATCCATAAGAAATAAATACATCTGTTCTGCAACAAGAAAGCCCAAATCTACTTCACAAAGTAAACTTAGTTTAATTTTCTGTAGTAACATATAAAAAGATTGGTAGTTCTGTACCAATACATTAAAAAATTGATATTTTTATCATTTAAAAACTTCACATCACTTTAGCTTGATCTAAAAACTAGAGTTATGATTCCATTCAGTTATTATTTAGTTCCAATCTAAATTTTGTCCTTTAAATATTTTGTTCATGTATCATAAAGAACTAAAAAAAACATAGACGTCTTTCTTAAAGCATATCTTCAAATGGTTTTGCTAAACCACTCAAGCTTCATGATTTTGACATATACAAGCGCTGCAGTGTTTCATAATTTCTGGAATTAAGTAGGTGGGTACCCCACTAGTCTCATAAAAAATGTGCCCATCCTTTATGAAACCAATCATCAGGACTGATTATGGTTTTCAAGGCTAACATGGGGTAGAAATTCATCTTGGGCAATAGTCAGTTTGATTGACTTTAATGGAACTGAATATGGGGCGGAGCGTATAGCAGGCGGCTAATAAGATAACACCTACCCAAGACAAATTTCTACCCTTTTGTACGGTATTGGCATTTTCCAATAATCTCCTTGTAGTTTGGTAAATGCTCTCTAATTGTGTATTTGTGTTATATTTTGTTTAGGTTGTGCAAGACCACAGCTGCGTGGCACGTGCATTACTGAACAGGGAAATGAAAGTAATATTGTTACAGTTGAATTGACTTACAGGATTCTTGTTCCTCAGAACAGTATGATTAGCACTGTATCACGTTGCTACTGGGAGCATCTGATACTCTGGTATAGTTCATACAAAGAAATTTGAGAAACAGGAAAAGACCCTTTGGCCCAATAAGCCTGTCCCTATTTGGTTGAGCTCAATGTCCCCAACTGTATCTCCCAATGCTCCTTCTTGAATTGTCTTCGCCATGGATTTATATACTATGTGATGGACGGGTCACATTGTCCACATGCCCGATACGAGACTCCCATAACAAGTGGTCTACTCAGAGCTCCGACATGGCAGGAGAGCCCCAGGTGGGCAGAGGAAGCACTTCAAGGACACCCTCGAAGCCTCCTTGAAAAAGTGCAACATCTCCACCGACACCTGGGAATCCCTGGCCCAGGACCGCACAAAGTGGAGGAGAAGCATCCGGGAAGGTGCCGAACATCTCGAGTCTCTTCGCTGGGAGCAAGCGGAAGCCAAGCGCAAGCAGCGCACGTCAACCCAAGCACCTCACCCACCCGCCCCTTCAACCACCATCTGCCCCGCCTGTGACAGAGGCTGTAGGTCCCGCATTGGACTCATCAGTCACCTGAGAACTCATTTTTAACGTGGAAGCAAGTCATCCTCGGTTCTGAGGGACTGCCTAAGAAGAAGAAGAAGGAGATTGGGCGGTGTTCCCTGATAACTTATTCCAGACAGCTAAGATCTTTATGTGAAATAGCTCTGTCTGCGTTACGTATTTACTCCTATGCTCCTAATTTTTAAATATTTTAAACCCTTTGTCACAATGAATGACTTGCCAGGACTGGCAATTAACTGTATCAATCCCCCTAATAATTTTGAAAATAACTAGGTCACTTTGAAATCTCCTGCTTTCCAACAAGAAATATAGAAAGTAGAATTTCAGTAGCCAGATTTGCACTACAGTCATGGCGGACTGCTTAGATTAGAGCCACTATGGAAAACATATGTGCCTGTGGGAGGAGATGAAATGCAGCTTCGATAAAAAAAACCTCCGAGATGTTAATTGGAATTGCAGCACTGCAGAAGCATTTATTTGTTAAAAAGACAATGGGGTAGATCTTGGCTTTGTGCGATAGTGTAAAACACGTGATAGCGAGTCGGCAGACCGTTTTACATCTCTCTTGATTTTTATTACCATTACCTTGTAAAACGGGCTGCTGATTCGCTGCCACCCGTTTTACACTATCGCACGGAGTCAAGATCTACCCCAATCTGTGGCATGAACAGGATCAGGCCAAGTTATAATGGCCCACATGATTGAATTGCAAACTGTTTAGATTGGCACCATTGGAACGGTATGTCCCAGCAAAGAGAGGAGACAGTTTAAAAATGGAAAAGAATATTAATGAAGAAAAAGGCAGCCTGCCAGTATACCTGTAATTCCTCAGAGAGTAGGGTTGTTAGGGACAGTTAACAAGAAAATAAATATTTGCATTTATATAACGCCTTTAACATAGTAAAATGTCCTAAGGCGCTTCACAGGAGTGTTATCAAACATAATTTGACACCGAGCCACATAAGGAGATGTTAGGGCAGATGACCAAAAGCTTGGTCAAAGAGGTGGGTTTTACAGAACGTCTTAAAGGAGGAAAGAGAGGTAGAGAGGCAGAGAGGTTTAGGGAGAGATTCCAGAGTTTAGGGCCTCGGCAAATGAAGGCACGGCCACCAATGATGTAGCGATTAAAATCAGGGATGCATAAGAGTCCAGAATTGGAGGAGCGCAGATATCTCAGAGGGTTTTAAGGCTGGAGGAGATTACAGAGATAGGGAGGGGCAAGGCCATAGGGGGATTTGAAAACAAGGATTAGCAATTTAAAATCGAGGCGTTTTGCTTAACCGGAAGCCAATGTAGGTCAGCAAGCACAGGGGTGATGGGTGAACAGGACTTGGTGCGAGTTAGGATATGGGCAGCAGTTTTGGATGAGTTTAAGTTTATATAGTGCCGTATCACATTTTTAAAGACTTCACAAAGCTCTTCACCAACACTCACTATTGCTGGGAGGGCAAACATGGCAGCCATTTTGCACGCAGCAAGATCCCACAAAGAGTAATCAGATTAAATGAGCAGTTAATCTGTTTTCTGGTGGCACTGTTACATTGGTGTAGTGCTGCTTGTGACAGGAGCATGGCACGCTATAGTGTAAAGCAGGCAAGCTTTGCGCTTCTATTAGCTCTCAGGAACATCGTTTAGTGTGTCCCAAAAATGGAGGCTAGGGGTAAGGGAAACAGGCACCTCTTTTGATTGACCCTCCACTGGGGAACTGGCAGCATACAGCAACAGTAAAAAGGAAACAGCAGTCCTTGGAGCTCCATCAGCTATGTAAGAGTATGTATTTATCAGTTGTCAGTTGTTTAAGGAGGTAAGATCATCCTAGGTACCGTCCAGCAGCCAGTTCCAGAGGCCCACGTAGGGGCCATCCACCCATCTGCCTCATCAGGCAGGAAATGCTATCGGGAAGAGGGGGGAACAGAATTATTTTCTTTCCACCAATATGTCAAGGAAGATTCATGAGCATAAAATGTTTTGCACTAGAAAAACTGATGAGAAAAACAACAACAGAAGCATTAAATTGGTAGTGAAGCGGCTGAGATTATTATCTAATACCACTAGAGTCAGAACTTGTCAATCCAACTCAACTACCAACATCTATACTGAGCGTTTTCAACCCTCCACCAGGCGACTATGTTAGCAGGATCAGCAAGCCCCAAGCAAAGTACAGTACATGGAGATAAAATGTACTGACAGAGCATTAACAATGCAGTTCTCCAACAGGGCCCCAGGCTCAAACCTGGTTACTACATTTCCCACATTCCTTTTATGTTTAGGTGGGGTTGCCACCCATCGAGTTTGGGACTAGTCAGCATGGTCTGAACGTCTTTAAAACACAAGCTAAATTTTCAAAATTAAAGTCCACTTGCTTTACTTGCTTCCTTGCCTCATGATGTTGAGGCAGATTTAAGCTTACAAATGTTTTCAATGATTTTTCAAAGCAACATAGCAAACATCAGAACTCAAGTTATGATTCCACCCCTGCCCCTCAAAGTTTATTGCTAAACTTGGTAAAACCTTAATTCAGAGTTTCCAAGATGTGTGTTTTTGGAACTTTTGTACCCTCCTTAATCTAGATTTTCCAGCCTCTAAATTTTCGATCTCACTCATAGGTGTATCCCAACTCCCTGTACTTTCGCAAGTCTTCTCTCGCCCTGATATTGAGATAAGCTTTTGGTGATGTGCCCAGAATAACAAACAGAATAACCTTATCGTTAATTGTTTTTAGCTATTGGAATGATCTCATATCTCCAAAGGTTCTCTCTCTTTGATAAACAACAGAGCATCACAACATCAAACCAAATCATCAAGCAAATTTATTTTATAAAAGCCAATTAGTCTTTCTTCTTGTATTGTTTACCACTGCAGAAGCTGATACAGGTTTAGAACATCAAATCAATTCCAAGATTCAGGAATCTTAAATATACCCCAAAAACAGTTACCAGGACTTCCTGGATTTTGATTTACTGTTGCCCTTGTTCAGAAATAACTATCTATTTTACATATAAGTAAAAAAATTAGTATTTGTTTGAAATGGTGTAGCTCCTTCTTGAAGCTTTTCAGACAACCAAACAAAAACTTGCAACATTAATATCAAGTTAAACTTGGTACAAGGTTCTGATTGGATTTGAAAGGACAGCAACCAAGCCAAAAAGAAACCTTTCATTTTTGTCATAGTACCTTTGAATTTTATTTAATTTTTCTTGCTATGAGATATCGCAGACCCTTCTAGCTGACCTTTCGATGTATAATGTTGTAGAAAAGCTCCTATTTGCTTCACCATCCCATTAGTTGAAGGAGGATTTTACAGTTACATGAGACAAAAAGCTGAAGGTAATTGGGCGCGAAAGATAGAAAAAGTACTCCCTTCTCATTAAAAAAAATATGAATTTAGGATAACATTTGAGAAAGTGTTCAAAAATAGCATATATAGAAAGAAGTACCACTGAAGGTAAATCCTAGAACGATTTAATATGAGTGGTACATACCAAAACCATTGCACTGTGTAGAAGGCTGACCTGCTTTATAAAGTTCAAGGTCTCAACTACTGAGAGAAGCATCAGTACTCGTTTCCTGATAACGGGCACAGCTCATCCTTGGTTATAATTTGTTGGCACAATCCAGCCCAATTTATCTGCAGCATCATCATTCAGTTGTCATAATAACAGAGCAGGGTTAGCTGGTTAAAACTCCCTTATATACAGGAATCCCAGGAATGCCACTGGAAGTAATAACAACAACTTGTACGTATGCAGCACTTGTGAATGCCCCCAAGATGTTTCACAGAAGAGAAACGGACAGCGCCCAGTACAGGAAACTCTATTTTAACCGGCACCTAAATAACCGGAAATCTCTCTTAACCGGCAAAATTCAGGAGTAGGTTCAGGTAAGTTTTACTTCATATTAGTGGCCGTGTAACCGGGGTTCCTGGATCTGTGGCCGTGCAACCGGTGTTCCTGCACCTGTTGCCATGCAACAGGGACTCCTGGATCGGTGGCCGTGTAACCAGGACTCCTGCACCAGTTGCTATGCAACAGGGACTCCTGGATCTGTGGCCGTGTACGGGGCTCTCATACCTTAGTAAGTATACCTCTCTGTAATCCGGACTTTTAGATCAACCGGAACCACGCCGGTCCCGTCGGTGCCGGATAAAAAAGAGTTTCCTGTATAAGGAAAAGAGGTGTGGCGGGGTTGGGGGGGAGACTGAAGGCAAAAGCTGAAGTCGTAGATTTTGAGGTGGTCATTGAGAGTGGGGAGAGAAATAGGTTGAAGGAATTTACAGGGTAAGTCTAGAGAATGGATGGATGTTGGAGGATGTACAAGAGGTTAACACTGGATGAGCAGAATTTTGCTACATACCTGGTTGGGTTACAATGAAAATAAGGGGGAAATGTGTATTCGTTATGTCTGTCAACGAGTTTAAGTAGTTTGTATTCTGGGATTTTAGCATTCTTTGGGGGGGGGGAAATTGGCTCGTGTCCCCTTTGGGGCGCTAACTTCGCCAGCGCACTACTTTTGCGGCTAGAAAAAGTTAGTGCACCCGCGCACGAAATTGAATGGTAGCGCCCCAAGCAGGAGGCGGGGTGCTTCTGGAAACGCTCCCTCTCCCTCTTGGGGTGCTCCAGTTCAATATTGCAATGCTACGTGCCGCAGCGCCACGGTACTTGCAGGCCTCCCTCCCCTTATTAAAGGGGAGGGGCCTTGCGCAGCGCTAACCGGGGCCCTGCTGGGTCACCAGGGAGCATGGTGCCGGCAAAAGAGTCCGGCACTCCTCTTGACGGTTCGCGGCCGGCACCCCGTGGGAGGAGGGCAGAGGGGGCAGGTGCTGGCAGGCGGTCCACAAGAAAAATGGGCACCCGGCACCTCCCCTTTAAATATCGCCTCCCTGGCCGCAAGTACGCCCCCCCCCTGACCCTGTCGGACACAGCGTCCGGCGGTACGTCAGGGGGCATGACCCAAGCTTGTGGCCGGGGCGTGAGCGGAGCGCTGTGCACGGTGATGATGTAATCGATGGAGGCACAGCGCCGCGGGGTGCTACCAGCTAATGCCGCCACTAACATCCCACTGAATTTCGTGGAAGGCGTTAGCCCGGGTGCGAGTTGCTTTGCGCCCCCTTGGGGCGCTAACGAGAGGTGCAAAGCAACTGCATTTTGCCCCCTTTGTCTTTTGCCTATTTCACAAAATGTGCTGAGAAAATTATGGCAAGAGTTTCCCAACTAAGACTTCTGCTCTGAAGCAATCAGTAGATTGAGCACCCAAATTCATTAAACAAAAGAACTGCAAAGAAGACCTGTTGGGGGGAGGGGAACGGGCAGGGGAGTGAGACAGAAATGACTCAGCAACATAATATCTTCAATTTAAAAATTGAACATGTTGGTTTGAAGCTTTACATTATAATACTGCTTTTTCAAATGGATTTTGTTTTTCTCTGCCCTGTTTCTGATACGAGCACTGAAATGTGAGGTCCTCCACTTTGAATCTGAGAAAGACAAATCGGAATATTTTCTGAACAGTGAGACTTGGAACTGTAGAAGAGCAAAGGGATTTAGGTGTCCATGTACACAAATCACTAAAAAGCTAGCACACAGGTACAAAAAATAATCAAAAAGATAATGGGGCAGTAATTCCTCCCCAAACGCGTGAGTACGGAAGGGGTAGTCACGCGTCTGGCTGGAGGAAATGCCGGTTTTCAGCATGCACAGCGCATGCGCTGAAAACCGGCATTTCCTCTCCTCTAACCCAAGAGGTGAAGAGGCTAGCGCGTGCGCTGTAGGGGGCAGCGCGTGCGTCTTGGATTTCCTCTGTTTTGGGGGATTTGCGCATGTGTAAAGGCCTCCGGTCTTTACGCTTGTAAAAAGCACACGTAAGTATTTATTTTTACAGGTAAGTGGTGTTTTAGTGCAATTTAGAAAAAAAAATTCCACAGGTTTATTATTTTAAAGAATCTACAATAAGGTAAGTTTAGTTTTAGACCCTTTTTATTAAAAATTTATTTTTTTCAAAAAAAAAAATTATTGTTTAAATTATTTTTTTTAACTTATTTATACGTAATTTAATGATTGGGATGTTTTTAAAAATTTTATTTAAAGTTTAAGTAGTGTTTTGGGGTGCAGTACTTCTCATGAGTTTGACAGTTCTTACTCTCAAACTTATGAATGAAGTTTCCCCTCCCCTGATTGGCTGAACAGTGCTCACCTGATCCCATCCGGCACATCGCACTAACTACGCCGCTGGGTCAGGTTAGCACAGCGCGCCGACATCAGAACCTGGCCACTGGCAGGAAATCCACTGCGGGCCAGGTTTCAGATGTCAGCGCGCCGGGTACGTGCACATCGGGGGCTTGCACGCGCGGCAAGCCCCCGACACCAAGTTCTGGGCCAATGGAATGTTAGCCTTTATCCCAAGGGAAGTGATGCTTCAGTTGTACAGAACCTTGGTCGGACCCCATCTGGAGTACTGCAGTTTTGGGCACCGAAACTCAGGAAAGATATACTGGCCTTTGGAGGAGGTACAACGCAGATTTACCAGAATGATACCGGAACTTAAATGGTTAAATCAGTCTTAACAAAGGGTTTCGACCCGAAACGTTGACTCTATTTCTCTCTCCACGGATGTTGCCTGGCCTGCTGAGTTTTTCCAGCATTTTCTGTTGTTATTTTAAATCATTAGGATCAGGTTGCATAAACTTGGCTTGTATTCCCTTGAGTACGGAAGGTTGAGGGGTAATCTAATCAAAATATTTAAAATGATTAAGGGATTCGATACAGGAATTACACAGAAACTATTTCCTCTGGTGGGGGAATCCAGAACAAGGGGGCATAACCTTAAAATTAGAACAATGTCATTTAAGACTGAAATCAGGAAGCACATTTTCACACAAGTTTGCACATTCTCCCCGTGTTTGCGTGGGTTTTCTCCGGGTGCTCCGGTTTCCTCCCACAGTCCAAAGATGTGCGGGTTAGGTTGATTGGCTATGATAAATTGACCCTTAGTGTTAGTGGGATTAAATACGTGGGGTTACAGGGATAGGGTGGGATATGTGTCGGTGCAGGCTCGATGGGCAGAAATGGCCTCTATCTGCACTATGGGGTTTCTGTGATTTCTGTGATTCTGTGAAAAGATAGTGGAAATCTGGAGCTCTCTCTCCAAAAGACTGTCGATGCTGGGTCAATTGGAAGTTTCAAGACTGAGATCGATAGATTTTTGTTAGGTAAAGGTATCAAGGGATATGGAACAAAGGCGGGTAAATGGAGTTGAGGTACAGATCAGCCATGATCTAACTGAATGGCGGAACAGGATCGTGGGGTTGAATGGCCTACTTCTGTTCCTATGTTTTGTGGATATACTTTACTGGAATGTACAACAGAGAAATATTCTACATTTTCATTCCTTCTGATTTAATGAATCACTTCTGTCTTATGCAATAGCTTCCTTTCTCTCTCCCTATTCAATTGCAGACACACAGCGGGGTGGATACTCTGGGCTGTGGGCTTCCATTCATTGACATGGAGAGGCATTAATGCCAGCCAGAGAGGGTGGAGGATATAGGTTCGGACTCATATTCTTTATCCAGCTAAAAAGGCTGGAACAATTTGCCACCATGAAATAATCTATAAGCGTAGCCTGAAAACTGGTGAAACCTCAACAATTGAGAGCAACAGAGTTTTAACAACTGTCAGGTTTCAAACCCAGGCTCTCTGAGTGGAAGTATAACAGAATCACAGAATTTCACAACACAGAAGGAGGCCAACCTGCCCATTTCACCTGTGCTGGCTCTCTGAAAATGTTACCTACTTATTATCATTTCCCTGGCCTATTTCTTTAATTTTTCAAATATTTACCCACTTCCATTTTAAAAGCTATTGAGGATTATGTTTCTACCACAGTTTCCAGCAAGGAATTTATGGGGTGAAATGGGACATGGGTGCTGGACTCAAAACGGGCAGAATCGCTTTTGCCGCCTTTATACGATGCACCCGATATTCTGTTCTATTGAAGTCAATGGGCCTGAATATCGGGCGGAGCGCACAACAGGGGACCAAGGCGATACCACCTGTTTTGCGTGACCCACCCACGGCCAATTTCCTCATATGTCCTAACCACATTCTGTGTAAAAATAATTCTAACCTCCTCCTTCATTCCTTTGGTGGTGATTTTAAATATCTGAGCTCTTACTAACTCATTAAAGAAAAGAAAGACTTGCATTTATAGAGCGCCTTTCCTGATGGTCAGGCTGTCCCAAAGCGCTTTGCAGCCAATGAATTACTTTGAAGTGTAGTCACTGTTGTAATGTAGGTAACTCCGCAGACAAGTTGCACGCAGCAAAAACTACAACAAATCGAAGGGTCCAACAATAACAAAATCACAAACTCTAAGGCTGGACTCCAACACCAATAGCAATAGCAGTGCTCTGGTTTCCAGTCAGAAACAACCAATTTTAAATTTAAATTTTAACTCGACTGTCCATTGAGGTTCTGACACTTATCTGCAAAGAGAGCTCTGCCAGTAATGCTGGTGTTAGCTATGCAGCAGTATGTACTTTGGTTCTGAAAACGATTGCGCTCCGAAGCATCCTCTCCTGTCTGTAGAAAGCCAGTATGCCAACAGGAAGGATATAAACTAATAATTGGGTGGAAAATTTTGTTTAAGCGGCTCTGAAAGAAATTTGGATGAAAAGGACTCATCTGCAGAATGCTCAGCTAAAAGGCAACTTTCGACAATCTCTCATTACTGTAACTACACCAGCATGTTCATGGTATCCGAAAGAGTCTTCAAAACAGTTAGTATAGTTTCAAGTGGTCAAAAGTTGGTTTGTCAAAACAGCTGACATCAATTGATTTCACTAAAACACATGGCATAATTCATTTCAAAGAAATAAAAAGGAACTATGTCCAACAATTAACAATATTAAATATCCGCAGGAGGGTGGTAGAGTTTCCGCTCAGTTACGTTGTTTATTTTCAGCGCAATTCGCCCGAAATTCGCATAACCGATGCAAAATGCGCAGAATTTTAAGTGCAAATTCCAGTCAGCCCAAATCGAGTTTCCATGATCTTTTGCGGCAGTTTAAAAAAACATCGCGCTAGAAGCAGATCCCGCCCACAAACTGGGCACGCCTCCAGGATTAATTAATCAGCATTGGGAGTTTCCGCTAATTGCGCTCGTTTGCAGGCCTTCGAAGAGGCTCCAAAAATTAAGCTGGATCTTTTGGGTGCAAGGACACTTATAGGTATGATTTAAATGTAACTCCTTTTTAAATTTACTTGTAAACTGACTATTGTATCCCACTATAACTAGCAAATGGTTCTGTCTATTTTTTTAAAGTCATTTTCAGTGATTTTAAAATCGGGTTACTCACAGGTGGTGGGTTGACACTGATTTAAAAGGCTTATCTCTTGTGATAAACCCATTTTCAGCTGCATTAATCAAACTGCACCTAGTTACCACTCTTAAATATATCAAGAAATATTTTATAAAGCAAATTCTTTTTTAAAATTGCGTTTTAACACGCTGCCCGATTGCGCTGGTTCATGGCAGATTTTGCATTCAGCAATATGCAAATCAATTGGAGTTGAAACTCGAGAAGAAAAACACTTCTCAAAACGGGCGCAATTGTGGGCAGAATTTGCGTCCGGATCACCGATTGCACCCAAAGCGGAAACTCTACCCGCCGAGCTGCACAATATTCATATTATCTTAAACTAAACTATATATAAGAAATAACTACTGTGGCTCATCAAGCTTATCTGGTGAGGAGCTGAGCCATATAAATCAGGAACGTCGGAGGTTTGATCCCTGGCCACGACAGTTAGCTGACTGGAGAGAGGGCACCAGGCCTTAGCACCCTGGGTTAAGAGGAAGATTAACCTAAGTTCCCTTGCTTGATCACTGTGCAGTGACTGTTGCTGAAATTCTGAAGATATGTGGGTGCCAGGTGAAGACAGGAATGGGCTCAAGTGTGACGCCTACACAGATGAATAACCTGCGGATTACGACGTGAGTAATGGCCACTTAAGTGAGGCGTAGCAGAGCGAGCAATTGCACAGATCTATACCGTAGCAAGAAGTCAATAAAGGTCGGAGAGCAGTGGAAAACATTACATCTGTGACCAATAAAACTTGCACTTTTAAATTTAGCACTGTTAATCTGTATGTTTTGTCATTTACTGTGAAGGGTTACACCAACTGCATTTTTTTCAGTTAAAGTTTTCTCAGAGAGAACTCAAAAGCAACCAGCAAAAAAAAAATGTTTCAGAAGGACTGCACCTTATTCAAGGGTGGAGGGAGGCTGCGAAGGAAAGTGTTCCATTTAAATATGATTATTTAAGCAGAACCTTTTTAACAAAACTAAGTATTATTGTAGAGATATTCAGTAAAGGAGGAAAGATACATATTAGCTTAATATTTTCCTTTATTTAATATTTCTAGCTTCTTGCTATGAAGCCCACATGAGAAACATCTGCCCATTTGATATTGTACCTACAGAACTGCTTCCTCCCATGAAGTTCATTTAGTTATGTAAGAATGGTATGTGAGGGGATCAAACTTATTTATTGATCTACATGCAATGGGCAAGGAAAATATTTATTTTCCAGGACCCGCAAAAACATGGTTATTTCACCGTATCCTTTCACAAACTTCTCTCCGAATGTTTTCACTGGTGAGGCAATGGTGAGGCACCGGTGAGGCAATGGTGAGGCACTGGTGAGGCACTGGTGAGGCACTGGTGAGGCAATGGTGAGGCAATGGTGAGGCACTGGTGAGGCAATGGTGAGGCACTGGTGAGGCACACCCTTCTCCTATACCCATATCTCAGCAACCTGCCCTGACAAATATGTAACCTCTGACTTACAATGAGCAATTCAACAGGGGGAAAACAAGCAGTATTTTAGGCATTGCTCTTTATCTAGGTATAAATGGGATTGTCTAATTATCCAGCAGATATAGAAATGATTTTTCCCAATTAAAAATGATCTTTAACAGGTTATAATTTACACTAATACCTTTGTCAGGTAAAAAATGAATTTTTATTACGATTATGGTGTTCTTTTCCTGTCAAATCTAAGATCATAGAATTATCAGTTGGTGCTTTTCTCATTTTCTTTCCAATGTTCAGTCTGACTTGTGCTAAAATGTAAAAGCAAAAATCAAAGACAACTTTATAAATGATGGAAATTCTTACATGTTATGCTGCAAATTGCAACACGAATTCCGCATCAGAAGGGTTTAAACTAAATACCAGATTTCCTCCCTCACTCCATTTACAGAATATCTAATCTTACAATTTTTCCAATATTGTGAAACTTCAAGATTGTCATTTGATACGAATCCACGTTACTTCCTTTCATTTGCTTGAAGCAGTAGAACTTTTTTTCCTCTTGAGCAGAAAATGAAGAAGTTAGTGAGGCTTCCTTGTTTTCAGTGCTGGGTGCTGTTTTACAATCAAACCATTTTCTTCTGTTGCTTCCCATTAGTAGATGTAAGGGAGGTAGCCCCCTGTGTCGAGCTATTAGAATTGCTGCTTTGGCTTCCAGTTTTCATACGAGAGGCACTATTTTAACCCTACCCACCCAGCGGGAATGTGGCAGGCGTGGGATTAAAATGGTGGCCAGGCCACCAACAGCATTCCCAGCCTGCTGACACCCGAAATTCCACTCCTACCCACTGGACTCCACATCATTCCCATTGGATTCGGGTAGGAGTGAGAGTCTTGCATCATTTAAACAATAATTAAGGATTTTAACGGCCCAGGCCTCATCTCGGTGCCATCATGGGCCTTTCCCAACCATCCCGGACCTCTCGTGCCTCACTCCCACCTTGAGTTAAAATTAGGGCTTTAGTTTGTGTTAAGCACTAAACCAGCGCTTTTCACAGATGCAAAAATATCCAATTTTCACTTTTGGTTTTGAATTATGTGTGTGTGTTCATCAAGAAATACAATGACTGGCTTGAGGAAGGAAATATTATTTTCTGCAATAGACTCAGAACTTGGCATCGACATGACATTTAGGCACAGTAGCAATGAACAGGAGCTTAATGCTCCACATTTACTACCCCAAAATATTCCTCAATCACCTCCCACTATCCTAGCAGTACTCTTTCATTTCCCACTTCCATTGCTCCATTATAGAGGCCTCTGTAGCACATGGAAGCGGGATAATCCCATTCAGCGGTCAAGTACGGATGAGGGAGGTGAAAGGACATTACTCAAACTGATCGTTCCATTTTATTTCCCCTCAAGATATTGCACCATGACAGTGCTCGCAAATTTTCCTGTTGCCTGGAAGGGTTCTACATATCATGATGGTAGCTATTGATATGTCACTGAAACAACTTGAAAAATAAAATATTATGAGGGAAGGGGCATTATGTTGCAGCATTGTCCTACCTGTTCCGGAACCTCCATTTAACTTTAACCAGGCTGATGGGATGAAAATATTTTTTCTCTGCTCTCTATAAGGGTGCTGGGTGACATTAGTTTGGGCACTCTAAGCTCAGTTCCTAGTTAGCACCAATTCACAGCTCAAAACTGTCCCTAAGTTGACAATTTCACCTGGAGAGGCCGAAAGATGGGTGTTGTGAGAAATGGAATGTCACGTTAGTACAATTGGGGCATCATCTGAGATCTGTGTTTAAAGCCCATTGTTGGGTTAGAAAGCCCACTGTCGGCTTGAAGGTGTTTGAAATGCCAATACCGAGTGCCAAATCCATATTGAGCTTGTGTTTTCTTTCAATCACTTTAATGCCCACAAAAAAATCATTGAAAATATTGAGAGTGAAAAAAAATTGTTTTAAATACTGCAGTTCCTTTGTGATTAAATAGTTAGCAATCCCTATAAAAACGCATTTTTGATATTTAGTTAGTTAATGAACTCCAGAATCACTACAATAGAACTCATTGAAAAAGATTAGCCAACATTAGCAATGTCTCATGTTTAAATGAGCTACCTTACCAGAACAGTGCAAGAGAGTACTGTACCTTGAAAAAAGATTAGCCAACATTAGCAATGTCTCATGTTTAAATGAGCTACCTTACCAGAACAGTGCAAGAGAGTACTGTACCTTGAAAAAAGGAGACAGAAAAATTGCATTAAGAACAACTTCATTATGGAACTGAGGGATTCCTCCAGATGACTAGCATCTTTGGAGCATTCAAAGTGCACACCATTTAAAACAAAAAACTACATAGCAAAATTGTCATTTCAAAGTTAATTTACTGTGCTTTACAATTTTGTTTTTAGCTGCAAGCCTGTTTTATACATGCAAACTCTGACCTGTGCCCATGAAGTAATTTGACTGGAGGGAAGAACCAGGCAGGGTGCGCTGCCACTGAAAAACTGATTAATTTGCTTACACATTGCTAAGTGAGCTTTTCAATGAAATATTGTAAATTAATTATGGACTTGACAGATCTGGCCGTTTAAGAAAGAAAGACTTGCATTTATATAGCGCCTTTCACAACCACCGGACATCTCAAAGCACTTTACAGCCAATGAAGTACTTTTGGAGTGTAGTCGCTGTTGTAATGTGGGAAATGCGGCAGCCAATTTGCACACAGCATGATCCCACTAACAGCAATGTGATAATGACCAGATAATCTGTTTTTGTTATGTTGGTTGAGGGATAAATATTGGCCCCAGGACACCGGGGATAACTCCCCTGCTCTTCTTCGAAATAGTGCTGTGGGGCCTTTTACATCCACCTGAGAGTGCAGACGGGGCCTCAGTTTAACGTCTCATCCGAAAGATAGCACCTCTGACAGTGCAGCACTCCCTCAGCACTGCACTGGGAGTGTCAGCCTAGCTTTATGTGCTCAAGTCCCTGGAGTGAGACTTGAACCCATAACCTGCTGACTCAGAGGCAAGTGTGCTACCCACTGGGCCACAGCTGACACTTATAGGAAACAACTGGTATTTGATAGTAAAAAAATCTATATTATGACGAATTCTTAACAAGTTGGCAGAAAACACATGGGTCCAGAAATTCGGGTCCCAACGCGTGAGTACACACAGGGTACTCACGCGTAGGCCCAACGAAAGTGCCGGTTTCATGCATGCACTGCGCATGCGCGGGAAACTGGAACTTCCGTTCCCCTGAAAGAAGGGGTTCAGAAGTCGAACGCGTGCACCGGAGAGGCAGCGCGTGCGCATCGAACTTACGTTTTTTTTTGCAGGTTTCTCCGGGAGGGTAAGTCTCCAGCAGTTACACTTTTAAAAAGCAGGCGCAAGGCCTGCTTTTAACAAGGTATGTGGTGAATTAATTAAAATTAAAGCATTTTTTCCACAGGTTTATTATTTTTAAATATTTTAATAAAGATAAGTTTATTTTTAGCCCCGTTAGAAAATGTAATTAATTTTTCCAAAAATTTAAATTATTGTTTAAAATAGTCATTTCATGTAATTTATAGTTATTTTAAAAATGTGCTTTTTAAAAAAAAATTATTTGAAGTTTTAGTAATGTTTTGGGGCTTATAGTATTTATAGGTTTGACAGCTCTTCCTGTCAAACTTATGAATGAAACATTCCCAGCTACCACTGGCTCTCCATGGCCCACGTGATCCCAGAGGACGCATCGAACTAACTGCGCCCCCGGGATATGCAAGCACTGCGCGCCGGTAGTTGGAGGAGGCCCAGGATCGGAATCCCACGCAGGCCCACAGCTCAACGGCCGGCGCGCTAGGTAAGTGCAGGAAGGGGGCTTGCACCCGCGGGAAGCCCCCGACCCAAATTTCTGGGCCATTAGATCTTTATTTACTCATGTATGCTCACGGGATATATATTGTGCAGTTTAATATTTAATAAGTATGCAATCTGCAATAGATTACTCATTACTTAGAGGTTACCTAGTCAGTCGTTAAATATGAGCATCAGTTCAAGAGGCGGGCACTAACTGGGCCTCTTTAACTGTACAATTTGTCCACTGCCAGGCTACAACAAAGTGCAAGTTTGAGGAATTAATATCAAATAATGCATTATAATTCAGATGTAAATAAATGCTGCAAATGTTTCAGCCAAAGGCAGTTTCATTTCCTCAACACTTTGTAAATTGGTTTTAAAGAATCAACACCACCTTTGGAATCAAAGCACTGAAGACAAAAAAAAAGGAATGAATGATTTTGTGAAATAAAGAGGTCATATGTTAATTGTACTTAAGTGGTGTATAGCAATTGAGTGGTATGCAGGTGATGGGAATTAATTAGGGACTCTTGCTCTCATATATATGGGAGTAGGCACCAATGTCAGGGTTCTCGCTCAGGCCAACATCCCCAGCATCGAAGCTTTGACCACGCTCGATCAGCTCCGATGGATGGGTCACATTGTCCGCATGCCCGATACGAGACTCCCAAAACAAGCGCTCTACTCGGAGCTCCGGCACGGCAAGAGAGCCCCAGGTGGACAGAGGAAACGCTTCAAGGACACCCTCAAAGCCTCCTTGAAAAAGTGTAACATCCCCACTGACACCTGGGAATCCCTGGCCCAAGACCGCACAAAGTGGAGGAGAAGCATCCGGGAAGGCGTCGAACACCTCGAGTCTCTGTGCCGGGAGCAAGCGGAAGCCAAGCGCAAGCAGCGCACGTCAACCCAAGCACTCCACCCACCCGCCCCTTCAACCATCATCTGCCCCACCTGTGACAGAGACTGTAGGTCCCGCATTGGACTCATCAGTCACCTGCAAACTCATTTTTAAAGTGGAAGCAAGTCATCCTTGGTTCCGAGGAACTGCCTAAGAAGAAGAAGGAGTTGGCTGGGGAAGGGTTGCAAGCTTATCTTGGTGGTGCACAGCATGTAATGTGTGTTCCTGTGAATAAAGGCTTACAAACAACTAAAGACTAGGCTCTAGTCTTCTATCCTTCACCAACTGGCTATCCGACTTTTACAATAAGGATGTGTTAACGCTTGAAACAAAAGGATTTGGAAACACGAAGGGAGCATCAGAAGGAATTCTTCTGAAGAGCAGTTCCAGTTTTCTCCATCCCCTCCCCACTGTTATCTTAAGAATGGTTGTCCTTTTCTCATCCTATCTTACCTCACGTTATTCCATCTGCTTGTCAACCTTCTATTGTTCTCTGCTCCAGTTTATCAGCCCTATCACTCCAGTTACAAGTACACAAGGGGCTTGGCTTGGGTATTTAGTTCCACTCAGGCAGATTATGGTTAAAAATTCACCCTCCTACTTCCCAAGGTTAGTTCCACAGTATATTTGTTAATATATTACAGCCAGTGCCAGCAAAGAACATCACCATGCTGAGTGTATAGAACGAACTGAGTTTTGAAACACCTCAGACTTTAGTCAGCTAGCACAGCTATTGAAACAGCTTAGAAAAATATTTGCTATCATCACAACGATTTCCTAACTGCCTCTTGATCAAAAATTGTAATCTTTATTTCTAGTTTTTATTTTTCTGTATTTTCCATGGATATTTCCATTTAATAAAATAAATAAATCCAGGTGAAAATCAGGAGAAATGTTACATTTTCAGGGTGAAACCTGAAAGAAAGAAAATGTAATATCACAGTTGCGGGTCACCGAAAGCTTCGAAAACTCAGTTACTTAGTGCCTTTTTAGAGAGAGAAAAATCTGAGTATTTTTATTTAGGTGCTACAAAATGTCCCAATTTCTTGATGATCTAATGGAGACAGGGAAACGTTACTGTCCATACTATCATTATGTCTGTGCAGAGATTGAGAGAAATTGCAACATTTCAGAAAATGAGGCAAGGTGGCAAGGCAGGATTGGCATGATTCCACCCAGGGTGGGAACATATACTGTCACTTTCGCATCAATGTGAAAGCAGTTTCATGTGTGCACCAACACAAAAGTGGCAGGATAACTCAGGTGTCATGTCCCAATCTGATGCTGGAATGCACTAAAGCCAAGCAGTCCAACACTTTGCTTGGAGATGATCTCACAATGGTTTGAGTTCACACCATGTATAAAAACATGTCATAAAAATGGCCACATACCATTGGACGTCATGGGAGCTTTTAAAACCTTTCACATTATTAGTGCTATGACCAAACAGACCCTTCCACCCACACTGAGAATCAGTGCCCAAGCATGCATGTTCAAATCCCTCCATGGCCTCGCTCCGTAACCTCCTCTAGTCCTACAGCCCACTGAGCACTCTACGTTCCTCCAACTCAGGCCTCTTGTGCACACCCATTAATTTCCCCCCACTACTGGTGGCCGTGCCTTCAGCCGTCTAGGCCCTAAGCTCTGGAATTCCCTCCGGGAACCCCTCCACCTCTCCAACTCTCTCCTCCTTTAAGACTCTGCTAAAAACATACCTCTTTGATCAAGCATTTGGTCACCTGTCATAATGTCTCCTTTGGCTTGGTGTCAATTTTTGTCAGATAACACTCCTGGGACGTTTTACTACGTTAAAGGTGCTATATAAATGCAAGTTGTTGTTGTTAATGCATGTGCAGAGCTCCTTTGTGGATGGTTTTACTGTCATTTGGAAAGATTTGCAGCTGGCAGCACAATCCCGGTGTGTTGGCGGCAGTCATACTTCAATCTGAGACCAATGACTGCAGTATAACTACAGCCTCGCTACATGAGGAGCAGAAAGAGTCTCCGCAAATAACTTTTATTTCCTAAGTATTTTACTGTCCAATCAGAGCGGGTATTTTGATAAATCCAAACCATTTTATTTGATCAACTCTTGATCCAGACTCTACACAACCAGAATTACACCCTACTGTAGAATGTTATTAGTAATATAATAATCAATGTTTGTGAGGCAATATGTAAATAAAAGGAGTACCTATTCCTTTTAAAGAAATAAAACTGGACACTGAACCATTTATTATTATAGAAACTAACCAAACTAGGACAATTTATAGAATGTTTCTGGTGCTATTCTTTTGTCCTTTGAGAAACCGATCCACTGGAACAAGCGAGAAGCAATATTTCCTTTCTGATTTTATTTCAGGGATGCACTTTATTATACATCCTGTGTTTTCAGACTATTTCCCAATGTGGTCAGAGTATGGAATGCCAGAGTTTGCAATTTCGGATATAAATATCATCCGCAAAGTATAGAAGCATTCTAATATTCAATTTTTAGAAGTGAAAAAAGATATCACTCCATGGCACAGAAGTGAATTAGAGAGTGCCCGCCCAGTACACTCAGCAATGAGTACAGGATTAGTCATCTTTAAGATCACCACCTCATAGTCACAAGATTAATGTTTACTCAGTAAATCCAATCAAGAGGGGAAAGTTCCTCTGTGCAACAAAATCATTTATCTGCCCAAGGTGAATTTCCAGCCCTGACTTTTTTTCCTAATATAAAAAATAGCTTTAATGAAAACACACGGGTGGATTAGTGTTAAGAATACATATTGTTGAGAAAATCCTTTTGGCAAATATTGTGTGATTATTCTCGTCTGTCTTAGTAGGGCATTGCTGTTTAAAATTTGATTATGTGGTTGAAAGAAGAAACGATTTAGCAAATGAATACTGATTTGACCACAAACTATAAGGCTTTGGCACAAAGATGAATAGATTTCCTAGTCTTCCAGTAAACCATCAGGCAGCCTCCTCTGGGTATATCACTGTATTCAATTTTTTTTAAAGTAAGTTCTTAACTTGCTATCATCTATCATTAGAATTTAATTCCAGAAAAAATATAAGAAAAAGAGACAGCAGCAATTTGGAGGAGTGCCTCTTAATGATGTGTCAATGCCATGGAGAGCGATGGACCCGAAATGATATCAAACTGGCAAAGAATGCAGAAGTGGGTGTGGTGGCACAGGGTCGATTGGGAATGCTTCAGTATCTCAATATCAGAAGTTACAGATCTAAAGTCTGAATTTACCAATGCTTCTACTTAGTGGTAGCTCGCTCGTTTCTGAGTCAGATGGTTGTGGGTTCAAGTCCCATTCCAGAGACTTGAGCACAAAATCTCAGCTGACATTCTAGTGCAGCACTGAGGGGAGTGCTGCACTGCCTGAGGTGGCGTCTTTCGGATGAGGTATTAAACCAAGGCCCCAACTGCCCTCTCAGGTGGAGGTAAAAGATCCCATGACACTATTTTGAAGAACAGCAGGGAAGTTCTCCTTGGCCAATGCTTATCTTTCGACCAACATCACTAAAACAGATTATCTGAAAATTCTCTCATTGCTGACTGTGGGAGCTTGCTGTGTGCAAATTGGCTGCTGTGTTTCCTACATTACAAAAGTAACTACACTTCAAAAGTACTTCATTGGTTGTAAAGCGCTTTGGGACATTGTGAAAAGGTGCTTTATAAATGCTAGTCTTTCTTCTTTTTACATCTATATCTACAATACATCTACACACAAGTCATTTCTCTGGCTGTTGTATAACTTGTACATCAACAGTATGAAGTGGGAAAAGTCAGAATGAGTAACAAAGCACCCACCATCATCACAATTCGGATACTTACAGTCTTTTGATTCGGATGTACAAGTAACACTTCCACAGAAGTTTAATCTTGTTTCTATTCTTTATACGTACACTACTATGATGCAATGGTGCCAAGCGTATGCCTCAGTGTTGATAGCTGAAGGGCTCCAAGCCTTAAAATGAAAGGCATGGATATATTTTTATAATTGTTTTTTAAATGTTAAGTGATGAGCTCTAATATATCAGTTCACTAATGGTCTGTCGGGATCTCATTATATGACAAGTTTCTTTCTCAGACTGGGGCCTGAGGAGGTAAGTGTTTCAAATTTAGAGCCCAAAATAAAATAAATGCTCATGCATGAGAGTAAACCAAAATTAGCGGTGAAGGTGACCTTGAAAGAAGATGACTTCTCAGTTTTTGTTAGAATGATGGTGATTTACAGCAAGCTTTCACTAGAATGCCAACCTAGGAAATGTTGACACAAATTCATGTGGTGTTTAGAAGGTAAGAGGTAACAATGACAAAACTTCTCATTGCACCCAAGACAAAGCTCCAATATCGTAAATAGAGATGTCAAACCTCAATTGAATGAATGACTGATCCTGAAAAGACCACAACAACAAGTTGCATTGTCATTTTTTCACAAATAAACAAAGCTAGCAGATACAAACTGTGCAAAAATGACGTTTAGCTTTTAATAAAAAGAAACTAACCAACATGCTTGTGTACAACAATCAACAAATTGCTTTATATCTCGCTTTGAACATAGAAAAATAACTCAAGATGCTTCACAGTGATGGAGTCAGACAAAAATGGACATCAAGGCAAAGAAGGAGATATTAGGAGAGACAAAAGGAGGAGAAGGAGGTGGAGAGGTCGAGTGGTTTAGGGAGGGAATGCCAGAGTATGGGGCCGAGACAGCTGAAGGCATGGCTGACAATGGCATGGAAAAGGGAGTGGGGGATGCACAAAAGACTAGAGTCAGAGGAACAGAGATTTCTACGGTGGGGGGCGGGTGGTCGCTGTTGTAGGGCTAGAGGAGACTACAGAGATAGGGAAAGGCAAGGCCATGAAGGGATTTAAACACAAGGCAGTGGGGGACCGGGAGCCCATGTAGATCAGCAAGAACAGAGGTGATGGTTGAACAGAACTTGGTGCAGGATAGGATATAGGCAGCAATGTTTCAGAATAGTCAAGTCTGCAGATGGCAATGGCTTGAATGGCAGTTTCAGCAGCAGGTGGGCTGAGGCAGGGGTGGAGGTGGGCGACGTTATGGAGGTGTAAGTAGGTAGTGTTTGTGATGGAAAATATATGGGGGTCCTAAACTTAGATTATGATTGAGTACGACGCTGAGATTGCAACCAGTTTGGTTCAGTCTGAGGCAATCAGTGGGAGGGTACAGAGTTTGTGGTGGGTGCCAAAGATGATGGCTTTGGTCATCCCGATGTTTAACTGGAGGAAATTGCAGTTCATCAAAGACTGGATATCAGACAAGCCATCTGACAACAGAGGCAGTGGAGAGACCGGGAGAGTTAGAGCTAGATGCTGTCAGTGTTCATGTGCTAACTGACCACATGTTTGTAGATGGTGTCACCAAGGGACAGCAATTGGAGGCATCCAAAATGGCAGCCATAGAAGCTCACCATAAAAGTTTACAGCACAGAAGGAGGCCATTTAGTCCATTGTATCTATTCTCTTTGCTAGAGCAATCCAAAACTTAATCCCACTGCCCTGCTCTCTCCTCATAGCCCTTGCAACTTCCTCCGCCTCAAATATTTATCCAGTCTTTCCTTGAAAGATACAATGGTCTCTGCTTCAACCATTCCCTATAGCAAAGCATTCCATGTTCCAACAATCCTCTGTGTAAAGACATTTCTCCTAACCCCTCTCTTCACTCTCAGTGACAATTTTCCTGGGATGAGGGGATTGTCCTATGAGGAGAGATTGAGTGATCTCAGCCTACATTCCCTAGAGATTAGAAGAATGAGAGGTGATCTAATTGAAACATATAAAATTCTTAAAGGGCCTGACAGGGTTAATGCTGGGAAAATGTTTCCCCTGGCTGGGGAATCTGGAACACAGGGTCACAGTCTCAGAATAAGGGGTCGGCCATTTAGGACTGAGATGAGGAGAAATTTCTTCACTCAAAGGGTTGTGAATCTTTGGAATTCTCTACCCCAAAGAGCTGTGGAGGCTCAGTCGTTGAGTATATTCAAGACAGAGAGCGATAGATTTCTGGGAACTAAGGGAATCAAGGGATATGGGGATAGTGCGGGAAGGTGGATTTGAGGTAGAAGATCAGCCATGATCTTGTTGAATGGTGGAGCAGGCTCGAAGGGCCAAATGGTCGACTCCTGCTCCTATTTCTTATGTTAATTTTAAACTTATGACCCCTCGTCACTGTCTTTCCCTAGTCACCGTATCAAAACCCTTCATAATTTAAAAAACCCAATTAAATTTCTTAGCCTTCTCTGCTCCACTGGAAATAGTCCCAGTATTTTAAATCGCTCCTCATAACTACAGTTACCCATCCCTGGCATCATCCTGGTAAACATAGGCTGTACACTCTCTATAGCTTTACAGTCCTTTCTAGAATAGGGTGCCCAACATTGTACACAGTAGTCTAACTATGGCCTAACCAAGGTTTTGTACAAATTTATCATTCCTACTTTTTATCTTGCACTTTATACCCCTATTTATAAAACTCAAAACTCTGTTGGCTTTTCTTTATAACTTTATCTACCTACCCTTGCATTTTCAGACTATTATATATTTGAACTCCCAGGTCCCCCCTATTTATCCATACCCTTTAGCATCTTTCCTTTGAGTGTATGCTCCAATTCCTAATTTTTCCACTCAAAATACATTACTTACCACATTAACTTGCATCTACCACTTATCTGCCCATCCCACTAACCTATCCATGTTTCCTGAAGCCTTTTATAGTTCCCCTTTACTTCTGTTTCATAGCGTGACATTAGACCTGTAACTGCAAGTAGTCTTCCTTACTTGCCTTTGTTGAGGGACCCTCCCCCACTGTACTCAAGGGTTAAGCCTCAGGAATAGTCCAACAGATTGCATCATGGAATGATGAAACATGGGTCAGGACCTACATGTTCCCGACACATTGGGCTGGATTTTCATTCAGAAGTTGGGAAGAAGGCGGGACTACAACTTTCGGGTTGTAGTCCCGCCTCCATCGAGATGCAGCCAATCCACGCGATTTTCACTTGATTGACCTTGTTGAGCCCGCTATTAAGGGCCACCCGGCAACAGGTGATGTCACAGACTGAAATTTCATCTGTCAAGACGTGTTGACAGATGAAATATCAGTGTTTCACAGCTGTTTGAAGCTGTCAAACACTGACAGTCTTACTTCTAACCTGAGTCCTTTTACGCAGACTCAGTTAGAAATCTCGCCGGCACTGAAAGCTGCAGGCTGTCACTTTTGACAGCTCGCAGCCATTCTGCTTTCTGTGCTGGCTGAATGATGGACTCCCGAAACCTAAAGGAAGGAAGGCTGTAAAGGTAAATACAGGTAATTTAAACTTCTTTACACACTTTAGACACACCAAACACACTTACCTTTGCACTCATGCACCCATCACTCACCTGAATACCGACATCTCGACCCCTCCAAGTCCTTCAACCCGACGGCCCGACTCCTCTAACTTGGCGTGGTTTGGAGCCGTCGGGAATCCCACACGACAACCTTCAAAATAGGGATTAGGCTAAAAACTGCCTGTTAACTACCTGTTAACAGGCAGTTAATTGGCACTAATCCCTTCCCGCCTCGGGTCGGCGGGTCCCAGTGCAGGGCGGGTACCCGCCTCCTCTGAAACTTAGATGGAGGCAGGTTTTGGGCGGGATGGTGTCGGGACCCCCGAATTCAGCCCCCTGCACGCCTAAAAGCCCACCTCACGGCACACTGAAAATCGACCCCATTGAGTTAACTCAAGGCCAGGTACTTCCCAACAGAAAGGTCAAACTATAAAATTGATACTTCTATTAAAATGATCAGTTTAATGAAGCCTTTTCATCCGCTCCAGATAGCTCTGCCTCCTAACAGCATAGTTTTACTAGCACAGGAGATGTAAACAGCATTGCTCTGAAGATATCCCCAAAGCCATGTGGGTCAGGAATGGTAAGTCTACCGATGCTCACAGGCAATGGGAAGATAAGTCACAAGTGGTGTTCAGCTCTATTTCAATTACTGCTGCGCAGCGCCTTTTTTTTAAATGGCACATTTAAAAAAAGAGATTTCACAAAGATGATCCCAAAGACAAATCTCTGAATACTTCAGATGATTGGAATTCCTGTACAAAACCACACTATTAAAATGCTGTTATTTTAGAACTGTGGATCACATCTAAAGACGACAGCAGAAAATTCAATTTAAAAATCACATATCAAGTCCAAATTAGCGCCTGTTCTAATCTGCAGTTATCACTTACTTACTCAGATAATCCCCATGGATGCAAGAGAATGATGTACAGGTGGACAATTCCTCGGTACGTTTTTCCTAAAGTTCCTGACTGATTAATGTAATGTCAACAATAAGTTCAAGCACTGACAAGGTCACTCCAATTTATGTACAAGGATTTCTCACACAGACACAGCCAAAAACTTTCTTTGTTCTTCATATAAATAGCTTTTCTTCACTTGTTAAAGTTATTTTTGGGGACATTAAGTCATAATTAACAAATAGTGGCCTCTGGATCCCAAATTTGTGGTTTCATAATATTTAAGAATGTTTTTCTTTACTTTTTTAAACTGTGAGAAAGTAAACATTCTGGGAGAAAATTCAGCAGCAAGCATTTCAAAGATAGTGAGGTCTGATGATTTTACAATCTGGCCACTCTCCAAATGCTTTCCCTCATTGTCCAGCACAAAGAATTGCTTCTTCTACAGGTAAGCCCACACTTCCTCGAAATCAAAACATGACCTTATGAATAAACGAATTGGGGGATAGCACTCGGGTTCCCAACCCTGGGCGGGAGTCTCTGGGAATGGGCGATTGGTCCCCGGGCGCTGCTGCTGGCCACACGGGAGGAACGGTCCTTGTACATGCGCGCTGTCGCGGCTTGCCGCCAATCTGGGGTCTGCTGGTCACCAACACCGTTTCCTTACCGCTTGTGAGGCTGGCGGGGCGGTATTGGGGCCAATGAAAATTGCCTGGAAACTCTGAGTCATGAGAAAGCAAGCGGAGGGAGAGAGAGAGAAACACAAACTGAGGAGGGAGAGAGAGAGAGAAACACAAACTGAGGAGGGAGAGAGAGAGAGAAACACAAGCTGAGGAGGGAGAGAGAGAGAGATACACAAACTGAGGCGGGAGAGAGAGAGAGAAACACAAACAGGAGGGAGAGAGAGAGAGAAACACAAACTGAGGAGGGAGAGAGAGAAACACAAACTGAGGAGGGAGAGAGAGAGAGAAACACAAACTGAGGAGGGAGAGAGAGAGAGATACACAAACTGAGGAGGGAGAGAGAGAAACACAAACTGAGGAGGGAGAGAGAGAGAGATACACAAACTGAGGAGGGAGAGAGAGAGAAACACAAACTGAGGAGGGAGAGAGATACACAAACTGAGGAGGGAGAGAGAGAGAGATACACAAACTGAGGAGGGAGAGAGAGAGAGAAACACAAACTGAGGAGGGAGAGAGAGAGATACACAAACTGAGGAGGGAGAGAGAGAGAGATACACAAACTGAGGAGGGAGAGAGAGAGAGATACACAAACTGAGGAGGGAGAGAGAGAGAGAAACACAAACTGAGGAGGGAGAGAGAGAGATACACAAACTGAGGAGGGAGAGAGAGAGAGATACACAAACTGAGGAGGGAGAGAGAGAGAGATACACAAACTGAGGAGGGAGAGAGAGAGAGATACACAAACTGAGGAGGGAGAGAGAGAAACACAAACTGAGGAGGGAGAGAGAGAGATACACAAACTGAGGAGGGAGAGAGAGAGATACACAAACTGAGGAGGGAGAGAGAGAGATACACAAACTGAGGAGGGAGAGAGAGAGAGATACACAAACTGAGGAGGGAGAGAGAGAGAGAAACACAAACTGAGGAGGGAGAGAGAGAGATACACAAACTGAGGAGGGAGAGAGAGAGATACACAAACTGAGGAGGGAGAGAGAGAAACACAAACTGAGGAGGGAGAGAGAGAGAAACACAAACTGAGGAGGGAGAGAGAGAGAGATACACAAACTGAGGAGGGAGAGAGAGAGAGATACACAAACTGAGGAGGGAGAGAGAGAGAGATACACAAACTGAGGAGGGAGAGAGAGAAACACAAACTGAGGAGGGAGAGAGAGAGAAACACAAACTGAGGAGGGAGAGAGAGAGAGATACACAAACTGAGGAGGGAGAGAGAGAAACACAAACTGAGGAGGGAGAGAGAGAGAGAGATACAAACTGAGGAGGGCGAGAGAGAGAGAAACACAAACTGAGGAGGGAGAGAGAGAGAGATACACAAACTGAGGAGAGAGAGAAACATAAACTGAGGAGGGAGAGAGAAACAAACTGAGGGAGGGAGAGAAACAAACTGAGGAGGGAGAGAGAGACACAAACTGGGGAGGGAGAGAGAGAGAGAAACAAACTGAGGAGAGAGAGAAACAAACTGAGGAGAGAGAGAGAGAAACATAAACTGAGGAGGGAGAGAGGGAGAAACACAAACTGGGGAGGGGAAGAGAGCAACACAAACTGGGGAGGGAAAGAGAGAGAGAGAAACAAACTGGGGAGGGAAAGAGAGAGCAACACAAACTGGGGGGGAAAGAGAAACACAAACTGGGGGGGAAAGAGAGAGAGAGCAATGCAACTGGGGAATGTGTGAGATAGAAACAAACTGGGGGAGTGAGGGAGAGAGAGAAAACAACATAAACTGGGGAGAGGGAGCAGTTAATGTTGGCCTGTGACGTGGGCTGTTGTCTAACGAGTTTTATTACAGGAGTCAGGCAGTTTTGGTTCTGCTACCAAAGGATTGAGTCTTGCCTCCCTGAAGCTGGGCTTCAGTGGTGGAGTGTGGGAGTTAATGAATTGAATTAGGATTGGTTTTGGTTTTATTTATTATTTTTATAATTTGCTGTGTATTGTAAAATGTCATAAATCTGTATGAAAACTTTAGTTAGAAGTGACTTATCTTGATTTTTTGTTGAATCAGTGGAATTTACTTGGTATTTCTCATCGTGGTCGATACTGTAGAAACATCATTGAAGTAGTTTTTATTTAACCAATACTTATCATAAATCTTTCTATTCTTTTGTGTTCTTTCTTTGATTTATAAATTACATTGTAATTCATCTCACTAGAAAACCAAGCTCAAATATTTTATTTGGGACTTGGTGATACTGAGACACTCAGCTAAGATAAATGCAATAACAATTGCAACCGTGATAGCCGCCCTGCTGTAAGCCTCAGAGACATGGACCATGTACAGCAGGCACCTCAAAGCACTGGAGAGGTATCACCAACGCTGCCTCCGCAAGATCCTGCAAATCCATTGGCAGGTTAGGCGCACCAACGTCAGTGTTCTTGCTCAGGCCAACATCCCCAGCATCGAAGCTTTGACCACGCTCAATCAGCTCCGATGGACGGGTCACATTGTCCACATGCCCGATACGAGACTCCCAAAACAAGCGCTCTACTCGGAGCTCCGGCACAGCAAGAGAGCCCCAGGTGGGCAGAGGAAACGCTTCAAGGACACCCTCAAAGCCTCCTTGAAAAAGTGTAACATCCCCACCGACACCTGGGAATCCCTGGCCCAAGACCGCACAAAGTGGAGGAGAAGCATCTGGGAAGGCGCCGAACACCTCGAGTCTCTTCGCCGGAAGCAAGTGGAAGCCAAACGCAGGCAGCGCAAGGAGCGCACGTCAACCCAAGCACCCCACCCACCCGCCCCTTCAACCACCGTCTGCCCCACCTGTGACAGAGACTGTAGGTCCCGCATTGGACTAATCAGTCACCTGCGAGCTCATTTTTAATGTGGAAGCAAGTCATCCTCGGTTCTGAGGGACTGCCTAAGAAGAAGAGAAGAACAATTGCAAACAGCGGGTAAATATCACATGATCAAATATCCAGGATTACGTCAAACCAGTGTTGGCAACCCTGGATAGCACACCCGGGGTGAACCCATTATTCTTCTGATAAACCCACTGAATTTATTATGAGGTGTACTATACCTTCCAGATCTCACTGATGGATGGACTTTATGTTCTGCACCCATCCCCTCTCCCATCAGAGCACTGGAGAGGAGCAGGCAGCACACGCACACGGTAGGAGCAAAAAGGTAGGAGTCTTTTTTTTAAGGCCCAGCAGAATGATCATTAGAGCGCGTGACCTCTGGCTGTTTGTCAACAGCAGCCAGAAGGTCCAAACATTGGTGGCCATTCCTGTTCCTGCTGGCCGCTCAGGTCCGCAGCAGGAGCTGACGATCCTCCTTAATTTCTGGGTACCAGGCCTGCATCAGGGGAGGGTTTGAGCCATTTAAATGACCTGAACCTGGAAGTACAGTTGAGTTCAGACTCTCGCAGTTCGATCACACTTTGGGCACTTCTTTCAATTCACAATATATATTAATGATCTGGACGAGGGAATTGCGTGTAATATCTCCAAATTTGCAGACGACACAAAGCTGGGTGGGAGGGTAAGCTGTGAGGAGGATGTCGTGAAACTCCAGTACGATTTGGACAGGTTGGGTGATTGGGCAGAAACATGGCAAATGCACTATAATGTGGATAAATGTGAGGTTATCCACTTTGGTGGCAAAAACAGGAAGGCAGATTATTATTTGAATGGCAATAGATTGGGAGAAGGGGAAGTGCAAAGAGACCTGGGTGTTCTTGTGCACCAGTCGCTGAAGGTAAGCATGCAGGTGCAGCAGGCGGTTAAGAAGGCAAATGGTATGTTGGCCTTCGTAGCAAGAGGGTTCGAGTACAGGAACAAGGATGTCTTGCTACAGTTGTACAGGGCCTTGGTGAGGCCGCACCTTGAGTATTGTGTGCAGTTTTGGTCGCCTTACCTGAGGAAGGACGTTCTTGCCATGGAGGGAGTGCAGCGAAGATTCACCAGGCTGATACCTGGGATGGCAGGAATGATGTATGAGGAGAGATTGTGTCGATTGGGCTTATACTCACTGGAGTTTAGAAGATTGAGAGGGGATCTCATCGAAACCTATAAAATTCTGTCAGGCCTGGACAGACTAGATGCAGGAAGGATGTTTCTGATGGCCGGGGAGTCCAGAACCAGGGGTCATAGTCTAAGGATAAGGGGTAAGCCATTTAGGACTGAAGTGAGGAGGAATTTCTTCACCCAGAGAGTGGTGAACCTGTGGAAGAATTCTCTACCACAGAGGGCAGTTGAGGCCAGTTCATTAAATATATTCAAGAGTTGGATATATTTCTTGAGGCTAAAGGGATCAAGGGATATGGGGAGAAGGGACAGGGTACTGAATTTGGATGATCAGCCATGATCTCATTGAATGGCGGAGCAGGCTCGAAGGGCCAAATGGCCTACTCCTGCTCCTACTATGTTTCTATGTTTCTATGTAAGTATACTGCATTGGCTGCTCACGATGCGGTCTCCTTTACATTGGAGAGACCAAACGCAGGTTGGGTGACCGCTTTGCGGAACACCTCTATTCAGTCCACAAGCGTGACCCCGAGCTTCCGGTCGCTTGTCATTTTAATTCCCTGCCCCACTCCCACTCTGACCTCTCTGTCCTCGGCCTCCTACACTGTTCTAATGAAGCTCGATGGAAGTTCGAGGAACAGCACTTCATCTTTCGATTAGGTACTTTGCAACTTTCTGGACTCAACATCGAGTTCAACAATTTCAGACCATAACCGCTGCTCCCATTTTTTTGGACACCAGCTTCTGGTAATGGTTCTGCTGTTGTCATTTACAGCTCCTCTAGACCCATTTTGTATTTCTTTCATTGTCCCATAACCACCCCCTTTTACCTTGCACCATCATCCCTTTTGTCATTTAATCTCTCCTGCCTTCCACCCTATCACAGACCTTCCCTTTTGTACTTTCCTCCCCTCCCCCCTTTCCCTAAACCTGTACATTTCTAACTTTTTCCACTTCTGATGAAAGGTCATCGACATGAAATGTTGGCCAGAATTTTCAGAGGTAAGAACGGGCGGGTTGGAGGCGTGACGGGGGGGGTGGCGGGGGGGAAGTGAAAGTTGTGCAAATGTGAAACCCGACCTCAACCCGCCCACTTTCAGCTTTCACTTGGGGGGACGGGGGGTCGGTCTGCCAACCCGCTGCCAGGAGGCGGGTTGGCAATTTAAATATTATAATGAGGCCTGAAGTCTCTACTTTAACCTGTTTTGCAGGTTTTACTGTAGGTGGGCAGGGATCCCGAGGCTCGGGGAGCGACTGAGCCCCAGGGATCGGACCCCCCGTCCCCCCAGGGATCGATCGTAACCCCCCTGGGGGTCGGGGATCGGACCCCCCTCCCCCGGGAATCGATCGTAACCCCCCCCTCGGGGGTCGGGGATTGGACCCCCCTCCCCCGGGGATCGATCTTTACACCCCCCCCCCCCGGGGGTCGGGGATTGGACCCCCCCCCCCGCCTCCCCCAACCATCCTGGGCCCAGCACTTAGCTTGTCCTGTGGCCTCCTGGTCCGCGATCCCCGCATGACTGGCAGTCCGCCTGTCAATCAGGCTGACTTCCGGGTGTGGAACCCACCCTTTCCTTTGCACGCAGGCTGTGGGTTAACTGCACAGCGTGCCAGGAAACCCAAACTTTCGGGTTTCCCACCGTCTCCCAGGCACCCCCCCCACACACACAGCGTGCGGGTGGGACCCGGGAAAATCCGCCCATTAGCTCTGTTTCACTCTCCACAGCTACTGCCTGACCTGCTGCGTATTTCCAGCATTTTCTGTTTTTATTTTAGGTGCACTCCACTTGCCCCAGCCCGCCCCTGCTGAGGTGAAAAGGCCAGAGGAAAATTAGCCCTTATATATCAGGCTATAAATTTAAGAATCATGTTTATTAAGAATTGAAGCAAGAATAAAAACAACAACTTTCATTAGATTACAAAACTTTACTTAAATTTACAACCCCTGTTCTAAAACAGTAAAATGTCTCAAAGCCCGTGTCTGTGTAATAATGCAGACCTTCGACTAACATTCACAATACAAAGTTTATAAATGAAACTGAATATCCATGGAATGTTGCCACTACGGTATGGTAACCTTGGGTATGAAAACAAACTGAACCACTTCTGGTTAATCTGTTTCTATTTCATGAAGTCTTAGCATATACGGAAAAGAAACGAGCCTTCGCTTTTACACGCAGAGTGTCAAATTTTCACACTTCATCATAACATTATCCACATACGGAGGGGGAAGATTTTCTTCTGCGCGTGCACAGGCATTCTTTTGTCACACCAAAATCAGAGTATGAAAAATGTGTGGATCTTTATGTGGAAAGTTTGAAAACTATTTTAAAATTCATGCCCGAGTGTTGTGTAATTCCTGGCAGTCTACCGAGAGCATGCATTTGATCCAGGGCTGGAAAATTCTAACTGCCAACTTGCTGGGTAGGGGGAAGAGAGTGAGACAGAAGTTGGAACAGAAGATGTTTTAAGTAAATCTCAGTTGATCTGAAAAACAAAGTAATTTGTCAGCTTGCAAAGGGATGTCCCATCTTCAATTCCTCTTTTGTGAATCTGTTTACCTGCTCCCTTTCGATGTTTATTTTGCTGGTTTTGTGCCACCAGCTACCAATATGCAATTCTCACACAGCAGGTAACAACCTGAAAGTCAGTTTGCAGAATTTGCAAAGACGAGCCACCAGGAAGACCATTTTTTTTTTACAAACCAGGTCTTCCCTTTAACAAATCCAGCAACTTTACTTTGGGCTTATTGCCAGCTGCACAAGGCCCATGCGCTGGCAGCACTAGAATGTCATAAAACCAATGTAAAGGCAGCTTCTTCTAACTTATTGTGGTTCTCCCTCCACTGACTAATTGCTCATATGTACAGACCAAGAATATACTTTATTTCTTTTCTTCTGGTTGAAGTTCAAGTCACAGCTTTTGGCAAGGAATAAAACACTTTAACAATGGTATGAGATTTGGGGCAGGGAGGGGGGTTGGGGTTGGGAAGGGTCAATATATTCTTTGATTGTCTAGTAGTGGTTGTGTACTCAATACCCAGTGGCGAAATTGTCAATGTTTCCTGAGCTAGTGGCTTCCAAAGCTGAAGTTTGAAAAATCCAAACACGTATACCTGAATAAACATATGAGAATCCACAGGAGAATTATTTAAAGTGTTGCTTCTGGAGGCAGTCTCCACTCAGAGCAGTACTGCAAAATAAGTGGCATGGCGCAAGACTTGCACAACATAGGTTGGATGAAGAAAGATTGCATATATATAGCGCCTTTCATGACCTCAGGACATCCCAAAGCACTTTACAGCCAATGAAGTACTTTTTGACGTGTAGTCACTGTTGTACTGTAGGAAACGGGGCAGCCAATTTGTGCACAGCAAGCTCCCACAAACAGCACTGTGATCACGATCAGATAATCTGTTTTTACATAAGAACATAAGAAATAGGAGCAGGGGTAGGCCATTCGAGCCTGCTCACCATTCAATGAGATCATGGCTGATCTTCTGCCTCAACTCCATTCACCGGCCCCATCGCCATATCCCTTGATGTCCTTACTCGTCAGAAATCTATCGACTTCTGTTTTGAATATACCCAATGACTGAGCCTCCACAGCCCTCTGGGGTAGAGAATTCCAAAGATTCACCATCCTCTGTGTGAAGAACGTTCTTCTCATCTCAGTCCTGAATGGCCTACCCTTTATCTTGAGGCTGTGGCCCCTGGTTCTAGACTCCCCAGCCAAGGGAAACATTCTCCCAGTATCCATCCTATCAAGTCCTGTAAGTGATGTTGAGTTGAGGGATAAATATTGGTCAGGACACCAGGGATAACTCCCCTGCTCTTCTTCGAAATAGTGCCATGGGTTATTTTACGTCCACCTGAGAGAGCAGATGGTGCCTTGGTTTTACGTCTCATCTGAAAGACGGCACCTCAGACAGTGCAGCACTCCCTCACTACGGCACTGGAGCGTCATCCTAGATTTTTGTGGTCAATCTCCGGAGCAGGACTTGAACCCACAACAATCTGACTCAGAGGCGAGTGTGCAATCAACTGAGCCACAGCTGACACATTCCAATTGGTCTTATCCGTCCAGCATACCAACACGACCCTCTTCCTAATACAGCATTTGACTGTTGCTTAATTGAATCCTGTCTCACAGCCTCAACCCTTCCTGGCAACCCTTTCCAACTGTTGATCAACATATGCATTGAGTAATACTTCCTGGTCTGTGTTCTAAGCTTGCCCTTGACAATCCTGAATCTGTGTCCTCTTGCTACATTGGTGTACCTGTTCTGGAATTGCTGTATCCTGTTCGAGGGCTGGCTTTCCCATGCACCGGGGACACCGCCACTGACATTGGTGCCAAATGTGACAGGATCGGACAGTCAACATGGATTTACAAAAGGTAAATCATGCTTGACTAATCTACTGGAATTTTTTGAGGATGTAACTGGTAGAGTAGATAAGGGAGAACCAGTGGATGTGGTGTATTTGGACTTTCAGAAGGCTTTCGATAAGGTCCCGCATAAGAGATTGGTGTGCAAAGTTAAAGCACATGGGATTGGGGGTAAGGTACTGACATGGATAGAGAACTGGTTGGCAGACAGGAAGCAAAGAGTTGGAATGAACGGGTCTTTTTCCGAGTGGCAGACAGTACTAGTGGGTTGTACCGTAGGGATCAGTGCTAGGACCCCAGCTATTCACAATATATATAATTGATCTAGATGAGGGAACTAGATGTAATATCTCCAAGTTTGCAAACGACACAAAGCTGCGTGGTCGTGTGTGTTGTGAGGAGGATGCCGAGAAACTCCAGTATGATTTGGACAGGTTGGGTGATTGGGCAGATGCAGTATAATGTGGATAAATGCGAGGTTATCCACTTTGGTGGCAAAAACAGGAAGACAGATTATTATCTGAATGGCAATAGATTGTGAAAAGGGGAAGTGCAACGAGACCTGGGTGTCCTTGTGCACCAGTCGCTGAAAGTAAGCATGCAGGTGCAGCAGGCGGTTAAGAAGGCAAATGGTATGTTGGCCTTCATAGCGAGGGGATTCGAGTACAGGAGCAAGGATGTCTTGCTGCAGTTGTACAGGGCCTTGGTGAGACCACACCTTGAGTATTGTGTGCAGTTTTGGTCGCCTTATCTGAGGAAGGATGTTCTTGCCATGGAGGGAGTGCAGCGAAGTTTCACCAGACTGATACCTGGGATGGCAGGAATGACGTATGAAGAGAGATTGGGTCGATTAGGCTTATATTCGCTAGAGTTTAGAAGAATAAGAGGGGATCTCATTGAAACTTATAAAATTCTAACAGGACTGGACAGACTAGATGCAGGAAGGATGTTTCCGATGGTGGGGGAGTCCAGAACCAGGGGTCACAGTCTAAGGATAAGGGGTAAGCCATTTAGGACTGAGATGAGGAGGCATTTCTTCACCCAGAGAGTGGTGAACCTGTGGAATTCTCTACCACAGAAGGCAGTTGAGGTCAACTTATTAAATATATTCAAGAAGGAGTTAGATATATTTCTTAAGGCTAAAGGGATCAAGGGATATGGGGAGAAAGCAGGGACAGGGTACTGAATTTGGATGATCAGCCATGATCTCATTAAATGGTGGAACAGGCTTGAGAGGCTGAATGGCCTACTCCTGCTCCTATCTTCTATGTTTCTATGTATTTTTTTGTGACCATTGGTAGGCTGAACACTCAGACAAGTCAGTAACACAGCAATTCAGAAACTTATAGCAGTAATCAAAGTTACTTCAGTGAGGCTGCCATTGCTCTTGCTCTTGATATAAATGAGATCAAGTCAGAAGACCAACAGCCTCATCACTTTTGGGAACCGCTTCCAATGGGAGCAGTTTAATCTATATATATAAAACAGTATGTCTCTCTGTCTGTCTGTCTTTCTGTTTTTCTGTCTTTCTGTCTCTTGTCCGGCTATACAATCAAAAGTTATAGAGCGTACCTACACATATGTTATATGAAAAGAAAGCTTATCATTAGGGGACTCATAGGCGTATTTTCTTTTTGGTCGGACAAAAATTGTGCCGACGGTATCCAAAAAACTTTCAAAATTCCGCTCATTATCCGCTCATTAGCATCGAGTGGGGGCGGGTTAATTGCGTGTGCGGGCGGGCCATCCTAGAGTTGAGTGACGTGACGATTGACCAATCCTACAGTTCAGTGACCTGACGGTTGACCAATCGGTGCGTGTGTGGTCGGGCCTTATCATTATGAACTGAGGTGAGTGTCAGCCATCTTGATTCGTAAATTAATTTTTTTCCCCCACTTTCTGCGTGTTTCTTTTCAAATCTACATTTCCAGCAAAAAAAAAAGTTGCTTTTAAAACACAAATTGTTTTTAAAAAAAAGTTAATTAATTTGTTAATCTTTTCTCTAACCTCTATAATTTTCCTACCTTTCACCGTTTTTGCAGGCCTGGAAGCCTGGGCCTCTGTTGCCCAGCCACGCCCGAGCTAGGCACCGCCCCTCCCGCCGGGCCTGCCCCGCGATCGCCGCCATCTTTGTAAAGGCTGGCGGCGCGGGACTGGGCCGAGCGTAGCCATCGCCGCCATTTTGGTAAAGGCTGACGGGGCGGGAGGGAGCCTAGCGGGAGGTGAGTTGCGGTCACCGCGGGGCTCGGGCTCAGCTGATCGGGCGCTCATCAGGGGTCGGCCCGCAACACATCGACCGGAGGAGTGGCGGCTCTCTCTCTCCTTCCCCCCCGCGGCTCGGGCGGGGGGCCGGTGCTCGGGAGGGCGGGGCTCGGGAGGCCGTGGGGCGAGGCTCGGGAGGGCAGGGGGCGGGGCTCGGGCTGACCGGGGCACTGCGCTCGGCCATGTCAGTGCGTGGGGCGGCACCGAGCTCCGCGGAGCCATCGCCGGCAGAGGGGAGAGGGTCTGCTGGCTCCCCCGTCCCTTTCTCCCCCCCTCCCTTTCTCCCCCTCTCCCTTCCCCCCTCCCTTCCCCCTCACCCCTCCTTCCCCCACCCTTCCCCCCCACACCCTTCCCTCCCCCCCTCCCACACACACCCTCCCCCCACCTCCCCCTCCCCTCCTTCCCCTCCCCTCCCCCTCCCTCCCCCTCTCCCCCCCTCCCACTCCCCCTCTCCTTCCCCCTCTCCCCCTCCCCTTCCCCCCAGTTGCTCTCTCTCTTCCCCCCCAGTCGCTCTCTCTCTTCCCCCCCGTCGCTCTCTCTTCCCCCCAGTTGCTCTCTCTCTTCCCCCAGTCGCTCTCTCTCTTCCCCCCAGTCGCTCTCTCTCTTCCCCCAGTCGCTCTCTCTCTTCCCCCCGTCGCTCTCTCTCTTCCCCCCAGTCGCTCTCTCTCTTCCCCCCAGTCGCTCTCTCTCTTCCCCCCCAGTCGCTCTCTCTCTTCCCCCCAGTCGCTCTCTCTCTTCCCCCCAGTCGCTCTCTCTCTTCCCCCCAGTCGTTCTCTTTCTTCCCCCCAGTCGCTCTCTCTCTTCTCCCCAGTCGCTCTCTCTCTCTCTTCCAACAACAACATGCCCTCAAAAAAGCCTCGGCACCGCCGGGCACTCCAGCTAGTATGATATAAAAGTAATTCATGAAATGAATAGTTGTCTCAAAGAAGTTCCAACAGACTAAGAGCTGATCCTTTATAAGATACCAGCTGTGGCTCAGTTGGTAGCATTCTTGCCTCTGATCAGAAAATTCTGGGTTGAAATTCCCCTCCAGGGTCTTGAGCACATAAGGCTGCACTGTCGGTGGTGCCGTCTTTCGGATGAGACATTTTACTAAGGCTCCGTCTACCCTCGCCAGTCGACTTAAAAAGATCCCATGATATTTCAAAGAAGGACAGAAGTTCTCCCTGGTGTCCTGGCCAATATTTAACACTCAACCAACATCACTAAAAGCAGATTATCTGGTCATTATCACATTGCTGTTTGTGTTTCCAACATTATAACAGTGACTACACTTCAAAAGTACTTAATTGGCTGTAAAAGCGTTTTGTGACATCCTGAGGTCATGAAGGCTTTCTTTTGTCTCATTATATGCACAAGGCTGGCAGATTGGAATGCCAACTGGTGCTTGGACTTGCAGTCACAAACACACGGCACGGAATGAGTGTTTCAACCACAGAACCGGTTAGGGGAGCTTTACATTTCCACATTCATAACTATGTATGATGACACTTAGTTTAGAGTACTGCAACAGGAAATATTACTGCAGGCACTGCCCCAGGACTCAATGTTCCTAATTGTTACTCACTTCTTGTACACAGCCTACAAAGTGCTACCAAAAGCTCTTTATCTCTCAGCAGTACCAAGGAGATTCTAAACCAGCTTATTAATCTTCATTACTGTCAATGCTAAAATAATCTTTGGCAGACTGTGATGATTAGGTATTATGCAGATGTGCACCTCTGGGGGCTAGATTTTCAGTTGCTTGCGCCAGCAGTTAGCGCCTTAAGAGAAGTGATTTTCGGGCGCTATTCGTGTAGCGCCCGGGCGCAGCGCAGTTTGTGCCCCGCCCCAAATTAAGTTGGCCGTTAGCGCCGGCGCAAAGTTTAGCGGCCGCCCGGATGCGCGCGCAGAAAATGACGTCACATCCTCGTGCAACGCCCTTTGGCCGCCCCGATTCCAAACTTCAGTCGGACCGCCCCATTGTGCGGCTGGCGTCCAGAGCGTTTGTAAAATGGAACGCAACACACCCTGGGGAGCGCAAATTAAAGGGCACTCCTCCTGCACTATAAACGGCAGTCTGCATGTGTTGTGTGGAAGGATCCAGTGTGTTGTTGTGAACGGTGTATTTATGTTTCCGGCCACCACCACCACCACCACCACCTCCTCCTCCTCCTCCTCCTCCCCCTCCCCCTCCCCCTCCCCCTCCTCCTCCTCCTCCTCCTGCTCCTCCTGCTCCTCCTCCTCCTGTTTCCACCCCCCCCCCCAGACTCTGCCTTTGAAAAAAACACATGCACCCTTCCCCTTTAAGAGCTCACAGGCACCAGAGTGTCTGCCGTGCGGTGCGCCCGAGCTCGGGTGTTGCGCTCTGCACCGCCGGCTTAGCGCCTAAAGATAGTAGTGGAACGCCTCTTTTAGCGCTCCACCAACCTCTTAGGGCGAAGCCACTGAATTTCCGGCAACGGGGCGCTACTTTGGGGCGGGCGCTAAGGTTAGCACCCCAAAACTGTCTATACTGAAAATCTAGCCCTGGGTATTTTGCATCTCCATGAAGTAAAGGAATTAGAAAGTCGACAGCCTAGAATTTCGCTATCGCCGCGCCAGGTGTTTAGCGCCCAAAATTTAGCGCTCGCCCGGATTCCCGTAGCGCCCGCCTGAAATTCAGTTGCAGCGCCCCAAGAGGGAGGCGGGCGCTATTGCAGGGTTTGGCCGCCTCACTTGGGGCGCTGAAAGTCAGTTTCAGGCGTCCAGTTGCCGCTGCACCACCCGATGCGGTGCGGCAGGCTGGGGTACTGCAGGCCTCCTCCTTCTCTTAAGGAGGAGCTGCCTGCAGCCGTGAGATCGCCGCTGGATTCCCCCGGCAAATGAGCCCGGCACCACGGAGAAATGCCGGGCTCGCGGGGGTCAGACACCAATGCCGCGGGGGGGTGGTGTGGGAGTCCGGGGAGGAAGGAGCGGCCAAGCGGCCGCCGGTAAAGCAGACGGCCGCACCTCCACCTTTACGCCCCGGCCTCTCGGAGCTGCAAGGCCCCGTTTTACAAACGCTCCTTGCGCCCGCTACGGGTGAGGCGGCGGCAAGTGAATTTGGGCATTGGGCCGGCATCGCGTTGAAACCGGGGCGCTGCGCACACCGATGACGTCATCGGTGCCGGCGCAGCGCTACCGGCTAACGCCACCATTTGCGCTACACTGAATTCCAGGCTACCAACAGCTAAGTGGGCGCTAACACCACTGAATTTCTAGCCCGTAATCTATTAGGATGAGAGCCAGCATTCTGTAAGTGAGAGAGGGTTTGATCTTTACACACATGTACAAAGATGGAGTATTTTACTGCTCTACTTAGGTAGGTTTTTTTTGGAACGCTCAATTTTACGTGTTCTGTATCTGAATTCCCATGCTTCATCATGACATTCTTTGGATTGATTTGAAGGGAAACAATGCTTGGTCAATGATGCCTGGACGAGAGAAAAAAATTGAGTATGGATAATTAAAAATATTGAGCATGGCAATTTTAAAACAAACCTGCTTCGCAGAGTTTGTGATGTTAACAGCTGTTTTAAATATTGCAACATTTGCATTCCTTTTTCCTTAAATCTACCTTGTAATAATTCAATTATATACAGTCATTTCTTGAAGCACGAGCGGTAATTTTAACTTGGGGCGATAGTGTAACATGGGCGATATTGAATCGGCCGCCCATTATACGCCCCTTCGATGAATAGGGAAACTGGCTGTGTTATATAATGGGCAGCAAATTCGATATTGCCTATTATACACCATCACCCACGGTTACAATTATACATTGTCTGCAGCACTACAAACAGAAATCTGCAGCAGACAGTAACTGAATAAAAGTAGGATTAAAATAACTTGAAAGAACACAGCCTCCGTGTACTGGGGCAGACTAATTTACTAGAAACTCTCTCCAGTTTGACCATATTGGTTGTAGGGGGTAAATCCTTGCTCAATTAGATGCTGCCTACTGTCACCACAATCGTTTAGTTTTCAAAGTTATCTTAAATTACATAGTAAACAAATTATATTGGCAGAGGCAATGTCATTGCTTATTGACAAGTTAAATGCCCAAGAATATGACAATGATATTTAAAGTGAAATAATTAGATGGTTGATGCTTCAATACTGTAAATCCTTTGAAATAGCTATTCATTGTTTAGTTTCTAGAGGCCAGATTGACAAAATGGGATGTTGTTTTGATGTCTAAATTTATTGCATCAAAAAAAACACAACCATAAATGTATTGTCACACTGAATACAAGAGACATTCTAGAGGCTGAGAATGGTAATGAGTTAGAACATTTTCCTTTCATCTCTGGGACCACATTGAGATCACCAACAGCTTAAATGACACATGGAAATCAAGTGCAAGTTACATGATACAATAAAATGTCAATGAATTCTATATTTGCAAATAAATGAAAAAGGTTTGCCCAAACACTTGTTACAAATTCAGGTTTGCAGCATGTACCTTCCTGGGTTCAGTGGCATCAGTTGCTCCCATAGGCAGCCTGACTGCTTTACTTATAAGGAAAGTAGACTTGCCCTACCCTAGAGCCACTTGCACGATTATGTAATCCTGGGGTGTGACCTGAACAGGATATTTATGTCTTTTGGATGTGTACGTCTTCAATTTTCTCAAAGGTGGACTGGGCAAATACTTGGCAAGGCAGACAAGTCCAGATACGAATCATTATGCTGCTTTATTTTACAGCACAGAACATACAGAGTACCAGCTGTAAGCAGAACTTTCTTATTTCACTCTGCTTCACTTCATTCCCATACATAAAGAAAATAATGAACTCCCCATGCTATTCCACATTGTTGGATTGTCTTACTCATAGTTTCAGAATTAACTAACTTTCTGAAACACAACTGGCCAAAAGAAATGGAGCCCCTACATTTTGGCCTTAAGCCCAGGAAAGAACCTCCTTTCCCTGCAGTCTGTTGTTTTCTTTTCAAATGTCACCTCTCAGTAAAACTGACAACCCCATGCCCAAGAGCAGAATCCATCAGTCTAACTTGGCAATGATTTGTACTGAGTTTAAATGAATGGCGCTGTCCCAGTGGCAATAAGTTTTAATGATGACCAAGCATGTTGTTATCTTTCAAAGTCTGCAGCACATTGTTTCAAACACCCCATCTAAATTCTAATCTGTTTCCCCGCCCTACTATTCTCTGAGAGCTGAGTTCAGCTCATTAGTAGCATTTTTAACATATATTACACCAAAGTCCCCAATGATGGCATAATCAGCAATCTCAAAATGTGCAATTTGTTACGCAAAGATAGTAGACTTTTAAGGAGCATTATGAAACAGCAAATGGATTTGATTATAAAATGTTCATCCTTGTTTTCAAATCTCTCCATGGCCTCACCCTCTCCTCATCTCTGTAATCTCCCCCTCCTCATCTCTGTAATCTGTCCCAGCCCTATAATCCCCCTAGACCTCTGCGCTCCACCTACTCTGGCCTTTTGAACATCTCCAATTTTAAATGCTCCACCATTGGTGGCCGTGCCTTCAGCTGCCTAGGCCCTAAGCTCTGGAATTCCCCTCTGCCTCTCCACTTCTCTTTCCTCCTTTAAGACGCTCCTTAAAACCTACCTCTTTGACCAAGCTTTTGGTCATCTGCCCTAACATCTCCTAATATGGCTCGGTGTCAATTTTTTCTTTTAATAACACTCCTGTGAAGCGCCTTGGGACGTTTTATTGCGTTAAAGGTGCTATATAAATATAAGCTGTTGTTGATTAGGATTATTGGAGGTAGGTCCCAATGTTTATTTGCATCATAAATGAAATCTAAAAGAATATGTTTATGATGTTGCTGCACATGATGACCAGAACAATTCTGTCCCCATTATGGCTCAGGGTGTAAAATGTTCAGGTAGTCACCAAATCTTAGAAATAAATGAACAAATAAAATCGACAAGGCCCTTTATTGAGCATCACCTTGTCCTGGATAATTTGCAAACAGATGTGGATATGCTCTCCACATTCTTTTTCATGCCCTAGTTTTTTTTTAAATTCTGTTTTCTTCTATTCCCCCATTTTCTGCTGTTCATTCCTTCCTTAAGGTGCTGACACTTGCTGATGTACGATTCTACGGAAGAAGACAACCACCCGCTCGCTATCTCAGGCAGGCGGACTTGTGAATTCAGACAGTGAGTCTCAACAGGCGATTGTAATGTGGAGCACGTCACAGCAGAGCCCAGTGGATGTCTATCAGGAGTGGTGGGAACCCTGCTTTATTTATGCCTCACTAGCCATGGGGCATTAAGACCAACTGATGCCCTGGCTGAGATCAGCTAACCAACCAGCGATTGCTTTTGATTTGCATGACTTAGTTACCCACTAAGCCGTCAGGGTAGCTATTCATGCTTTACAGGTTCATTTTTTTTTGTTGCCAGTACACAGTTAGCATTTCTGACCTTGCAAAAGCCAAAAAAATATTTAAAATAAATTATAGTGGTATTTGGTGGGTTAAGTACATAGAGATCACACAACTATAGTACACACTGGGGAAAAGAAAAAAAAGACAATTCACTGCAGCCACATCTGGCACTAAATGGCTTGTGCATGATTCTTGTACACATGAGTGAATCATATGCCCATTACAGCAGAGCATTTGATACTGAAAATTAGGATAAGCTGTGTTAATAACGCAAGGGTTTGCACTCACTTGTCTATCAACTTAAATAACAATAATTGGCAGAATAGTGGCATACACCACTCACAGTATCATACACAAATAATCATACAGGGACATATACCAGTGTCATCTTTTATGTGTGCACTCCTTTCTTCCTGATGTTGCTTTTTAATGCAGAATAATGGATCTTGATTTGAGGTGAGTCAGAAAACTAATGAAGCAGAGCAATATTTCAACACTGATTAGACAGTGATGAATGTAGTCTGGTATTTGAGACTAGAAAGGCTTCTCATTGAGGAGGAAATGTTCTGTGCAGAAATTCTTTTCACTGTAAGACAGCAATGCACAGCTGAGCTCCAGTTATTGGTTATGTGATGATGCAGCTTTAAAATGGGCCTTAACTTATTTATGAGGGTGGATGGGGTGGAGGGGGGGCGAGGGGCGAGCTAAGTACCTGATTTCAAATAGGACAGGTGTTTAAGAGATGGGTATAGGCTGTTGCCCATTTAGTTTAAAGGGCTGCCTCCGACAAGAAGCTGCCCTGTAAACAAGAAGGAACAATTAGGGGAAGGAAAGGGATGTGGGTTGGCTTCAACTGGTGGATTCATTTGGTGGTATTTAGGTTGGGTCAGCCATCTAGGGTTTTGGCATGGGTTTTCAGAATTCTCAGGCCACGCACATAGAGGCTGGCCTGCACAACCTTTCTGCAGACATATGGAAGGTCCTGGCTAGACTGTCAAAAGTTGTGCATTCAACTTTGCACTGCTTGTGCAAACATTCCTTTCTGGCGCAAAAACACAAAAGCAAAAGCGGCCCAACCATGGCTAACAAAACAAATTAAGGATAGTATTAGATCCAAAGAGGAGTCATATAAAGTTGCCAGAAAAAGTAGCAAGCCTGAGGATTGGGAGCAGTTTAGAATTCAGCAAAAAAGGACCAAGAGATTGATTAAGAGGGGAAAAATAGAGTATGAGAGTAAACTTGCAAGGAACATAAAAGTGGACTGTAAAAGCTTCTACAAGTATGTAAAAAGAAAAAGATTAGTGAAGACAAATGTAGGTCCCTTACAGTCAGAAATGGGAGAATTTATAATGGGGAACAAGGAAATGGCAGAACAATTAAACAAATACTTTGTTCTGTCTTCACGGTGGAGGACACAAATAACTTCCCAGAAATGCTAAGGAACCAAGGGTCTAGTGAGAAGGAGGAATTAGAGGAAATTAGTATTAGTGAAAAAAAATAGTGCTGGAGAAATTAATGGGACCAAAAGCTGATAAATCCCCAGGGCCTGATAATCTGCATTCCAGCGTACTAAATGAGGTAGCCATGGAAATAGTGGATGCATTGGTTGTCATCTTCCAAAATTCTATAGATTATGGAACAGTTCCTGCAGATTGGAGGGTGGCAAATATAACCCCACTATTTAAAAAAGGAGGGAGAGAGAAAACAGGGAACGACAGACTGGTTAGCCTAACATCAGTAGTGGGGAAAATGCTAGAGTCTATTATAAAGGATGTGATAACAGGACACTTAGAAAATATCAATGGGATTAGACAAAGTCAACATGGATTTATGAAAGGGAAATCGTGTTTGACAAACCTACTGGAGTTTTTTAAGGATGTAACTGGTAGAATAGATAAGGGAGAACCAGTGGATGTGGTGTATTTGGATTTTCAGAAGGCCTTTGATAAAGTCCCACATAAGAGGTTAGTGTGCAAAATTAAAGCACATGGGATTGGGGGTAATATACTGGCATGGATTGAAAATTGGTTAACAGACAGGAAACAGAGAGTAGGAATAAATGGGTCTTTTTTGGGGTGGCAGGCGGTGACTAGTGGGGTACCGCAGGGATCAGTGCTTGGGCCCCAGCTATTCACAATATATATCAATGATTTGGATGAGGGAACCAAATGTAATATTTCCAAGTTTGCTGACAACACGAAACTAGGAGGGATTGTGAGTGGTGAGGAGGATGCAAAGAGGCTTCAAGGTGGTTTAGACAAATACATGGCAGATGCAGTGTAATGTGGATAAATGTGAAATTTTCCACTTCGGTAGGAAAAACAGAAAGGTAGAGTATTATTTAAATGGTGATAGATTGGGAAATGTTGATGTACAAAGGGACCTGGGTGTCCTTGTACACCAGTCACTGAAAGCAAACATGCAGGTGCAGCAAGCAGTTAGGAAGGCAAATGGTATGTTGGCCTTCATTGCAAGAGGATTTGAGTACAGGAGCAAGGATGTCTTACTACAGTTATACAGGGCTTTGGTGAGACCACACCTGGAGTATTGTGTGCAGTTTTGGTCTTCTTACCTAAGAAAGGATGTACTTGCCATAGAGGGAGTGCAGCAAAGGTTCACCAGCCTGATTCCTGGGATGGCAGGACTGTCGTATGAGGAGAGATTGGGTTGTCTAAGCCTGTATTCACTAGAGTATAGAGTAATGAGAGGGGATCTAATTGAAATGTATAAAATTCTGACAGGGCTAGACAGACTGGATGCAGGGAGGATGTTTCCCCTGGCTGGGGGGTTTAGAACAAGGGGTCACAATCTAAGGATACGGGGTAGGACATTTAGGACTGAGATGAGAAATTTCTTCACTCAGAGAGTGGTGAACCTGTGGAATTCTCTACCACAGAAGGTTGTGGAGGCCAAGTCACTGAATATATTTAAGAAGGAGATAGATACAGGAAACTCTTTTTTATCCGGCACCGACGGGGCCGGTGTGGTGCCGGTTGATAAAAAAGTCCGGATTACAGAGAGGTATACTTACCAAGGTACGAGAACCCCGTACACGGCCACAGGTGCAGGAGCCCCGGTTACACGGCACTTGTGCAGGAGTCCCGGTTACACGGCCACAGATCCAGGAGTCCCTTTTGCAAGGCCACAGGTGCAGGTACCCCAGTTACACAGCCACAGATCCAGGAACCCTGGTTACACGGCCACTAATATATAGTAAAACTTACCTGAACCTACTCCTGAATTTTGCCGGTTAAGAGAGATCTCTGGTTAAAAGAGAGGATAGAGGATCAGCCATGATCATATTGAATGGTGGAACAGGCTCGAAGGGCCGAATGGCCTATTCCTGCTCCTATTTTTCTGTTTCTATATTTCTATTATTACATGAGATTAATCCAGTTGCTTTAAAGCAGTTATGTAATAAATGTGGTATCAGATAATTCAACATGTCATACGATTCAATAAAGTAACAATTAAACAAGTAATGCCACAGAGGAATATCACGTAACACGTCAAGTGTTTGCCAACTAATATCAGTAGCAGCAAATTCTGTGTTGCTGGCACATCAGAGAAATGTTGGCTGGACGACACCAGGCCAGAGTTGAATAGTGGAGATGTAAAAATGTATGAATAATCTGGGGTTTAACTTAATTACTTTTGGGTTTAGAGGGTATTTATACAGAATTTCTCCTCAGGAGAGTAAATGTCTGAGGCAAAGTCCATGATTGGGTGCATTGTATGTGGACTGTGGAAAAAGCCGTCATACGTAGCACTTGAAATGCCATAGTATACAAGGCTACGGACCAAATGCTGGAAAATGGGATTAGATTAGACAGGGCTTGATGGCCGGCGCGGACGCGATGGGCCGAAGGGCCTCTTTCTGTGCTGTATAACTCTATGACTCTAATGGCCAAATTGCTGTTTCTTTATTCCATGCTTAACGTTATCATGCCTATATTTGTATGGTAGATACTCACGGGTAAGTAACAGTCCAGGTACATTATTGCATGAATTCTCAGTCAAAGGCAAAATCTTTCTCAAAGGGATAACAATAAGAGTTTGCTAAATACCTCCAGGGCAAGCAAAGAAAAATAGTACTATTTTAAGTGATGAGTTATGAAGAGTAAATAAAGACAATAACATTGTAATAATAAATGGCTTCAATTAACCCAATATCAACCAGAAATGTCTTAATAGAAGTGTGGTAAGAGAATCATACCAGCAAATGTGGTTCAAAGTAACTAGTTGACACACTATGTTGTGGACCCCACTCGGGTAACTTGTACCTGGACCAGCTACAAATTATCTGGAGCACATCAATAATATGGAAGCAATGGAACCTCTGTGACATAGTGACCACGATATGATTCTAGTTGAGATCATCATTCATTTAGCACCATGAGGACCAGTACAAAAATACGATCTTAACAAGGTCAACTTTAATTGGGCAAACTGAAATCGTATTAAATGGGAGATATAGCCGAAATATATATCTCGGTTAAGGAAAAATGTAAAACTTTCAAACTTTATTAATTATACAGGATAGGTATATACACAAAAAATGAGCTTGCGCTAAAGAAGCATTCTTCAGAATGGATGAATAAACTATTAAATTGAAATAAGAAAAAAAAATCTATGCAAAATTTACAGGGAAAAGGAAGAGTGAAGAACTTTAGGAGTGTAAGAAAATGCAAAAACAGGTTAAAGGTGGTATAACAGGGTGCAAAATAGGCCCTAGAGATGAGTATGTCGAAGGATGCTAAGTACAATACAAAAAGCATTTTCCCAGTATATTGTAACAGTAAAAGAGCAGTTAGCGAGGAAGCTACAATTCAAAATGTTAAAGTGATGGTGAAATTGAAGATGAAGAGAAAAATAGAAGTAAAAGACTTAAGGATTGCTTCCTTCAACCATTTATTATAGAGCAAAATATTAACCTTGTATCCAGTTATTGAAAGACAGTGAATGTCCAAGAGGATTTTGGAATGAATGTTGCAGACGAATGCAATAGATTAAATGGACTGGAGACCAATCATTCCTTTTGGCCAGACAGCATATATTCTAATGTTCTGAAGGAGAGACGGGAGAAAATAATTATTGGATACTGGAAATTTTCTGCAGAATTGGAAGCAAGTACCCATATTTGAAATTGTAGACAAATATGACTCAGCCAGCTGTAAGTGTATCAGCCGATTATATCAATACTAGCTAAAATAATGAAAACCATTCTAAAGAGTAGGCTGGAGGAGTACCTATATAGCAATAATTTAACAAGAAACAGCTAGTATTAATTGAGGAAAAAGCATTCCAACCTGGCAAACCACATTAACTTCTTTACAGATTAACAATTATATACTTTATTTGAACTTTTAGAAAGCTTTTGATAAAGTTGCACATGAGAGACTTCTATATCAACTAAAAGCCATTAGATTCCAGGATAGAACACAGGACAGGATAGTAAGTTAGTTCAAAATGAGGAAACAGAGAGTACTGATGAGAGGTATAATGTCAAACTGGGGTAAACGTTGAGTGGAACAACATAGCATTCCGTACTTAAAGTTTTGTAAGGGGTGAAATTGGTCTTCTGTGGCAGTGCAAAATGAGCAATAGTGAATGGCCAGCTTGTTTTACACTTAATTTTTGACTGCGATGGAAAAGAACATTGGTCAGGGTGCAATATGGGCTGCTGAATCACTATCAGCCAATTTGCTCTACCATCTATTTCAACCCCGTTGTTTCTAATCTACATAAATGGCCAGGCTGCAGAAACCGATTGTATGTTTATTAAATTTGCATAAAATAGGCAGAGCATCAAAGGCAGAGGATGCAATTAACAATTCACTGAAGCATTTACATTAGTGTTATAATTGGGTAGACAAAATTGGCATACTACCAAATGAAAATCCTTGTATATTGGGCAAAAGTGTGCAACAAGAGTATATGAGCAGGACACAACTGGCGTAGAAGTAATACTTGACCCAGCTCTTTCAATGTTAAGACAATGTGGCAAAGCAATTAAACATTTAAACAGAAAGTTGGTAAAATTGCCATTACAATAGACAACAAGCCTACAGCAATTATGCTTTATAATGAACTCGTAAGTCAACTCTTGAATTATTGTGTCAAATTGGAGAAGGTGCAGTGAAGAACAACAAAAATGATCCCAAATATAAAGATATAAACTATGAGGAAAAATTAGATATACTTAAGCTTCACAGTCCAGAGGGGGTAAAAAGAAAGAGCTTTCATCTTGAGAGGTCATAAATGGTATAGGACCCAAAATTTTACTTCAAGATAAACCAGGCCAGTGGGATCAGATGGCATGAACTCAAATGTCTGAGAAGTGAATAATCTCCAAGATAGGGTAACAGAAAGGGTAAATACATTTGGAGCATTCAACGTGCAGCTGAATGCTAGACTGGGAAAGTTAGAGCACTGAAGGGATAATTGTTGTTGGGCTAAATGGCCTTTTCTTGTCTTGACTGTTCTTGTATGTACTCACAAAATAAGAATAATATTTTGTTTACATAACATATACATCCAGATTTATTTTCGACTTACAAGTTGTGCATCTAGTGTGCATTTGTCACACGTCAAAGTGTCAAATATAAAAGAGAAGGAACAGTAGTTATTTCCTGCTGCTTTGCAAGCGTCAGCTGTGGCTCAGTGGGCAGCACTCTCTAGGTGGGAGGGGCCAGGAGTGAGCAGGTGCTGCTGGGTGCTTGACTGCTGCAGGGAGTTAGAATGAGTTTGTAAAAAGTTGGTGGTGGGTTTTTTTCCCCGGATTTTAGGGCCTTTTTAGTCCTTAAACAGCAGTCTGGAATACCGGGCCCCTCAGAGGACAATGTTCCCAGGATAAATTTAATCAGGGGAGAAAATGTTGGGGAAAAGGAGAATAAAAGGCCCAAAGATTTGGGCTGGGAGCCCAGGAGGTTTGGAAAAGAAAACATGGTGGTGGTTCAATGCGAGAATAAGGAGATACGAGCTTGGGATTTTATCCAGGTGGTACATGAGGACTGCAGTGAGGGAAGCTGCTTTGCCTGCCAACCAAAGCCGAATGTTGGGTTCGAGTTGATGGTCAGTGGCTGAGAGGAGGTGGAAAGATTTTTAGTTAGTTTGAAGGTTGGAGATAAGTTCTTGGAGGTATCTCTGCTATATTCTGAAGAGGTGCTGGTCTTATTCTTAAACCTGCCAGTTTATATTGAGGACGATGTGCTAATAAAAAAGTTGGAGTCGTGGGACATTAAAATTTGCTCGGCAATAAAGAGGAGATACTATCCAGGAACGCAGGTAGCAGATGGAACCCGTTATGTAAAGGTGCGGTTCCCAGAGGGGGTGAAGTCATTGCCGTATAGCATGAAATTCAAGACAATGGAAGGAGTGCAGTACTTCCAGGTACTGCATGATAACCAGGTGGAGGTTTGTTATTATTGTCTTGGACACGATCATCTTGTAAGAAGCTATCCAGACTTGTACTGTTATAACTATGGTGAGTCTGGACACATCACTTGGAGCTTTGGGGTGTTTCACAAAGGCCACACCCACTGAGTGTGAGGCAGAAGGAAGCCCCTTGAGTGATGAGGAGATGGGAGAAAGAGCAGGAGGTGCGAGTGGAGCGGCTGGAGGAGCGGAGCAGGCGGAGGACACAGCTGGTGAATGGAAGGAGAAAAGAACATAGGAAGAGGCAGAAAATTGCGGAGCAGAGAACAGGATGGAGATGGTGGAAAACACACCAAGTGCAGTGGAAAAGGACAAAGACAGCAGCGGGCAGCACGGGTTGAGGGCAGGGTCGAACCATAATACGGCTTGGCTCTCCCTAAAGAATCTGGTGTCCGCGGGAGGGAGAGGAGGCAGGAGCTGGGTACGGGGTAAGTGTAAGTACTCCAAAGAAAGACGGCGAGTTGGACATCTCGGGGAGCAGGAGGGGGCAAGAGGCAGCAGCCTTAAAGGGGCAGCAGGATGAGAGCGGGGAGACAAAGACGCCAGAAGGGAGCAAGATTGGTGCAGATGCGCCATTGTCCCAGAGAGAGAAGAAACAGGGGGCAAGGGTCAGTGGTGGAGATGAGGCCAAAGGGAGTGGCACTATTGGAGAAACCGTGATAGCAGGAAGACTCTCTAAGGGAGATTATGTATCTGATGGGGAGCAGGGACGGGAGGTTACAGAAGAGCTCGAGAGTGAGGAGTCAGAGGGGGACAGAGACATGGAAGTGGGTGGTGAGGTGGCATTGTGTGGAAAAGGAAAGGTTAGTGAGGGGCAGAAGGAGAGAGAAGGGACAGCTTCTCGGCCCGAACCTAATGTAAGGAAGTGGCTGAAACTGCAGGGAAGGTTCAAACAGGAGGTGAATAAGAGGTGGAGGCTGCAGGAGAAAGCAACAGCTGCTTGAAAAGTTGGGAAGGAGATTAAATGATGGCGGGATTATCAGGCACACTTCCCTTATTCAGATTCATGATTACTGATCAATTTTTAAAGTACAATAGATTAGTATATGGTTACGGGAGACAAATTAAACTTTAGGTTTTGATGTTAATATGTGGTGGAGGAATGGCTGAATGAACTTGTATGATACAATGGAATGATCTCAATGTTGTAAATGTTTTTAATGTTTAATATATAATATATATAAAAAAGTGTGTAGCACACTCGCCTCTGAGTCAGAAGGTTGTGGGTTCAAATCCCACTCGAGGGACCTGAGCACATAAATCTAGGCTAACAGTGCAGCGCTGAGGGAGTGCTGCACTGTCGGAGGTGCCATCTTTCGGATGCCATGTTAAACTGAGGCCCCGTCTGCTCTCTCAGGTGGACGTAAAAGATCCCATGGCACTATTTTTTGAAGAAGACCAGAGGAGTTCTCCCCGGTGTCCTGGCCAATACTTATCCCTCAATCAACATAACAAAAAGGAACATATTATCTGGTCATTACCACATTGCTGTTTGTGGGAGTTTGCTTTGCGCAAATTGGCTGCCGCGTTTCCCACATTACAACAGTGACTACACTCCAAAAGTACTTCATTGGCTGTAAAGCGCTTTGAGACGTCCGGTGGTCGTGAAAGGCGCTATATAAATGCAAGTCTTTCTTTCTTATGATCATGTGCCATCATTCTACAGGTACCTATTAATCTGAAAATGTCCTTGTTAACAGTAATTAATCTCTAACTGACCTCAGGATCCACAACAATTAGACTTTGTGGCCTTAAAGGAACAGGTCACTTGAACACAATGACTTTAACAGCAGAATAATACATTGTGCAATGTATAGCACTACTGCTGCTGTTATAAAATGGTATATCTGACTAACCACAAACTCCGTATGCTTGCCTCCAATTATTTCCCCCTCCCCCATCCATGCCTTTGTCACCTCCAGATTGGATTATTCCAACGCTTTTCTGACTGGCCTCCCATCCTCCACCCTCCATAAACTTCAGCTCATCCAAAACTCTGCTGCCCGTATCCTATCCCGCAACAAGTCCCACTCACCCATCGCCCCTGTGCTCCAATCACATCTGGGCCTCACCCCTTCCTATTTCCTGTCCAGGCCTACAACCCTCTGAGAACCCCTATGTTCCTCCAACTCTGGCATCTTGTGGATCCCTAAATCCCTTCACCCCATCATTGGCAGCCGTGCCTTCAGCCAACTTGCCCCTAAGCTCTGGAATTCCCTCCCTAAAATTCTCCACCTCCGATAGCACCGTTCTTTAAACCCACCTCTTTGACCAAGCTTTTAGTCGACCCTACTAATATCTCCTTCTCTGGCTCAGTATGGACTTTGTCTGATTACACTCCTGTGAAGTGCCTTGGGATATTTTCTTTATGTTTAAAGGTGCTATATAAATGCAAGTAGTCGTACCATCAGCAAAATGATAACAGATCTGCTAGTATTCATAATACATTTAAATGAGGACTGCGTTTCATAAAAAGCAGAGATACAGTTGCTGATTTGATGTATATGCATTGATGTGTCCTGCTCGCTATGCCATGCCATTGTAAACCATGACATTACTTCAAAGACAGGTCAGCATAGATATTAGCACATGTCCCCAGAAGGGAGACATGCAAACTGTTGCACTATGTGTGAAATTATGCACAAAATAGATGAGAGATATTATCACGGCCAATAGGAAATTGAGTTAAACTACCGTGGAGATTGTTCAAACTGATTGTAACACAGCCTCCTGGCTATCAGCATGTTGGTATCAGCTGGATAGATTTAGCGAAAACTGGGTCCAAAATGGCTTTAGATGGATAACATGTGATGCATAACTGCCAATGTTATTATTGTGCTGGGACTAGGTATTAATCTGCCTGACAGTACAGGTTAGCATTGCCAACTCTCCAAGATTGTCCTGGACTCTCCAGGAATTAAAGATTAAACACCTGGACAATGCTGCGAGCAACCAGGAGAGAAAAAAAAATCATACAAGAATATTTTTAAAAATTGTGTTTTTTAAATTTTCTTTGAACACTTTTGTTCACTAGTTATAAAAAATATTGCAGATAGGGGTGGGGGGGGGGGGGAAGGCTCTGTGACTGGGTGGGGTGGTTGGAGGTGAGAGGTCATGTGATGAACCCCCGGAATGCAACCAGAGTTGGCAAAGGATACATTTTAGGCACTTAGAAAATTAATGGCAACGTGTATCTCACATCATCAAACCCCCGCTTTCTAGAGTAAATCCATTTACGTCCAGAGCTCCAATGGACTCAAGAGCCAGAATTTTTGTGGGTGTTGCACACTGTTATTTTTTTATGGTCACATTTTTGAAGGATCAACATCATGATTAATTATAAAGAGAATGGAACAGACAGTCCCCCTTATATTAAATGTAATTGAGTTTTCAACCTAATCTGTGTTTATTCAAGGAATGCGGATTGAGTGAGGTCAGTGACTGGTGGAGGAGTCCAACTCAGAGGCAACAGCATAAAAATGGCTTTACCTTAAAACTAACATTAAAGCCGTACAATTTCCCACTTACACTTTCTACGAGATCTGAAGGGAAACTAGCCCAAAAATTTCAACGTTACGAGGAGATGGGAACTTAAATACGCGCGAAAAATGCATCTTCGCTGAACATTCGTCAGTGAAAACAATCAAAACACTGGAAAGATTTTCGCCCCCTCTGGAGTCGATGACCACGCCACAAGTGTAGAGAGGAGGACCAAACCGGGCACACACATCCTGGCGTTGGCTGGAATTCTGCCAGCCCTGTAAACGAAGCAGCTTGCCCGAGAAGTTGGCGTTTTACGATTTCTCCACATTTTTGTTTTCAAGTGTGCCCCCTAGCGGAGTGTGAAATGTTAATATCCGGTGTCCAACGCTAATCCATCATCAGATTTCACAACAACCGCTAAAGTCCGACTGTCACAGAACAATTTAAAAACAGGGTGAAAGGTTGTAAAACATCTCAATCCCTATCTCCACCCTCATAAATGGTGACAGCTTCCTTTCGTCACTTTTAACAACGATTCCCCTTTCATTGCCCAATAGCACCAAAATATCAGTTTCCAACGATTGTATCAGAATTTCCGGACCGTTTAACCGATTTCTGTGTGGGGTGGGGTTGAAGTGAACCTGAATGATGCTAATCTTGATTTATTCCACAGACACAATAAAACCAGCTCGAAAGACAAACTAACGCAAACCATCTCTCCTAACTAAATTAAATTGCGCTGAAATTTCCCCGTGACCAGCCTAAGTCACATCTGGCTGGCCTGAAATTGCAAGCAATTGCACGGTTCCCATCCGTGTTACAACGTTTAACAAGATTGAACTTCGAGTGATTAAAGACCAAAAAAAAGCAAGAGAACAGAGGGAGGAGGGGGTAATCAGCTGGCAGACTCAACAAGGATCTCGGTTATTTTGCCAGGCTTACCTCCAAAATCTCCACGTAACTTGCAGGGAACCATCCTCTGGTCCCATCCTTTTCTCCTTCCCACCATCCACCATTTAGCACCTGTAAAACCTTGATGATCTCCCCAGCCTCGAACTTCAGCCCTTGCTGATGCTGGTCCCCGGTAAAGGCGTACAAAGTTTTGCACAGAACTCCGGCCATAGCAGATCCCCCTCGGCTTGTTTAAAAAATATATATTTCAGCGGCTGGTGAAAGGCTCGAGTCGTTTTCGCTCCCGTGGTGGATCTGATGCTACAGACGGGACTCCCTCATTGTTCCAACTCGCGATGTGACTCAGTGCTTAGATCATGACGAAACTGGACGGATAAGATTCACAGAGAGAGAGAGAGAGGGGGAAAGTGCAGCCGTTCTGATGTTTTCTCGCTCAAGAGCTGCCTGGGTTGTAATGAAGACTGTTGCAGTTCTGGATGGTGGCGCTTTGCCGGGCAGGAAGCTCGCTGATAGCTCTCCCATTGTAATTAATTTGAATGTGTTTCGCGATGGGGATCGCGGTTTGCTACTGTTTTGAGTAAACAAGGCAACAACAGACAAAAACACATTTATCAGGAGTAACAGTTGCACTGTATAAGGTTTCGTGTTTAACAAGATCCACAGATTCTTAAGGATTACTACCCACGGGATCCCTGTGTATTATTGGATAAATGATCTTCATATTTGATAACGGTTATCTGATTTTGTTTTGCTTCCTCGATAACCTCAGTCAGACCCGACCACTCTCGGTCCTTATCAGTGATGGTGACTTTTTTTTACAATGGAAAATAAATCCTTTCGGTGCCTCTATCATAAACAATTCTAGTTCTATTCAGCTTCGCTGCCTTTCTTTCTTGAAAGCTTGAAATTCGTGGTTTCTGACTGTAGCAATACTGCTCCTGCTGTCCGATTGTAGATGTTTTCCCCTTTCCCTATTCTCACTTTTCTTCTAGGACAGTTTTAACAAGTTTTGTGCAGCAGCTTTGTTTTTGCACTGACTGAACCAGTCAGATTCCCGGGATTCCAAGAGACTCCTGCCAATCACATTTCGGTGATCTTGTTTTCCCGTAAAGTGTCTTTGCCCAGAATATACAAATGATTAGCTGCACGGCCGGCACCCCTGATGTATGGTGGCTGATGAGCACAATTTCTGTTTTAATTATGTGGGGATTCAAGATTTTTGCTAGTGTTTTCGGGATGGTATTTGTAAATTTCGTTTTTTTCCTCTGAATTCCAGTGACCTTTGTTATGGGAATCAGGAAACTCGCTTTTCTTTCCTCGTCCCTTTTATCTGCTTTGTCTAGCAAGTCTGCAATTTTCGAAGTTACTGACACAAATCTAACCTGCAACAATTGGGGACGATGTTAACCCTACTTACTCAGCAGAAACCTGGCGGGTGGGCAGCAATGTTCCCTCTGACTTTTTTGGGGGGCTGCTCAGCCCCTTTAACAGGCTGCGGGGCCCATTCAAAATTCCACGCGGGACCTCCAGAGCGCTGCGAGGCCGCGCAGCTTAAAGGGAACATTGGTGGGCAGTTAAAATCGCCCTGGCTCTTACCTGTCTGAAAGCCACCATGATCGCAACATCTGCAGTTTTAACCCTGCACTCCTGAACAGGCAGCAAGGACACACGCCCAAAGCAACAGGGTCCTTCTTTACATATGCAGTTTGCAGCCCAATGACAGCATTAAGACCCATCTGTAATTTTAACTCAGGCCAGAGCGGGGAATCCACCTGGAGTTAAAATCAGGGCCATAGTGACTTCTGGGCTTGTTTTTACAAGGGGCAGGGTGGGGGTGTCAGGGACAAGCTTTTTTGCAGACTCTAATTCATATTCTCTCCTCCTATGCCTCTTGCCCTTAAAGTATGGATTTATTTTGATGTATAGTTCCATAGGCATTAGTGACCATTCTTCATGTCTGAGCCTGGAGTAAACCTTGGTGGACTATTTTACCATGAGGATCATCATAAATGAGCTTTTTCCCATTCTCGCCTGACATCCACACACCTGTGCTATCCACGCCCCTCCCTATCTCTGTAATCTCCTCCAGCCCCACAACCTCCCGAGATATCTGCACTCCTCTAATTCTGGAATCTTCAGCATCCCTGATTTTAATTGCTCAACCATTGGTGGCCGTGCCTTCAGCTGCCTAGACCCTAAGTTCTGGAATTCCCTCCTTCATCCTCTCCACCTCTCCACCTCTCATTCCTCTTTTAAGACGCTTCTTAAAACCTACCTCTTTGACCAAGCGTTTGGTCATCTGCTCTAATTTCTTATTATGCGGCTTTTGTTTTATAACACTTTTGTTTTATAACACTCCTACGAAGTGCCTTGGGACGTTTTACTACATTAAAGGTGCAACAAGTTGTTGTTGTTAAATAAAAACAGAAAATGCTGGAGATATTCAGCAGGTCAGGCAGCATCCGTGAAGAGAGAAACAGAGTTAACGTTTCAGGTCGATGACCTTGCGTCAGAACAAGTTGTTGTTGTTGTTGCTTTAGCATGGGTCACTGGATAAGCTATCAGAAGGATGAATCTTGACTGATTTTCCCTCCTTAGCCTAGGAGCACTCAGGCCAGTGGATTACCTTTTGAAGTGTAGTCATTGTTACTTCGTAATCAAACACAGCAGCCAATTTGCATACCTCAAGGTCCCACACAAATAAGATAAATAACCAGATAACCTGTTTTTTTGGTGGTGTTGGTTGAAGGAGAAATGTTGGCCAGGACACCAGGAGAACTACCTGTTCTTTGAACATAGAATTACATAGAATGTACAGCACAGAAACAGGCCATTCGGCCCAATTTATCCATGCCGGTGTTAATGCTCCACACGAGCCTCCTCCCACCCCTCTTCATCTAACCCTATGAGCATAACCTTCTATTTCTTTCTCCCTCGCATGTTTATCTAGCTTCCCCTTCTGCTTTAGTTTTTTTTTGCCTGATCGATAGGAATGCTACTGGCCAACTGATTTCTTGCAAGGTCAACTGTCACCCAATTGTAGGTAGGCAGTTATTGATGGTTATACAATGACGTGGGATTTACATCACAGAAAAAGGCCTACATCAATGCTATCTACTACAACCACTCCACATGCCTGCAAGATACACATTCTCACCAGTCTGTGAAAATAAATTCCACAGAAATACTTTATTTGATCTGTTAGTGGTTATCTTATATTTATGCTCCCTTGATCTACACTCCCCCACATGTGGAACAGTTTCTCCACGTCCACCCTATTGGACAACATCATCATTTTTTTTTTTTTTAATATTCGTTTATGGGATGTGGGCGTCGTTGCAAAGGCCAGCATTTCTTGCCCATCCCTAATTGCCCTTGAGAAGGTGGTGGTGAGCCGCCTTCTTGAACCGTTGCAGTCCGTGTGGTGAAGGTACTCCCACAGTGCTGTTAGGTAGGGGGTTCCAGGATTTTGACCCAGCGACGATGAAGGATCGGCAAAATATTTCTAAGTCAGGATGGTGTGTGACTTGGAGGGGAACTTGGTGGTGCTGGTGTTCCCATACGCCTGCTGCCCTTGTCCTTCTAGGTGGAAAAGGTTATGGGTTTGGGAGGTGCTGCCAAAGAAACCTTGGCGAGTTGCTGCAGTGCATCTTGTAGATGGTACACACTGAAGCCACGGTACGCCGGTGGTGGAGGGAGTGAATGTTTAAGGTGGTGGATGGGGTGCCAATCAAGCGGGCTGCTTTGTCCTGGACGGTGTCGAGCTTCTTGAGTGTTGTTGGAGCTGCACTCATCCAGGCAAGTGGAGAGTATTCCATCAAACTCCTTACTTGTGCCTTGTAGATGGTGGAAAGGCTTTGGGAGTCAGGAGGTGAGAAACTCGCCGCAGAATACCTAGCCTCTGACCTGCTCTTGTTGCCACAGTATTTACGTGGCTGGTCCAGTTAAGTTTCTGGTCAATGGTGACCCCCAGGATGTTGATGGTGGGGGATTCGGCGATGGTAATGCTGTTGAATGTCAAGGGGCGGTGGTTAGACCCTCGCTCATTGCCTGGCACTTCTGTAGCGCAAATGTTACCTGCCAATTATCAGCCCAAGCCTGAATGTCGTCCAGGTCTTGTTGCATGCGGGCATGGACTGCTTCATTATCTGAGGAGTTGTGAATGGCGCTGAACACTGTGCAGTCATCAGCAAACATCCCCATTTCTGACCTTATGTTGGAGGGAAGGTCATTGATGAAGCAGCTGAAGATGGTTGGGCCTAGGACACTGCCCTGAGGAACTCCTGCAGCAGTGTCCTGGGGCTGTGATGATTGACCTTCAACCACCACAACCATCTTCCTCTGTGCTAGGTGTGACTCCAGCCAGTGGAGAGTTTTCTCCCTGATTCCCATTGACTTCAGTTTTACTAGGGCATGTATATTGGGTGTCCTCTTAGCCTTCTCTTTTCCAGAGAAAAGAGCCCCAGCCTGCTCAATCTTTCCTGATAGAGGCATCCTCTCAATTCTGGTAACATCCTTGTAAATCTATTCTCACTTTCTCCAGTGTTTTAATATCTGTTCTGTAGTATGAACACCATACTATAATGACGAGTGACAACAATTTTTGGTCTTGAAAATATCAAGTCTTTATTTGCAAAATATACATATGGTTATCATAAACTTTTCTCCCTTTCCTTTTAGGAATTATTACATGATAAAGTAATGCTATTTAAAAAAGCATTTTCCATATTTCAGAGATCATATGACATTCTAATGATTGCAATTACGTTTTCTGGATAACTTGATTAAAGGGAAGATTCAAAGTACAAGCATCCCGAACCAAAGTTGAATATAAAATTAACTTTTGCTATCTTCCTCTAACCGGGAAGCAAACCGCAAAGTTCATCATTATTAATCAAATGAATGTGTAAAAGAATGATTAAAATTGAATCCAATAGTGAATCTTCCATGGCGTTGCTTCTGGTAAATTTGGAACATGGTTTTCTCTTTTTTTGTCTCTGTGCTGTTGTTTCCCACCCTTTTTGTTCTGTTTCTGTTTCATTTTCTTTTCTGGTTGCAGTTTTGTCATCTTCTGTTTCTGTATCTCTCTATTTTCTTATTTCTTTTGGGTTGGAAGTGGTGATTGTGGGAAAGGGGGTTACTGAGGCGTTAAAATTTGAGCAAGGCAGAATGTTTTATGCAATATTTAAAGCGAAATGGAGCCACGGGGACTAATGATCATACAACATTGGGGCCAAATGAAGCCATAAAATAAGGCGTTAAAATTGAGGTGTTGCCGGACCGGGAGCCAATGTAGGTCAGTGAGAACAGGGGTGCTGGGTGAACAGGACTTGGTGCGAGTTAGGATATGGCCAGCAGTGTTTTGGATGAGCTCAAGTTTATGGAGTGTGGAAGATGGGAGGCCAGCCAGGAATGCATTGGAATAGTCAAGTCTAGAGGTAACAAAGGCATGGATGAGGGTTTCAGCAGCAGATGAGCTGAGGCAGGGGTGGATTTGGGTGATGTTACAGAGGTGGAAATAGGCAGTCTTGGTGATGGAGCGGATACGTGGTTGGAAGCTCATCTTAGGGTCAAATACGACACCAAGATTGCAAACAGTGTGGTTCAGCCTCAAACAGTTGTCAGGGAGAGGGATGGAGTCGGTGGCTAGGGAACAGAGTTTGTGGCAGGGACCAGTCTTCCCAATATTTAGCTGGAGGAAATTTCTGCTCATCTAGTACTGGATGTCGGACAAGCAGCGTGACAAATTTAAGACAGTGGAGGGGTTGAGAGAGGTGGTGGTGAAGTAGAGCTGGGTGTCGTCAGTGTACATGTTGAACCTGATGTAGTGTTTTCGGATGATGTTGCCGAGGGGCAGCACATAGGTGAGAAATAGGAGGGGGCTTCTGTCCCTTCCTCAATCCCTTTGATGCTTAAACCCTCAACTACACTTTCATCACTTTGAGGATAGATTACTGCAATGCTCTTCTCACTGGACTCCCCAACTTCACCCTTAGAAACTTCAGCTTGTCTAGATTCTGTCACCTGAGCCCTCTACTACACATGTTTCCACACACTCATCACTGCCACCCTCGCCAAACTGCACTGGCTCCCTGTGCCCTAGCAGATTGAATTCAAGGTCCTTGTTCTCATCATCAAACCCTTTTGTGGGACTGCTACACCCTATCTGTGCAGTTTTCTCCAGTACTGTCCCAGTGCGCACACTCCACTGTTCTGACTCCTTATTCCACATTCTTGTGCTTAACCATTAGAGTCTGCTTTTCAAGCACAACTCCCCTGCCCTCTTCACATTGCTACCCTGCCCTCTCAGCCTTCATAAACCTCCAAAAGACATATTTCAACTGTCAGTTCAATTCCTTAGAGCATATTTTCTGCTCGGTATCCCCCATTTTTGCTTGTTAGATGTTTTCAGATGTTCTTTTACACGAGAAGCACTATATCAATGCAAGGCTCTGTTGCTGTAAAGTGTCTTAACCACAGTGACAATGTTCCTTTAAAGGATCATTTAAATATACCTCATTAGTAATGCAATTATCTTAATGCAAACTACACACCCAATAATGTCATAACTTACCCCATTTGGAATGTGACTCTCGTGATTTTCTTACATAATGATGCAATTGCATTAAAGAGGAACTCCAGCCTATTTTATAATTTTACTTACCAATGCAATCCAGTGCCAACTGCTCTGAACCATATGTTGCTGTAATGTGAAGAAATTTAGTTTCACTCTTTGCACCTGAGGAGCCTGATCAATTCAGTATATTCTGGACACATTCCACAGTAATGTCAGTGTAGTCTGTCATTTTGCTACACAGTGTTTTACATAATTTGGGTTCATAAAGATAAGTATTTTAAATAATACATATTAAATTATTGGGCATATTGTGTACTACTTCATTCACAAATCATACAGCATTCGGTTTTCCTCTCTGGCTGTGATTATTTTCTCAATGTGTGCTTCAACTGCCTCTCCACTCACAAATGTAAGCTTCTTAAAACGAGCATCAGTGGCATTTTTGGAGGTATGCAATAACAGAAGTCTTGTAGAGGGCTTTCACTTTTGCTAAGAAGCATTAGTAACCACCACCATTTGCAGTTGTGCATCATGTGCTCCTTATTGCAGGTCAGTAGTGGAAAACTTCTTCATCCCCAGCCATCAGAATGTTTCACTTTCAGCAAATGTATGCTGACTATATGTGTTCTGTTCAGCTGATGACTGATACTGATGCACAGTGATTCAGTGCCCTGTGTGCCTGTCTTCTGGTTTAAAGGAAGCTGACAATTCACTATATTTTTCCTTTTTCTTTGCCTTTCTATGTCTTCTTTTTTGCCCATTATATTGACAGTGCTGGTACAGTAAGGGGTCCATTTATGTAGCGGTGTGGACAATGAATGTGGAATTACAGGAGTGCTTGTATTTCATACCTGTGTACTTAAATACAACAGATTTTTCCCACTTACCTACAATTTGAAACAAGCACACACATATGCCGACTGCCATTCATATGATTCTACCTCATTCAGGAGCTAGTGAATGGTATACATGGGTGAGTGTGCTTGTTCAGAAATGTAGGTATTAGCTGAAAAATGCAAGTGAGTTGGAAGGTCCGAATGTATATTGGATGCAATTTATTAGCAAGTTGTATCTGCTTCTGATTTAAAAGAGCTGAAACATCAATCAGCTGTACAAGAAATCATTGAAGTTTTAAAAGTAGCTGTGAAAGATGGGCCTTGTGACACCTACGATAGCAAAATACTGCGGATGCTGGAAATCCAAAATAACAAGGGTTTTGACCCGAAACATTGACTCTGTTTCTCTCTCCACGGATGTTGCTTGGCCTGCTGAGTTTTTCCAGCGTTTTCTGTTGTTACTTGTGACACCTACATTGATACAGTGGTTGTCACAAAGGCATACACAATGGGAGACCACTACTTGGATGTGGTCACATTAATCTTTGTCAAGCTGGCAGCAGCAGCGGATTTGGGACTGGCACGAGGAAAATCATGTTACGTCAGCTGTAAAAGAAGAATTCTCGTGTTGCTTACGTTTTCTGTCTCTCTCGTGCTCTTGCACTCCTGTGCTTTGTCGTGGTTTTATTACTTACACTGATATTCCAGAGTGAAATGAAGCCGTGCCCAAGGGCTCCATGTTGAGCTAATACCTGCTCCCTTATCCTACCATATCTCATGGCTTCAGTTCCCACCCAGACTGTCGAATCTATTACTGCCTATTTCACTACCTTGTAATAGCCTTGCTGTAAAATGTGATGGATCACCTTTTGACCTTGCTTATTGCTCTTAATGGGAAAAATCAAGTAATATACAGTTATTTTAATAAATTATTATTTAATAATGGTGTTACCAATCACACATGCGCAAAGCAAAATTAACCATCGCATTGGGGCACAAGTATCTTACCTGATGATTCTCCTACATTTCAAGCACAATCCAATTGTTTAATTTATTTTACTTTGAGTTTTTTTTTTGCTATATATCTCTATGAATTATCTTGAAAGGATCTTTGATTATTGTAGAAAGAATGTGTGAAAGAGAGGCAAAGCATGGACTTGTGAAGCGTGAGAGAGGTAAAAGAGGATGGAGACAGGTACAGTGGCTGCCAAGTATTATAATAGCACAGGAGAACAAACCCGAGCAGCCTGGAGAAAAAACACACAAGAACATGTCCAGCAACCTGTCCACAAAATCTACCGATAAAAGCAAAAGCGGAACCAAGGAAATCTCTTTAACAGTTTCTAACTTTTGCTGAGGTAATTTTGCTTAAAAAACAATTTAAGTAACTATTATGTCCATGTATAATTGAGACACGGACTGCAGGAGTTGATTATAACAAGTCTTTACTGAATGGAGACAACCTGGAAACTGAAACTACAGAAGCCTGCTAGGGCCTTTTATACAGGGGTGGTCACTGCCGGTACTAGAGTCTGAGACCAGTTATTCCCTTAAAGGTACATACACAACAATTCCTCCCCTTTTAGATAAACAGTACATAACATTCATTTAACAACTAAATAATAACTAATTACAATTACAATTACGGTTGCTAGATACATTGGTTGAAGTTGAGCAATTATAAGTTCAGTCTTTGAGGAGGCTTCCTGATTCTGTCTGGATAACGCCTCTTTGGGATATCAGGTTCTTCTGGCAAGGTTGAGTCGGGATCAATGTCGTTGTTTGGTTCGTCTGCTTCCAATATCACCGATTCTGCGGTAGATGCAATTGGTACTTCGGTTTCATCGCCAGGTGTATCAGATCGTGGTGTGGAGTCGACGTTTTCCAGTGACTCTAGAATCCGGTCAGCATGGCGTCTTACAATGCTCTCTCCAACGTCCACGGTATACATTAGAGGTCCTTGCCGTGTACAGATCGTTCCTGGCTGCCATTTCTCTGTGCGGTAGTCCCGGGCCAAAACTGGTTGACCTATCTTAAAACTCCTGGTCGGCCTTTCATTCATATTCTGAAACTGCCTGTTCTCCACATCTCTTCTGACGTTTGGCTTAACCAAATCCAAGCGGCATCGTAGTCTTTGATTGATAAACATCATGGCTAGAGTTTGGTTGGTAATTATCCACCTTGTGTTGTAGGGGTATATCTTCATTACACATTGACTTGATAGCCTTCTTGAATGTTTGAACAAACCTCTCGGCCAATCCATTAGTGGCTGGATGATATGGGGCGGATGTGTAATGCTTAACACCATTGTTCTTTAAGAACCTCCGGAACTCTTCAGACACAAACTGTGGTCCATTGTCAGAGCAAATCTGTTCAGGCAGCCCATTCCTGGTGAATATGGTTCGTAAGACTGTGATAGTTTTTTCTGTGGTGGTTGAGGACATTTTTATTACCTCTGGCCACTTTGAATGTGCATCCACCGCAATTAAAAACATCGAGTCCATAAAGGGACCAGCAAAATCAATGTGCACCCTTTGCCATGGAGATGAGGGCCACTCCCATGGATGTAGAGGGGCTTGTGGTGGGGCGTTTTGGACCTTCTGGCATCCTGTACAGCTCTTGGTCATCTCTTCGATTTCTCTATCGATTCCCGGCCACCACACAAACGCTCTGGCTAAGTTCTTCATTTTTACCCCTCCCAGATGACCCTCATGAAGCTCATTGAGCACTCTATCCTTCAATTTGGGTGGAATTACTACTCTGGATCCACACATCAAGGTTCCTCTGCACACTGACAGCTGTTCTCTTCTCGGCGAGAATGCTGGCAGCAGTGGTTCGCCATGTGCTGGCCATCCCTTCACCGTTAAATCATAGACCCAGGAGAGTGTCGGGTCATTTCGTGTTTCCTTTTCTATGTTTGCATTCGTCACAGGGAGACATTCGACTATAGTCGAGTGGAATAACTCCACTGGATCCACTGCCAGTTCTTCTTCCACCGTCGGCAACGGTAGGCGCGACAATCCATCAGCATTCCCATGCTGTTTAGTTCCTTTGTACTCGATGTCATATTGGTGTGCCCCTAGGAAAAGGGACCACCTCTGTAGCCGTTGTGCTGTCATTATCGGTACGCCCTTCTGAGGGTTGAAAATGGAGACGAGAGGTTGATGATCAGTTAGTAGAGTAAATTTCTGACCATGCAGGTAGTGATTGAACTTCTTCACCCCCCACACCAGGCTGAGGGCCTCTCTGTCAATCTGGGCGTAGTTACGCTCGGCTGAAGTTAACGAGCATGACGCAAAAGCTATCGGCCTCTCTGAACCATCCAGGAATTTATGTGACAGTACCGCCCCAATGCCGTAGGGAGACGCATCACACGCCAGTCTTATCGGTAGTGATGGGTTGTAGTGAGCCAATACTTCTCTTGAAGTGATTAGGTCCTTACTCTTCTGAAAGGCCCGCTTACATTCATCGCTCCATTTCCATGCTACTCCCGTTCGTAGTAGGGCGTTCAGTGGATGCAGAATTGTGGACAAATTCGGCAAAAACTTATGGTAGTAATTCACCAATCCGAGGAATGACCTCAGTTGCGACACATTTTCAGGCGCTGGAGCCTTAACTACCGCTTCAATTTTGTCAGGGGACTTATGCAACCCCTCTTCATCAATCACGTGGCCACAATACGATATCTGTTTCTTAAAAAACTCGCACTTGGGGCGATTGGCTCGTAGCCCATGTTCACGTAGTCTAGTGAGCACCTGCTCTAGGTTGGCAAGGTGTTCACTGTCATCTTCACCTGTCACTAGGATGTCGTCCAAGTAACACTGAGTCCCCGGAATCCCTTGCAGGTCTTGTTCCATCGCTCTTTGCCATATCGCCGGAGCTGATGCTACTCCGAATACCAGTCGATTATACTGGTAAAGACCTTTGTGAGTGTTTATCGTGAGATACTTCCTAGAGGATTCTTCAACCTCCATCTGCAAATATGCTTGTGCTAGGTCAATTTTTGTAAAACGCTTCCCTCCAGATAGTGAGGCGAAGATATCTTCTATCCTTGGAAGAGGATATTGTACTGTGTGAAGGGACTGGGTTCACCGTCACCTTGAAGTCCCCACAGATGCGAACCTTCCTTGGCTCCTCAGACTTATTGTTTAACGTTTTCTTCATGACAGGAACGATGGGTGTCGCCCACTCGCTCCAGTCTACCTTAGATAACACGCCTGCATTCTCCAGATTCTCCAGCTCTGCCTCGACGGCTGGGCGAATTGCATATGGTACCAGTCTTGCTTTGAAAAACTTGGGAATTGCATTCTCCTCTACTTTTATCGAGGCGGTTACACCTTTAAGAGTGCCCAGTTCTTGTTGAAATACCTCTTTGGCGTCAGCTAAGATTGTTGACAATCGTCCAGGAGTGACGTCGTCATCCTTTTTACCAGCCACCGTCAGTGCCTGAATGGAGTGCCAGTCTAAACTTATCTTTCTGATCCATTCACGTCCCAATAATGGTGGTCCACCATCTTGCAGAATGTAGAGATAAAATTTCCGTATTTTCTTGCCGTTGTATTCGACAGGCACCCTTATTTTTCCTCTGGGGTATACTTTTTGCCCCGTATACGTCCTCAAGACAATGGATGTCTCTCTCAAGGGTATGTGTGAGAATAGCTGCTCGTAGTCTTGTCGATTCATGACGGTTAGAGCTGATCCTGTATCCAATTCCATTTTGACTTGGGACCCTGCTATCGTGAGGGTGACCCAAATGGTTCGATGATCCTCTTTTGCGATTACGTTGTGAAGTTTGAGACAGCTTAGTCTCTTGTTCCCGGGTTCACTATCGCTCATCTGGTCTTCGGAACTACTGTCCATCATCTTTTGTACTTTCCTGTACGGTTCCTTAGTAGCCTTTTTGTTGTCATTGGTCTTCTTCCTAGACCTGCAAACTCATGCAATGTGTCCCATCTTTCCGCATTGCCTGCATATTTTGTCCTTGGACCAGCAGTCCTTCTGGTCATGGTTTGTTCTGCCGCAGCGATAACATTTTGCAAATCCCCATGTCATTTCGTGGGTGCCGTATTCCTGTGGCTTTTGTTGTATTTCCACAGCTCCCCTTGCTGCTGCTTCGTACGATACTGCCACGCTGAAAGCCTTATCTAGCGTCAGCTCTTTCTCTGAGAGTAACCTCTTCTGGGTTCCTTCACTCAGGAGTCCACAGACAAATTTGTCCCGTAAGGTATCTGCCAGTCCTGCTCCGAACTGGCAGTGCTTTGATAGCTTGCGTAGTTCCATAAGGTAATCAGCATTGCTCTCATTTTTATGCTGATTTCTCCTGTGGAATTTAAATCTTTCTGCTATCAGCAGCGGTGTAGGATTTAGGTGTTCCTGTAGGATAGCAACAATTTCGTTAAAACTCTTCGCCTTCGGTTTGGCTGGAGTAATCAGGTCCCGCAATAGGCCGTACGTTCTTGCGCCCATTAAATTTAGCAATACCGATGCCTTTTTCTCATCGGCTATTTCGTTTGCCTCGCAATATACCTCGACTCTTTCCACATACGTGGTCCAGTCTTCTATTGCATTATCGAAGGCAGTGATATCGCCAGTCTTTGGCATCTTGAAAATCTAAGATAGCGCCTCCCGCGCTTTGCCTTCTTCCCCGCCGAGTTAAGATGGCGCCTCCTGCGCTTTCCCGCCACTGCCGCTGCTGCCAACACTGTTGCTGGTGATTATATTTATTTTACTATCCTGTAATGGCGACGCCCTATGGTCTTTGCGCCTCCCCGATCGCTGCTGCCAACGCCGCTCTCTGCGGTATTTTTATTTTTCTATCGCGCTTCAATATTTGCTCCGTTAATTGAAAAACCGTTCCCGTCATGGAGCGGACCCTCTGGGACACTTCCCTCCCTCTTCTTAGGTCCGAACGCTGCCCGGCTTCGAAGCACCGGCCGCGCCCTGTGTACTCCACCCTCTCTCTCTTTGCTTCCCGACTCGTTGCCCGGCCCCGTTGCAGAGCCACCCGATTGAGCTCTAGCCCGCCGCAGCTCAGGAAGGATCAGTGCACTACCTGCCACCAGCCCGATTAGCTGGGAAACCACAGACTGGAGAACCAAGCCTGGCTCTCGACAGTCTCTCCTGCACTTTTTAATTCGATGATTTGGAGGGCGGTTGCCCACGGTCGACGCCCGTTTCTCGAGTTTCTTTGGATTATTTTTTTTCTTTTTTTTTTCTTCTGGCTTCGACCTTCAATAACGTCGTCTGAGGTGCTGCCGAGTTGCAGGTAAGTTAGTTTCTTACTCGTCGCCAGTATTATGTCCGTGTATAATTGAGACACGGACTGCAGGAGTTGATTATAACAAGTCTTTACTGAATGGAGACAACCTGGAAACTGAAACTACAGAGGCCTGCTAGGGCCTTTTATACAGGGGTGGTCACTGCCGGTACTGCAGTCTGAGACCAGTTATTCCCTTAAAGGTACATACACAACAGTAACTATACTTCAGGGTTATTTATTTAACAAATACAACATGTTACATGTGTGACAAATGGGACTTCGCACTTTGCAATTTGGCATTGTTTATTTTTTGTTTATATTTTGTGATGTGTACTAAATGGTTAAAGCAGCGACATTTCTATTATTTAAGAGACAATTCAAAGCATGTTTCATATAGGCGGCAAGTTCTGGAAGGACTATACCATTATTCAAGTTTGCATGAAGATTATGAATAAACGTCCTAAATGTTTATTTAAACAGAAGCTTTTACTAACACCAAGTACTGCTGTAGAGTTATTTGGTAAAGGAGGGAAGATGCAGTATTTCCCTAAGGGATTTTACTGGCCCTCACCGTAAACACATAGGAAAAATTATCCAATTAATATCCTAAGTCAAAAGCTGGCCGATCTCATGTGAGATATACAGAGATTTATTTATTTAACGTGATATATGAAGAGAAGGTTACAACTATCAGGAAAGACTGAACAGTCTGGGGTCTTTTCTCCAGTAAAGAGAAGGCTGAGGGGCGACCTAATAGAGGTCTTTAAAATTATGACAGGGTTTGATAGGGTAGACGTAGAGAAGATGTTTCCACTTGTGGGGGAGTTCAAAACTAGGGGCCATAAATATAAGATAGTCACTAATAAATCCAATAAATAATTCCGGAGAAGTTTCTTTACCCAGAGAGTGGTTAGAATGTGGAATTTGCTACCACAAGGGGGAGTTGAAGCGAATAGCAGAGATGCATTTAAGGGAAAACTAGCTAAGTACAGGAGGAAGAAAGGAATAGATGGATATGCTGATAGGGTGAGATGAAGTAGGGTGGGAGGAGGCTCGTGTGGAGCATAAAGACCAGCATAGACCAGTTGGGCCGAATGGCCTGTTTCAGTGCTAAAAATTCCATGTAACTCTATGTGAAGAAGAATCGCTAATGAGCAGTGCAGAGTCTGAACCAGGAATTGTCAGTTAGAATAGTAAATTCAAATCAGGTAGAGAATGCAAAATAAAGGGAAAGATAGATTAAATTAAGAGAGAGAGATAAAAGAGACAGAAAGAATTAGTAACAAGAAAAATGATTTGAATGTTTTTTTAAATTTCCATCAATAATTAAAAGCTTATTATGGATGATTGCATCGACATCATGGCCTTGACATAAACCTGGCTGAGGGGTGATGACACCTTCCCCCTAAATGAAGCCTCCCCACCTGGATACACCTTCCACCACTTGCCCCACCCAAACCGTTGCAGTGGCGGTGTGGCTCTTATCGCAAAATTACATCTTGGTCTGTCCCCCTGCTCCTTTGGCATGTTCTCCTCTTTTGAGCATCTCGCCTTGTTCCACCCCTCTCGCCACTCATTTAAAATCCTCATTTTCTACCGCCCACCGAAGTACCATAAAAAGTTCCTCACCCGCTGCACCGAGCGACTTCTCATCCTCAGTGATTTCAACCTCCATCTCAATTCATCACGCTCTCTCTCTCCTCTGAGTTCACTGCCCTCCTATCCTCCCTTAATCTCTTCCTCCGTATAAACTCCCCTACCTATATTCATGGCCAACACCTTGACCTTGCCATCTCATGTGGCCTCGCTACTCCTATTGTGTTAATCACAGATAAGGCAATCTCTGATCACTTCCTTGTATCGCTCTCCACCCACAGCCCCCTTCCCCCTCCCAACCCTACTTCCTTCTGTGTCCACCCCTGGAAAAAAACTCTCCCAATTCACTTACAAAGTCCCAACTGTCTAGCCTTTTGCCCTCAATTCACCAAGACATTTCTCCAGCTACCGATCTGCTCAACCACACCCTCACCTCTACCTTTGATGCCCTAGACCCCATTAAAACCATTAGTCTCTTTCTCCCCCTGGCCATTCCCCCTGGTATGGCCCTCATCTCCATTCCCTTAAGTCCAAGGGATGCAGAGTTGAACGGATATGATAGACAACTGGTTTAACCGTTCACTATCGGATCTGGTTGGACCACACAAAGCACTATCGGGTCCTGCTCTCGTCTGTCAAAACTGCTCACTATTCCAGGGTCATCCTGGAATGCAAAGAGAACCCCCGGATTCCTTTCTCTACCGCAAACCGCTTTCTTAAACCCCTCTCCCCTGTCTCCTCCACCCTCACATAAAACAACATGTGCGAGGAGCTCATGGACTTCTTTGTCTCTAAGATTGAGACCAGCCGATTAGCTGCCTCTGCGGCTTCCCTGCCTTTCCCTAGCCCGCCGGGCCAAACTTCCTCTAAGGTTCCCCCCTGCCCTAGCCCTTAACTCACATCTTTCTCAAGTTTCTCTCCGATCTCCCCTCATGACCTCTCTGTGCTCATCTTGTCCATGAGACCCACTTCCTGCTCCCTCGACCCTATTCCCACTAAACTGCTGACAACCCAACTTCCCTCCCTGGCTCCCATGTTAGCTGATATTGTTAACGGTTCTCTCTCCTCAGGTACTGTCCCCCTCTCCTTCAAATCTGCCATCATCACCCCTCTCCTCAAAAAACCCTTGACCCCCCCCCCGTCCTTGCAAACTACTGCCTCATCTCCAACCTCCCTTTCCTCTCCAAAGTCCTTGAACATGCTATTGCCTCCCAAATCTGTGCCCATCCTTCCCGCATTTCCATGTTTGAATCCCTCCAATCAGATTTCCGTCCTGCCACAGTACCAAAGCGGCCCTTATCAAAGTTACAAATGACATCCTATGTGACTGTGACAAAGGTAAATTATCCCTCCTCATACTTCTCGATCTGTCTGCAGCCTTTGACACAGTTGACCACACCATCCTCCTCCAACGCCTCTCCACAGTTGTCCAGCTGGGTGGGACTGCACTCGCCTGGCTCCATTGTTATCTATCCAGTCGTAGCCAAAGAATCACCTGCAATGACTTCTCTTCACACTCCTGCACTGTTATCTCTGGTGTACCCCAAGGATCTATCCTTGGCCCCCTCCTATTTCTCATCTACATGTTGACGACTTCATCCGAAAACACAGCGTCAGGTTCCACATGTACACTGGTGACACCCAGCTCTACCTCATCACCACTTCTCTCGACCCCTCCACTGTCTCTAAATTGTCATCCCACATATAATAATGAATGAGCAGAAATTTCCTCCAACTAAATATTGGGAAGACGGAAGCTATTGTCTTCAGTCCCCGCCACAAACTTGGTTCCCTAGCAACTGACTCCATCCCTCTCCCTGGCAACTGTCTGATGCTGAACCAGACTGTTTGAAACCTTGGTGTCATATTTGACCCCAAGGTGAGCTTCTGACCACATATCCGTGCCTTCAAAAAGACCGCCTATTTCCACCTCCGTAACATCATCCGACTCCACCCCTGCCTCAGCTCATTTCCTGCTGAAACCCTCATCCATGCCTCTGTTACCTCTAGACTTGACTATTCCAATGCACTTCTGGCCGACCTCCCACTTTCTTCCCTCCGTAAACTTGAGGTCATCCAAAACTCTGCTTCCCGTGTCCTAACTCGCACCAAACCCCTCTCACCCATCACCCATGTACTCACTGACCTACATTAGCTCCCAGTGAAGCAAAGCCTCAATTTTAAAATTCTCATCCTTGTTTTCAAATCTCTCCATGGCCTCGCCCCTCCCTATTTCTGTATTTTCCTCAAGCCCTACAACCCTCTGAGATATCTGCGCTCCTCCAATTCTGGCCTCTTGAGTATCCCCAATTTTAATCGCTCCACCATTGGCAGCCCTGCCTTCAACTGCCAAGGCCCAAAGCTCTGGATTTCCCTTTCTAAAACTTCTCCACCTCTCTACCTCTCTTTCCTCCTTTAAGATGCTCCTTAAAACCTACCTCTTTCATCTGTCCTAATATCTCCTTATGTGGCTCGTTGTGAAATTTTGTTTGATAATGCTCCTGTGAAGCACCTTGGGACATTATACTACATTAGAGTAATATAAATACATGTTGTTGTTGTTGTTGAACGGATGAGACTCCACACTTGTAAATATTATTTTGCAGTGCCAGAGAGGTTGTTTGGCAGTAATTAAGTCTCACCACACTGTTAAAAGGGTAGTTAGACTGGAACAGGCAAGCTCTAACTTTATGTGAGGAGTTTAGTCCATATCTACCACATCGGTATAGAAAATTCACACCATTCACTACATTTGAATGGGGAGCCAGACGGCGAGATGTCACTTTTGCACAGCTTACAGACTTTCGTGCTTAACTGCACATCTCCACTCGCCGGAAGTTGCTGTCCAATTTGCACATAAATAACAGGGAATGCCGTTAGCCCCACTGTTACTTTCACAGCAAAATCTGGGCCTTTGTTTTCATGCAAGTTAAAAAAAAAATCAGCTCTGAGATGATAGCTAATGAGCTAGCTATGATGTTGTTTCCCATAGGCTGTAAATAATTAGCAATTCTTTAGCTTGTTTTGTAATAACTAAATGTCTCACAGCCATTGTGTTGGACAGTCCTTGGTCCCGGGCACTCAGCAGGGGGCGGGTGGTGGGGGTCCGACAGGTCTTCCCTTTCTAGCTGTAAAGAGCGACAGATAAAATACAGAAACACAGACACAGCTGTCAGTCAGCTTTTTGAAACAGAATGTTGCAAGGCAAAAGCAAAATACCTCGGATGCTGGAAATCTGAAATAAAAACAGAAAATGCTGGAAATACTCAGCTAACGTTTCAGGTCAGGCAGTCCGGCTGCAAAGGTTGGGATTGCAGGTCGAAGTAGTCAGAAACCATTTGGTTTAAGCCAAGCTAGATGACCCACTGATGTAAGGCGGAACAGCATGTTCATCTGATCATAACTTTTGCTCTGTATGTTCATTCGCTGTAAAATAAAACATCTTAATGATTCATAACAAGCCTTATGTCACCAAGTGTTTGCTTGGACTGCTTTTGATTGAACAAGCACCCATACTAAGAACATGAATATCCACTTCAGATCATAAGAGGATACTATTGTTATGCCGCAGGTTACGCTATCACCCAAGTAGATATATGGAAGTGTGAGTCAACGCCCATAAAAGTAAGATGCTTAGTCCACTTGCAGGAACAGCTGATGCCTCTGAACCCGAGAAGGTATCTATGGCAGACTGAATTTGTAACAGTTACGTTTAACTTTGTATTCATTATATCACTGGACACTCTTCTCACATAGGTGTCATAAATATTTGACAATTAGAATGGTGGGAAAGGCATGCAGGATTGACACACCCTGACTTAATAATTTAATAAGTAGTCCATTTTCTGCTCCTGACTAACTAATTACCATACCAAACCACATGATGAAAAATCCGGACTTAGATTTAAGGGTGGAGAATGCAACGTAGGATAGGACACGTCAGTTGAGGGAGTTACATTGTGACATGGGACACAAATTCTTCAGGAATACAGAATGAAGAAGGGAAATTAAGTTAAGAGAGCACAGCATGAGATGAGACATCACAAAATAATTATGAATGAGGAAGGGCATTCGGCCCATCTTAGTTGATCCATTCAGAAAAACACTAGAAGGAAAATCGGGAGAGGTGTATAACTGACAGCCAATCCGATATCATCCATTTAACACTATCACTGAAAATTAAAATGACTCCCTTCAGTTCTAATTGTTTCTTAAATGATTCCAGGGTTTTTGCCACCATTACTCTATCTATGCAATGTTGATCATTCTTTGTGTGAATAAGAACTCCCTGAATTTCCTTTTTACTCATTTGAACCAAATAATTCCTTGTCTTACTCCCACAATTGAATTGAAAGTAATATTCCAGATTTACCTATTCCATTCCTTGACCATCTTATGTATCTCAATACGATCACCACTCAGATGCCTCCTTTTCAGGCTGCAACGACCAAGCCCCTTCAGTCTTTCTTCATAACTCAGATGTCTGGCACTAGAGATCAACTTTGTAGCGCTTTGCTGCACTGATTGCAGTGTCTGAATATCTTCCTTGTTTCTTGACAACCAGAAATGAACACAGTATTCAAGGTGTGGTTTGATCAGAATTTGCTTTTGACTTAGATTCTACTGTTTTGGCTATGTAGTTCAATATTCTGTTGGCCTTTTGATTGTTGTTCTGCATTGGTTGGACATGTTGAGTGTCGAGTCTACGAGGACTGATTAGTCTATTTCAACTTCATCCTTAGCTATTTCAACACCATCCATGTGTGTCCTCCTATGCGCAATATTGTCTGCAATAAATTCCACCTCCCCACATACAAATTTTGTTCAACTCATTCTGTAACTTCCTCCAATTCCATTATTTTGGTATCATCCACAAATTTGACCAATATGCATTGAGTTTCAGAGTCCAAGTCATTGATGTAAATTAGAAATAGTTGTCCCAGCACTGAGCCTTGGAGTACTCCCACATCCCAATATAATTTGAACAAGTACCCATTGCTCTCTATGCTTCAGCCAATTTCTGATCCATTTTCAAGATTTACCCTGAATCCCCACAGCTTTCAGTTTAATGAATAGCTTTTGGTGTGGAACTATGTCAAAGCCTTTGGAAGTCTAGGTGCACCATCTCAAAATGTTTTCCACAGTCCAATTAGGTTGTCACTGTCTTAAAGAGGCCCAGGAGGTTGGTCATGCAGGAACTTCCCCTTCTGAATCTATGTTTATTGATGTTTACTAGGTTATTATTGTATAGATAATCCACAAGTTTACTGATTATAATCGATTCCATTATTTTACATAGAATTCAAGTAAGACTAATAGGTCTGTAGTTACCTGTGTCTGTGTTGTCATCATTTTTGAATATAGGCCCCACATTATCCTATTTCCATTCGACTGGTATCTTCTCAGTGACTCCCTCATCATGATTGTCAATGCTTTACAAATCTCCTCCCTAGTCTTTCTCAACCTCAAATATAAATACCATCTATCCCTGGGGTTTTATTTATTTTAAGCCCTTTACGCCTGTCTAGGACTTCCATTTCATTTATTGATTTCACTTAAGCTATCCCTATTTGGTGGGGGGTGGGGTGGGGGGAGACGTTGCTCATGTCTTCCTTTGTGAATAGTCGGAGGAAGTTATCATTTAGGGTATTTACTATTATATGCTCATCCTCAGTTGATTAATCAGGATACCACATGTGATGGAAAGCAATGTCTGGGGGGCCGAGCATGAAATCAAAGATGGCCTGTCAGATAGGTGATTCAACCTGAAATAGGACTGAATTTTCAGGTATGGGAATGCAGCAAGATAGCCCATTAGCCTGACATCAATAACAGGTAAAATAATAGAAACTATTCTTAGGGGTAGGCTAGAAAACAGCCAGCTTGTTAGGTAATAGCCAGTATTGGGAACATTCTGTCTGTCAAACATCCTTGAACACTTTGAGGACACTATAGATAAAGTAGGGAGTGGAACTTCATATATCATTTATCTGGACTCTCAGAAAGCCTTTTACAAAGTCCCCCAAGAAAGACTGCTGATTAAACAAAAAGTCACATGAATTCATTGGTAAAATATAGGACTGGATCAGAAGTTGATTAGGAAACTAGAAAGTAGAGAGCATTATTGACAGGAGTAATGTCAGAGGGAAGGTGTTGAGTGGGGACATTGCTTGAACCCCTGTTGTTTCTAATATGCATTAATGACTTGGCTACCAAAACCTAATGAAAGATCGTTCAAGTTGTTGATGATACTAAACTGGGGAGAGCAGCAGAGGTAGAGGATGATGCAACAAAAGATTTACAGAATGATTCATATACAGTAGGTTATGCAAAAGGCCAAACCAATGGAAGATGAAATACTAATGTTCACAGCAAAAAGGCAGTTTCCAAAAGCAGACTGATCCTCCTATACATTGAAATATGCTTCCTTATGTGTGGCAGCATGCCACACATAAGGAGTTCTCAACAAGGGCAGACGTTGATGACGAAGTCCAACACTGCCTTCAGTGTGCCACTACAGCCTTCGGTCGCCCGAGGAAGAGAGTGTTTGAAGACCAGGACCTCACACCCAGCACTAAGCTCATGGTCTACAGAGCAGTAGTGATACCCGCCCTCCTGTATGCTTCAGAGACATGGACCATGTACAGCAGGCACCTCAAAGCACTGGAGAGGTACCACCAACGCTGCCTCCACAAGATCCTGCAACTCCATTGGCAGGATAGGCGCACCAACGTCAGTGTTCTCACTCAGGCCAATATCCCCAGCATCGAAGCTTTGACCACGCTCGATCAGCTCCGATGGATGGGCCACATCATCCGCAAGCCTGATACAAGACTCCCAAAACAAGCGCTCTACTCGGAGCTCCGGCACGGCAAGAGAGCCCCAGGTGGGCAGAGGAAACACTTCAAGGACACCCTCAAAGCCTCCTTGAAAAAGTGCAACATCCCCACCAACCGCCCAGGATCGCACAAAGTGGAGGAGAAACATCAAGGAAGGCGCCGACCACCTTGAGTCTCTTCGCCAGGAGCAAGCGGAAGCCAAGCGCAAACATCAGAAGGAGCGCACGTCAACCCAAGCACCCCACCCGCCCATCCCTTCAACCACTGTCTGCCCCACCTGTGACAGAGACTGTGGGGTAGATTTTGCCGAATCTGTCGGGAAGAAGGCGGGACTTCCCCTTTCAGGTTTTTGACCCGCCTACTTCGACGTCCGGCCAATCCGCACGATTTTCCCTTGATTGACCTTGTTGAGCCTGCCCAGCGGGCTCAGCAGGCCAATTAAGGGCCACCCGGCAACAGGTGACGTCACAGACTGAAATTTCATCTGTCAAGCGTTCTTGGCAGATGAAATATCAGTGTCTCACAGCTGTTTGAAGCTGTGAAACACTGACACTCTGAGTTCTAAGCTGAGTCATTCTGCACAGACTCAGTTAGAACTTTTACCGGCACTCAAAGCTGAAGACAGATCGCAGCCGTTCAGCTTTCAGTTCCGGCTGAGTGATGCGCTCCCGACGGCTACAGGAAGAAAGGCTGTGAAGGTAAGTACAGGTAAGTAAAAGTTCTTTACACACTTTAGACACACCAAACACACTTACCTTTGCACTCATGCACCCATCACTCACCTGAGCGCCGACATCGCGTAAATTGGCACTAATCCCTTCCCGCCTGGTTTCGCCGGGTCCCAGTGCGGGGCGGGTACCCGCCGCCCCTGAAACTTACGTGGGGCGGGGTTTTGGGCGGGATGGTGTTGGGACCCCCAAATTCGGGATTTCCCCCCCCACACGCCTGAAACCCCGCCTGATGGCTCCCCGAAAATCTAGCCCACTGTAGGTCCCGCATTGGACTCATCAGTCACCTGAGAACTCATTTTTAGTGTGGAAGCAAGTCATCCTCGGTTCCGAGGGACTGCCTAAGAAGAAGAAGAGCATGCCAAAGGACAACAGTTACGTTTTTACCATGGTATTATGCACTGGAGACCATGTGGGATGCTTACCTTGCTCTCCAGTCTATTCTGAAAGTTCAAAAATATCATACCATCAGCCTATGTTCAGGCCTAAAACTATTAGTCAAATTTATTTACAAGGAAGGTAATTACATAGAAGCAGAAAACACACCAAGAGAATGATGGTACAAATACTTTAAAAAGTTAAGGAATACATTATTTCACAAGTGTTTAAATATTTTGAACGTATTTCTTACATAATCTGCAAGGTCAAGATGGCGACCGAGACGGTCTGGTGCTAGCGCGCTCTCCCTGCTTCGGGCGGCCCGCTCTCGCCGCTCGCTCCCGCAACCGGAGCGAGGTGTTCGGCTAGTCGGGCGGAGGCAGCGGGGGTTAGGTTGATTGGCTATGATAAAAATTGACCCTTAGTGTTAGGGGGATTAAATACGTGGGGTTACGGGGATCGGGTGGGATATGTGTCGGTGCAGGCTCGATGGGCCGAAATGGCCTCTATCTGTACTGTGAGGTTTCTGTGATTCTGTGATTCTGTGATATGGCAAATAAAATTGAATTGAATTGAAAGAATTTTGGAGAAAGAGATTGGTCATTTATCTCATTCCTGTGTGTGAGACCTGGCTGTGTGCAAATTGAATGCCACATTTCCCTAGATTACAAAAGTGACTGCACTTCAAAAGTACTTCATTGGCTGTGAAGCACTTTGGGGCATTCTGAGGTCATCAAAGGCACTATAAAAATGCAAATTCTTTCTTTCTTTCTTCTTTAGCGCAACTCTTCATCCCCAGAAGCCCTTTTCCCGGGGATGCGGATGATCTGTCAAGAAAATTCTTGACAGATCGCAAGTTCCAGGTTTTAGCGCATGCGCAGCACATGCCTAAACCCGGAACTTGCGCGGCCCCTACGGGTGGTACACACCTCATATGCACCCATAGGGGCCACAAATTACGGTCCATTACTGTATAAACTAAAGGGTACAATTCTAAAGTGGATGCCTGACCAGGGAGTCCTGGGGGTATATGTGCACAAATTGTTGACAGTGGCAGGACAGGTTGAGAAAGTGGTTAAAAAAACATACAGGATCCTGGGCTTCATAAACAGAGGCGTAGAGTATAAAAGCAAGGAAGTTATGATGAACCTTTATAAAACACTGGCTAGGCCTCAACTGGAGTATTGTGTCCAATTCTGGGCGCCGCACTTTAGGAAGGATGTGAAGGCCTTAGAGAGGGTGCAGAAAAGATTTACAAGAATGGTTCCAGGGATGAGGGACTTCAGTTACGTGGATAGACTGGAGAAGCTGGGTTATTCTCCTTAGAGCAGAGAAGGTTGAGAGGCGATCTGATAGAGGTGTTCAAAATCATGAAGGGTCTAGGCAGAGTAGATAGAGCGAAACTGTTCCCATTGGCGGAAGGGTCAAGAACTAGAGGAAACAGATTTAAGGCGGTTGGCAGAAGAACCAAAGGCGACATGAAGAAAAACTTCTTTACGCAGCAAGTGGTTAGGATCTGGAATGCACTGCCTGAAAGTGTGGTGGAGGTAGGTTCAATCGCGGCTTTCTAAAGGGAATTGGATAAGTACCTGAAGGACAAAAATTTGCAGGGCTACGGGGAGAGGGCGGGGTAGTGGGACAAGCTGAAGTGCTCTCGCAGAGAGCTGGCACGGGCTCGACGGGCTGAATGGCCTCCTTCTGTGCTGTAACCATTCTATGATTCTATGAGGAAATCATCTTGGACAGTTGACGCTTACTGAAATGTGGCTGAATCAGAAGAGTTTTGAGTATTTAGCTGTAAAGATACACAAAATCTAAAGCTAATCTTTAATTCATCTTATTATAATTTAAATTATATGGAAAAGATAGAATGCAGAAATTTTCCCTTTTTGGCAAATGACCACGATCTGCTTCTGTCACAAGAACATGCATAATAAAATGAATTGGACTATGAAAAAAGATTTGAAAGGGACCTAGAAGTGCTGGTAGACTTACCAGTTTCAATGGGCTGAATTTTTCCAGCACTCAGAGTGCGGGTTTGGAGGCGGGTCCGCTGTCAAAATCGAAATGATTGACAGCAGGTTGGGAGCCTGCTCCGAACCCACCTCCATGTTAAGATTCCAAAGTGTCGGGCCTGCAATTTCAGAACAGACCTGACACCAAGCGGCGGGGGAGGCATTTAAGATAGTTTAATGCTTGTTAAATGCTTGTTACCTACTATTTTGCCAGCCTATTTCTATTTTACCACTTTTTTTTTTAACGAGGTTCACGTTGTTCGGAGATCACATCAGGTAAGTAGGTCAGGTTCTCTATGTCTCCCCAATACTGTGAATAGGTGACAGCTGCAAAAGTGGTATAAAAGATACCATTTCACAGCATGTCACTTTCCAATGTTAGAAGCTTGAGCCTTCAGGACTTGGAAGACACTTTTGAGCTGTATGCAGTTTGGAAGTGTTTGGAGTAAACTCTCTATCCACTGTCACCTCCTTGCAGCAAGCTCTCTCACCACTAACAATCGCTTCTGTCATCTCAACTTCAGCTGCCATCTGTTCCAGCCCTTGAAAAAATCTCACCTTAGTCCTCTGAATCCCTCCACGATCAGCCCCAACACCAACATCACCAGGCACACCAACATCACCAACAACAATACCAACCTTCTCCGCCATCACCTGATGCTGCACAGGACACAGGGCATCAGCACCTGACCACATTGCTGCCCGGAACGCCAGCGATGTCATCACCATGGACAAATTTACTTCACTTGAAGCTGCACCCTCTGGCTGCCACATGATGCACCAGGTTGACACCACCCGACACCAGCACCATAAAGCATCCCTACAATGTCCAAGCCATTCCTTTCACACTCATCACATTTGTTGGGGGGGGGGTGGTGGGGGGGGGGGGGTGGTGGGTGGAAGTTAGGTCTCGACATTCACTGGAACTCACTAAGGCACTTTCAAAAGTGAGCACAGATCTGTCCAATAAGGCAAAGTGTTGAAAATAAAGATTTCAATGTTTGACAACACATTAACAGAAAATTTACATGGACATTGCATAAAACACCCAAGTGCCTACCCTTGTGTGTTGTTAGTTGGTATGATTGGACTAGGATGAGGGTGAGTGTGAGGGGTGGCAAGATGGGGGAAGTGATAATGTAGATAGAGAAGGTTGGGTGGAGGTGCAAGGTAAGTTGGTGTGAGTAAAGATGTGCAGGAGTAAGGTAGGGAAGGCAGACAGATGGGGATGTGATGAGAGGTACAGCAGGATGAGGTTGAGTGTGGCTTTGCAGTAACATTTCGTGATCTACTGAGATCATTGAAAGGTTTGCGCCACTGCAGCCAGGTACTCCTGACGTCAGCCCTGCTTTTGCCCTCCTGTGCAATGTGCAACCAGGCTGCATTGGTGTCCTGGGGAGGTCTCTTTCACCCTTGGACCTTGGAAGGGAAGAGAATTGTAATGTCCGTGTGTAATTGAGACACGGACTGCAGAAGTTGGTTATAACAGGTGTTTACTGAATGGAGACAAAACTGGAACTACTATACAAAGTTACTGCACAGGCTTATATACAGGGGTGGTCACTACTGGTACTGCAGTATACAGGGGCTGCAGAATATAGTTCCTTCTTCAAGGTACATACACTACAAGAATCTCCCTGCGTGCTGTGACTTCCTCCATAAGCATATGGAGGGAGTCATGCGAGAGCCTGGGTGCAACCATCCACCTTTGTGCAGTGCTAGTCAGTGTTTGCAGCACCTCAATGTTGCAGAACACTGACAGAACAACTGTCAAAATGGATGTGGGCATGGCTCCTTTAAGGAAACCGGCTGATGTCGCGTCATCAAATGACGTCATCAGATCCGCTTCCATTTAATTATCCGGGAACCTTGCAGGGTAACGTAAAATCACTTGGAGAGTGCGGGCTGGAGCAGGCAGCGGGCTGGGACCGTTACACCTGAACCAGAGGGGGACCAATATCCTTGCGGGGAGGTTTGCTAGCACTGTTGGGGGGGGTTTAAACTAACTTGGCAGGGGGATGGGATACAGAGTGGAGCTATAGTAGGGGGTGATTTACAGCCAAATACGGAGGAAAAAACAAGTCAGCTGGGAAGGCAGAGCAAATATGTGAAGGCATAAGGGAATATGGCAAGGCTGGAAGGCATTTATTTTAACGCAAGGAGTCTTGCAAATAAGGTGGATGAACTGAAGTTGTTGTTGAACACATGGGAGTACGATATTGTTGCTATCACGGAGACATGGTTGAGGGAGGGTCAGGACTGGCAGCTCAATATTCCGGGGTATAGAATCTTCAGGCGAGACAGAGGGGGGTGTAAAAGGGGAGGAGGTGTTGCAATATTAATTAAGGAGTCAATTACTGCTGTAAGGAGGGATGATATATTAGCGGGTTCCTCTAATGAGGCCATATGGGTAGAACTTAAAAACAAAAATGGGGCAAGCACTTTGCTGGGAGTGTACTATAGGCCCCCAAACAGTCAGGGGGAGATAGAGGAACAGATATGTAGGCAAATCTCAGAGAAGTGCGAAAATAATAGGGTAATAATAGTGGGGGATTTCAACTTCCCCAATATTAATTGGGATAGTCAGAGTGTGAAAGGCTTAGAGGGTGCAGAATTCTTAAAGTGCATCCAGGAGAGCTTTTTGAGCCAACATGTAGAAAGTCCTACAAGAGAGGGGGCAGTACTGGACCTAATTCTAGGGAATGTAGCCGGGCAAGTGGTGGAAGTGTCAGTAGGAGAGCGTTTTGGCGACAGTGACCATAATTCGGTGAGATTTAAGGTGGTCATGGAAAAAGACAAAGACGGCCCGGAAATAAGGGTTCTAAATTGGGGGAAGGCCGATTTTAATATGATAAGGCAGGATCTGGCCAAAGTGGACTGGGAGCAGCTACTTATAGGAAAATCCACATCAAAGCAGTGGGAGACTTTCAGAAGGGAAATAGAGAGAGTACAATGCCAACATGTTCCCGTAAAGGTCAAGGGTGGGACCAACAAGCAAAGGGAACCTTGGATGACAAGAGATATACAAAAATGCATTAGGAAAAAAAGGGGGGCTTTTGGCAGTTACAAAAGACTAAAGACGGAGGAAGCCCTAGAGGAGTATAGAAAGTGCAGGGGCATATTAAAAAAGAAATTAGGAGAGCGAGGAGGGGCCATGAAATAACACTGGCGAGCAAAATAAAGGAAAATCCTAAGATGTTTTATAAGTATATTAAGGGCAAGAGGATAACCAGGGAAAGGGTAGGGCCCATTAGGGATCAAAGTGGCAATCTGTGTGTAGAGCCAGATGATGTAGGCGGGGTTTTAAATGAATTTTTTGCATCTGTGTTCACTATGGAGAAAGACGATGTAGACATAGAAATCGGGCAAGGGGACTGTGATATACTTGAACATATTAGCATCGAGAGGGAGGAGGTACTAGCGGTTTTAGCAGGCCAAAAAGTGGATAAATCCCCAGGCCCGGACGAGATGTATCCCAGGCTGCTGTGTGAGGCAAAGGAGGAGATTGCAGGGGCTCTGACACTAATTTTCAGAACCTCTCTGGCCACAGGGGATGTACCAGAGGACTGGAGAACAGCTAACGTAGTACCATTATTCAAGAAGGGTAGCAGGGATAAACCAGGGAATTACAGGCCAGTGAGCCTAACATCTGTGGTAGGGAAATTATTGGAAAAAATTCTGAGGGACAAAATTAGTCTCCACTTGGAGAGGCAAGGATTAATCGGGGATAGTCAGCATGGCTTTGTCAAGGGTAAATCATGTCTGACCAATCTGATTGAATTTTTCGAGGGGGTGACTAGGTGTGTGGATGAGGGGAATGCTGTGGATGTGGTATACATGGACTTCAGTAAGGCTTTTGACAAAGTCCCGCATAGGAGACTGGTCAAGAAGGTAAGAGCCCATGGGATCCAGGGTGCCTTGGCACGTTGGATCCTAAACTGGCTGAGTGGCAGGAGGCAGAGGGTGATGGTCGAAGGTTGCTTTTGTGACTGGAAGCCTGTGTCCAGTGGGGTACCTCAGGGATCGGTGCTGGGTCCCTTGCTGTTTGTGATCTACATAAATGATTTGGATGAGAATGTAAAAGGTATGATCAGTAAGTTCGCAGATGACACGAAAATTGGTGGGGTGGTAAATTGCGAGGAGGAAAGCCTCAGGCTACAGGACGATATAAACGGGTTGGTCAGATGGGCGGAAAAGTGGCAAATGGAATTTAACCCTGAAAAGTGCGAGGTGATGCATTTTGGACGGACAAATAAGGCAAGGGAATACACAATGAGTGGTAGGACCCTAGGAAGCACAGAGGGTCAGAGGGACCTTGGTGTACATGTACATAGATTCCTGAAGGCAGCGGAACAGGTAGATAAGGTGGTTAAAAAGGCATATGGGATACTTGCCTTCATTAGCCGAGGCATAGAATATAAGAGCAGGGAGGTTATGATGGAGCTGTGCAAAACGCTGGTAAGGCCACAGCTGGAGTACTGTGTGCAGTTCTGGTCGCCTCACTATAGGAAGGATGTGATTGCTTTGGAGAGGGTGCAGAGAAGATTCACCAGGATGTTACCTGGGATGGAGCGCCTCAGCTATGAAGAAAGACTAAACAGGCTGGGGTTGTTTTCCTTGGAGCAAAGAAGGCTGAGGGGGGACCTGATTGAGGTGTACAAAATGATGAGGGGCATAGATAGGGTAGATAAAGAGGAACTTTTCCCCTTAGTAGGGGGGTCAATAACAAGGGGGCATAGATTCAAGGTAAGGGGCAGGAGGTTTAGAGGGGATTTGAGGAGGAACTTTTTCACCCGGAGGGTGGTTGGAGTCTGGAACTCACTGCCTGAAAGGGTGGTAGAGGCAGGAACCCTCACAACATTGAAGAAGCATTTGGATGAGCACTTGAAATGCCATTGCATACAAGGCTATGGACCAAATGCTGGAAAATGGGATTAGATTGGACAGGGCTTGATGGACGGCGCAGACACGATGGGCCGAAGGGCCTCTTTCTGTGCTGTATAACTCTATGACTCTATGACATCGACCCCGGCCACCCCGGACCCACCTCGGTCGGCGAAATCGTGGCCAAATGTTGCAAAGCAATTAAAAAGGAAATAGAAAATTTTGATTATATAGCCAGAACTGTATGAGTTTCCTGTGGTTACGCTTGGGACTTACAGTGTGCTAGTCAGGATGCCTATGTACAATTCTTATAAGCATTGCACAAAAAAACCTATACAAGCAACGGAGAGATGCAGAGAAGTGTCACAAGACTAATCCCAAGTGTAAAGAGGATGAGATATGAGGAAATGTTAGAGAAACGTAAGCTTTACTTACTAGAAAGGAGGAGCTTAAAGGGGGATCTCATTGAATAATACAAAATATTAAATGATAAAGATCAGGTGAGATCTTATTGTAGTAACACATTGAATGTATAGATTAGTTATGCTACTGTTAGCCTCACCTAAAGCTGTAGCATGATAATTATGGAATTTGGCTTTTGTTGGTTATGCAAGTGTTATTCATATTTACAACTTATTGGATCATAAAATTCTACATACTGTATAAGCTGAAATAAATCAGCTCTGTATAGCAGTGTATAAGGTGTTGAGTTCTTGGTGCCTCCAAAGTAAAATAAGAATTAATTGATGAATCTTGCAATGGCGGATTAAGGACGGTGAGTTGTGGTGTATCTTGTCTTTTGAGTTATTTTTAGGTAGGGCTAATTCATAACTGAAATTTATAATTTATCATGAAAAAATATCCCTGAACATAAATCCTGGAACAATCATGCAATATATTTCAAGCATGCCCAGGATTTCCAGTAATTCCAATGAAAAGGTACAAATTTAGCACAGTAATGCTATTGAAATAACAGGTTCTTTGTTGCTTGTCCAGGAAAAGTGATCAAAACAGAGTTTCTATGAACTGCATTTGTAAAGGGAGATCAAGCACACTTGATTTGAGATAAAGAATTAAGGTGCTTGTGACCCTCATGAAAGATGAAAGCACTAAACTAGGTAGAGAACTACATGGGTGCAGAGCTGACCATCTCTCAGGAATGCTTCCACTGACAATATCCAGATTATGAGATCCACACTCCAAGATATAGTAATGTTTGGGTTCAGCATGCTTGGAGACAGACTCCAGGGATCCATAAGTGAGGGATGCAGTGCAATGAACTATGCTCAAACAAATCAGCGCCTGATGATAGACATGTGGACACAAGCAAGGGAATAGATAAGTTGCTCTCAGGTCACTTCCAGCTTCTTATCAGTGCCTATCTCTGCACAAGTGTCAAGAAAAGCTTCCCAAATAAGCAGACCCATACAGGTAGAATATAACAGACAATGTCAGACTAATAGACAAGATTGCCAAGGTTTGAAACATGTTGAGGTAAGCAGCACCACAGGTACCTCTCTCAGAACACCTCCGCACCTACCCTTGCTAGTGGTGCATCACTTCGGAGCCACAGGGGAATTTTAACTGTCTCCGCCTAGTGGAAACTGGATAGAACGTGAGTTAAAATCCAAGCGGTGGACTTACTGCTCTTTTCCTGCCAGCAACCATCTTAACGCTGTTGCTTTCTTGGATGGTTGAGGCGCCCGCCTGACTCGGTCGGAGCTTCCTGAATACATGTAAATTGGGGTGCTTTTATGTCATTAGGACCCTGATGCAAATTTAAAACCCTGCGAGCAGACCGTCTGCTGTGGACACTCTACTCAGTAAAACTTGGCAGATACCCAGGGGAGGCCCTGACAAGGTAAGTTTAAAACTTATCTTTGATGATGGGAACAGACCATTTAGATCAGAGATGTTGAAATTGATACACATGCAGCTTTCGAACCCTGGAAATCTGGTCCACAGGCAGCTCAGTCCTATTTGTGCTTATATTTTGTACTTGTTAGTTTGTTCTGTTTGAATTTATGGGCCTGAAGATTTGGAAAGGCAGTTCTCAGCTCTGCTGCCACATTGGTGATTCAATCTTAAATCGAAACTTCATCATCTGTTAGTATTAGCAACTTGAGAGAAATACGAATTAATGGAAACATGGATTTAAACTTTGTATGTGGCTTCTGAGGCTCCATGATAAATACCCAGAAAAAACCCGAAGATCTAGGACACTCTTCATTTAGATGTTCATACTGTGGTATCCTTTTCTGTTGACGTCCTGATACTTGAATGGCAACATGTGTGCAGTCAATGGTCCCCGCGTCCAGGCAACCTCACATTTTTAATTAAACCTTGCCTGCCTCTCTTGCTGATGCTGTATCTGGTGTTGAATGCAGTCAGCAGCATGTAGAAACAGTGAGGTTAATTTCCAACTTATCGCCCAACTTTGCTTTCCATTGAAATCAATGGAAAGTCAGGCTTTTTCTATAACGGGCACTTGACCCACAATGTCAATTTTATGTCCAGCGGTAAGTTGAAAATTACCCCCAATGTACCTCAATGAACTGCAAACTTGCAGATCCTTGCCAAGTTGCCTGTCACAGAAATCACAGAAACCCCACAGTGCAGATAGAGGCCATTTCGGCCCATCGAGCCTGCACCGACACATATCCCACCCGATCCCCATAACCCCTACACCAACACATATCCCACCCTATCCCCGTAACCCCACGTATTTAATCCCCCTAACACTAAGGGTCAATTTATCATAACCAATCAACCTAACCCGCACACCTTTGGACTGTGGGAGGAAACCGGAGCACCCGGAGTAAACCCACGCAAACATGGGGAGAATGTGCAAACTCCACGCAGACAGTCACCCGAGGCCGGATTCGAACCCGGGTCCCTGGCGCTGTGAGGCAACAGTGCTAACCACTATGCCACCGTGCTGTCATTACCTAAGAGGAACATATGGCAAAATAGTTCAGTGCCATTGTCACTTTTACTGTTTCTTGGTTGCAGATCTGATTCCAGAAGATGGCAGAATTAATCTAAGGCTTCCTTGGTGAGACATAATCCCTTCACCCAGTAGTCCTCAGTGTGGTGACAGCATGCACATTACTTGCAGTAGACGTGCTGCCTGGGATAATAGTGACTACTAGCGGTACTAGAACCTTTGACCTCCCTGATCCTCATCTGCTGGTGCTTCTCCTCCAATATATCCATCAGAATGAGACTTGCTGATGCTGCAGTGAGTCAACTCTCTGGTGTTCTGCTGTACTGGATCTCTGGTGGCTTTCTCTGCTGCTCTGGCACCGTCATTAATATGATGTGCGCCTAAAGGCAAGCATGAGGAGATCTACGTTTTTCATTAATTGCTGCTTAGCAAACCCTTAGTAAGGAAAGCACCTGTTAACAATGAGTTTGTGCACTAATGCACCAAATTACTTTGCTTGTGCATTAGCTCTAACATATGAAGGAGTTTAGATTTGATGTCTGCATTCTACCTTTATTATGGAAGTTGAGTTTTATGCTATTCAAATTTATAATTGTACTGGCACAGTCTTCTATGTATAGTGCCATGTAAGTTAGTTTTTGTTTTGTATTTTTTTTTATCAAGCATTAATTAGTGACACTTTCAAAGTTGCAATATGCTTTAAAGAATTGTTGACAGTAATTTATCCTTGAGTCATTTTCATATAAGGGCGGTTCTGTGCCAAAACTATAATTTCACCATAAAATTACTTACTCTAGACGTAAAGCTCAGGTTGTTGAGATACCGCGGCAAACGTGGGAGTCGAGACCAGAGCTATTGAAAACACAACTGCTTTATTCCAACCACATGGCAAACAGGAACTAGAAAAGCCCGCGCATCCACTTAAATACTTCCCAGACAGGAAGTGCTCCCGGCAGCCTGTCCCTGTGGGAAACAAGTTGCTGGAGGAAAGGGCCCCCGGCTGGGGGCTTCTGCTTAGACTGTCTGTGCCGCCGTGAGCGGATTATGTCCAGTGGTGGCGTGTCACCACAGAGCTCCCCCCAGAATCCGCTTAGGAGGAGTGGACGAGTCGTGACGGTGGTCTAATGGTTCTGCCGCAGCGGCTCTGAGTGGTCGCCGGTCTGGTTGGTTGGGTTGGGCGGTTCGCCGCCGGCTGTGCTGGCTTGCCGGGGGGACGGCCTCTAGTTGGAGGCTGGGCCACGGGGACCTGTTCCCCTGGTTCTGTGTGTGCTGGTTTGAGCCGGTCGATGGAGACTGTCTCGACCCTGTCGCCGAGTCGCAGCTTGAAGACCTTGTCCCCGGTTTATAGTACCTCGTACGGACCGTCGTACGGGGGTCGCAGGGGCCCGCGGTGCGCGTCGTGTCGCACGAAGACGAAGCGCGCCTGCTGTAAATTTGGCGGGACGTGAGGTGCGAGTTCGCCGTGTCGGTTGACCGGAAGTGGGGCGAACTGCTGAGCGGAAGAGAAAGAGTCGAGCCGCTGCTGTTCGGCCGACCAAGGCTTGGTAGGCTCCGGAAGGAATTCGCCTGGGACGCGCAGCGGTTGTCCGTAGACTAACTCCGCTGCCGAGGACTGGAGGTCTTCCTTGACCGCGGTGCGTAGGCCGAGTAGCACCCACGGTAGGCGGTCAGTCCAGGTACTATCCTGCAGGCCGGCGCGGAGTGAGGCCTTGAGTGACCTGTGGAAGCGTTCACAAAGTCCGTTGGCCTGCGGGTGGTACGCCGTGGTGCGGTGGAGCGTCACCCCGAGGTTGCGTGCTGTGGCCATCCAGAGTTCGGAGGTGAACTGGGCGCCTCTGTCGGAGGTTATGTCGGCCGGTACGCCGAACCTCGCAACCCAGGTGTTAACGAACGCCCTGGCGATGTCGGCTGTGGTGGTGGAGGTCAGCGGCACTGCCTCAGGCCAGCGTGTGTAGCGGTCGACCATCGTGAGGAGATAAGTTTGGCCTTGCGATGGCGGCAGGGGACCGACAATGTCGACGTGTACGTGGTCGAAGCGGCGGCTGGGTACCTCGAAGTCTCCCAGGGGTGCTTTGGTGTGCAGCTGTACCTTAGCCCGTTGGCAGGCGAGGCAGGAGGTGGCCCAAGTCCGAACATCTCTGCTGAGGCCGCGCCAGACGAAGTGCTTGGAGAGGAGTTTGACGGATGCGCGGGAACCCGGGTGAGAGAGCCCGTGGAGCGCGTCGAAAACGCGGCGGCGCCAGGTCTCCGGGACGACCGGCCTGGGTTGGCCGAGTGAGACGTCGCACGTGACTGCCGTGGCTTCGGGCCCGTGCGCGACCTTGGCTAGGCGTAGCCCTGGCAGGCTGGTAGCCGCCGAGAGGAGGTCTGGGTCCGTGAGCTGGGCCGCTGCTAGTTGTGCGTAGTCGACCGCGAGGTGATTCGCACAGACGGCGGGACGGGAAAGGCAGTCGGCGACCACGTTGTCTCTACCGGAGACGTGCTGAATGTCCGTAGTAAACTCGGAGACGGCCGCGAGCTGGCGTTGCTGCCTAGCGGACCAGGGTTCGGTGTGCTTGGCCATCGCGTATGTGAGTGGCTTGTGGTCCACATACGCGGTGAAGGGGTGGCCTTCCAGGAGGAACCTGAAATGGCGGACCGACAGGTGAAGTGCGAGAAGCTCGCGGTCGAAAGTGGAGTATTTGACCTCCGGGGGGCGCAGTTGGCGGCTGTAGAAGGAAAGTGGCTGCCACGCGCCATTGACCCACTGCTCGAACACGGCCCCGACCGCGTGGTCGGAGGCGTCGGTGGTGAGCGCGACCCGGGCATCGGCCCTCGGGTGCGCGAGCAGAGTGGCGTCGGCGAGCGCGTTTTTGGTGGCGTCGAAGGCGGCTGCCGTGCCAGTGGTCCAGGCTACGTCCATCTTGCCGGATTTTCCACGGAGGGAGTCATATAGGGGCTTCATGAGGGCTGCGGCTCTGGGGATGAACCTGTTGTAGAAGTTCACCATCCCGAGGAACTCCTGGAGGCCCTTGATGGTTGTGGGGCGGGGGAATTGCTGGACGGCCTGCACCTTGTTGGGCAGGGGGACGGCCCCAGCAGGGGTGATGTGGTGACCGAGAAAATCGATCTCGGTTAGGCCGAATTGGCACTTCGTCGGGCTGAGGGTGAGCCCGTGTTGGGCTAGGCGCCCGAACAGGATGCGAAGGTGTTCGAGGTGTTCCTGTTTGGAGGAGCTGGCCACGAGAATGTCGTCTAGATAGACGAATAGGAAGTTCAGGTCCCGGAGGACTGAGTCCATAAGGCGCTGGAAAGCCTGTGCTGCATTCTTGAGGCCGAAGGGCATCCTCAGGAACTCGAACAGGCCGAATGGGGTGATGACGGCCGTTTTGGGGATGTCCGCGGGGTGTACGGGGGCTTGGTGGTAACCGCGCACCAGGTCGACTTTGGAAAAGACGGTTCGTCCGGCCAGTCGGGCCGAGAAGTCCTGGATGTGTGGCACCGGGTATCGATCGGGGGTGGTGGCGTCGTTGAGGCGGCGGTAGTCCCCGCAAGGGTGCCAGCCTCCGCCGGGCTTGGGGGCGATGTGGAGGGGCGAGGCCCAAGGGCTGCTGGAGCGGCGGATGATGCCGAGTTGTTCCATGGTGGTGAACTCGGCCCGCGCGATTTCCAGCTTGGCCGGGTTGAGTCTGCGGGCGTGGGCAGAAACTGGGGGGCCGGTGGTGGGGATATAGTGTTCCACACCATGCTTGGCGGCTTTGGCCAAAAAGGTCGGGTTAGTGAGGGCGGGAAACTCAGCTAGGAGTGCCGAGTAGTCGTCCGTGGCTCTGGCGAGGCAGTAGGTCGTCAGGCCGGCCGAACGGGCCGGGGTAAAGGCGCCGGGGATGGGGGCCATAGTGTTGATGTCGACGAGGCGGTGCCTCGGAATGTCGACAAGGAGGCCGTGGGCGCGTAGGAAGTCGGCGCCGATGAGTGGGCAGAGGACCTTGGCTGTGAGGAACTCCCAGCGGTAACGGCGGCCCGCGAGGTCGAGCGTGACCATGCGGGTGCCATATGTGCGGATTTCAGAGCCGTTGGCTGCAGCCAGTGTGATACCCCGTGTGCCGCGTTGGATCTCGAGGGCGGAGGCGGGGGTGATGCTGTGCTGGGCCCCTGTGTCGCACAGAAATCGGCGGTTGGTTCTGTCGTCAGTGACGTACAGTAGGGGCTCCTTCTGCCCCGCGGCCATCGCGGGGGCCGGTGCGGGGGGGGTTTTGAAGGTACACGGTGGCGCCCAGCGTTGAGCCCTAGCGCCAAAACGGGTGTGGTAGTAGCAGTGACCCGGAGTGGTAGGGCGGTCGGGCCTAGCGGCCCGGGAAGACCGTGTGGTCGTTGCCGTGAGGTCGGGCGCGACATCGCGAGCGGCCTGTGCAGAGAGCAGCCGGTCGGCCTTTTCGGCTATATCATTCAGGTCCGTGGAGTCAGACTCCACAATGAGCGGGCGGATGCTGGCGGGGAGCTGCCGAATGAAAAGCGTGCGAAAAAGGGCGCCGGGGTTTTTGTCGTCTGAGAGGGACAGCATGTGGGAAAGCAGGTCTGATGGTGAAGCATCACCAAGGCCGGGGAGGTCCAGGAGTTGGCAGTGGCGCTGGTAAGAGGACGTTTGAAATTTTTTAAGTAGCGCAGCCTTCAGATGTTCGTACTTGCCCTCTGTTGGTGGATTCTGCAGCGCTGCCCAAACCTTGGGGACTGTAGCGTAGGTGAGCGAGGCGACGAGGTAGTCGTACTTCGTGGCGTCGACTGTAATGCCTTTCAGCCGGAATCTGGACTCAGCTTGAACGAACCAGGCTTCGGCGAGGTTCTCCCAAAAGTCTGGTAATTTAACCGTGACTGCGTTTGTATCCGCCATGCTAGCTTAGGATTCGCCCTGAGCGTCGGGGTCACCAGTGTTGAGATACCGCGGCAAACGTGGGAGTCGAGACCAGAGCTATTGAAAACACAACTGCTTTATTCCAACCACATGGCAAACAGGAACTAGAAAAGCCCGCGCATCCACTTAAATACTTCCCAGACAGGAAGTGCTCCCGGCAGCCTGTCCCTGCGGGAAACAAGTTGCTGGAGGAAAGGGCCCTCGGCTGGGGGCTTCTGCTTAGACTGTCTGTGCCACCGTGAGCGGATTATGTCCAGTGGTGGCGTGTCGCCACAAGGTCACTCTTTCCTAAATTGATGTTTATTGCTAACATGGTCTTTCACTCCAGTCTTTGGGTTCCCTTCCGTCTCCATCTCTGGGGATAGGTTATTGACCAACATTCACTACAAGCCCACTGACTCCCACAGCTACCTGGACTACACTTCCTCCCACCCCGCCTCCTGTAAGGACTCTATTCCATTCTGCCAGTTTCTCCGTCTCCGCCGCATCTGCTCCGATGATGCCACCTTCCACACCAGTGCTTCCGACATGTCTTCCTTTTTCCTCAAATGAGGATTCCCCTCTACCGTGGTTGACACGGCCCTCGACCATGTCCGTTCTATCTCCCGCACTTCTGCCCTCACCCCTGCCCCTCCCTCCCAGAACCACGATAGGGTTCCCCTTGACCTCACCTTTCACCCCACCAGCCTCCACATTCAATGGATCATCCTCCACATTCCGCCACCTCCAACGTGATCCCACCACCAAATGCATCTTCCCCTCACCTCCCCTTTCAGCATTCCGTAGGGACCGCTCCCTCCGAGATACCCTAGTCCACTCCTCTATCACCCCCAGCACCCCTTCCCCTTCGCCCGACACCTTCCCGTGCAAGCGCAGGAGATGCAACACTTGCCCATATACCTCCCCCCTTCCCACTGTCCAGGGCCCCAAACACCCCTTCCAGGTGAAACAGCAGTTTACTTGTACTTCTTACAATCTAGTATACTGTATTCGCTGCTCACGATGTGGTCTCCACTTGGGTGATTGGGTGACCGCTTTGGGGAACACCTCCGTTCAGTCCATAAGGGTGACCCCGAGCTTCCGTTCGCCTGTCATTTCAATTCACCACTCCATTCCCACTCAGACCTCACCGTCCGCGGCCTCTTGCATTGTTCCACGGAAGCTCAGTGTAAGTTCCGATTAGACACTTTACAGCCTTCCGGTCTCAATATCGAGTTCAACAATTTCAGATCATAACCTCGGCCCCTATTATATTTTGATATATTTTTTATCCACACCTTTGGTTTGTGCCTTTTCCTTTTTATTCTCTCCCACATGGCAGCTGTCTTCCATTCTGCCAGCACATTTCACACTTCATCTAGAGCCATCTTTTGTCTCTTTACCTGTCCTATTACCATCTTGTCTCGCCTTGAATATCTCTTAATGTCTCTTCACCTCTTGGACCTTCCCTTTTGTTCTTTCATCCCCTCCCCCATTTCCCAGCCCCCAAACTTGCCTTTTAATCTGTTTCATTTCCTGCTTTTTTCTCAGTTTTGAAGAAGGGTTTCGACCTGAAACGTTAACTCTGTTTTTCTCTCCACGGATGTTGCCTGGCCTGCTGAGTTTTTCCAGCATTTTCTGTTGTTATTTTTGATTTCCTTTTATTGTTTGCTTTTCTCTCGCCTTTAATATTCTCTCTGTTAATATACTGAAGTGTCTTTATTTTCTTTACAACTTTTTCTTCATTTGTCTACTTTTTTCCCTCTGGCATCTTTGTCCTTTACTTTTCCTTCATCTTCATGCCTCACTTTCTTTCCATCTTGACCTGGAGGAGTTGCTAGGGCTTATTGGGGAACAACAGCTAGCAGTGGGAGCAAGAAGAATAATCTTGGGCACTGAAACTCTTCAATCTTACTGATACCAGTATCATTTTGTAAGTGGACAGGCAACAATGGAACACAAAAGCCCAAGGTTAGCAGAGTTTGCCACTTTTTTGCACGTATCTAACATTCCTAACGGGTATCTGAATTCCCATTAGGAATGTTAGATGTGGGATCCTCTTAGATATGGGGATGTTGAAGTTCAAATACAAAGGTAAGTGTCATTTGGTGAGTCAGGGCTGATGAAGCTACTGGAGTGCCAAGCACAAATTTCTTGGTCTTTCTGTGAAATCAGCAATGACTAAAGTCAGTTTAATGAGCCATCCCTTATTGTTCCAGTTGCTTCTAGCTGCACTTTTTTGTTGTGCCACTCAAAGTACAAAGGAAAATTGACAGTAGCGATATTCAATAGAATAGAAATAGATAAAGAGGATGTACTTAAAAAGTTGACAGTCCTCAAAGTAGATAAGTCACCCAGTCCGGATGGGATGCATCCTAGGGTTGCTGTGGTAATTAAGGGTGGAAATTGTGGAGGCTCTGGCCACAATCTTCCAGTCCTTCTTGGATATGGGGGTGGCGCCAGAGGACTGGATTGCAAATGTTACACCCCTGTTTAAAAAAGGGGAGAGGGATAAACCCAGCAACTAAAGGCCAGTCAGACTAACGTCGTTGGTGGGGAAACCTTTAGAGACAGTAATCTGGGACAAAATTAATTGGTATTTGGAAAAGTATGGGCTAATAAATGAAAGTCAGCACAGATTTGTTAAAGTGAAATCGTCTTTAACTAACTTGATCGAGTTCTTTGGTGAAGTAACGGAGAGGGTTGATGAGGGTAGTGCGGTTGATGTTGTGTATATGAACTTTCAAAAGGCGTTTGACAAGTACCACATAATAGACTTGTTAGCAGAATTTAAGCCCATGGGATTAAAGGGTCAGCGGCAGCATGGATACAAAATTGGCTAAGGGACAAAAAGCAGAGGATAGCGGTGAATGGTTGTTTTTCAGACTGGAGGGAAGTATAGAGTGGTGTTTCCCCAGGGATCGGTATTAGGACCATTGCTCTTTTTGACATATATTAATGACCTGGACTTGGGTATACAGGGCATAATTTCAAAGTTTGTAGATAATAAAAAAACTTGGAAATGTAGTAAGCAATGAGGAGGATAGTAACAGACTTCAGGAGGACATAAACAGGTCAAACGGGCAGACACGTGGCAGATGAAATTTAACGCAGAGAAGTGTGAAGTGATACATTTTGGTAGGAAGAATGAGGAGAGGCAATATGAACTAAATGGTGCAATTTTAAACAGGGTGCAGGAACAGAGTGACCTGGGGGTATATGTACACAAATCTTTGATGGTGGCAGGACAAGTTGAGAAGGCTGTTAAAAAAGCATATGAGATCCTTGGCTTTATCAATTATGGAGTAGAGTACAAAAGCAAGGAAGTTAACACTGGTTAGGCCTCAGCTGGAATATTATGTTCAATTCTGGGCACCACACTTTAGAAAGGATGTCAAGGCTTTGCAGAGGGTGCAGAAGAGATTTACTAGAATGGTCCCAGGGATGAGGGACCTCAGTTATGTGGAGAGACTGGAGAAGCTGGGATTGTTCTCCTTAGAGCAGAGAAGGTTAAGAGGAGATTTGATAGAGGTGTTTAAAATCATGAACGGTTTTGATAAAGCAAATAAAGAGAAACTGTTTCCGTGGCAGAAGGGTCAGAGATTTACGGTGACTGGCAAAAGAACCAGAGGCAACATAAGGAAATACTGTTTTACGCAGCGAGTTGATATGATCTGGAATGCACTGCCTGAAAGGGTGGTGGAAGCAGATTCAATAGTAATATTCAAAAGAGAATTGGATAAATACTTGAAGGGAAAAAATTACAGAGCTGTGGGGAAAGAGCAGGGGCGTGGGACTAATTGGATAGCTCTGCCAAAGAGCCGGCACAGGCACGATGGGCTGAATGGCCTCCTTCTGTGCTATTTCATTTTATGGTTCTATGACTATGCTATAGTGAATACACAGAAGTGGCCGAACACAGGAAATGTACCAATGCAAGAGAATTGACAGGATAGAACAGGTGCAATCCTTGGGTATGACACAAATGTTTCCTGTGTACAAATCAAGGAAAATCAACTTCTAGTTTTGTGTACATCTCATGGAATAACAATGAAAACGTTGTGTTATTACATAGGAAGTGGACAAAATAGATCAGTGCCACAAGACCAAAATGTAAAGAATTCATTTTGAATAAATTCCATAGATCTCAGGGCATAGAATTACTCAGAAGTGACAATACCCTAAGGATTACTCTCAGTCATGACATCCAAAGACAACCTCATTTATTAAAAGATCTGATTTTGACTGTGACAAAGTGTGAGAGAATTATATTTTCTGCTGCACATTGTTATTCACAGCAAAGAGAACATTATTTATCACATTATTCCCCCTAGCATGCTATACAGTCATTTTTTATTCCTTTTCATTTTTTTCAAGTGATTCTGTATTTCTCTGTCTGTGCTACTCATAGCAACCAATCAAAACCATCAGGGCAGATGACCTGGTCCCAGTCCTTTACTGCTACAAGTCCTGATTTATCTACCAGTAAACACTTGAGAAAGGTCAAGGTGACTGGAATTGTGATTTTTCTCTCTCTGACTGTGGGAAATGCTTGCTTTCTGCTTGACATGACATAGCTGAGACTGGGAATTTATCATGCACTGAATCATGGCTCAAATCAGTAACATACTATTCCATGTCACAGCTTTATTATTGAGCAACCAAGGTGAAAGAGCAACATGCATATTGCAGTACAAAATCAATGTTAAAAGCTATAAATAAAGAGACAAACAATAGTGATTGGGTGACAGCAAGGTGTCACAGCTTCATTGTGCAGACCATGGCCCAACATTTGCGATCGGCGGCTTCCCACGGGAAGTAATGATTGGAGTCCTAAATCAAGTCTTAAAACCCAAGCACATTGGCGTTACACTCAAAGGGTCAACCAATATCAGGTGCAGTCTAATCGCAAGTCATGAGGCTAGGTATTCTGCGGGGAGTGTCTCACCTCCTGACTCCCCAAAGCCTCTCTACCATCTGCAAGGCACAAGTCAGGAGTGTGATGGAATACTCTCCACTTGCCTGGATGAGTGCAGCTCCAACAACACTCAAGAAGCTCGACACCATCTAGGACAAAGGAACCCGCTTGATTGGCACCTCATTTACAACCTTAAACATTCACTCCCTCCACCACCGGCGCACCGTGGCTGCAGTGCGTACCTTCTACAAGATGCACTGCAGCAACTTGCCAAGGCTTCTTCGGCAGCACCTCCCAAACCCGCGACCTCTTCCACCTAGAAGGACAAGGGCAGCAGGCGCATGGGAACACCATCACCTCCAGGTTCCCCTCCAAGTCACACACCATCCTGACTTAGAAGTATATTGCCGATCCTTCATCGTCGCTGGGTCAAAATCCTGGAACTCCCTACCTAACAGCACTGTGGGAGTACCTTCACCACACGGACTGCAGCAGTTCAAGAAGGCGGCTCACCACCACCTTCGCAAGGGCAATTAGGGATGGGCAATAAATGCTGGCCTTGCTAGCGACACCCACATCCCATAAATGAATTTTAAAAAATGATTGCCACAGGCTTTTTTCACTAATTAAAGGGGAGGTTTGTTGATGCTGCAGCACCTCATTCTCAGCATTGCTGGCTGTGCAGCTGCCTCAGCAAGCAGAAGCAGAAGCAGAACAGGGAGGAGCCGGAGGACTGGACCAGGTGTGCTCATGGCAGATCCACACCCCAGGGAGAGGGCCTGCAGAATCCACACCTCACGGCTTGCACACAATGACAGCTATTCAACTATGGCAGACACATCACCCAAACACATTGCTCCACACTCACTCACACACTTTCCTTTCTCTTGCAGGCCAAGGTGGCTCACAACAGGAGGGAGCAGGAGCGCACAGGCGGGGGACAAGCCGACACCCAACCACTGTCTGTGCTGGAGAATTGAGCACTGCAGATTATTGGGTGCCGGGTGGTGGGCGCTGTGGACACCAGTGACGTTGACTCCCCTTGGGGACAACAACAGTATGTTCATCCCTACTCCTTCTTCTCACATCCCACTTCCCCCTCACCCCACAAGCGTTTCGCACTTTCCAGCTAATCATGCTGTATGCATGCATTTCTCTCTTCCTGCCCCCCTCCCCGCACCTTAACCCGACACTTGTGCCTTTATGCTTTCAGATAATCAGCAAGCACCTGAGCAGCCTGTCCCTGAGAGCACCGTAGAGAGCGAGACGGGAGAAGAGGAGAAGGAATAACACATCGCGTCACTGCATCTCTCACCTGTAGACACCAGCTCAGATACTGGCACTACGCGTTCTTTAGAGGCTAGTATAGTAGCGGGAACTGCAGAGGGTGAGGCACCAGGAACGAGTGGGCTGCAGCAAGGCCGGGGGAAAGGGTAGCTTGGGGGCCAGCTCCCCGGAGGGCGAGTTCGCGCGTGAGTTCTGCTACACAGGACTCAGATGAGGACCTCGATGGAGGGGCCTTTAGAAGAAGGGTGATGGGCATGCACACGGAGATGATAGGTGCAAAGGCAAGGGTGCCCGAGAGCCTCTCGGCAATGGTAAGGAGTGTGGAGGAGTCCACCTTCAACATTGCATAAGGTTCTGTGCACACCATTCAACCCATAATTTCCAGTCTGCAAAGGACGGTAGACTCCCAGAGAGACCGCGGCGACCCAGACCTGATGCCGCCTGTGATGGGCGATCTGGCAGCTTCCATTGCAGCACAGGTGGAAGTGACGCAATATCTTAGTGCTGTAATGCAGTCTATGGTTAGTGGCAGCCAATCTTAGACTGCTCTCATGCAGTCTCAGCTTGATGCCACACAAGCTCTGGCTGCTGCCATCGTGACTGGGTCTATCACTGTCGACCAACGCTTTCACGGTGTCGCTGTAGCAATCTGTGCTCCAACAGATTGTTAGGGATGCTGAGGTGCTGCCCCAGGGGAATGGCAGTGGGTCAGTGGAGCAGGAACCTGCTGTCCTCTCTCAGGATGATAGCATTTCTGCTGCCACTCCGCCATTGCCCTTGTTGGTGCCTGTCATCCAGCCAGCCCAGACTGCTGCTGCCTATGCTGAGGTGGTGCAGTCTACAGCCGGGCCTTCCAGGTCCAGAGCTGGTCGAGGGTGTCATGCAAGGCCATCTGAAGTCTCCCGCATGGACACTCATTAGACCTGCTGCAGCCACTGGTCAAAAACTTCGTAGGAGCACTAGAGTAGGCAAAGGTACAATAACGACAGGCGTTAAGGGATTGCACAAGGATGGATAGTTAATATTTTTGGTGTAAATATGTGTTCACTGATTTTTGATAAATTTATTAATTCACTTACCATTCTTTTGTGGTGTCTGTCATTTCAGCTTTGCGGTGTGATATGGTCTGCGAGAGGGATGGAATGATGAGGATGTGGTGAGCAAAGAGGATCTGGGTTTTAAGTCATCCTGGTATGAGGCTGGAGGTCTGTTTGGAGGAGGTGCATAGTTCTGTGACCACTTCCTTGGTGAGGCGGAGCCGTCTAATACACTGCTCCTCGCTTAATTGAGGGTAGGAGAAGTCCTCTCGGAATACCCTCGGAAGGTAAGGCCTCCTGGTGAGAGCCCCAATGTCCCGCCTCATCTCTCTGCGCACATGTTCCTGTCTTTCTCGCTGCCTACGCTGCCTACGCTCCCTCTGCCATAGATCCTGATGGGCGATGTGGCATGCCAGTATAGCCCTCATTAATGTTACCAAGTGTAGCAGTTTGAATCTTTGAAGAATAAATGTAGCTACTTTTTAGTTGCCAGAAGACTCCTGATACAAAAGAACCTTGAAATTATTAAATGAAACTGTTGCAGTAGGTGAAACTGACAAGAAACCACTGAAACTGCACTAACCTGACAGCTGCGAGTGATTACTGATGATCCCTTTAAATAACGTCCCTGGAGCCGGCTTCCTGGTGCTTCACACCAGCTCTCTCTGTCGGTGTTTACTCCAGGCGCTGAGGTCACGATCCACCTAGCGTTGACGTTCCCGGTGATATCTCTTACCAGCAGCACTACGCGCAGCGGGGGGGGGGGGGGTGAGATTTGGTGTGTGGCGCTGGATTCTCCTCACCCCTGCGAAACTGGTCTAGTGTCCCAATAGCGCCATCTACTGGTGCTAACAGGAGGCGCTAAGGGGATGAATTTTTCCCCCATAGACTCTGGAACCTCAAAGCCATGAAGCTTGGAGAGTGTGCAGAGATTCAGATAGGGTGGAAAGAGCAATCTTGCAGGCACAGGTGTGAAGAATAGGGCAATTTTGCAAATGTGGAATGAAAAGAAAAGAGATCTCTGAAGCACAGAGCAAGTAGGAGTAGGAAATATTGGGGTTGTGGTGTGGGTAGGAAAATAAAAATGAATTGTCCTACTAAGATCAGGTCATTGTCATAATTTTGAAAAATAGTCAACAATTCCTCAGGAGTAGTTGATTTTCATCCCTGAGATAAAAACATTACTTTATATGCACAAATGGTTTAGCCATCCATCACCAGATCTAGCTGGACAACATCAACTGCTATCAGGTCTCACTCTCCTCTGCCAGAACTGCCCACAACAACCGGATCATCCTGGAAAGCAAAGATAACCCTGGCTTCTTTCTTCACCATCAAACATCTCCTTAAATCCCTCTCTCCTGTCCCTTTTGCTCTCACCTCAAACAGCAACTGTGAGGAGCTCATGGATTTCAGCACTAAGATTGAGAGCATCCATTAGTCTGCCTCTGCTGCATCCCCCCTTCCCCTTGACCACCAAGCCAAACCACCCCTCAGGTTCTCCCCTGCCCTTTTTCTAGTTTCTCTCGTATTTCCCCTTATGCCCTATCCAAACTCATCTTATGAGATCCATCACCTGTTCTCTTGACCCCATTACCACTAAAGTGCTGATCATCCAACTTCCCTTCCTGGCCCCCATGCTAGCTGTCATTGTAAATAGTTCCTGCTATTCAAGTACTGTCAGCCTCCCTTTCAAAACTGTTGTCATAACCCCTGCTTCAAAAGACCCACCCATAACCCCTCTGTCCCTGTAAACTACCACCCTCTCCTCTCCAAAGTTCTTGAAAACCTTGTTACCTTTCAAATCTGTGCCCAGCTTTCCCACAACTCCATATTTGAATCTTCCCAATCAAGTTTCCGTCCCTGCCACAGCCCCAAAAATGGCCCTAACCAAAGTCACAAATGACATGCTCTGCATGTGCTGCATTATCCCTCAGCATCCTTAACCTCTTTGTAGCCTTTGGTCGGTAACACCATCCTCCTCCATTGTCTTTCATCCGTTGTCCAGCCTAATGGGATTTCCCTCATTTGGTTCCATTCTTACCTATCGAATCATAGCATAAGCATCTCCAGCAATTGCTTCCTCTCCCGCCCCACACTATTACCTCCAGAGTCCCCAAGAATCTATTCTTGATCCCCTCCTCTACATGATGCCCCTTAGCGACATAATCTGCGGACATGGAGTCAGCCTCCACATGTATGCTGTCGATACTCAGCTCTACCTCTCCGCCACCTCTCTTGACCCTTCCACTGACTCTATGTTGTCAGACTGCTTGACCAATATCTAGGCATTGATGAGCCAGTTAAACATTTGGAAGACTGAAGCAACTGTCTTTGGCTTCTACCACAAACACTATCACCTGGCCACTGATTCCATCCCTTTCTCCAAATTCTACTGAAGTCTATGCTGAGCTTCCAACTCCATATAGTCACTATCTCAATGACCACCTACTTCCACCTCCTTAACATTGTCTGCTTCAGCCCCTTCTTTAGCCTATCTTCCACCAAAACCCTCATCCATGCCTTTGTCACCTGTCATCTTCTGATATGATTATTCCAATGATCTCCTGGCTGGCCTCCCATCCTTCACCCTCTGTAAGCTTCAGCTCATCCAAAATTCTGCTACACGTTTCTATCCTACACCATGTCCCACACACCTGTCGCCCCCTATTCTTCCTGACCTACATTGCCTCTCAGTCCCTCAACTCTTTCAATTTAAAATGGTTACCCTTGTGTCTCAATCCCTTTATAGCCATGCCCCTTCGTATCTCTGTAACATTGTACAACTCCCTCTTGCTGAACTCTCCATTCCTTCAATTCTAGACTTTTGTGCAGCCACCCGCCCCCCGCCCCATTGACGGTGGTACCTGTTATGTTCATTAATAAATTGACATTCTTATTATGAACACAGCTAGCTTCTAGCTAGTCATTTATGCAGTACACGTTCTCTAGGTACAGTATCTGTAGAGATGCTGCATGTGTGCTCCTGTGTGCAGGCTGCCATCTTGACTGTTGCCTTGTGGGTAGCCTAGTGCCTCATGGGTAATGTTGTCTTAATATCTATACAGCTGGGTAGTGTAGTCTTATATACATACAGCTATATACAGCTCTACGGCTCCACCTAGTGTCCACTATAGAATTACATGCTATTGATCACTACATCCCCCTTTCTTTGAGGTTTAACAAAATCAATATCCATCAACTTTCAAGAAAACAATAAAGATAATATCAGTAACACTTTTGTTAGTGCTCTATAAACATAAACATTTTCAAAACAGTCAACACATTTTCAAAGCTTTACATTGTACTCAAAGATTAAGTCTATCAGGCTTTTTTACTTCACGTGTGGATCTTCTCAACACGGGTAAGTCTGATGTATCTTCATGAGATTGTTCTGGCGGTGAATGACAAGATGCAGTTGCGGCATTGTCATCAATCTGCTCTTGTATAGATCGAGGTCTCCTTGCGATCTTTGCTTGGAGAGGGTTTCAGTGTTTCCTTCACTCTTCATGCCATAACTCTCAATGTAGTCAATGCACTCTCGAAAAACTGCTGGCAGCTGGATCCCATCATACAGCATAGTCCTCTCAGCAGCCTCAGCTAATGGAACACCAAAGATTGGCCTGAGGGAAGAAGGAGTATCCACCGGAACTGCTTCCTGCTCTGGTGCAGGCTTCTTCTTTTTATTTTTCTCTTTCCACTGCTTAACAACATCTGCTGCGGTTATATCTTTGGACTTTTTCTCCTTGTGTTTTTCCTCTTTGTGCTTTTCTTCCTTTGGCTTCTCTTTGACCTGAAAGACTTTTTCTTTCTTCTTGGAGAAACTAGGCTTTTTGAAGACATGGATACCCTTTGGCCTTTTCATCCTTGATGGGCTCTCTGCTTCATCACCTGAGTCATCTGGTCTGCTTATGGCACAGTTTATATGGTAGACTCTCTTGACCAGTTCTAAGTCTTCACAAGCTTTGTCACCTAGTATCGAATCAAGTCTTTCAGCCACAACAGAAAACATGAGATGATGCACTTTGTCTTTGACTGTCACTTTAAGTCTGCATACACCTAAGCTATCTATTTTCTGTCCATTATAGTTCTTCAGTAGTACTGACTTTTTCTGTATTTTGGGCTTTTCTTTCATATTGTTAATGTCACTCATACTGATTAAGTTTGCTTTTGCCCCAGTGTCTAGTTTCAAGGTAACTAATGCTCCATTTACCTGCAGTGGGATCATCCATTTGTCCACTTTTACTGCATTGACTTTATGTTCAGCATTGTCCATTTCTGAGAGCTGCACATTTTCTGTATCTTGTTTGATATCATCACATGACACCATTCCGACAAAAAATGTCTCACTTAAATCAATGTCCTCAATTACATTAACTCGTTGCCCTTTCTTAGTTTGTACTTTTGAAAAGCATTGTTTGGCAAAGTGATTCTTTCCATTACACTTTGTGCACATTTTTCCAAACGCTGGGCATTGTCTTAACTGGTGTTTGTAACCACAGCGTTTACAATTAAAAATTTCATCCTCCGATTGCTTTTCATTTCTGTTCTGCCCACGTTTCTTCCCCTTGTAGGACACAGCACCGACAGCAGCATTATCACTCATTACAATCGCATCATTATTGATTTCACTGAAAGTCTTCACGTGCTTTCGAGCTAGCTTGCTGGCTTGGCATATTTTCACTGCATTTTCCAAATTTAGTTTGGTTTCTCTCAACAGACGTTCCCTGACTTTTTTATCATGAATACCAAACACAATCTGGTCACGAATCATGGATGCTTTGAGCTCAGAGAAATTACATGTCTGTGCTTTCAGTTTCAGATCAGTTATAAAGCTATCAAAAGTCTCATTTTGTTGCTGTGTCCGAGAATGGAAGATGTATCTTTCATACGTCTCATTCTTTTTGGGAGAGCAATGTGCATCAAATTTTTTTAGCACATCTTCTAATTTTTTTCTGTTCTCCGCTGGATTAAATACAAATGTGTTAAATACCTCTATCGCCTGTGGGCCTGCAACCGTAAGCAGCAACGCTATCTTCCTTGCGTCTGGCTTCGTACGAAGTCCGATGGCTGCAATGTAGAGTTCGAATTTTTGTTTAAAAATCCGCCAATTGTAGTCGACATTTCCCTCGAGATTCAAACGCTCTGGTGGCTTCAAATTCTCCATGTCGCTTTTCACAATTTTCAGCAGATCTTCACCACCCTGGTACCATGTTATGTTCATTAATAAATTGACATCCTTATTATGAACACAGCTAGCTTCTAGCTAGTCATTTATTCAATACATGTTCTCTAGGTACAGTATCCGTAGAGATGCTGCATGTGTGCTCCTGTGTGCAGGCTGCCATCTTGACTGTTGCCTTGTGGGTAGCCTAGTGCCTCATGGGTAATGTAGTCTTAATATCTATACAGCTGGGTAGTGTAGTCTTATATACATACAGCTATATACAGCTCTACGGCTCCACCTAGTGTCCACTATAGAATGACATGCTATTGATCACTACAGTACCTTCAGCCATCTCGGCTCCATGCTCTGGAATACCCTCCCTAAACTTCTCTGCCTTGCCTCCTTGAAGACCTTACTTTTAAATGCTCTAGGTGACCGAGTACCACTGGTTGATGGCTGTATAACCAACTGGTAGTCATAGGGCATATAGAAAGTTTTCTGTCTGTATCTCCATCAGTGCCAGGGATCTTTGGTGGAGTTATCGTGGTCCCATTGCTTTCTGAGGCAGTGCCTACAGTCACTTGTAAAGGGCTCAATAATGGCTCAGAATGGCTGCTTCTGTAATATCTCTTGTCTCTGCCCCTGCCTCAGCCCCTCTGCCGCTGAAACCCTCAACCATGATATCGTTACCTCCAGGCCCGACAATTCCAATGCTGTCCTGGCTGGTCTCCCAGCTTCCACCCTCCATAAACTTGAGGTCATCCAAAACTCTGCTGCCCGTATCCTAAATTGCCCCAAGTCCCATTCACCCATCATTCCTGTGCTTGCTGACCTACATTGGTTTCCAATCCACCAAAGCATTCTTGTCGTTCCCCGGAGGCGGCCTCCTGTCAACAAACCCCATTCCCGCCCACCAGCCAGGTACTGATTCTTGCCGGAATCAGGTGGGAGACTCACCTTGGGAGATGGGAATGAGACACAGGAGTTAAAATGGCCCCAGGGTGGCCAGGCAAGCTTATTGCTCACCCCACTGTCCTTCGCCAAACTCACGCCCCAAGTTAAAATAGGGGCTTTTGAGATCTTGGAATTTCTCCCTTTTTGGTTAGTTGTAAATGTTCTTCAATTGCTTTGAAGCTGCATCATGGAGTTTGGACCTAACAGCAGTGGGAGCTTTGATAAATGATACACTGCCTATGGCCTGGATATTTAATGTCACCACTACAGTTACCACTGCTGTTGCAATATTTTCAACTGTTAGTCCAACTAACCATACCATCTTTCATACAGTCATGTGTATTTAGGAAAATGACTGTTCAACACAGATCATGTAGTTCAGAATCGTTTGTTGTAAAGCAGACTCACTAATATGCATATCCCCAGACAAGTGCAGTGAAGCACTCCACATGGTAAACCTTCGCCTTGTACCAGACGACCTCTCAACAACTGCCAGCAACTACTTCAGCATCAGTGTTCTGTGCCTCACTCAGTTTTCCTCATCAATCTCGCTATGATTTTATTCCTCGAATGTGTAGATTTATGCTGGTGTCTAATTGAAGTTTGGGTGGTGATGGCTGGTGTTCTGGTAGAAGTGGCTCCGGATGTGCCTTGAAGACCACTGGGTTCTCATTGTTCTGTGAAGAAAGCAGAGGGGAAATTAAGAGTACTTAAGTATACTTATCCATTGGAGTACTGTATTGTCATTGGATGTAAATTATACACTTACATAATCATTGTGTAGCGGCACATTGCTGTAACATTAAATTATTGAATATATTATTGATATGAAACATACCAGCTGGTCTGTGCAGGCAACACCTATCACATTAATGCATTCTGCAGTCTCCCTTCTGAATACATCTGTCATTATATGTAGTGAGTTGTTTGTGCACACAGCCACTGCCTGTTCCATGAAGTGCCCTGTCATTATATATTACACTTGTCTTCAAACAAAGAGCAGTGTGGATTAAGACAGGGAGATTTAGCCATGGAAATTCCTTTTTTTCAATATACAGTATTCTCTTTGCTGTCCTGGTATATCTAATGTAATTTGCATAATGTTACTTTCGCTCCTCCTACCTTAGTTGTTTTATCTTTACGAACATATCACTGTCAATACAGTACTTTTTCACATATCTTTGTGACTTTCCTTCATGTCCTTGTATGTTTCTTGTGCTGCTGCTCTATAACAATATTGCTGCTTTATTGCTGTGTTCTTAAATCATGCAGCTTCTTTAAGAAGTCCAACAAGGGACCCAAAGTTGTTCATACAGACTTCACATTATAGCATATTGCTCTGCTGGCTTTGAATCACATCTGGAGATTATCTTCTTGTACCAGAAATGTCACTGAATTTCTCTGATATACAGTTCAGAAGCTTATCTGGAGCTTGGTTACTAAACCTGCCTTTTCTTTGAGTCAATTATTTATACTGAGTAAGTAGCTTATGAACTAGTTGAGCAATGTTAAGGATTATTACTGCAGGCGTGTCATAATTGGCTATTTTTCTCAGTATCGCTGATAAAATCGTACTCTCAGGACTACACGTTTCACAGTTTCTGTAATTTTACTTTTAGTAGGTCGAAAGTAACAATAAAATTGTATTCAACATTAAATCAGCATGCAAAAATAATAAAATGCAAAAATAGAATTACATGGAGTTACATAGAATATACAGCACAGAAACAGGCCATTCAGTCCATGTTGGCATTTATGTTCCACGCGAGCCCCCTCCCATCCTTCCTCATCTAACTCTATCAGCTACTCTCTCCTCCCTCATATGCTTAACTAGCTTCCCCTCAACTATTCCCTGTGGTAGTGAGTTCCACATTCTCACCACTTTCTGGGTAAAGAAGTTTCTTCTGAATTACCTATTTGACTTCTATCTAATGCCCTCTTTGTTTATCTAATACTAGCTGGGGGGGCCCGGCATTGCCAGGGCAATTTTGGGCCACACGGTTTACGGCCGGGCGCTGCCGCGCCCCCGCTCTGTGTCACTCTTTCCCTCCCTGACCCTCTCTCTCTCCCTCCCCCTCTCTCTCCCTGCCCCTCTCTCTCCCTGCCCCTCTCTCTGTCCCCTCTCTCTCTCACCCCCTCTCTCTCCCTGCCCCTGTCTGTCCCCTCTCTCTCTCCCTCCCTCTCTCTCTGTCTCCCCCTGTCCTCTCCCTCTCCCCCTTTCCTCTCCCTCCCTCCCTCCCTTCCCCTCTTTTGGCACCCGGGGAAGGGCTTGGAAAATTGAGCCCGGCCGTGGTGGCCGTGCACGGCCTAGCGCTTCAGGCCCGGCCGGGCTCTCAGGCCGAGACTGACCCCAGCTGAACTTCCGGTGTGGCCGGCCACGGGCCACATGGTTTACAGCCGGCCGCTGCCGCTCCCCTGCCCGCTCTGTGTCTCGGGCCAAGCGGTTGTGAGGCCCGGCCCGAGTGACCCCAACTCACCTGCCACTCCGGTGGGCTGGGAGCGGGATACTGTGCCGGAGCCGCAATGTGGGGGTTTGTTTTGCTGGTGCTGTCGCTGTGGGGATGAAAAAAATGGCGGCGAAGTTTCGGGAGGCTGCAGGATTAGGCCCGCCCATGCACAGAATGAAACGCCCCCCGTGATGCACCGATTGGTCAACCATCAGGTCACTGAACTGTAGGATTGGTCAACCATCATGTCACTCAACGCTAATGAGCGGTAGGATTGGTCAACCGCTAATGAGCGGATTTTTGAGGATTTTTGAAAGTTTTTTGTATACTGGCCAAACAATTTTTGTCTGACCAAAAAGTAAATATGCCTATGACACTCCCCTGATCATCAGCTTTCTTTTGATATAACATATGTGTAGGTACGCTCTAGAACTTTTGAGTGTATAGCGGACAGACAGACAAACCAACCGCTTTATTATATACTAGCTGGGGGAGCCCGGCTTTGCCAGGGCTGTTTTGGGCTGGGCGGTTTAAATCGAGTCCCAGGCTTTGGGGCCTCTCTGTGTCCCTCTGTGAATTTGCTGCTGGGCAATATTTTAAATCGAGTCCCAGGCTTTTGGGCCCTGTCTCTGTGTCCCTCTCTCAATCTGTTTGGGCCGGGCGGTTTAAATCGAGTGCCAGGCTTTGGGGCCTCTCTGTGTCCCTCTGTGAATCTGCTGCCGGGCAACATTTTAAATCGAGTCCCAGGCTTTTGGGCCTTGTCTCTGTGTCCCTCTCTCAATCTGCTGCCGGGCAACATTTTAAATCGAGTACCAGGCTTTCAGCCCTGTCTGTCTGTCCCTCTGTGAATCTGCTGTCGGGCAACATTTTAAATCGAGTCCCAGGCTTTTGGGCCCTGTCGCTCTGTCCCTTTGTGAATCTGCTGCCGGGCAACATTTCTACCTTTTAATACCTTCAAAGATGAAAGTGAAAGTACTTATAAAACATTTTTGGTAAATCTTTTAAAAATAACATAAGAGATACTAACTTTTTGGAAGCTGCATCAGCAGATTTTGAGCTGGAAGTAAATGGTGTTTTTAGCTTGAGGCAATGGCTGCCACATCCCTGAGATGAAAACGATTAGTCCCGCCCACACACACACACCGATTGGCCAACCATCAGGGGACTGTACTGTAGGATTGGTCAATCGTGACGGCACAGGATTGGTCGAACCTTGACGTCAGTCAATCAATGCTAAGTAGCAGATAATGGCCTAGAAATTCAGTCTGGACACTTTTGGGGCGCTAAAGTCGGGCGTTCGCTAAAGTTAGCGCCCGCCGGAAAGTGTAGGCCACATCGCCGAAATTCAGTAGAGTTGGCCAAGAGTTTGGCTGAGCGCTGAAACTGGCGTTGCAATGCTCTCTTCAGGCGCTAAGCCGGCGATGCGGCCTGATAACGCCGAGGCCGGGCGCAGCGCAGGTGCGGTCATGTTTTGATTGACAGCAGACACCCTGACGCCGGCCAGCTCTTAAAGGGGGAAGGGTCGACTTTGACTGCTGCCACGCCCTGCATACTGGAGCCCTGCAGCTAGGCCTCAACACTGCTGGTGGGCCAAAATAGCACCTGGAGCCATGGAGAGGGCCCGTGAACGAGCGCAGCGCTTCTCAGAGCATGCTCTGAGGGTGCTGATTAATGGTGTCGAAAACAAAAGAGAGATCTTGTGCCCGGACAGTGGCAAGAAGGCTCCCAGGAGCCAGTACAGGAAAGCCTGGAGGAAAATCGCCCGCAGGGTGTCATCCACCTGCGATGTCCCCAGGAGTGCGGACCAATGCCACAAGAAGTACAACGACCTCACTCGGATGGTGAAGGTGAGTACCCTTTCCAGTGTCCTCCCCATCCTTGCATGTGCACCTCACATTATGGGCAAAGGGACCTCAAAGGACTAATGGGCAGCCCTCCTCCCGCAGCAATGGCACTGGCATGATCATCAATAGCACTTTCTGCACTTAACACACTGGCCAAGCTATTCGACCATGGGAGGCAGTGCACACAGCAACAAGGCACCACACTGGCCAAGCTATTCGACCATGGGAGGCAGTGCACACAGCAACAGGGCACCACACTGGCCAAGCTATTCTACCATGGGAGGCAGTGCACACAGCAACAGGGCACCACACTATACTTAGAGGCCGTCCTTTCTCTTGCAGGCCAAGCTGGTGCGGAATTTGAGGAGCCAGTCTGCCACCGGGGGAGGCCGTCCCCAGTACCAGCCGCTCAGTGAGCTGGAGGAGAGCGTGGCTCGACTCATGCGTGCCCGGGTGACTGGCCCTGTTGCGATCGGAGATGCGGACCCTGTACTGGGACCCACTGGTAAGGACATGACCGGTTGGACCTCTGTCGTTGCCCTTGCGCTTCAGATCTACATCCTTTCGCACTGACCGACAAATGCGCATAATGCCACCACTCAGGCCTCCCTCGCTGACGCCCTGTCCTCACTCTAAAGCTACTCTTGTGCCTTCCTGCTTTCAGCTGGTGAGGAGGAGGTGGTCCCTGAAGCTCAGAGTGCCAGGCCCTTGGAGGAGGAGGACGACGAGGACCAGGAGGAAGGCGGCACATCGGGGGAACCCTCATCCGCGCCAGGGGATGACAATGGAGGGGAGACGTCTGGCCTGCAGGAGGGCCAGGGGGAAGTGTTGCAGGGGAGGGCAGATCCTGGGCCCAGTGGGCTCGAGGCACGCGGGAAGGGTCCGGCAGCACGCCGGCCTTCTCCCCAGAGGGGGGAGGTGTTGCAGGGGAGGGCAGATCCTGGGTCCAGTGGGCTCGAGGCACGCGGGAAGGGTCGGCCAGCTCGGCGGCCTTCTCCCCAGAGGGAGAGTCCGCCCTCCAGTCCGGAGACGGTCCTCGCCCAGGAGGTGCGCCTCCTCGATGAGATGTCGGCGGCGTCTGAGCGGCGCCACCAGGAGTTCATGGGGGTTGTGCAACAGATGCCTCAGGCCATTGAGTCCCTGGCTCATAGTGTGGTCGCTTTCGGGGAATCACAGGCCAGAGGGGTCGAACAACTCGCGGCAGCGCACGACAGGGGTGTCCAGCAACTCGCGGCAGCCCAGGACGCGACTCGCGAGATGAGTGGTGCCGTCCAGACACTGGCAGAGCTGATGCGGGCACATACCAGGGCAGTTCGGGCACTCACTTCTGCCACACTCGCTGTGGCGCGGAAGCATCACCAGGGCACCCGCCGCCCTGCTGCAGCACAGCGGTCTGGCCTCCACCAGATTGCTGCGCTTGCTGCACTGCCAGCCTGGCCGAGTGCCAGTGTCTCTGGCGAGCAGCGCGCGCCTGCCATCAGCCAGCTTGCCCCCATTGGTGCAGCCGACACTGCCACTCCCCCAGCCAAGGTGCGACGAGCTGCTGCTGAGACTGATGCTGGCCAGCCACAGCTGCAGCAGTCAGCAGCCGGCCCCTCCCGGGCCGGGCCTCGTCTAGGCCGACCCCCAAGGGCATCTGCCGACACGCATTGTGGCCCTCATGAGCCTTCCCCCAGCCTTGCCACACACGCAGGGCCCAGGTTGAGGCGGAGCAGCAGGTCGGGCAGGGGCCAGAGAAGCCTGTCTAAGGACTCGCCCTCTCGGCACACCCATTAGAGTGTGGTGATAGCGGTTTTTTTTATATTGGGGGGCTTGTGTTCTGGGGGGGCATTATTTTGGTAAGGCCGAGGATCAAGGCATTTTTTGTTTTTAGGGGGGTGTTTGTGTTGTGGAGGGGGAGGCTTATTTTTGTAAGGCCGATGATGAAGGCCATTTGGATGGACAAGTTTTGTTAGTCCTCCCCAGGTTTTGGGAGTGACAGGTGTTTTTGACTGTTTTTTGGGGGTCTTGTCTGTTTTTCTGTTTCATGTGGGAAGGGCCCTGAGTTTGTGAAATAAAGATTTTTATTTATTCAGCATGTCCACGTCTCAGGTTTCAAGTGGTTGTTGCGTTAACCAGCTGAGGGCTTGCGGTGCGGCTGCCTTCAGGTGCGTTCATTGCCACAGCCCATTCCCTGACAGGGGGCCTAGAAGTGTCGATCAATAAGCCCCCGGCGGACGGCCCTTGGACCTTGTGGCTCCCTCCTGGGCTGGTACTCCTCCTCCTCCTTCTCCTCCTCATGGTCCTCCTGCTCGTCCTCCTGAGGTGGTGGTGCAATGTCAGGTGGCAGTGCCTGAGTCCTGCGGATAGCCAGGTTGTGCAGCATGCAGCACACGACGACGAACTGGGAGACTCTATCCGGCGAATACTGTAGAGATCCGCCGGAACGATCCAGGCAGCGGAACCGTTGCTTGAGGACGCCTATCGTTTGCTCTATGATGTTCCTTGTGGCTTGATGGCTTTCGTTGTATGCCTCCTCCGCTGGGGTCCTGGGCGCGCGGAGCGGGGTCATGAGCCATGTACACAAAGGGTAGCCCTTGTCCCCGATAAGCCATCCCCTTGGTGGAGGCTGTGCCTCGAACATGTCAGCCACAGTAGTCTGGCGCAGGATAAATGCATCGTGGCTGCTTCCTGGGAAGCAGGCATTGACAGCTAGGATGCGCTGCCTGTGGTCACACACCAGCTGTACATTTAGGGAATGGTAGCCCTTCCGGTTGCGGTAATCCTCGGCATTGTGGATAGGTGCCCGCATAGCCACATGCGTGCAGTCAATGGCGCCCTGCACCATGGGGAAGCGCGCGATCCTGGCAAATCCGACTGCACGCTGCTCCTGCCTCTGTCGGGTCATGGGGAAGGAGATGAATTGGTGTCTCCTCGCGAAAAGTGCATCGGTGACCTGCCGGATGCAGCGATGCGCGGCGAACTGGGAGATGTTCGCTATGTCCCCAGCAGCGGCTTGGAAGGAGCCGCTTGCATAAAAGTTCAGAGCCACCGTGACCTTCACTTCCACTGAGAGAGACGTCCTGCACATCAGCTGTGGACGCAGATCTCTGTGAAGCAGCTGGCAGATCTCTGCAACCACCTCCCTTCTGAAGCGCAGCCTCTTAACACAATGCGCCGCAGTCATGGTGAGATAGGACACCTGCTGCCGGTATTGCCTGAGTGGGTAAGGCCTACGTTGCCGACGCCTGATGGCCCCTCTGCGTCTAGGCATGGCTGGCCCTCTCTCACAGCGTCTGCGAGCCCTTCGCACATAATGCTGCAACTGAGGGTTGGACCCCCATACAGCCCCATAATAAAGTTGAAAACAGTGAAATCAAATGAATCAAATGTCA